>NC_134354.1:44436970-45636970 GCF_048569485.1 Anomaloglossus baeobatrachus | reverse complement strand
TCATCCAGGTACAACAGCACGGTTTCAAAGTTGTGGTGGCCCAAGCAGCACTCCATCAACCTTTGGAATGTCCCTGGGGCGTTGCAGAGCCCGAATGGCATACAATTGAACTCACAGAGGCCCATTGGTGTCGTGATTGCAGTCTTCTCCTTGTCCGCCTCTGCCACGGGAACCTGCCAATACCCACTGGTGAGATCCAAGGTGGAGAAATAGTTAGCTGACTTTAAGGCTGTTAGTGACTCCTCTATTCTGGGCAGTGGATAAGCATCTTTATGTGTAATGCGGTTAATTTGCCTGTAATCTACACACATTCTCATTGTACCATCTTTTTTCTTTACGAGCACTAGTGGAGCTGCCCAGGGGCTACAACTATCTCTGATAACCCCAGCCTCCTTCATTTCTCGTAACATTTCCTTGGCACACTGATACTGTGCGGGGGGTACAGGGCGGTATCTCTCTTTAATGGGATGATGATCACCCGTGGGGATTTGATGTTTAACCCCTTTCACCTGCCCAAAATCTAGGGGGTGTTTGCTGAAGACCCGCTCGTACTCCTGTACCACCCGGTAAACCCCATGCTTTTGGTGCGAGGGGGTGGAGTCGGTGCCTACATGTAATTTTTGGCACCAGTCTTCCAGCTGCCCCTTGGAGCCATTGTCTTCCGCCTGGTCGGACGGGATCAAGGGTTCCACTGCTTTAATGGTATTGTTGCTGACAGTGTACAGTTTTGCTACAGTGGCGTACCGGGGCAATTTGGCCTCCTCCTCCCCACAATTCAAGACACGGACGGGCACTCTCCCCTTGCGGACGTCCGCTACCCCTCTGGCTATCAGGACTCCAGGCCTACTGTCTGAATACACCGGTTCTACCAAGGCATGGTAATCCTGACCCTTGAGGCCTATTGCTGCCCGACACCATATCAACATTTCACTTCTTGGGGGTATTGCAATGGGGAGGGGGTCACTTACCCTCACACTGCCAATTTCTCCTCCGGCCAGCTCTACCTGCTGCCTCCTCATCAGGGCTCTGATCTCCCTCTGTAGGGCACGCTGCTGCCCGGAGCTGGCAGTTTCAGACGCCTGTTGCAACAAAATTATCACTTCGGCAATACAATTTTCTATCACATTTGTACCAATGGTTAGCAGTGGTTCAGATTCTTTGCGATCAATATCTACAATTATCATCCCCTGACATGGCAATTCCACCCGCCCCACTTTAATGGTTACTTCTTTGTACCCAATTTGAGGTAAGGGCTGACCATTACTGGCCACAATTGTTAAATCATCATCTGGGCCATGGTCAATGTCTGAATCAGCCCAATATCTTTTGTACAGTTTGTGGGGGATGGTTGTTACCTGGGACCCCGTATCCAGGAGGGCATTCAAAGGGATCCCATCCAGCACAATGGGAAGGACCGGTCGTCCTCCCACATACTTGCTGCGGCTGGGGTTTGAGCCGGGCTTCCTTACACCTGGGGGTTGGCTCCTGGCCCCAGGCTCAGCCCATTTAAAGGACAGCGTCGTGCAATGTGGCCCGCCTGGCTGCAGCGGCGGCAGATCGGTTGTCCTGTTGAATCATACCGGTCTGTGTCTCTGCCTCGGGTCGGCGGAATCCTCCTCTGTCGCATCCATGGGACGTCATCTGGGCTGGAGGCCAACTCGATTTTTGCAGGCGAGGGGGTCATTTGTAGAGACTGCACGGTCTTGGCAAGGGCAGCCACAGTCTTGGTCAGCTCCTGGAACTGCTGTCTGAGCTCTGCAGTGGGATCCTTATCCAGGGACTGCGCCTCAGCCCCTGCAGTGGCTCATGTTGCAGGCACCACCCCGGGGTACGTGATAGCAAGAGGCCGGAGGGGTACTGGGTCATTCAGTGTAGATTCTCTCAGTACCCGGATGGCCTGGTCCTTAAACTTTGCAAAGTCCAGAGCGGGGTTCTGCAGGACCAGGATACGCAGCTGGGTCCTGTGGGCATCTGACAGGAGCCCCTCTATGAACTGCTCAGTTAGGAGTTTGTCTTCTTCACGTACACTCTCTGGGTCCACCTGTTTAACTGCTTTCAGGGCCTCTTGCAGGTTTAAGGCATAGTCCCTTATGCTGTCTGTGGCCCGCTGCTTGCACCCAAAGAATCTCATCTTTATCTCTGCTGCGGTGCGGGTGTCAAAAGTACTCTTTAGCTTGGCCAGTATCTGGGCTGCTGTCCCTTTATCTGTATCAGGCCAGGACTTCGCTTCACGCTGGGCTGCGCCGGCTAGCTGTCCCATTACTATGCCCACCTTCTGGCTCTCAGTCAGCGGATACACCCGGAATAAGCTGTGCAGGCTTTCTCTGAAGTCACTCAAGGTATGGGACTCCCCGGAGTACTGCGGCAGCCATTCTGCTCCCGGTATGTACGGCATGGTGATCGGCATTACCGGCGCTACAGTGGGGGCTGGGGTGACGGCGACTGGGACTGCTTCGGCCGGTGCTGCGGCGCCTTGGGCGATGGCAGCCACCTGCTCTCCCTCTGAGTCGGACATCTTCCTCCCCCTTAGTGAACCTTACCAGGCTCCGTTCACTTTTCAAATTTTCTTCTGGGTCGCGCGGGGTTAACAGCGCTCTGCTCTGATGGCGCGCTCCCTTCGCGCTCTTTGTCAGGCACGCCCCCCTTCTTCCTGCGCTCGGCGCGGCTAATGGCGGCGGCAATTTACAACCAGTACACAGTCTTTTAAGCACAATTCCTGCAGGCGCACAGTACCCGGTGGGACCGGGCACGAAATCCTGTTCGTGACGCCAAAATTTGACTCGCCCACCCCAGGGCTATGGGACACCCGGTGCCGGGCCGGACTAGTCCGGTGGTAGTCAGTGGTGGCTGGGCCCGGCTCCGTGGCCCTGGTGGGTGTCAGTATATGTGGCTGATGACTTTAAGTTTGTGTTCGTGACGCCACCTGTGGTATGCGGCTATTAAGCCGCCGCTGCCGTGTAAGGCCTCCGGGGTGATGAAGTGGCAGCAATGGTGGTACTGCTCCCCACAGGTGGAGCGGTGCCCCGGGACACAGTTGGTGCTTGTGGAAGTCTATGGTGTTGTGTGACTAGCACGGTGCAGGGCCGACAAGCAATGAAAGAAACAGGCACAAACAGTAGTCTCTTTACCTTCTCCTCTTTTACTCGGCAGAAGTTTAGTCCAGGGAGACCGTCACAGATGGTAAAGATGGTCCGGCCGGCCTGGAAGTGCCTGGGGTGATCTTTGGCCAGTTGAGTATGAGGCCTACTCCTTAATCTTTCTTTGCTGTTTTAGGACACTGCACTTTGGGTTAGCAATTGCCCTCCTGCTGCTGGGACTGGTGGTTCGTCCCTTTTTCTGTGGGGTAGACTGCGCAGGCCCTCTCTGGTGCTTCTCTGCTGGAGTCCACACCAGGCCCTTGGGATGCAGCTGTACCTTCAGATTGCTTCTGGGCCAGGGGCTTGCAGCTCCCCTGCCCTCCGGATTCAGCCACCAGGGATGGATTTTATGCCCTGGCAACTACAGACTCCGATGTCCGAGTCTCTGCTGTGCCTCTCTGCTCCCCTTGCTTCACTGGGCCAAGCTATCCCAGCTCTAGGCCCCAGTTTCACAAGGCAGCACTACTCTGCGTCTGCACTCTTTCACTCCTGTGTCCAGACTAACCACTACTTCCTCCCTTCAGCCAGACTTAAGGAATGCTCCCTGAAGTTCCAGGTTCAGAGCTCCCTCTGCTGGCCGGAGGGAGAACTGTGTTGGGTGTTAACTTACTGGCCAATAGATCTCCCAATTACCTCCAGGCTCAGCATTAACCCTTTGGGAGGGCAATGCTGTTGTGGCGACCAGGTCCTGGGGCGCCACACTTCCGACTCCCACTCATTATGCTCATTGCATATTCACTTCACTGCGGCCGGAAGCAGCAGCAGCGGAGAGTCGGCAGGACCGGAGACCGAAGATCAGCACCACGGACAGCGACGCCATGGACAGGTGAGTAGAAAGATCCTGTTCTCCATGTGTTATCACGGATAGCACACGGAGAACACACGTGTGCCATAAACACGGTTCACGGAGGGCAATACGCACCTTTGACACGTCCGTGAAAAACGTGCGTGATTTTCACGGACGTGTGAAAGAGGCCTTAAAGGGGCTGTCATGCTCAGAATTTTTGTTATTGCCAAAAGGCTTGGAACGGTTTAAAGAAAATAAAAGAAGGCATGATCATTCATAGCAATCTCCCGCAAGTCTCTTTATGATGCCCGTCTCATCATTGCTGGTCTGCTCTCACGCATAAAATAGCAGGGAATGCCATCTTATCCAATCACTGGCTGCAGTGGTTACTTATCTCCATCAGTGATTGACTCAGGGGTTTATTTTTCTGTTATGAAGCTTGGCAGTAATAACCTACCTGCACCATACAGTGGAGAAAATAAGTATTGGACACACTGCCGATTTTGCAGGTTTTCCCACCTACAAAGAGTGGAGAGGTCTGTAATTTTTATCAGAAGCACACTTCCACTGTGACAGAATAAAAAAATCCAGAAAATCACATTATATGATTAATAAATAATTAATTTGCAATTTATTGCATGAAATACAGTTGATACCAGAGGTTTCCATCTGCTCCCTATGAAGACACATCTGCAGGTTTTTCCCTCCACTCTCTATACAGACACATCTGCAGGTTTTTTCCCCTCCTCTCTATAAAGACACATCTGCAGGTTTTTCCCTCCGCTCTCTATATAGACACATCTGCAGGTTTTTCTCACTATCTGACATGAAATCAGAATAAACCTTTCCTGTTTTAGATCAATTAGGAACCAAAATTATTTATATTTGCCAAATGCCAGAATAATGAGAGAGAGAGAATGTTTAAGGCATTTTTATTACTTTCTGCAAAGTCAGTTTACATACATTTCATTAGTATTTAGTGCCATTGCCCTTACACTGTGTGACTTGGGTGGACTGTTTTGGACCCTTCCACAAGCTTGTCACAATAGTTGGAAGGAATTTGAGCCTGTTCCTCCTGATAGAACTGGTGTAGCTGAGTCATGTTTGTAGGTCTCCTTGCTCACACCGTCCTTTTCAGCTTTGCCCATAAATTTTCAATAGGTTTGAGATCAGGGCTTTATGATGGCCACTCCAAAACATTAATTTTGTTATCTTGAAGCCTCTTTGTAACCAGTTTGGCAGTATGCTTCAGACCATTGTCCATTTGGAAGACCCATTTCTGCCCAAGCTTTAAGTTCCTGGCTGATGTCTTGAGATGTTGCTTCAGTATTGCCACATAATCTCCTTTCCTCATGATGCCATCTATTTTGTGAACTGCACCAGTCCCTCCTGCAACAAAACAACTCCACAACATCACGCTGCCACCCCTGTGTTTCACAGTTGATATGGTGTTCTTAGGCTTCAAAGCTTCTCCCTTTTTCCTCCAAATGTAACAATGTCATTATGGCCAAACAGTTCAACTTTTGTTTCATCAGACCACAGGACATGTCTCCAAAAATTTTGGTCTTTGCTTGCTTCTGTGTGCATTTGCAAACATTAATCTGATTTTTTTTATGTTTCTTTTGTAGTAATGGCTTCTTCCTGGCAGAGTGGCCTTTCAGCCCACATTGATACAGTACTCGTTTCACTGTGGATAATGACACAATCTTACCAGCTTCCACCAGCATCTGCACAAGGTCTTTTGCTTGTGTTCTTGGGTTGATATGCACATGTCTGACCAAAGCACGTTCATCTCTGGTACACAGAACCCGTCTCCTTCCTGAGCGGTATCATGGCTGGACATTCCCATCTTGTTTGTACTTGCGCATAACTGTTTGTACAGATGAACGAGGCACCTTAAGGTACCTGGAAATTACACCCAAGGATGAACCAGACCAGTATTCACACAGCAGTTTCTGCTATTACATGTATTCCCCTTCCATAGTCACTGGCGTGAATACCTTCTCTCCATATAGTGAATGTTTTTAGGTTTTTGCACCCAGTTCAGACTTAGAATGGTGTTGCAAATGTTATTTGTTAGTATTCTTTCGTTTGTGAACCCGACCCCACCCCTACCTTGCCGGTCCACATTATACATATATAGCCTGGGTCTCAGCTTCCCATACATGGTAAGTTTTTTAACTGCATGAGAGGACACACATTAGCTAGGGACCCAAAAAATAAGAGAATACCGTGAAGAGGTTTTGGGGGTCTGTTGCACTGATCAATTCAATAGCTAAATTTCTCTTTATTCATACTTCATGGCAGTAATGCAGATTCCACTCTCATTTTTTCATTTTTACATGTAGCTATTGTATTTTTCAGGCCAGTTTTCACACAGCAGTTTCTGCTATTACATGTATTCCCCTTGCATAGTCACTGGTGTACATACCTTTTCTCCATATAATGATCCGAAGTAGACAGCCAGGGCAACTAAGGAGTGGCTCCGTAAGAAGCATTGCAAGGTCCTGGAGTGACCTAGCTAGTCTCCAGACCTAAACCCAGTAGAAAATTCTTTGGAGGGAGCTGAAACTCAATGTTGCCCAGCGACAGCCCCGAAACCTGATAGATCTGGAGAAGATCTGTATGGAGGAGTTGCCAAAATCCCTGCTGCCGTGTGTGCAAACCTGGTCAAGAACTACAGGAAACGTCCAACTTCTATAACTGCAAACAAAGCTTTTTGTACCAGATATTAAGTTCTATTTTTATATTTAATGATATTCTTATTTTTTATGCAATAAAAAGTAAATAAATTATTTAAAAATCATACAATGTGATTTTCTTCTTGGATTCTGTCTGTCACAGCTGAAGTTACCTATGATAAAAATCAGACCTCTCCATGCTTTGCAGAGTGGAAAACTTGAAATATCGGCAGTGTATCAAATACAAGGAGGCATAAAACTAGGAGAGTCACTTGCAGAGAAGGATCTGAGTGACCGTGTTCATCACAAACTAAATAATAGTATAGGAAAGTGAGTAAGTAAGTAAGTGTTACAATCCCTCTGCTTTTTATGCCACTTGTCTTATGCGGGCTTTACACGAGACGAGCTATCGTGCGATGCATCGTCGGGGTCACAGTTTTTAAGACGCACATCCGGCATCGTTCACGACGTCGTCTCGTGTGACACCTCCGAGCGACGCAGAATCACTCACAAATTGTGAGTTGTGTACTTGTTGCTCAGTTTTAAAAAATTGTTTAATTACAATGGCGCCGATTGTTCATCGTACCCGGGGCAGCACACATCGCTCCGTGTGACACCCCGGGAACGATGAACACAGCTTACCTGCGTCCCGCGGCTCCCGGCGGCTATGCGGAAGGAAGGAGGTGGGCGGGATGTTTACGTCCCGCTCATCTCCGCCGCTCCGCTTCTATTGGCCGGCGGCTGTTTGACGTCGCTGTGACGCCGATCGTCCATCCCCCTTCAGGAAGTGGATGTTCGCCGCCCACAGCGAGGTCACTCAGCAGGTAAGTACGTGTGACGGGGGTTTCACGACTTTGTGCGACACGGGCAGCGATTTGCCCTTGACGCACAAACGTCGGGGGCAGGTACGATTGATCGTGAAATCGCACGATCGGTCGACTCATGTAAAGCAGGCATTAAAGTTTGTTAAAACTCTTTCACATGGTACCAGAAACTATTTCTGGAACAGTATGATGCATTTCTTCCTCTGCATCTATGGCCGGCGTCACTCTACCCCTAGATAGATTAATCTGATTATGAAAACTCACTTTCCTCCATCACACTAAATGCAGAACGCTCAGTTAACACGTCAAGTCATCTGAGTTCTGCAGATCAATCTTCTTTCATCTTTGCGCTCTTAATTCTCAGATCAATCTGTCTTTTTTTAACACATCTCCTGTTAAATAATCAAACACCTATACTGGATGACGCTGCGAGTACCCGGAGTAATTGTCGGAGGTCATGAGATCCATTAGGAAGGCCATCTCGCTACAATCTAAATGTAAAATAGTCGAAATAGTAGCCGTTCTTCCATCTCTCTCCCGGTAATAAAATGCTAGATTACCCTATAAAAAGGTTGGCGATTTACTAATAGAGGTCACATACAACGTTCTTTACTGATATCCGGTTTCTATAACAGTTTTATAAACATTAGTCTACCCATAGATTTCCAGCAGTGATGCACGGGATGATCTCACAGCCAAAAAAATAAAAATAAAAATTGTAGCCAGTCTTAAAGGGATCCGGTCAGCTGATTCACAAACCACGTGTTTATTGCAGCCCGCTCTCCTAGACTGACAGGTCTCTATACCCTATACACATGTAAGAGGGGGGTGCATAGTGCAAACTCCTACAAAGGTAGTGCTATTACAATGTAAATTTAATGTATATAAAGATATAATGTGTATATAATTACAGGATGTAGCTGAGCTGAACGGGTGCGGCGTCCGGTGCCACCTGGAGGGCGCAGGCAGTAAGTGTTTGTTGCAAATGTATGTTGTAAAGAAGCTGTAAATACTGTGTAATGTAGAATGCTGGCCTCTCGCGCTGTGTCAGGCAGGAGATGTAGTGTGAGGTGTCAGGAGTACTGTAGATATAGTAGTAATAAGATAGGACAGCTAAATACTTTAGGTAGGATGTTTTAGTTGTAACTAGGGACCAAGCTGCAGGAGTGGGATGATAGGAGTAGTTAGCTATTTAATAAAATAGAACAGGCACACAGGAAGAGCAGCAAGATGGTTCCCAGGGAGATGGAGACAGGAGGGGGGAGGTAGTAGAAGGTTTAGGAACAGAGAAAGAGGCGTTGGTTAGTTAGTTAAGCGGCAGGAGCTGAAGGATACAGACTGAGGCTCTGAGTTTGGGTCAGTCCAGGAAGGGAGGAATCCTCCCATGTCTCAAGACCTCACCCGGCGGGCAGTCTGTGGAGTATGTATGGCGCCCCAGCGGTCTGGTTGCCACAGCAGTGTTGCCCTCCTCAAAAGGGTTAATGCTGAGCCTGGAGGTAGCTGGGGAAGTCTATTGACCAGTAAGTACCATTGTCCAACACAGTTTCTCCCCCGGGCCAGCAGAGGGAGCTCTAAACCTTGAGTTCCAGGGAGATTCCTTACGCTCTGACCTGGGGGAGGAGTTAGTCAGTCTGTGAGGAGAGTTCAGTGAGGAAGGAACTCGAGTAGTGTGGTGTGTGAGCTGGGAGCTGAGCCGGATCGCTCAGCCCAGGAAAACACAGTCCACAGCAAGGCATAGAGGAGAAGGACATTGGGGAGTGGAGTGCAGCCAGCTCACCCCGACGTCATCGCTGAAAAACCGAATACTGGAGTTCGGGGCCACTCGAGTACCGGTGGTCATATCCGGAGGATGAGAGGACTGCAGGTCTCCGTCCACCCCACACCCGGAGGCGCAGCTGTGGAGCCAGGACTTGAAGCCAGGATAGGAAGTGTGGCACCTGTGACAGTCCACGCAGCCTGCCATATGGGAGAGGTAATAAATTACCTCAGAGAGCGACAGAACGGGTCTCAGCATTGCTGAAGCAGCGGGACCTTGCCTACCCAGACAGAGCGTAGGGAGCAGGCTTCATTACTCACCTGGCCAGTGTGAGTTCCCTGCCTGCTTCCAGGCTACCAGATCGCCGCTACCAACTGTAACAGACTCCCTGGAGGTCACCGACTGAGAATGAGTAAAGGGAAAAGAAATCATTGTCTGTGTCTGTTCCTTTCCACTGCCCTGTCGGCCCTGCACCTCGTCAACAAACACTATAGACTTTTCCAAAGGTTGCCCCGGGGTACCCGCTCCACCTGTGGGGAGCAAGAAACACCTCAGCTGTCACAAAATCAGCCCCAGAGGTCCCTTCCAGCAGCTGCGGCTCCATAGCTGCAAATTACCACAGGTGGCGTCATGAATTTCAATAAACTATAACTGCCAACATCACCTCCCCCATCAGCCACTTTAATTGACTCCGCCAGGGTCACGGAGTCGGGCCCCGCCACCGCTGACCACCCCGGACTAGTCCGGCCCGACACCGAGTCACCTAAGGCTCTGGGGCGGGCGAGTCACTTGCTGAGATTGGTGGGATGTCGGGGTACAGCAAAGCCGCATGGGAAGGAGAAAGCTTACATAGTACTCAGCTGCTATAGGATAGTGCCCAGAGCGAGTTCCAGGAAGATAGAAGTTTCCCTCTAGGAGAGGAGACATAGCACGAGTGGTCCTCAGGGCCTGAAACACGGAAGAAAAGTGATCTGTAATAAAAGTTTCCTGTTTGTTTTACCAGAGACTGGCATGTGCTTCGCATCGCCCTCCCCTTCTATTACGGGGATCCCGCAAATAAAGATGAACGCAGTGACTAAAGCCTCATGCCCCAATGGGAACATTACACACATATACATTTAATGAATCTAGGGGACGCACTGCCAGCCATAACCCAACTCCCCTCTTCACACACATAGGGAGAGACTTGTCAGTCATGAGTATTGGGGTGGGGTGAAGTCAATTGAGAAACAATAGACCCCTTTCCTCATTTACATTTTTGTCTTTATGGGGGTTTTCCCATGAACAAGGGTAATTTTAAAGATCAATAGATCTTGGAATAATAATAATTTCCACAAATTGATGTGTTTTAAAAAAATGTTCCCGTGCTGATATAATCTTATATATTTGTCCCTGCTGTGTGCTTTGTAATGGCCGTGTCTGACCGTACAGGGACACAGTCTGATCATATCACATCTCTTGGGCAGGAGGAGGACGCAAAAGAGTATAAAGACATTACAGCATGGAATCACAGCTGATTCTTTCTGTGAGGTACAACATTTCCCTTGATCTTTTGAAAAAATGTTTTACCTCACAGAAATCGAATACTGGAAACAAAACGTATCGGAGATCTGGGGTAATAAAATTCCGTGGAAGGACAAACAGGCTCACTTGGGGCAGTTGTGAGAAGACACAACCACTGAAAAGTCATAGACGGCAGCTGCAGCATCCCTGGGGGTAAGCAGTAGTCCTTATGGAAGCAGAGACAGGGCAATGTCGTGTGGCCATGGAAAATTCGGGACACAGTTTAATTTGAATGATTTTTATTGTGGACGCATGTCTGAGAGCAATTTCTCCTTCATCATGACAAAAATCACATATGTGACATGTAATTTTGTCCTGAAGAAGGAAATATTGCTCTCAGAAATGCGTCGATAATAAAAATCACTCAAATTAAACTCTGTGTTTGCAATTTCCCACAGCCATTCGGCGTTGCCTTGTCTTTTACCTCACAGAAAGAATTTTTTGTGATCCTGTATTGTAATGTCTGTATACTCTTCTACGTACTCCCCGGCCCAGGAGCTGTGGTATGATCAGACCATGTCCCTGTACAGTCAGACACGGCCATTACACAGTACACAGCAGGGACACATATATTAGATTATCTCGTCCCTGTACAGTCAGACACGGCCATTACACAGTACACAGCAGGGACACATATATTAGATTATCTCAGCACAGGAACAGTTTTTTTAATCACATCCAATTGTGGAAATTATTATTATTCCAAGATCTATTGTTTAAAACAATCTTTGATTGTGGGGGAAAAAAACCTTTAAGTCACTTTACCTTTTTTTTGCCTCATCAAAATGGCACACAAGGTTCATGAATTTTGTGCAAAGTCAAAAACCGTCATCAGCGCAAAAAGGCTGATGTTTTGCAAAATATCACAAAAATTGTGGGTGTACATAAAATCACTCCCATGGGGTGTGGGGGGAGGGGTGGGGATTGGAGAACTTTGTGACAAATTTTGTGACTCATTAAAATGGCGCAAATGATAAGTCAGATGAAAATATCTGGAAGCCCTAATCCATGCAGCGGTGGTAAACCTACAGAAAAAAAAACATGTAAAATAGGCTTCAAAAAAGTGCAAAAGGAAAGATGAATTTGGTGCAAACCAAATGAAATAAAGGCGCAAAACACCAAAAATGCAACAAAAAACTTTAGCAAATGTGATACTGAATAGTCCCAGGTCGACTTTTTGTTTTCCTGAAATACAGCAGTGTTCGAGATTAATACAGATGACTGGAACAACACTGGCAGTGTCAAATTCATGACGGTGGTCAGTCGTGCAGCTAGAATACGCAAATAGGAGTAACGGCGTGGACTAGGGCAAGGTCCGGGTTGAGGTCAAACACACAACTTTACAGGGGTAACATCACGACAAACAAGGGGTACACCGGGGACATTTTAACAACGGTGATCCCTAGTGCTCATGAGAGGGAAGATGGGCACTGCCTTTGCTTTCCTGCCACTGTACACTGCACTACTAGCCAGTTCCTATACAGTTACCTCAGCTGTCGCCGAGCAGGGACCTGAAGCCCTGAGTGACCCCATAATAGTCCTGGCTAAGGGGTGGGTAGGTAAGGATCACTAGTCAGCACCAAGACTGCAGCCACCAAAGCAACTTCAAGAGAGGGCTCCACTAGCTCCTTTCAACTCCAGGTCAAGCATCCAAATGAATGAGAATAACCAGCACCCTCTGCTGGTAGCAGAGGGTATATTCTGTGCCTTGCGATCGTATTCAGCCCCCTTGAATTTTTCAACCTTTTCCCACATTTCAGGCTTCAAGCATAAAGATAAAAAAATTTAAATTAATGGTGAAGAAATAACAACAAGTGGGACACAATTGTGAAATTGAACGAAATTTATTGTTTATTTTAAACATTTTTAAAAAAATAAATAACTGAAAATTAGGGCGTACAAAATTTTTCGGCCCCTATAAGTTAATACTTTGTAGCACCCCCTTTTGCTTCGATTACAGCTGCAGTATCTTGGGGTATGTGTCTATCAGTTTTGCACATCGAGAGACTGAAATTCTCGCCCATTCTTCCTTTGTAAACAGCTTGAGCTGAGTGAGGTTGGATGGAGGCGTTTGTGAACAGCAGTTTTCAGCTCTTTCCACAGATTCTCGATTGGGTTCAGGTCTGGACTGTGACTTGGCCATTCTAACACCTGGATACGGTTATTTGTGAACCATTCCATTGTAGATTTTGCTTTATGTTTGGGATCATTGTCTTGTTGGAAGACAAATCTCCGTCCCAGTCTCAGGTCTTTTCCAGACTCCAACAGGTTTTCTTCAAGAATGGTCCTGTATTTGGCTCCATCCATTTTCCCATCAATTTTAACCATCTTCCCTGTCCCTGCTGAAGAAAAGCAGGCCCAAACCATGATGCTGCCACCACCATGTTGGACAGTGGGGATGGTGTGTTCAGAGTGATGAGCTGTGTTGCTTTTACATCAAACATATCATTTGGCATTGTGCCCAAATAGTTAGATTTTGGCTTCATCTGACCAGAGCACCTTCTTCCACATGTTTGTTGTCTCCCAGGTGGCTCGTGGCAAACATTAAACAACACTTTTTATGGATATCTTTGAGAAATGGCTTTCTTCTTTCCACTCTTACATAAAGGCCAGATTTGTGCAGTCTACGACTGATTGTTGTCCTATGGACAGACTCTCCCACCTCAGCTGTAGATCTCTGGAGTTCATCCAGATTGATCATGGGCCTCTTGGCTGCATCTCTGATCGGTCTTCTCCTTGTTTGAGATGAAAGTTTGGATGGACGGCCGGGTCTTGGTAGATTTGCAGTGGTATGATACTCCTTCCATTTCATTATGATCGCTTAAACAGTGCTTCTTGGGATGTTTAAAGTTTTGGAAATCTTTTTGTAACCAAATCCAGCTTTAAACTTCACCACAACAGTATCACGGACCTGCCTGTTGTGTTCCTTGGTCTTCATGATGCTCTCTGTGCTTTACACAGAACCCTGAGACTATCAGTGAGCAGGGGCATTTATACGGAGACTTGATTGCACACAGGGGCTTATATTTATCATCATCAGTCATTTAGGACAACATTGGATCATTCAGAGATCCTCAATCAACTTCTGGAGTGAGTTTGCTGCACTGAAAGTAAAGGGGATGAATAATATTGCACGTCCCAATTTTCAGTTTTTTTTATTTTTAAAAAAGGTTTAAAATAAGCAAAAAGTTTCGTTCAACTTCACAATTGTGTCCAACTTGTTGTAGATTCTTCACCATTAATTTAATTTTTTATCGTTATGTTTGAAGCCTGAAATGTGGGAAAAGGTTGAGAAATTCAAGGGGGCCGAATACTTTCGCAAGGCACTGAGAGTGGTCCAAAGTGGAAACACATGAGATCCTAATGAGGCTGCTTGCTGGCAGGGAATACTGACATTAACCCTCTCTTCCCCTAAGGAAAGAGAATACACTGAAATAGCAGAGTCTCACACGGTAAAGTGAGACTTAGAACAAGAATATGTCACTTCACTCTTAAAGCAGAGAGAAGACCGTGACAACAGGTTCCCTTTAAGGGCACCTGAAGCACTGACATGTTTCATAATGAGGTTGTACAGGTTGTATTGTTCCAACGTGAGTCCGTAGATTGAGCGTATATATTGTTGTCGACGGCTGCCATAGACGTTATTGATTCTAAATAGTTCCCACTGGTTCCGCTCAAGGACTTCATGTTCATTAAATGCCGCTCAGTTAGTGCTGATCAGTCGCCTCATTGGGCGTTCTTCATTTTTACGATCCCGTCCAAGCACAATAAAGAAAGGGTTAACGCATCAGTGTCCACATCTGCTTTACACCCGAATTCTGCTATAGAGCTGTTTGATAAAGGGCGATGATAACTTTTGCAAAAAACGTCATTTTTTTTGTGCAACATGTTGCTCTGTGCGTGAAATTGTTGAGGCGATGCAGCGACTCGAGGGTAATTATGTCTGTGTAATTAATGTGACCATAAAAGAGATGGCGGTTGTATATCAATGGAGTCGCCACCAATATGTTCTGCGGAAAGGAGTGTGACAGATCTATGGCAGATTTTATTTTATGGCTTTAATATAGACGTGGATGCAGGGAGGATTTGGAGAACGGATGGTGTTCTTCTGTAAGAATTTACCGTAGGGATTTTTAGACTTCTCTTTCTAAATCGATACACTTAGTTGTAAGAGATAAAAGGGAGAATAAAAGCAAAAGTCAAAACCAAAAATAAACCCCAAAACGGTGAGTGGTGCCTTGAAAAAGTATTCATACTCTGTAAACATTTTCATGTTACATCTACAAATGTAAAGGTATTTTATTGGGATTTTATGTAATACACTAAGTAGCAAGAATTTGTGAAGTGTAAAGGAAATGATATACGGTTAGTGTAGAGCGGACCCGGAATGGAAAAATCTAGATCCGCGCGGTTTGAGCGGCAGATCCGAGTCCGATCCGAATGCGAGATTCCGGGTGCACGATCCGGATTCGGCTTTTTTTTTTTCTCTCTCTCTCTCTCTCTCTCCCTCTCTCCAGATTCCGAACTTCCATATCAACCCGACACTGATCCGCCGGACCCGGATTATTAGCGATCCGCTCAACTCTATACACGGTTACTAAATATTTTAAAATAATAAATCTGAAAATTGTGACGTGCATTTGTATTCAGCCCCCCTGAGTGAAAACTTTGTAGTACCACCTTTTGCTGCAGTTACCGCTGCAAGTCTTTAGGCGATATCCCTCCAGCTTTACTCATCTAGAGGAGACATTTTTCTCCAGTGTTCTTTGCAAAATAGCTCAGTGAGATTGGATGGAGATGTCTGTGAACAACAATTTTTTTATTTATTTTTTTCTCACTATATTTATGATATTTATTATATAGTGATCCGTCCTTGGTTGACCCCCCCGGTTACCGCTGGCCCCGTGGTGAGACTGCGGTAATCCCAGCACATCTCTGCTGATCTGATCAGCAAAGATGTGTGGCTAACAGGCGTTGGTGGATTGGAGATCCACCCGTGCCTGTTAACCCTTTAGATTGGGCTGTCAAATACTGACAGCACAATTTATATGGCCGTGGCAGGGATCACGCCATTCCCCGCCACTATCGGCGCCCCATAATCATGTATTGCCATACTAGCGTGGAGTCAGTTGATGACCCCTGATGCTACCATAACTCACTTCCTGTGAGAACCAAAGAGGGGGGGCTTTCACAGGAATGCTGCATTTCTGCTGATCAGAGCTGTGCAGCTCTTATCAACAGAAATGCACAAGCAATCAGACTGTGCAGTGATAAAAATCCCCTAGGGAGACCAGTAAAATAAATAGAAAAATGTAAAAAAAAAAAATTTAAAAATATGAAAAAAAAATAAAAAAAAATAAAAGTTCAAATCACCTCCATTCGCTACACTGAAAATAAAAGTTAAAAAAATAAATATATATATATATATTGTACTGTTAATGATTGTTGTACGTATACCCTCTTTCACTTGTAAGGCGCCATGGAATAAATGGCGCTATAATAATAAACAACAATAATAATATATATATATATTGTGAGGTAGCGTGGTCGGCTGCGCGGCAGAAGACACGGGATCCAGGCACCAATGGTCACAGCACACGGTTTATTGCACAAACAAAAGTCCAAAACAGCACACAACACGTTCCGGAATGTCCTCCTCCTGGACCAACAAGCCAGATTCCAGAAATGGCTCACATGTGTTTCTTTGGCAGAAACTCAGGGAGTTGTGTTCACTCCCTCACACTAGGGACCCACGCCCATCTTCCTGTTTCCTTTTAACCCTCCTTTCAGCCTGCAGGGAAACAGCATTAACCCTGGAGTGGAGTTGCTTTCTATACATGGAGGGAGCACAACCGGGGCGAGACGTACTGGCCGTCATAGACAACCCCGGTCACAGTCTCACAATATATATATATTTGATATTACTGTATTCAGAAATGCCTGGTCTATTAAAATATAGAATCAATTAATCTGATAGGTACATGGCATGGCAAAGAAAAATTTTCAAACAAGAAAATTACATTTTTTCATTTCTACAAAATATTTTAAAAATACAATAACAGGCGATCAAAACGTAGCATCTGCACACAAATGGTATACTGTAATTAAAAACGTCAGCCTGAGATGCAAAAAATAAATCATCACTGAGCCATAGATCCCGAAAAATGATAACGCTACGGGTGTCGGAAATTGGGGCCAAAAGCGCAATTCTTTTTCGGACAAAGTTCTGAATTTTTTTAACCCTTTTTTTTAACCCTTTATATAAAAGCATACATGTTTGGTATCTATGAACTTGCACTGACCTGAGGCATCATACGCACATGTCAGTTTTACCATATAGTGAACACTGTGAATAATAGACCCCAAAAACAATTGTGCAATTACACTTTTTTTTGCACTTTCTTCACAATTAGAATTTAATATTAATTAATTGGAATTGGAATTTAATATTCAATATTTATATAATAATATATGGCAGGATTGATAGAAAAATAAAAAAAGTTAGGGTTCTCAGAAGAAGGAGAGGAAAAAACGAAAATGAAAACGGAATCTCGCCTGGGGTGAAGGGGTTAATTTCGCAGTGGTTGATAGATGTGATCATCATTGTCCCCATTGGGGCTCACAATTTACATTCCCTATCACTATGTCTTTGGGGTGAGGGGAGGAAAGTGGAGAACCCAGAAGAACCCCACCCAAACACGGGGAGAACATGCAAACTCTTTGGTGTTGTCCTTGGTGGGATTTGAACCCAGGACCCCAACGCTGCAAGTAAAGTTATGACTGTGATATACTCCATTACTTTATTTTGTTTCTTTTTCTTTCAAACTAAAAGCTGAAAGAGCTGTTTTAACTGCCTTGTTCATGCGCTTAGAGTAGATGGTTTGCACTATTGGTCTAGCAAAGATCCGTACATCATTCTCTGCTCCACTCCATCATGCTCAGATAGGGAGAGAGTCTGTAAATAGTGTCTGAACATGGCAGAAGGGAGCAGAGAAGCAGACACTGGTGTGCAAAGTATTGTTAGACCTGCCGTCCGGTCGACGGCCATGCTGAACTCATTGTGCCTGCCCTCCTCGGATGCAGAAGTTACTTAGTTTGAGGCCTGGCAAGTACCAGCGTGGGAGACTGGCTGGAAATCCCCGACTCCGTTGACAAGTTGACCACCATACTGAACTCATTGTGCCTGCCCTCATCAGATCGCAGACGTTACTTAGTTTGAGGCCTAGCAAGTACCATCATGGGAGACTGGCTGGGAATCCCCGGATCCATTGACAAGTTGACGGCCATGCTGAACTCATTGTGCCTGCCCTCATCAGATCGCTGACGTTACTTAGTTTGAGGCCTGGCAAGTACCATCATGGGAGACTGGCTGGGAATCCCCGGATCCATTGACAGTTGACAGCCATGCTGAACTCAGATAGGGAGAGAATCAGTAAATAGTGTCTGAACATGGAAGAAGGGAGCAGAGAAGCAGACACTGGTGTAGAAAGTATTGTTAGGCCTGCCGTTCAAAGCTTCTACACTAAAGGGTGCTTTACACGAGACGATCTATCGTGCGATAGATCGTCGAGGTCACGGTTTTTGTGACGCACATCCGGCATCGCTTGCGACGTCGGGCTGTGTGACACCTCCGAGCGACGCAGTATCGCTCACAAATCGTGAGTCGTGTACTCGTTGCTCGGTTTCATAATTTCATTTAATTGAAATGGCGCCGGTTGCTCATCGTTCCCGGGGTAGCACATGCCACTCCGTGTGACACCCCAGGAACGATGAACAGCAGCTTACCTCCATCCCGCGGCACCCGCCGGCTATGCGGAAGGAAGGAGGTGGGCGGGATGTTTACGTCTCGCTCATCTCCGCCCCTCCGCTTCTATTGGCCGGCCGATGTGTGACGTCGCTGTCACGCCGAACGTCCCTCCCCCTTCAGGAAGAGGATGTTCGCCGCCCACAGCGATGTCGCACAGCAGGTAAGTGAGTGTGACGGGGGTTAACGACTTTGTGAGCCACGGGCAACTACGATCAATTGTCAAATTGCACGATAGATCGTACCGTGTAAAGCAGGCTTAAGTGCAAGAAGAAGGCAGTTAAAACTGTCATTTTCTGCATGGAGTTTGAGAGAAATAAAGCAAGCTAAGATAAATTAGATATATTACAAAGGTTAATAAATTTGCAAAGACTGATTAATAATTAAATTAAAAACGTTTAATTAGTCTTTGCAGAGAGATTTGCAGAAAAATTGTAGATAATTTTATGTACAAAAATTCACTTTTATTTCTGAATTCTTAGGCTAAAATTAGTAAAACAAACATTTCTCATTATTGTATTGTTGGTTTGGTCAAGGTGGAGATTCATGTTTCATAGTTTCATAGTTTTAAGGTTGAAGGGAGACTCTAAGGCGGGCTTTGCACACTAGGATATCGCAGGTGATGTCGGTGGGGTCAAATTGAAAGTGACGCACATCCGACATCGCAGGCGACATCGTAGTGTGTAAATCCTAGTTGATACGATTAACGAGTGCAAAATCGTCGTAATCGTATCATCGGTGCAGCGTCGGCGTAATCCATAATTACGCTGACGCGACGGTCCGATGTTGTTCCTCGCTCCTGCGGCTGCACACATCACTGTGTGTGAAGCCGCAGGAGCGAGGAACATCTTCTACCGGCGTCACCGCGGCTTCCGTATGATATGCGGAAGGAAGGAGGTGGGCGGGATGTTTACATCCTGCTCATCTCCGCCCCTCCGCCGCTATTGGCCGCCTGCCGTGTGACGTCGCTATGACGCAGCACGACCCGCCCCCTTAGGAAGGAGGCGGGTCGCCGGCCAGAGCGACGGACGCAGGGCAGGTGAGTGCATGTGAAGCTGGCTTAGCGATAATGTTCGCTATGCCAGCTATCACACGATATCGTACCTGCGACGGGGGCGGGGACTATCGCGTGCGACATCGCAGCATCGGCTTGCGATGTCACAACGTGCAAAGCCGCCCTAAGTCCATCTAGTTCAACCCGTAGCCTATCATGTTGATCCAGAGGAAGGCAAAAAACCCCCAATGTGTCAAATAAGCTCCAATGGGGAAAAAAATTCCTTCCTGACTCCACATCCGGCAATCAGACTAATTCCCTGGATCAATACCCTGTCATAAAATCTAATATACATAACTGGTAATATTATATTTTTCAAGAAAGGCGTCCAGGCTCTGCTTAAATGTTAGTAGTGAATCACTCGTTACAACATCATGCGGCAGAGAGCTCCATAGTGTCACTGCTCGTACAGTAAAGAATCCTCGTCTGTGATTATGATTAAACCTTCTTTCCTCCAGACGTAGCGGATGCCCCCGTGTTCCAGTCGCAGGCCTAGGTGTAAAGAGATCTTTGGAAAGGTCTCTGTACTGTCCCCTCATATATTTATACATTGTGATTAGATCCCCCCTAAGCCTTTGTTTTTCCAAACTAAATCACTCCAAGTTTAATAACCTGTCTTGGTATTGCAGCCCACCCATTCCTCTAATCATCTTGGTCGCTCTTCTATCTACCTGTAAGATTATGCTATTTATAACCTTCTATACTTTTGCTATCAAGAAAAGCCTCCATTCCTCTCTTAAATTCATTCAGTGAGTTGGCCATCACCATGTTAATTATTTATTTAGATTTTTATAGTCTGTCAGGAAAAAAAGCTATTGGTGGTTTTATTTGGGCTTATTATTTTACATAGTTTTTTTTACATTATAAATTATTACCGTAAAGGGGCAGTATGATAACCTGGTATCAAATCCTACTGAGGACACCATCTGCAAGGAGTTTGTATGTGTGGCGCCCCTGACCTGGTCAGGCACCACTGAGTACTGCACCCATGCTGGGGACAGTACAATACAGGTAATCCAGAAGGCTGACCGAGGTGTGACTACACAGGCGCATAGTGATCAGGTCTCACACATGTACCTATGAGAGGACTCCTGGGGATCCCAGGAGGGGGAAAAGCCTTCACCTCCACTGGAATAGTGGAGGGGGCCAAAAGCCTCCATCTCCTCTCAAGGGGTGTGGTAAGAGAGTCTGGTTGCTAGGTGGCGTAGGCAGGCACAAAAGGGAAAAGAGAAGGAGGAGTAAACAGTCTGAAGCAGAGTGTGGAGGAGTGAGGAGCAGGAAAGTGAAGCTCTGACAGGAGCAGCAGTGAAGGTCCCAGATGTGAGCCGGTTCAGAGCAGAGTCCAGGGAGCTCCGAGGAGAGCTGACCCCTTCCCCTGGGCTGCTGTAGTCTGACAGCGTCCGCGCAGTGGCTACTGACGGGGGAGAACGGTCACCTAGGAGGGCTACCCGAAACCCATCTCAGCTAGAGAGAAGAGCACGGAGTGGGAAGTAAGGAGACTGCTAGGGAGTACCAGGCCCAAACGGGCGGCAGATCCCGAAGCGGAGATAGATCCAGCTTTCTTTTGCTAAACCTGCCGGTGTGGGGCCCTCAAAGCCCACACCACAACACCCAAAAGCCGCAGCCACGTAGCCACAGTTAGGGCCCATAGTTCACAGGAGGCAAGCAGCTGGAGTGATCTGGCCCAGGCAACAAGCAAACGGCAAACGAAGGGGAGTGAGGCTTCAGCAACTTCCCTGGGTGACCCCCATAGGGACTAAAAGTCGGGGTCACCCCAAACCAAAAAGGGCTAAGGAAGGCGAGTTGGTAGTCACCATCAGAAGTCAGCCTGAAGGATACCTGGTTCCAGTCTGGTTAATCCCAGCTACGCCCGGGTTACTCACCCTATCAACTGTGAGTAAAAACCCTGAAAGACACTCTGCCTGTGTTGAGTCATTCTGCGCCTTGTAGTTCTACACATTTACACAGGACCCTGGGGCTTGCCTCACTCTCAGGAGGCTACTACAACTGGCTGCACCCACCATCAGCCCCAGGCATCCCTTAACCTGCAGTGGCGGTCCCCACTGACCGCAAATCTGAGAGTGGCGTCACGACAAATAGAAGATTCCCTACCAGTGACGAGATCCAGCCGAGTGGAGTCCCTGAAGGTAATGCACCGACACAGCGTTTGCGGGGCTTCACATCTGGCGTCACGAACAGGATAAGGACTAGACCTGTTCAGACAGGTGACCATGTGCCTGGGCGGTCCGCTTGAAAAATTGGAAGCGCCGCCATATTGCCACCATGAAAAGCGCGCTGAAAAACAACAGCAGCCCGCGCTGGAAGAAGTTACCGCCCACGAAGAGGTGTGGCTACCCAGAGATCCCCTGCAGAGTTCTGACCTCGCTTGTGAAGAGAGCGGAAGCGTCCAGAGACGGCAGGAAGGAAAGGGAGCCACAAGCCTGCTGCTGCAGAGAGAAGAAATGGAGTCCGGACGTGGATACCCAGAACCAGGCTCTGCTGCCTGGTGGTGCCGGGAGCTTGCTATCTTCTGCGATCAGTTGGAGGCCAGGATTATACGACAGCTCAGTGAGGAACGCACGGAGCTTCTGGAGATGGCTGCGGCGGTTCGGACCTACGAGGAGGGAGCCGCGCGACGCATGCCAGATCGAGCGGCGACGACTCAGATCCCGATGGTGCCACCGATGGGTGAGTCCAGAGTTGCCCCGGCCAGCGCAAGTGCTCCGACCCCTGCTGCCACGACCGCGGTCCCAGAAGAGGCGCCTGGCGCGGCGACGCTGAGCGAGGCCGCAGCCACGCTAGGTGCGGCCCGCCAAATCCAGGCCGCCGCAGCGACACCCCGCCTGGCCCGCAAAGGTCCGACTGCCACGGCGATACTCATCCGTGCCGCAGGTGTGACGCTGACCCAGGCTGCCACCCTGCTGAGCCCAGTCCGTCAAGAACTGGCCGCAACAGCGACGCAGATCCAGGCCGCCGCCACGCCAGGCTCGGCCCGCACAGACCAGGCCGCCGCCATGCCAGGCGCGGCCCGCCAAGACCAGGCCGCCGCAGCGATGCCCTGCGCGGCCCGCCAAGAAAAGACTACATCACCATTTATCCCGGCCTGCAGGGCCAGAGCAGACACCGCTCCCCAGTCTAAGGAAGTCCCTACTAGGAAATCCCTGGTAGGTGAGGACCCCGCATACTGGCAGCTGAAGGCTGACCTGGAGGCCAAGTTCCCACAGGAGATGGTGGATCAGTACATGCTCCCTCCGCACACCCCTAAGGCAACCCCTGCGGCAACCACGCCGAAGAGTCCACCGCCTGGGCCAGCTGAGGAACACTCATCCCCAGCGCTGCCACGACCAGAGTGCAGCGAAGAACTAAGGGGGAGAGGAGGGCAAGAAGCTGAGGAGTTGCCCCCGGAGCCAGCGGCAGTGCTAGTCCCAGAGCCGGAGATGCTGCCATATTCCCGCTGGGACGAGGAAGACCTGACACCTCCTGCTGAAGAAGACCTGCCCAACCGCCCCACCTGGGAGCTTGTAAGCTGTACTTCGCAGAATCCAGCCCGCAAGACACGGCGCCGAGGCGGTAGTACAAAGTATCCTCCAACATCACAATCGCCTGAGCAGAAAGACGAAGTCACCGCCAGAGACCTAGAGGAGAAACGGTTCCTGAGAAGGTTCAAACCCCAGATCAGAGGACCCCTGCGTCGAGGAATTGTGGAAGACTTTAGCCTGAAGTCAGGATACGGATTCATCGTTGCACCTGGTATCAAAGAAGGCATTTTTGTCAATAGGAGAGACGTCAGAGCTAATTTGCCCAGAGGACATCCTGGAAGAAACTTAAGAATGGGAGAGTCCGTACAATTTACCATGCATCAAGGAGAAAGAGGCTGGTATGCGCTAGATGTAGCACCATGTCCTAAAGAAGAAGAAAGGAAAGACAGCGATAAAGAAAGAAAAGACAAAGGACCTACTGACGAGACTACCACAGATGAAGAAAAAGGTCAAGGAAGCAACAGGTGCCGCAGCCCTACAGGCCCAAGCCCTGGTGAGGAGGAATCCACATAAAGTACAGAAAGAAGCATAGAAGTTACCAGTTTGAAAAAAGTTTGTTTTGCAACGTTTTACAAGTTTAAGAATGTGCCCACATAAACTCATGTGAGAAATGAACCTTAAGGCTATGAACTGGCTATAGCCACAAACTCTCGCAGTGTAAATAGTTACACCAGAGGGCACCACCACCACCAGAGCCAGCCTGTTTAGGGGCTTGGCTCGTCTGCAACCAGGGAGCACGTCCGTATATAGGGCCTTGGCTCACCTGCAACCAGAGAGCATGCCTGTTTATGGGGCCTGGCTCTCCACCACAAAGAGGGTACCTGGTCAGCACCAACTGTGGAGGCCGCCTCTACATCCTGCCAGAAGAGGCTGAAGGCGCGGATCCACCAGGCCAGGTATACCCTGAAACCACCAGCCCATGAAAGCCGCCTCTACATCCTGCCAGAAGTGGCTGAAGGCGCGGCCAACGGGAGAGGCAGATTGGAGGAAAGGTCTGGGGAAGTAGATGGCCCAGATCTGGTTACCAAAAGGACCGGTGACCTGCCTCCTGAAAGGGTTTGGGTGGGTTAACGGACTTGTGGGTGGAGGGTGGTGATGTATGATAGCTGGTGGTCTTAAAATGTTTTACATGTTTTAATGTTTTATGCATTTTCAAATGTTGTCTTGCAGCCCGAGGACGTGCTGGTGATAACTAAGGGGGAATGTGGCGCCCCTGACCTGGTCAGGCACCACTGAGTACTGCACCCATGCTGGGGACAGTACAATACAGGTAATCCAGAAGGCTGACCGAGGTGTGACTACACAGGCGCATAGTGATCAGGTCTCACACATGTACCTATGAGAGGACCCCTGGGGATCCCAGGAGGGGGAAAAGCCTTCACCTCCACTGGAATAGTGGAGGGGGCCAAAAGCCTCCATCTCCTCTCAAGGGGTGTGGTAAGAGAGTCTGGTTGCTAGGTGGCGTAGGCAGGCACAAAAGGGAAAAGAGAAGGAGGAGTAAACAGTCTGAAGCAGAGTGTGGAGGAGTGAGGAGCAGGAAAGTGAAGCTCTGACAGGAGCAGCAGTGAAGGTCCCAGATGTGAGCCGGTTCAGAGCAGAGTCCAGGGAGCTCCGAGGAGAGCTGACCCCTTCCCCTGGGCTGCTGTAGTCTGACAGCGTCCGCGCAGTGGCTACTGACGGGGGAGAACGGTCACCTAGGAGGGCTACCCGAAACCCATCTCAGCTAGAGAGAAGAGCACGGAGTGGGAAGTAAGGAGACTGCTAGGGAGTACCAGGCCCAAACGGGCGGCAGATCCCGAAGCGGAGATAGATCCAGCTTTCTTTTGCTAAACCTGCCGGTGTGGGGCCCTCAAAGCCCACACCACAACACCCAAAAGCCGCAGCCACGTAGCCACAGTTAGGGCCCATAGTTCACAGGAGGCAAGCAGCTGGAGTGATCTGGCCCAGGCAACAAGCAAACGGCAAACGAAGGGGAGTGAGGCTTCAGCAACTTCCCTGGGTGACCCCCATAGGGACTAAAAGTCGGGGTCACCCCAAACCAAAAAGGGCTAAGGAAGGCGAGTTGGTAGTCACCATCAGAAGTCAGCCTGAAGGATACCTGGTTCCAGTCTGGTTAATCCCAGCTACGCCCGGGTTACTCACCCTATCAACTGTGAGTAAAAACCCTGAAAGACACTCTGCCTGTGTTGAGTCATTCTGCGCCTTGTAGTTCTACACATTTACACAGGACCCTGGGGCTTGCCTCACTCTCAGGAGGCTACTACAACTGGCTGCACCCACCATCAGCCCCAGGCATCCCTTAACCTGCAGTGGCGGTCCCCACTGACCGCAAATCTGAGAGTGGCGTCACGACAAATAGAAGATTCCCTACCAGTGACGAGATCCAGCCGAGTGGAGTCCCTGAAGGTAATGCACCGACACAGCGTTTGCGGGGCTTCACATATGTTCTTCCCGTGTTTGTGTGGGTTTCCTCCGGGTTCTCCGGTTTCTTCCCAGACTCCAAAGACATACAGATAGGGAATTTTGATTTTGAACTCCAATGGGAACAGTGATGATCTCTGTCAAGCTCAATCAAATTAACGGCACTATATAAGGCGTCCTTCACACTTCCATGTCTCCTGGTACGTGTGGCGTTCGTTTTCACATGAGCGGTGACTGCAAGAGTGCATCATAGTTCACTGCTCATGGCTCATACAAAGTGAAGGGCTATGATGAGCAGTGATGTCATGAGTTCACCGCAGTTGATAGCTGCCAGCTGTTGTACTTCTTTAAGTGAGAAGAGAATCGCTGTGGGCAGTGAACTATGTAAACTAATGATGTCACCGCTCATCACTGCCCACGGCAGCTCACAAGCTACTGCTGTGTGACCCACATGCTGTGACCAGCCGTGCCCTCATGAGGTCATCGCAATTCACTGCCGTGGTTCTTACACAGCACAGTTGCTTTCACCACAATTTATTCACTATTGGGGCTCGGTTCCACTTGCGCATAGCTTCCAATGTGAGAGCATCGGAAGCGATATGCTAATGACCCTCTGCTGCTGTTCGGGTCCCAGCTGTAGAGACGAGAGAGGGAGCACTGTCTCCCCATCTCATCTGCTGCCTGTCTCTGCCGACATTGCACTGCAGTTGGATGACATGCGAATGCAGTGTGATTTTTCACATGCTCCCATAGACTTGTATGGGTGCTTGTGAGCCAAGACTCGCTGCCAAACGCAGTGTGCTGTGATTCATTTCTTATGCTGATATGGCAGGATAAATCAATCGCAGATGGACACTGCCCCATAGTTTTGCACTGGTGGAAGTGCAGTCCGATGTTTTATCGTATTGCATTCGTTTGTTCAAAGCGCAAGTGGAACCGAGGCCTTACAAAAAATATTTTTTATGCCGGACAGTTTGGCATTTTAATTTCTTCCATTTTTTACACTTTTCACTTTTTTTAGTGTCAGTAGGATGAAAAAAAAATTCCATTTTTGGAGTGTTTTTTTTAACTGTATTGTCCATATGAAATAACTAACATGACATTTTTACAGTTAGGTCCAGAAATATTTGGACAGTGACACAATTTTCGCGAGTTGGGCTCTGCATGCCACCACATTGGATTTGAAATGAAACCTCTACAACAGAATTCAAGTGCAGATTGTAACGTTTAATTTGAAGGTTTGAACAAAAATATCTGATAGAAATTGTAGGAATTGTACACATTTCTTTACAAACACTCCACATTTTAGGAGGTCAAAAGTAATTGGACAAATAAACCAAACCCAAACAAAATATTTTTATTTTCAATATTTTGTTGCGAATCCTTTGGAGGCAATCACTGCCTTAAGTCTGGAACCCATGGACGTCACCAAACGCTGGGTTTCCTCCTTCTTAATGCTTTGCCAGGCCTTTACAGCCGCAGCCTTCAGGTCTTGCTTGTTTGTGGGTCTTTCCGTCTTAAGTCTGGATTTGAGCAAGTGAAATGCATGCTCAATTGGGTTAAGATCTGGTGATTGACTTGGCCATTGCAGAATGTTCCACTTTTTTGCACTCATGAACTCCTGGGTAGCTTTGGCTGTATGCTTGGGGTCATTGTCCATCCTGACTATGAAGCGCCGTCCGATCAACTTTGCGGCATTTGGCTGAATCTGGGCTGAAAGTATATCCCGGTACACTTCAGAATTCATCCGGCTACTCTTGTCTGCTGTTATGTCATCAATAAACACAAGTGACCCAGTGCCATTGAAAGCCATGCATGCCCATGCCATCACGTTGCCTCCACCATGTTTTACAGAGGATGTGGTGTGCCTTGGATCATGTGCCGTTCCCTTTCTTCTCCAAACTTTTTTCTTCCCATCATTCTAGTACAGGTTGATCTTTGTCTCATCTGTCCATAGAATACTTTTCCAGAACTGAGCTGGCTTCATGAGGTGTTTTTCAGCAAATTTAACTCTGGCCTGTCTATTTTTGGAATTGATGAATGGTTTGCATCTAGATGTGAACCCTTTGTATTTACTTTCATGGAGTCTTCTCTTTACTGTTGACTTAGAGACAGATACACTTACTTCACTGAGAGTGTTCTGGACTTCAGTTGATGTTGTGAACGGGTTCTTCTTCACCAAAGAAAGCATGCGGCGATCATCCACCACTGTTGTCATCCGTGGACGCCCATGACTTTTTGAGTTCCCAAGCTCACCAGTCAATTCCTTTTTTCTCAGAATGTACCCGACTGTTGATTTTGCTACACCAAGCATGTCTGCTATCTCTCTGATGGATTTTTTCTTTTTTTTCAGCCTCAGGATGTTCTGCTTCACCTCAATTGAGAGTTCCTTAGACCGCATGTTGTCAGGTCACAGCAACAGCTTCCAAATGCAAAACCACACACCTGTAATCAACCCCAGACCTTTTAACTACTTCATTGATTACAGGTTAACGAGGGAGACGCCTTCAGAGTTAATTGCAGCCCTTAGAGTCCCTTGTCCAATTACTTTTGGTCCCTTGAAAAAGAGGAGGCTATGCATTACAGAGCTATGATTCCTAAACCCTTTCTCCGATTTGGATGTGAAAACTCTCATATTGCAGCTGGGAGTGTGCACTTTCAGCCCATATTATATATATAATTGTATTTCTGAACATGTTTTTGTAAACAGCTAAAATAACAAAACTTGTGTCACTGTCCAAATATTTCTGGACCTAACTGTATAGATTGTATGGTTCCGTATAAGGATTTATTGATATTTAAGGGATTAATAGGCACCGATCAGTTCCAAAACCAGTCGGGGCCGATGCCTGTGGTGTCAACTGTCATGTAGCGCTATCACCTGTGAGATTTCCACCTGTGGGGTGGTACTATTTATTTATTCCTTAGCGCTGTTAAAAAGCGGTGCCGAGGAAAAAGCACCTGAACAATGCCTGTTAAAAGGCGTATTGGCGGTCGTTAAGGGGTTAAATGAGTTTTATGGTATTTTTTTTTGCAACGAGTTTCCAAAATCACATTTAAAAAAAAACATTTTTGCCAAAAATATGTACTTTTTTTTGCTGAAATTTTCCAAAAAATGATGCCACCCCTTATTAACACATCTTTACATGAAAGAAAGACATTTTAATGGAAAAATACCAATTATACTGGATATCTGACAGAACTACACCCATTGCATAATATATAATTGGAGTTATGCAAGGCACTAAAAAGAGAGTTTAGTATCAATAATCAGTGTTTAGAAATAACACACAGTCATGGCTGTAAGTGTTGGCGCCCTTGAAATTGTTCTAGCAAATGAAGTATTTCTTTCAGAACACTATTGAAGTTACACGTTTTCTCATAACCATGATAATTTACTTTGCTTGTATTGGAACAACACAAAAAAATAGAGAAAAAAGGAAAATTGGTCATAATTTCACACAAACCCCCAAAAATAAGTGGGACAAACTTGTTGGCCCTTTTCCAAAATTGTGGGTAAAAACCTTCTTTTAAACATGTGATGCTCGTTCAAACTCACCTGTGGAAAATAACAGGTGTGGGCAATATGGAAATCACACCAGAAACCAGATAAAAAGGGGAGAAGTATTGTCATTGTATTGTGTATCTGTGTGTGCAAAGGGCTGCCACCAGGAGTTTCAGGACCGCATACTGGCCAAATTTTCAGGCCCCCTAGAGACTCTGGCCAGGCTCCACCACAGCTTTGTCTTCCCCCTGAAAACCTTTCACAGTCCCACTACCACTCTTGGAAAAACTTCCCTTCTGCAAACCGTCCTCACTAATCACACATTAATCGCTGTTCGGCTCCGATATGCAGCATAGTAGTCATTGTGACAGCCTGAAAAAAGCTGCATGTACTGATATTTTTTTGGGGATATCAAAATGTCGTGCCCCATACAGAATTGTCAGGCATATACGTGTATATATATATATATATATATATACAGTACATACATACATATGTATACACACATGCCATATAGGATACAGGCTGCTGGCTGTTTATATATATATATATATATATATATATATATATATATACTAGAAGGTGGCCCGATTCTACGCATCGGGTATTCTAGAATTTACGTATTGTGTAGTTAATGTATGATTTTTGTTATATATATATAGATGTTGTTGTGTGTAGTTACCAAGTGTTTGTGTAGGGCGCTGTACATGTTCTGGGTGTTGTCTGGGTGTGGCGGGGGGAGAGAGCGGTGTTGTTTGTGTGTTGCGTGTGTTGCGTTGTTTGTGGAGCGCTGTGTGTCTGTAGCGTTGTGTGTGTGTTGCGCAGTTTGTGTGTGTGTGGGGTGTGTGTGTGTTTTGGGGGGAGGTATGTTTTGTGCAATGTGTGTGTTGTGCGGTATGTGCGTATATTTGTGTGTGCCGCGGTGTTTGTGTGTTGGGTGTTGTGTGTGTGCGGCATTGTCTGTGTGTGTGGGTGTCTGTGTAGGGCAGTGTTTGTGGTTCCCAGTGTGTGTGTGTGGTGTGTTGTGCAGTGCGTGTATGGCGGTGTGTGTGTGTTTTGGGGGGAGGTGTGCACCCCCCCATCGTGCTCCATCCCCCATGCTGCGCACCCCCCATCATGCTCCATCCCCCATGCTGCGCACCCCCCATCGTGCTCCATCCCCCATGCTGCGCACCCCCCATCGTGCTCCATCTCCTATGCTGCGCACTCCCCATTGTGCTCCATCCCCCATGCTGCGCATTCCCCACCGTGCTCCATCCCCCATGCTGCGCACTCCCAAACGTGCTCCATCCCCCATGCTGCGATGCTGCGCACTCCCCATCGTGCTCCATCCCCCATGCTGCGCACTCCCCATCGTGCTCTATCCCCCATGCTGCGCACTCCCAAACGTGCTCCATCCCCCATGCTGCGCACTCCCTATCGTGCTCCATCCCCCATGCTGCGCACCCCCCATCGTGCTCCATCCCCCATGCTGCGCACCCCCCATCGTGCTCCATCCCCCATGCTGCGCACCCCCCATCATGCTCCATCTCCTATGCTGCGCACTCCCCATTGTGCTCCATCCCCCATGCTGCGCATTCCCCACCGTGCTCCATCCCCCATGCTGCGCACTCCCAAACGTGCTCCATCCCCCATGCTGCGATGCTGCGCACTCCCCATCGTGCTCCATCCCCCATGCTGCGCACTCCCCATCGTGCTCTATCCCCCATGCTGCGCACTCCCAAACGTGCTCCATCCCCCATGCTGCGCACTCCCTATCGTGCTCCATCCCCCATGCTGCGCACCCCCCATCGTGCTCCATCCCCCATGCTGCGCACTCCCCATCGTGCTCCATCCCCCATGCTGCGCACCCCCCATCGTGCTCCATCCCCCATACTGCGCACTCCCCATCGTGCTCTATCCCCCATGCTGCGCACTCCCTATCATGCTCCATCCCCCATGCTGTGCACCCCCCATCGTGCTCCATCCCCCATGCTGCGCACTCCCCATCGTGCTCCATCCCCCATGCTGCGCACTCCCCATCGTGCTCCATCCCCCATGCTGCGCACCCCCCATCGTGCTCCATCCCCCATACTGCGCACTCCCCATCGTGCTCCATCCCCCATGCTGCGCACTCCCCATCGTGCTCCATCCCCCATGCTGTGCACCCCCCATCGTGCTCCACAGTCACACATCAGACAGTATACACGCACACATCTGATCGCAAACACTCACACCCCACTTCTGCCTGTGCCCTCCGGTGGGCGGTCCCAGCAGCTGTGCTGCACGCCGTGCTCCTCTGCCTTCTGCCGACACGCACACACCCGATCGCATACACGCACACACCCGATCGCATACACACACACACACGATCGCATACACGCACACACCCGATCGCATACACGCACACACCCGATCGCATACACGCACACACACATTGACGATATTGCACATACGCGCTCACACTCACAACATCCAGAGATACCACATGCTTCTGGCCATGTGATCCTCCGGCAGGTCCTGGAAGGTCACTGCACACACAGTATCGCCGTCGAGAAGCAAGCGATATCACTGGATGTTGTGAGTGTGTGGATGCGATCTGATGTGTGTGTGAGGTGTGTGTGAGAGTGAGTGTGATCTCATGTGTGTGTGTGTGTGTGTCTGTTCTTATGTGTGTGCGTGTGTGTTCCGCAGCTGCAGGACCTTGATGCGCTCACCTGGAAGCCGTTGTACGCTGGTAACCATGCTACACAATATTACTCGGTGTACCATGGTTACCAGCGTACCCCGCCCCCCGCTTGCATGGGAGCCCACACCAGCATACGCCGGCAACCCCAGCAATGCGAGGGTATGTGTCGGCTGGGTTGGCGGCGTACGCTGATGTGGGCTCCCGGGGGTACAGCACTCACCTGGGAGTCGGGGCTCCGTATCGGTTCGGGAAATGCGTGCGGGGGCGGGGCCAGAGCGAGCGTGCAATGCGTGAGGGGGCGGGGCGTGGCCGAGTTGCCAATGCATGCAGGGGGCCGGGGCGAGAGGCCAATCCGTGTGGGGGTCGGAGCCTGGGCGCGCAGCCAATCCGTGTGGGGGTCGGAGCCTGGGCGAGCGGCCAATCCGTGTGGGGGGCGCAGCTGAGGCGAGGCGAGCGGCCAATCTGTGCGGGGGGCGGAGCCGAGGCGAGCGGCCAATGAGACGCTTGTCGCAGTAAGGACAGAATTTTGGAGCAAGACAGACAGACAGACAGACAGACAGAATAAGGCAATTATATATATATATATATATATATATATATATACAGTATATATATATATATATATACGAGATATATATAATATACACAGTATAATATATATAATACAGAAGATGCAGGCTGCTGGTTGTATATATATATATATATATATATATATATATAATGTATGTATATGTGACATCCTGGACTAGCCAGGTAGTCACAGTTAGGGCTTGAAGGGCACACCAGGGGGTGGAGCCAGGCAGTTGGCCCCACCCACCGAGGAGTCCAGAGAGCCTGAGGTGGGAAAACAGTCAGCTGGCAGTTGGTAGTTAGTAGGTGAGTTGTTAGGAGTGAAGGAGAGCGGAAGCAGGCCTGTGTAGCAGGTCTGCAGCAGTCTGACAGGTGCCAGGGTTGAAGCCCGGGCACTTTTGGCTAGGAGGCATACGGAGCCCTCTGCCTGCAGGAGTCGGGAAGACGGCTCGGTGGAACCGTGGTGGACCAGGACAGGGTAGTGGCCCGCCGGTACCGACCCGGGGAACCGACTGGAATTGGGGTGGTGTCTCCTCCCCAAACCTACAGAGGCTGTGATTGGCTGACGAACGCCACTCAGCCAATTACAGTCACTGTAATGTGTCAGCCATTGAAAATGGCTGACACATTGAAATCCAGCCATAATCAGTGCTGCTGTAGCACTGATGACTGGCTGGAGCTGGGTGAATTTGTTTCACCCGCCCCCAGCTCTGATTGGAGAGACCGGCCTTGTGACCGATCTCTCTCCAATCACTGTGGATCTTGTGCCGGTGACCTGTAGGTGACCGCTACCCTCAGCTTCACTCCGTCCGTGAAAGCTGATGAGAGTGGTCGCTGCGTGTGGCCATCGGTAAGTTATAGCCCCCCCCGATCCACCGCTGCCCCCCCTGATCCACCGCTGCTCCCCGCCGATCCACCGCTGCTCCCCCCCGATCCACCGCTGCCCCCCCCGATCCACCGCTGCTCCCCGCCGATCCACCGCTGCTCCCCGCCGATCCACCGCTGCTCCCCGCCAATCCACCGCTGCTCCCCGCCACGCCGCTATTCCCACCACTGTCCCTGCCCGCCACGCCGCTATTCCCGCCACTGTCCCTGCCCGCCACGCCGCTATTCCCGCCACTGTCCCTGCCCGCCACGCTGCTGTTCCCGCCACTGTCCCTGCCCGCCACGCTGCTGTTCCCGCCACTGTCCCTGCCCGCCACGCCGCTTTACACGCCGCTGTCCCCGCCGCCACCGTCCCCTTTCAGTCGCACCCACCTTTTTCAGCCGCCGCTGCACCCGATCGGCCGCCGCCTCCATCGGCTGCCACTGCACCTAATCGGCCGCCGCCTTCCATGTGCTGCCTCCCCGGACCCATGTGCTGCCTCCCCTCCCCCCCTCCCCGGACCCATGTGCTGCCTCCCCTCCCCCCCTCCCCGGACCCATGTACTGCCTCCCCTCCCCCCCTCCCCGGACGCATTTGCTGCCTCCCCTCCCCCCCTCCCCGGACCCATGTGCTGCCTCCCCTCCCCCCCTCCCCGGACCCATGTGCTGCCTCCCCTCCCCCCCTCCCCGGACCCATGTGCTGCCTCCCCTCCCCCCCTCTATGTGTTGCCTCCCCTCCCCACCTCCATGTGCTGCCTCCCCCCCCTCCATGTGCCATCGCTCTCTCCCATCAGACTCTGCCCCCCTCCCTGATCTGCTGCCTGCTCTCTCCCATCCTCTTCATCTACTGCCCCTTTTCACCCTCCTTCATCTGCTGCCTCTTCTGTCTGCTGTGATCCTGCTGCCAAGATCCATCCTGTAAGGTAGCTATCCCCAATCTCACCTCCCACCCCCCCATCCTCCGCCGCTCTTTCATCCGCTGCGCCCTTTCCCATCCTCCATCCGCTGCGCCTTTTCTCATCTGCCGCTCCTCCATCCGCTGCACCTTTTCTCATCTGTCGCTCCTCCATCCGCTGCGCCTTTTCACATCTGCCGCTCCTCCATCCGCTGCGCCTTTTCACATCTGCCGCTCCTCCATCCGCTGCGCCTTTTCATATTTGCCGCTCCTCCATCCGCTGCGCCTTTTCACATCTGCCGCTCCTCCATCCGCTGCGCCTTTTCACATCTGCCGCTCCTCCATCCTCTGCGCCTTTTCTCATCTGCCGCTCCTCCATCCGCTGCGCCTTTTCCCATCCTCTGCCGCTCCTCCATCCGCTGCGCCTTTTCCCATCCTCTGCCGCTCCTCCATCCGCTGCGCCTTTTCCCATCCACCATCCGCTGCGCCCTTTCTCATCTGCCGCCCCTCCATCCGCTGCCGCGCCCTCTTGCATCGCATTATCCAGCGCAGTTGCTCGCTTCCAGACAGGAGCGGATGATGCGATGCAAGACTCGTGCATAATGGCAGGCGCTCATTTTTTTTTTTTCTAACGTCCGTCTTTTTATTTCGCCAAACTAATATTTTTTTGTATTTTCTCTTTCTTTCTAGATTTTCCTTGTTCGTCAGAGACACAAACACACACATACACTAAATAAAGTATTTTTTTCTCACACACACAAACACTAAATAATGTTTTTGTACACACACCACACATACAATGTCCCGATCCCAGAGACAGTATTCAGATGAGGAGGCATATGCCTTTGTTGCCTCCGAGCCTGATAGCGAGGGAGATGACCCCACATTCCTCTGTTTCTCCCAAGCCGATTCCTCCTCCAGTGACGAAGGACCACCGCGAAGACGTCGTAGGACGAGGTATCAGTCACAGCCCAGGGGAGAAGAGCCGGGGCCCAGGGGAGAAGAGCCGGGGCCCAGGGGAGAAGAGCCGGAGCCCAGGGGAGAAGAGCCGGAGCCCAGGGGAGAAGACTTGGAGCAGAGCGTGAGTGACCCCCAGCCCAGCACTAGTGGTAGGGACCCCCAACCTAGCACTAGTGACCGGGTATGGAACCCAGTCCCTGAAAACTTTGCACCACAGATTCCTGAGTTTCTTCCCCAACCAGGAATCCAGTTTGATACTCAGGGGGTCTCCAAACACAACATGGCATCCACTAACTATTCCAGACAATTTTGCGTTTGAAAAGTCAAATGACGCTCCTTGCCTTCTGAGCCCCGCTGTGCGCCCAAATAATTGATTACCACCACATATAAGATATCTGTGTACTCAGGAGAAATTGCACCATACATTTTATGGTGCAATTTTTCCTGATACCCTTGTAAAAAAAAAGCTATCTGGTAGAAGTAACAATTTTGTGGTAATTTTTTTTTTTTTATTTTCACGGCTCAACGTTATTAACCTTTGTGAAGCCCCCAGAGGTTCAAAGTTCTCACTAAACATCTAGATAAATTCCCTGAGGGGTCATGTTTCCAAAATGGGGTCACTTGTGTGGGAGCTCCATTGTTTAGGCACCTCAGGGGGTCTCCAAACACAACATGGCATCCACTAACTATTCCAGACAATTTTGCGTTTGAAAAGTCAAATGACGCTTCTTGCCTTCTGAGCCCTGCCGTGCGCCCAAACAATTGATTTCCACCACATAAGAGATATCGGTGTACTCAGGAGAACACGCACAATTAATTTTATGGAGCATTTTTTCCTGATACCCTTGTGAAAATGCTACATTTTATGGCTAAAGTAACATTTTTGTGTAAAAAAGTAAAATTTTCATTTTTTCTTTTTACATTGATTTGGTTGTTGTGAAGCTCCTAAAGGGTTAATAAACTTCTTGGATGTGGTTTTGAGCAGAGTGAGGGGTGCAGATTTTAGAATGGGGTCACTTTTGGGTATTTTCTGTCACCTAGGCCTCTCAAAGTCACTCCAAATGTGATGTGGTACCTAAAAAATTTTTTTTTGTACATTTTTTTGGAAAAATGAAAAATTGCTGATGAATTTTGAATCCTTCTAACTTCCTAACGAAAAAAAATTTTGTTTCGAAAATTGCGCTGATGTAAAGCAGACATGTTGGAAATGTTATTTAGTAACTATTTTGTGTGACATACTGTATCTCTCACATTTATGGGCATAAAATTTCAAATTTTGAAAATTGCAAAATTTTCAAAATTTTCGAAATTTTCACAAATAAACGCAAAACATATTGGCCTAAATTTACCACTGACATAAAGTATAATATGTCACGAAAAAACAATGTCAGAATCACCAGGATCCGTTGAAGCGTTCCAGAGTTATAACCTGTCAAAGTGACACTGGTCAGAAATGTAAAAAATGGCCGGGTCTTTAAGGTAAAAACAGGCTGGGGGCTGAAGGGGTTAAAGACAGACAGACACACCAGTGGGCGTGACCAGGCGGTTGGGGCACTCCCACCCAGGGGTCTAGACAGCCCGGGGCGGGAAAACGTTCAGTTCAGTTCAGTTAGTTCAGATCTGTGGTAGAGTTCAGTTTGGCGAGGAGTGTGGCTGGAGCTAGGGGTAGCTCCAGCAGTGAAGTCCAAGTTGAACGGTACCAGGGTAGGAGCCCTGGTGCCACTGGCTAGGAGGCAGACGGTGGTCTCCGTCAGCAGGAGATGGGAAGACGGCTCGGCAGAACCGAGGTTTACCGGGACAGGGTTGTAGCCCGCCGGTACCGACACAGGGAACCGACCCGGAAACCGTAGCACAAAGGGGGGTACTCAGACCCTGAAGCCAGAACCGGAAACAAGCGGACTTGTTAATTCACCAATTGAGGCCAGGACTAGAGGTCCTGTCCCACCCAAAGTCCCTCATAGAAGACAACAGCCCACCGAAAGTGATAAGGGGTCACCGCCAGGGCCCATAGATCCTAGGGTCCAGCGTCTGCGGGCACGGTTCCTTAGGCCACATCCAGCCGGGAGCGGACTCCTGAGTTTCACGCTAGGAAGTCTACCTTACGTAAAGCAGTACAGGAAAAGGGATATAGACCACCAGCCGAGTGGGGGATCCGAATGCAACCGGCCGCGGCACCGGCCACCATCACCTTGGTTTACCAGAGACTTGTGTGGTTTCTTAACAGTGAGTACATCAACACTCCCTGCAGTCGCTATACCCTTCACCGAGACACCGGGCTCCGGGGCCACCATCCCTACCTACGGAGGGGTTAACAACTAGCTGCCACAACATCCTCCCCGGGTGCCCCATAACTGCAGCGGTGGTGTCCTACCTCACCACACACCGTGGGTGCCATCACAAACTTACTACGGCCCAGCCCGTATATCTACGTCCCCCCCATTTATTCGGTGTGTCCGCGAGACCCCCGGGTCCGGGGACCCTCAAGCCACCACCCACAGAAGGCCCGGATCCAAGCAGCACCGGCTGCTGGCAATGGGGGCAGCACACTTTCTGGCTGATGTTTTGGTCACTTTTGGATGTTGGTTGTGCTCTCACACTCGTGGTAGCATGAGACAGACTCTACAACCCACCCAAGTGGCACAGGTAGTGCAGCTCATCCAGGAAGGCACATCAATGCAAGCTGTGGCAAGAAGGTTTGCTGTGTCTGTTAGCGTAGTTTCCAGAGGATGGAGGCGCTATCAGGAGACAGGCAAGGACACCAGGAGATGTGGAGAGGGCCGTAGGAGGGCAACCACCCAGCAACAGGATCACTACCTCCGCCTTTGTGGAAGGAGGAAGAGGAGGAGCACTGCCAGAGCCCTGAAAAATGACCTCCAGCAGGCCACAAATGTACATGTGTCTGCTCAAATGGTTAGAAATCGACTCCATGAGGATGGCATGAGGGCCCGACGTCCACACATGGGAGTTGTGCTCACTGCCCAACACCGTGCAGGACGCTTAGCATTTGCCACAGAACACCAGGATTGGCAAATTCGCCACTGGCGCCCTGTGCTCTTCACAGATGAAAGCAGGTTCACACTGAGCACGTGACAGACGTGACAGTGTCTGGAGATGCCATGGAGATAGATCTGCTGCCTGCAACATCCTTCAGCATGACCGGTTTGGCACTGGGTCAGTAATGGTGTGGGGTGGCATTTCTTTGGAGGGCCGCACAGCCCTCCATGTGCTCGCCAGAGGTAGCCTGACTGCCATTAGGTACCGAGATGAGCTCCTCAGACCCCTTGTGAGACCATATGCTGGTGCGGTTGGCCCAGGGTTCCTCCTAATGCAGGACAATACCAGACCTCATGTGGCTGTAGTGTGTCAGCAGTTCCTGCTAAATGAAGGCATTGAAGCTATGGACTGGCTCGCCCATTCCTCAGATCTGAATCCGATTGAGCACATCTGGGACATCATGTCTCGCTCCATCCACCAACGTCACGTTGCACCACAGACTGTCCAGGAGTTGGCGGATGCTTTAGTCCAGGTCTGGGAGGAGATCCCTCGGGAGACCATCTGCAACCTCATCAGGAGCATGCCCAGGCATTGTAGGGAGGTCGTACAGACACGTGGAGGCCACCCACAATACTGAGCCTCATTTTGACTTGCTTCCACTTTCATTTTGTCTTGTTTTGATTTTCATTTTGACTTGTATCCACTTTCATTGTGTGTGTGTGTCTTCAAATCCAGGCCTCCATTGGTTAAAACATTTGATTTCGATTGATGATTTTTGTATGATTTTGTTGTCAGCGCATTCAACTTTGTACAGAACAAAGTATTCGATGAGAATATTTAATTCATTCAGATCTAAGATGTGTTATTTCAGTGATCCCTTTAATTTTTTGAGCAGTGTATATACATATATAATGTATAGGACAGAAGCTGCTGGCTGTGTGTGTGTGTGTATATATATATATATATATATATATATATATATATATGTTATAGAGTATACAGGCTGCCGGTTGAATATATTAAGTATAGAGGATACAGGCTGCTGGCTGTCTACATATAATATAGAGGCTACAGGCTACTATATATATGTATGTATGTGTGTATATATACATATATATATATATATATATATATATATATATATATATACAGTGTATACTATATATATGTATATATACTGTGTGTATATATATATATATATATATATATATATATACTGTGTATGTATATATATATATATATATATATATATATATATATATATATATATGTATATAAAGGACACAGGCTAAATCTATTAATAGCATCTTTCTGCTGAGTATATATTATACACACACAGCGCTGTTACATGCCCATGCACATACACGGATTTACTACATGCTCAAAAACATACACACCTCTGCTACATGCCCATAGATATACACGGCTCTGCTACATGCCCATAGTCATACATGGCCCTGCAACATGACCATAGATATACACGGATCTGCTACATGTTACCTGCATCGAGTAATAGGAAGTGAAGGTATATATAGACAAGGGAAGTACTGATGAACAGCAATTGACAGGCTGAGGAACTCCGCAGGGTCCTAAAGGGGAAGGGATGAAAACCAAGGCCAAAAAAATAGGTCAGGAAGCAGTTTGCACAGCAAAACACTGTGACCTTCTATAGTCGGACACCACATGAGTATCTGTCACTCGTGACAGAATGTTAATATAGATACAGTTCAAATTGGAGCCAACCCAGAGATTTGAGGCACCCGGGCACAAGTCCAGGGTATTTGCACTGCCTGAGGGGTACAAGATTTCAAAATAATAACAAGAAATCAGAATATTCTTTTTTTGCACTAAGGAAACTTTCACTAATGACGTTTCCCACACTACACCACTGCACATTTTCATGAGACTAAAACACAACTTGAGTCATCTTATCTATGGGCTCATATTTGCAGAACTGCAATACCAGACAAAGCCATGTGCTGGTGTGGCGCTATTTCTGGAGGAAGAAGCAGCCATATTTTTATATTTTTCTTATTGTGGACAACCCTTGCAATGGCTTTGCTACAACTTGGTAACTTGTCATTTGCACTGTCATACTTCTGGGTAAAATCAGCAAAATGCTGAAATCAGCTTTGGATGTGAATGGTGAAGAAAACATGAAGTCATTAAAATCAGTACAATGTATGTATTTTCAGACTTGCTAAACCTGTTATGTAGGGTGAATTGCGCAATTTTACAGAACCACTGAATGCGGAGGAATAAAGATCTCCAGCTTGGTCGCTGCGAGGACTGATCACTAGAGGGAGCCTGATAATTATCCTCTAACGGTGCCGCATTTATTACTTCAATTATTTCCATGCCATTTGATGTATCATACAATATTCAGTGCCGGCTGCAGACATATTTTATGACGTTTTTGTCAGATTTTTTTTCTCCTGTTCGCATCTGCTGACAAAAGAAATTGCGATGTCAGCTTTATTGTGGACTTCAAACACCAAGTTTTGGAAACCGGGACAACACAGCGCTATATATCTGCAGCCAGATAGTCTGAGATCTTCATAATTAATGATCACACGGAATTTTATATCAGCTCTATCCGTCGGGACCTTGCCAAATATTATTTAACTGTGCGGCAGGTAATTTACGTTTTTTAGAATCATTAATATGTAACAATGCAATAGAATAGATAACGGGTATTTCGGCTGAAAACTGATAGGGTGTCACGCTCCCCGTGTCCCAGCACCACTCCTTACCCACTGATCCAATCCATGTGTCCACCAGTCATGGCTGCCGCTCCCGCTCCTGCTCCCCTGAGTCATGCTCCTGGTCTCAGGAGTCTGACTTTGAGTATTGGCCTCAGGATTCTGTATAGGACCGGGCCGCGCCCACTCTCCTGGTCTTATAGGCCCAGCACACCTGCAGCAGGAAATGACATGAGGCTGTGCTGGGTATATAAGACTTGCCTTTCCATAGGGGCGTTGCCTGATCAACGTGTCTAGAAGCTTTGTCTTTTGTGCTAGGTGCTCAGGCCCCCTGGTGCCGTATCCTGTAGACTTCTTGTCTTTGCTCCCTGGTACCTGTGCCTGTCTTCCTTACCGTCCTGAAGAACTTTGTGACTCTGCTGGCCTGGTTATACCTGTCCCGGCCACGCCAGTGCTCCGGCTGCCGTGTACCCTGCCCTCTGGTGGGATACTCGGTCCAGTGGATCCACCTCCTGGGCTTACCAGTCCTCTCAGCCCTGACAGATTGATCAGGCCATGGATCCCGCTGGAGCACAAACATCTGAGCTGGCCGAACTACGCCAGGAACTGGTGCAACAGCGTGACACCTTACACCGCATACTAAAGTTCCTGACGTCTGTGGACCACCGGTTGTACACATTACAGACTGCCGCCTCGTCTCGGTCCACGCAGCAAACGGCGTCCGGATCTGAACCTGCTGTCTCCGCAACCTCGCAACTTCGCCTCGCTGCTCCGCCTCGCTATGCTGGGGACCCCAAGAACTGCCGGGGGTTTTTGAACCAGTGCTCCCTGCATTACAAGTTACTTCCTCATTTGTTTGTCTCAGACCAGGCTAAAGTGGCGTTCCTGATGTCACACTTGGAAGGCGAAGCTCTAGCCTGGATTAACCCCCTGTGGGAGAATGAGGATCCAGTGACCACTGACATCCGGGAATTCCTGCACGCTTTCCGAGGTACATTCGATGAACCCGGACGTGCCACCACGGTGACCTCTTCGCTCCTCCGGCTACGCCAAGGGACCCTGACCGTCGGCCAATACGCCATCCAGTTCCGCACGCTCGCCTCTGAGCTGGGCTGGAACAATGAGGCCTTGACGGCGGCCTTTTGGGAAGGACTCTCTGGCCGCGTCAAAGACGAGCTTGCTGGCCGTGACGTTCCACGCACCTTGGACGCCTTAATATCTTTAGCCACCCGGATTGACCTCCGTTTCCAGGAGCGAACCAAAGAGGTATTCCGGGAGAAGCTACCACCCCGTCACGCCTTGTCCCCGCAGAGGCCTACCGCTCCTTTGCCCCTGCCCTCCTGTGACATGTTCCCGGAACCCATGCAAATAGACCGGCTGAGCCAAGCCGAGCAACGCCGCGCAGAGCGACTCGCCCGGGGCCTGTGTTTCTACTGCGGAAGCGGTTCTCATCTGCTCCGCTCTTGCCCGGAGAGACCAGGTAGACCCCAAGTCCAAGGGATGGTGGGAACCGCCACCCTTGGTACCGGAATTCCTTCAGTCCCGGTTACACAGACTGTCCAGGTCACGACCGAGAAGACCCAGTTCATGGCGGAGGCTCACATTGATTCGGGAGCAGCGGCTAATTTCATCCGACAAGCTACCGTGGATCGTTATCGGATACCGGTCATCCCGCTTGCAAAACCCCTCTGGTTCGCCTCCGTGGACGGAAAACAATTATACGAACCTGTCCGGTACACCACCGAACCCGTGAGACTTTGTATTGGTACCCAGCACACTGAGACTCTTGCGTTCTACGTCATCCCGAGAATGACTCCTGCGCTCCTGCTGGGTCTGCCCTGGCTGCGACTACATGACCCTGACATCAGTTGGCGCTCTGGGGCAATCTCGCGCTGGAGTCCCTCGTGCCATGATACCTGCCTACAGCCTGTTCCTCGGTCCCTGTCACCTGACCCTATCATGGCACAAGAAGAGGAGAATCTGACGCAATCCAGCGTTGTACCACAGCCCCTGGCACCTGACCCTATCATGGCACAAGAACAGGGGAATATTACGCAGTCCTGCGGTGTACCACAGCTCCTGGCACTTGTGCCTATGGTGCCACCAGAACCGGAAGTGACGACGCTCTCCAGCGTCGTTCCACCGTCCCTGACGATTGAGACTCTGATGCCAACGGCTGCCGGGGATGAGTCCCTGTCCTGTGTCCGGTCCGAGACGCCCGGGCCGGTTGTCCACGCTGCCAGTCCTGTTTCTGACGGTCCTCCTCTTCCCGTTGCCCCCGTTGCCACTGCTGGGAGATCGGCTAAGCGCCGTGCAGCTAAGAAGGCGGTACGGGGTCAGCGGTCCTTCCCCGCCTTTGCGTTGGGTCCCGATCCGGTGTCTCGATCCGGGGTGCCCCTGGGGTTCTGTGCTCGGAGGGGGGGGCTTAGAGGGGGGGGTACTGTCACGCTCCCCGTGTCCCAGCACCACTCCTTACCCACTGATCCAATCCATGTGTCCACCAGTCATGGCTGCCGCTCCCGCTCCTGCTCCCCTGAGTCATGCTCCTGGTCTCAGGAGTCTGACTTTGAGTATTGGCCTCAGGATTCTGTATAGGACCGGGCCGCGCCCACTCTCCTGGTCTTATAGGCCCAGCACACCTGCAGCAGGAAATGACATGAGGCTGTGCTGGGTATATAAGACTTGCCTTTCCATAGGGGCGTTGCCTGATCAACGTGTCTAGAAGCTTTGTCTTTTGTGCTAGGTGCTCAGGCCCCCTGGTGCCGTATCCTGTAGACTTCTTGTCTTTGCTCCCTGGTACCTGTGCCTGTCTTCCTTACCGTCCTGAAGAACTTTGTGACTCTGCTGGCCTGGTTATACCTGTCCCGGCCACGCCAGTGCTCCGGCTGCCGTGTACCCTGCCCTCTGGTGGGATACTCGGTCCAGTGGATCCACCTCCTGGGCTTACCAGTCCTCTCAGCCCTGACATAGGGATTGATGGAACGAGACAATTCATCACTTTACGCCCTCTTAACGATATCACCTGACTAAATGATATTTGATAACTTACCTATGGGTGGTGGTCGGAAAGCTGGGACCCTAACTGATCCCGAAAACAAGGCTCTGAAATACCACATCGAAATTGAATGGTGGCTGTGCATGGTCGTCATTAGGAATGATCGAATATCACAAATATTCGGCAATATTCGGCTTCGCGAATATCTGACGAATAGTTTGCCGCTATGCGAATATTCGATGCGCAATATAAGTCTATGGGAAGCCCGAATAGTTGCTATTCGGCAACTATTCGGGTTTCCTATAGACTTACATTACGCATCGAATATTCACAAATCATCGAATAGTGGCGACCCATTCGGCGAATATGGGTGTTGCCAAATATTTAAGGTATTTGATCATCCCTAGTCGTCATTGCTCTTTGGTTTCCTTCAGCAATCCCATAGACAATAAATGGGGCATGTGTTGCCTAAAAGGGGTTGTCTTAGCGGAAATTATTGAGACACCCTGAGCTACACCAGCGCTACTTTCACTCACAAGCTATGTAGACCATCTATACTGCACACTGATGACGGTCTATGTTAGACCGAAACGTCTGTGCTGTATCTGCTCAAGGTTGCTCAATAAAATACCAGTTTCTTCAACTATTTGAGTGCGAAATATTTGCTCTTTGCTCCATACGGGACTGGATCCTACTTGAGCACCTAACACAGAAGTGCCAACACTACCCATGAATAGGTCAACAAAACAAAATCAGTGGGAGTCGAAAACCAAAAAGCCCAACCAGTCTGTTGAATACGGCTCTGGCAGATGATTGGTGGGGGCTGTGTATCAGAACCCCTCAAATCTCAAATTAATGACCTATCCTATCGACAGGTCATCAAAAATTTCTACTTAGACAACCCCTTTAATCTATCATTGTGTGTAATGTAACCATTGATACCTGGTAACATCTGAATCCTAAGGGGTACTTTGTGCGCTGCGACATCGTTACTGCGATATCGTCGGGGTCAAATCGAAAGTGACGCACATCCGGTGCCGGTAACGACGTCACAACGTGTAAAGCCTAGATGCGCCGATAACCGATCGCAAAAGCGTCGAAAATCAGTGATCTGTGTAGCGTCGGTCATTTTCATAATGTCGCACCAATAGGAGATACGATGTTGTTCCTGCGGCAGCACACATCGCTGTGTGTGAAGCCGCAGGAGCGAGGAACATCTCCTACCTGCGGAAGGAAGGAGGTGGGCGGGATGTTTACATCCCGCTCATCCCCGCCCCTCCGCTTCTATTGGCCACCTGCCGTGTGATGTCGCTGTGACGCCGCATGACCCGCCCCCTTAGGAAGGAGGCGGGTCGCCGGCCAGAGCGACGTCACAGGGCAGGTAAGTGCGTGTGAAGCTGCCATAGCGATAATGTTCGCTACGGCAGCTATCACAAGATATCGCATGTGCGACGAGGGTGGGTGCTATTGCAACATGCTAGCGATGTCGCAACGTGCAAAGTACCCCTAAATTGTTGGATATTTAAAGGCCAGCTCCATTGTATCCAAACATGACTCTTGATCTTTAAAAAATATATTTATGCAGATTACAGCATTGCTGATTTCTTACTTTGAGGTTTTGCGCTAAATTTAATGCAATAATTCATCTACAGTGGTCTGGGAGTGAAAAGCTGAAATAATCAAGTAAGACATGAGCTACATATATCATACTTGTAAACTTTTGAACATCTATAAGCCTCCCGGACTAAGGATCCTGGAAGAGATGGCAAATATCCTGGACCCTGCCAAATTTCTTAAAAAATAAATGCACAAAGAGGTCATGCTCACTAATGTAAAGGGAAGGGCGAGAGTATGATATATCCATACTAAAACCATAGGGGTTTAATACTATATAATATATGTTATCAACATTTGGTAGATCTGTATGCACACTTAAGGGCGCTTTACACGCTACAATATATCTTACGATGTGTCGGCGGGGTCACGTCGTAAGTGACGCACATCCGGCATCGTAAGTTACATTGTAGCATATAACAGCTACGTGCGATTGCGATTGAACGGTAAAACGTTCATCGCACGCACGTCGTTCAATTCCTAAAAATTGAACGTCAGGTTGTTCATCGTACCTGGGATTGCACACATCACAGTGTGTGACACCCAGGGAACGATGAACAGCAGCTTACCTGCGTCCTGCGGCTCCCACCGGCTATGCGGAAGGAAGGCGGTGGGTGGGATGTATACGTCCCGCTTATCTCTGCCCCTCCGTTTCTATTGGCCGGCTGACGCGTGACGTCGATGTGACGCCGAACGTCCCTCCCACTCCAGGAAGTGGATGTTCGCCGCCCACAGCGTGGTCGTATGGACGGGTAAGTACGTGTGACGGGGGACTACTCGTTTGTGCGACACGTTCAACAAATTGAATGTGCCGCACATACGATGGGGGCGGGTACGATCGCACACGATATCGTATGCTGGATCATATGGTGTAAAGCAGGCTTTAGATAGAATCTTCGTAGGAGTGGGAGCCCTCAGGCACAGACTGTGAGTAATATGCAGGGACCTGTGAGAGAAGAGAGCCAAAGAGAACCAATGTGATTTGTGTTATGGAAAATGTCACCCCTGGGATAGATAAGAGATTTAGCTGTGTCTAGGATGAGTTGTGTAAGATGTTGAGCGAGCACTTGGGGAGGTGCATGCCATTTAATAATTTATTTATTATTTAAGAGCCTTCAGCTCCATCTTGAGCCATAGCGACTTGATGGATGAATGCTCTGTAGGAAGATCAATCTTGAGCAGCCTAGATTGGTCCACCAGGGTCTTCTCTACCTAGATAGGTCCACCAGGGTCTTCTCTGCCTAGATAGGTCCAGCAGGGTCTTCTCTGCCTAGATAGGTCCACCAGGGTCTTCTCTGCCTAGATAGGTCCAGCAGGGTCTTCTCTGCCTAGATAGGTCCACCAGGGTCTTCTCTGCCTAGATAGGTCCAGCAGGGTCTTCTTTGATGTTTTCCTGATAGTATCAAGCAATCAGGTTGCTGGTCCTCTTTGCCTTGTTCCGTCTATTCTTCTGACCATGATGTCCTTTTCCAGTGAACAATCTCTTCATATGATGTGTCTAAAGTAGGCAAGTCTTAGCTCGGTAATATTTTGTTGGAGTGACATGTCTGGCTTTATTTGTTCCAAAATTGATTTGTTTGTTTTTCTTGCCATCCATATGCTTGATAACATCCTTCCCCAGCACCACATTATGAAATGTTGATTATTCTTTTGTTTTGTTCCTTTATCGTCAAGGTTTCACATCCATATGTTGCCACAGAATAGACCAGACTATGTGCAAGCCGTGTCTTCATCCCCAGTGAAAAGTTCCTCTATTTGAAGACCTTGTCCGGTGACTTCATTGTTGATTTGCCCATAGTTATTCTCCTTTTGACTTCTGGTGTTGTTGCTGTGTCTTGAGTGATCATTGATCTGAATAGGTTTGAGTCCTTTACAACTTCCAGTTCGTCGTTGTCCATCTCAAATTTGGCAGTAGTCAAAATCTTTGTCTCTTTTGTGTTGAGTAGGAGTCCCATGTTTGAGCTTTCCATCTTGACTCTCCATATTAAGACCTTCATTCCATGTATGCTTGTTGCTATCAATGTTGTACCTTCGTATTTAAGATTGTTGATGATTCATCCAGCCATTTTTATTTCTTCTTCTTTTTCAGCAAGTCCAACCTTCCTGAAAATAGCTTCTGTATATAAATTGAAGACAAATGGGGACAGGATGCTGCCTTGTCTGACGCCTCGCTCTACTTTGACCCATGCCATTTGTGTCCCGTTCAGACTGTTGGTTCTTGGTTGATGTAAAGGTTCCTGACGAGGCTGATCAGATGGTTGTGCACACCCATATCCTTCATTGTATTCCAAAGTTTCTGGTGATCATCACAATCGAAGACTTTGCTGTAATCAATGAAGTAAAAATAGATCCCTTCTGTTATATTCCTTGTCCTTTTCCATTATCCATCTGATGTTAGCAATTACATCTCTTGTTCCTCTGCCTTTTCTGAATCCTGCTTGTTCCTCTGGCAGCTCTTTGTCAAAATAAGGCTGTAGCTGTCTGTAGGATCTTCAGTAGTATTTTACTGGCATGAGGTATGAGTGCAATCACCTGATACTTTCTACAGTTGGTAGCATCTCCATTCTTCGGAATAGAAATGAACACCGATCTTCTCCAGTCCTTGAGCCATTTACCAGTTGCCCATATCTGTTGATACAGGTGTGTGATGACACCATCTGCTGCTTCAGAAGACTTTATTAGCTCTATTGAAATATTGTGACATCCAGATGCTTTGGTAGTAGCTTTTTTTCGCAGAAACAACTTTGTCTTTCAAGATGGTCAGTTCACTATCATTTACAGTCTCAGTTTCTTCCCGTATCACTGAGTCGTTCTTGTAGAGGTGCTCCATGTATTCTTTCCACCTTTCATTGATCTGTTCTGGCTCAGTTAGTTTGTTCCCGTTGGCGTCTTTCAACATCTCACTCTTGGTTGAAACTTTCGTTGTATCTCTTTGATGTTTTGGTGCCTTCCTGGTCTTGCCCTTCAGATGTTCATTTTCTATCTCTGTACAGATCTTTTAGTAATAAGTTCTTTGTCTGTTCGAATGACTTTCTTTACATTTTTACTGATGTTGTCTGCGTTCTGCTTGTTACCTTTTCATTTTGTCATTTGTCTTTCTTTGATGGTCTTTAGGGTTTCTTCTGTTAACAATGGCTGCGGGGGTCTTTACTGCCTTTTTTATTGTTTTTCTTGTCTTCTTCAGTAATATTATTCTTTATATATGTCCAGAATTCCTCAGACGCTCTTTCATCCGTGTCCAGTGATATAAATTGTTTCTGCAGACTGTTCCAAAAACTTCATATATGTTAGTCCAATCGAAGTTGGAATCAACCTGTTGTCTAGTGATTTGCGGAACGTGACTAATCTTTGCTGTCAAAAGTTCATGATTAGTTTCACAGTCAGCTGCTAGCCTTGTTTTCGCGGTAATGATCAAAGATCTCCATCTTTGACGGACACATATGTAGTCAATCTGATTCTTATAGGCCCCATTCAGTGATATCCAAGTGTAAAGTCTCCGTTTGTGATTTTGGAACAAGGTGTAAGTGATGGACAGTTGATTTGTCTTACAAAAGTCAATGAATCTTCCTCCAGTCTTGTTTAATTTACCAAGTTCAAAGATTCCAACAACAGTTCCATGCTTCTCGTGACCCACTTGGCATTCAAGTCTCCCATGATAATGAGTAAGTCTTGTTTTAGTGTCTTGTCGATGTCTTCTTGAAATAAATCATAGAATCGTTCAAGGTCTTCCTCAGCATATGTTGTTGGTAAGTAGACTTGAATAACTGTGACTTGAATTGGCGTTCCTTGCATTCTTAGGTAGATGACTCTATTACTGACTACATTGTGCTCCAGGACAGTGCTGAACAATTTTCGGTTGAGAATAAAAGCGACATTACTTCTCCATTGGTTATCATTGCTAGAATAGTAGACCCAATGTTTGTTTGAGTGGAAATTACTCCTGATTGAGTCCATCTTATTTTGCTATTTCCAAGTAAGTTGAGTTCTGTTCGGTCCATTTCAGTTTGACGATGTCGAGTTTGTCTTGGTTCATAGGTCATTCATTCTAAGTTCTGAAATCTATGATCTCTCTGCAGCTTTTGATCTTCCCTCTTGACCAAGCGATATGAGCACCAATACATCCTTGCGTCTTTGATCCTAGAGCGTCATGAGTAGGGATGAGTGGACATGTGAAAGTTTGGGTTTGCTGGGTTTGGCCGGACTTTACTTAAAAATTGGGGACCCAGACTTGACTTGAGCTTGACTCTGAACCCCATATAAGTCAACGGGGACCTGAACTTCTGTGCTGTAATATGTCTGTAAAATGATTGTTGTAAGGGCTAGGGGGCTGCAAAAAGAAGCAAAATGGTATTGATTGCCCTGCAACCAAATGTGGATAGGGAAAAAAATGATGTGGGACCCCCCTATTTTTGATAACCAGCGCATGTAAAGCAGACAGCTGAGGACTGTAACCCTCAGCTATCTTTTTTTACCTTGTTTGGTTATCAAAAAAAAGGGGATCCCAAGCTGCTTTTTTTAAATTGAGAATTGGAGCACAAGTGTTGAAAACAGGGAGAAATTAAAGGGAACCTGTCAGCAGAAATTTCACCCAAAACCTAAAAGATTCCCCCTCTGCAGCTCCTGGGCTGCATTCTAGAAAGGTCCCTGTTATTATTGTGCTCCCTTTCTGACCAAAATAAAGACTTTATAAAGTGGTACCTTTTTGTATTCAGATTCTGTAAATGTGACACGGGGGCGGGCTGCCTGATGGCCGTTATTCTGCCTCCTGCCGCTTTAGGCCGTCCCCCATCGCTGATTTCCATAGCTGTGGACCCCGCCCAGTGCTCCACAGGTCCCCGCGCATGCCCAGTGCCTATCTCTCGTGGATGAGCACTGTGCCCAGTGTCACCGCTGGTGACGTGCGCGCAGGCTTTAGATTATGGGTGGTGCTGTAATGTTTATTACCAAGCAACCGCTCATAATCGCGGGACCGCGCTTTCCCCCTCGGCGTCCTTCGTTCTGCGCAAGCGCGGTGGTGCTGACCCCACGTCACCTCCTTCCCATCTATTTCCTGCCTCAGGGCAAGATGGGAAGAAGGTGACGTGGGGTCAGCAGCACCGCGCTTGCGCAGAATGAAGGAGGCAGAGGGGGAAAGCGCGGTCCCGCGATTATGGGCGGTTGCTTGGTAATAAACATCACAGCACCGCCCATAATCTAAAGCCTGGGTGCACGTCACCAGCGGTGACACTGGGCACAGTGCTCATCCACGAGAGATAGGCACTGGGCATGCGCGGGAACTTGTGGAGCACTGGGCGGCGTCCACAGCTATGGAAATCAGCGATGGGGGACAGCCTAAAGCGGCAGGAGGCAGAATAACGGCCATCAGGCAGCCCGCCCCCGTGTCACATTTACAGAATCTGCATACAAAAAGGTACCACTTTATAAAGTCTTTATTTTGGTCAGAAAGGGGGCACAATTTAACAGGGACCTTTCTAGAATGCAGCCCAGGAGCTGCAGAGGGGGAATCTTTTAGGTTTTGTGCGAAATTTCTGCTGACAGGTTCCCTTTAATGTTTCACACACACACACACACACACACAGACACACACACACACACACACACACACACACACACGAGGCTCAGTGGTTAGCACTGCAGTCTTGCAGCACTGGGGTCCTGGGTTGAAATCCCACCAAGGACAACATCTGCCTGGAGTATGTCCTCTCCGTCTTTGTGTGGGTTTCCTCCTGGTTTTCCAGTTTCCTCCCACACTCCAAAGACATACTGATAGATAGTTTAGATTGCGAGCCCCAATGGGGACAGTGATGCAGTGTATGTAAAGTGCTGTAGATTAATTGTGCTAAGTGAATAAATGTTATTATATTATCCAAGATATGCTGTCAATCTCAGCATGCTGCAATTTTTTCCCTAGTCTGTTTAGAGTTGAGGCAATACAGATCTGATCTGCAATATTGACTAAATGGCACTTTAAGCCAGCTTTACACCTTACAATTAGGGATGCGATCTCGTATGCGATGTGACACGCCCAGGTCGCATATGCGATTTAATGAGATTGCACGTTGGTCGTTCATTTGCTGTCACACGAGCGTTAGTAGTCTATGTTAAATTGATCAATTTTGTGTGCGATCCTTTAGATCATGTGTTCTGTGACGTATGCATTGGGCACCTTTTTTTTTTTATTTATTGACTTGCCAAGCGTGTGTAATGTGTAGGGATGAGTTTTTACTATGTCATCTGCCATTTAGCTCTGCTACATGGCCGCTGACAGCAGACACAGACAGCCATGTAGCAGCGGTGAATGGCAGATGACAGCAGCCACAGAAAGAGCCGCACTGTCAGAATGAACTCGGGTTAACTTCACCCGACTTCATTGTCATGCTGCGGCTCTGTCTGTGTCGCGTCCTGATTAGCGGTCACCTGTGAAGGGCTCACCGGTGACCGCTAAACTCCTGAGTAACTGAATTGAGCAGCCCTCTCTCATACTCACTGATCCCCGATCTCTGGCGCGGCGCTGCACGGAATTCACACTGCTCCGGCGGCTTTCACTATTTTGAAAAAGCCGGCCGCTCATTAAACAATCTCGTATTCCCTGCTTTCCCCGCCCACCGGCGCCTATGATTGGTTGCAGTGAGACACGCCCCCACGCTGAGTGACAGGTGTCTCACTGCACCCAATTACAGCAGCCGGTGGGCGGGTCTATACTGTGCAGTGAAATAAAGAATTAAATAATTAAAAAAAAACAGCGTGCGGTCCCCCCCAATTTTAAAACCAGCCAGATAAAGCCATACGGCTGAAGGCTGGTATTCTCAGGATGGGGAGCTCCACGTTATGGGGAGCCCCCCAGCCTAACAATATCAGCCTGCAGCCGCCCAGAATTGCCGCATACATTAGATGCGACAGTTCTGGGACTGTACCCGGCTCTTCCCGATTTGCCCTGGTGCTTTGGCAAATCGGGTAATAAGGAGTTAATGGCAGCCCATAGCTGCCACTAAGTCCTAGATTAATCATGTCAGGCGTCTCCCCGAGATACCTTCCATGATTAATCTGTAAGTGACAGTAAATAAACACACACCCGAACAATCCTTTATTAGAAATAAAAAACACAAACATATACCCTGGTTCACCACTTTAATAAGCCCAAAAAAACCCTCCATGCTTGTCCGGCGTAATCCAGGATGATCCAGCGTCGCTTACAGCTCTGCTGCATGGAGGTGACTGGAGCTGCAGAAGACACAGCCGCTCCTGTCACCTCCACGCAGCAACTGAGGTGAGTAGTGCGATCAGCTGAGCTGTCACTGAGGTTACCTGCTGTCACTGGATACAGCGGTGGCCGCGGGTAACCTCAGTGACAGCTCAGCTGATCGCGCAGCTGTCTTCAGTTGCTGCATGGAGGTGACAGGAGCGGCTGTGTCTTCTGCAGCTCCGGTCACCTTCATGCAGCAGAGCTGGAAGCGACGCTGGAGCATCCTGGATTCCGCCGGACATGGAGGGCTTTTTGGGGCTGATTAAAGTGGTTAACCAGGGTATATGTTTGTGTTTTTTATTTCTAATAAAGGATTGTTCGGGTGTGTGTGTTTATTTACTGTAATTTACAGATTAATCATGGAAGGTATCTCGGGGAGACGCCTGACATGATTAATCTAGGACTTAGTGGCAGCTATTACCCCGATTTGCCAAAGCACCAGGGCAAATCGGGAAGAGCCGGGTACAGTCCCAGAACTGTCGCATCTAATGTATGCGGCAATTCTGGGCGGCTGCAGGCTGATATTGTTAGGCTGGGGGGCTCCCCATAACGTGGAGCTCCCCATCCTGAGAATACCAGCCTTCAGCCGTATGGCTTTATCTGGCTGGTTTTAAAATTGGGGGGGACCGCATCTCGGGGAGACGCCTGCCATGATTAATCTAGGATTTAGTGGCAGCTATGTGCTGCCATTAACTCCTAATTACCCTGATTTGCCAACGCACCAGGGCAAATCGGGAAGAGCCGGGTACAGTCCCAGAACTGTTACATCTAATGTATGCGTCAATTCTGGGCGGCTGCTGACTGATATTGTTAGGCTGGGGGCTCCCCATAACGTGGAGCTCCCCATCCTGAGAATACCAGCCTTCAGCCGTATGGCTTTATCTGGCTGGTTTTAAAATTGGGGGGGACCGCACGCCGTTTTTTTAAATTATTTAATTATTTATTTCACTGCACAGTATAGACACGCCCACCGGCTGCTGTGATTGGGTGCAGTGAGACACCTGTCACTCAGCGTGGGTGCGTGTCTCACTGTAACCAATCATAGGCGCCGGTGGGCGGGAAAGCAGGGAATACGAGATTGTTTAATGAGCGTCCGGCTTTTTCAAAATAGTAAAAGCCGCCGGAGCAGTGTGAATGCCGTGCAGCGCCGCGCCGGTGATCGGGGATCGGTGAGTATGAGAGAGGGGGCAAGAGGGATAGACTGACATGGACAGAGAGAGAGGGACAGAGATAGTGACCGACTGACAGAGATTAGTGAATGACAGACATTGTGAGGCGCTTCAGAACGCAGCTTTACAGCTGCGCTCTGAAGCGGACCTTTTTTAAGCTGCGGTGCAGAGCGCACACCTGCGCACATAGCCTCAGACATCAAAATCGTATGAGGGATGGCACACGTTTCAATTGACTAGGTTCGTGCAACAAAACGTTCAATGTATGAGGTATAAACGACGTGTATGTGATCACCGTATTTGCGTTCAATTTTGATCGCACGTATGTGTCACACGCAAATACGTCACGAACGATGCAGGATGTGCGTCACTTACAACTTGACCCCGACGACGGATTGAAAGATCTATTGAAGCGTGTAAAGCAGGCATTACACGCTGTGATATCGCTATCGATATCGCTAGCGAGCGTACCCGCCCCCGTCGATTGTGCGTCACGGGCAAATCGCTGCCCGTGGCGCACAATATCGCTAACACCCGTCACACTACTTACCTTCCCTGCGACGTCGCTGTTGCCTGTGAATCGCCTCCTTTCTAAGGGGGCGGTTCGTGCGGCATCACAGTGACATCACACGACAGCCGTCCAATAGCAGAGGAGGGGTGGAGATGAGCGGCTGGAATATGCCGCCCACCTCCTTCCTTCCTCATTGCCGGTGGACGGAGGTAAGGAGATGTTCGTCGCTCCTGCGATGTCACATGTAGCGATGTGTAATGCTGCAGAAACGAGGAACAACATCGCTACTCACCAGACAACGATATTTGGTGTTTGGACGACCTCTCCAACACAAATGATTTTTACCACTTTTGCGATCGTTGTAGGTCGCTCGTACGTGTCACACGCTGCGATGTCGCTAACGACGCCGGATGTGCGTCACAAACACCGTGGCCCCAACGATAAATCGTTAGTGATGTCGCAGCGTGTAAAGCCCTCTTAACTTTGGTTCGGGTGCGATGTGAGATTTTCTCGCTTTGCACTCGTCCGATTTAAATGCTAATGTGAGCGAGCCCTAACACGGAGGAAAGCAGTAGTTCATACTAACTCATACTAACTTTGGTGAAGGAGCAGTGCACCAAATCTCTTGGCCATGTCACTGGTGCACCTTCCACCCTAATTTGCATATCAGAATTTTTAGACACAAAAAAGCAGTATTTATTAGAACGAAGGTATGGTGTATATATGGGCCAAGTCCCCTATACAGTTAGGTCCAGAAATATTTGGGCAGTGAACGAATCTCCATGATTTCAGCTCTGCTGCCAGTATTAATACTCAGTGTAACTGAGATGCAACTGAAGTGAAGATTTTCATGTTTAATTAAAGGGGTTGAACAAAAATCTCCTGTGAAATGTTTAGGAATCGCAACCTATTTTCTACAAAGCCTCTTAATTTCAGGGGCTCAAAAGAAATTGGACAAATTTGCTTTACCGTAAATAAAATGTTCATTTTTAATTCTTCATAGAGAATCCTTTGCAGGCAATGATTGCCAGAAGTCTGGAAGCCATGGACGTCATCAAACGCTCGGTTTCCTCCTTTGTGATGCTTTGTTGGGCCTTTGCTACAGCTGACTCTAGTTGTTGCTTATTTGTCGGAATGTCTTCCTTAAGTTTTGCGTTCAGTTTGTGAAATACATACTCGATGGGGTTGAGATCTGGTGATTGACTCGGCCATTGAGGAATATTCCACTTCTTTGCTTTCGCAGCATATTCTAGGTCATTTCCATCTGTACGGTGAAGCGCCATCCAGTCATCCTTGCTGCATTTGGTTGAATCTGAGCAGACAGTATCGCCCTGTGCAATTCAGAATTCATCCGACTGATTCAGTCTTCAGTCATATGATCAATAACCACTAGTGACCTGGGGCCGTTAGACCCATGCATGCTTGGCTATCACACCGCCTCCACCATGTGTTACAGAGGACGTGCTGTGCTTTGGATCTTGAGCCTTTCAAGCCTTCTCCAGACTTTCTTCTTCCCATCATTCTCGTACAGGTTGATCTTAGTTCCATTTGTCTTCTGCCAGTTTTCCAGAACTGGACGGCTTCTTTAAGGCCCCTTTACATACTGAGACGTTCTAGCGATCCCACCAGTGATTCCGACTTGGCCGGGATCGCTGGAAAGTCTCTGGTGAGCTGTCAAACAGGCAGATCTGGCCAACGACGCAGCAGCGATATGGACCTGCAGAACGACCTCGCCGGTTGTTGGGGACGTGTCAAAGCAGCTATTTGACGACTCACACCTATGTTAGGGGCATGGTGTTTGGCGCTGAAGCCACCTAGGTGTCCTTTTTACACGCCCCCCTAAGAGCCAATTGGTGATTGCTAGTGCGTTCTTATTGGGAACCCCGAGCTTGGAAAGATTGGCAAAAGTCGCGCTTGTATATCCTTTGTCCCTGAGCTTCTGTTGCTTAGCGGCTCTTTGTAGAGTTCTCTGTGTGTTGACTCCACACTGGTTTATCTATACAGCATCAATACTGCTTACCGTATAGGCTTTATAGTATTGCAGACTGGAGAACTCTCTAATGATCCGCAAACCAGCACGCTCAGGAACAAGGTAGCTTTGAAACAAAGGAAGGAAGCGCTAAAGTTGCCTTCTTTTCAGTGAAAGCTGCCCAATCAGAACACAACAGCGACCACCAATCGGAGGTAAGGGGGCGGAAAAGGGAACGCTATAGCACGCCTACGGGCTGAATTCTAAGTCGCTAACGATGTCGTTGTAACGGTGTCAAACACACCGATGCATGCTGCGCAGCGGGAAACAGAGGACCAAAAAATGTTCCTGAAAGATTTGTAGTGATCAGCGACCTCACAGCGGGGGCCAAGTCGCTGATGCATGTCACACACTGCAATGTCACTGGGGAGGTCTCTATTACGTCACAAAACCGGTTACGTTACAGCGATATCGCTAGCGATGTTACAGTGTGTAAAGGGGCCTTTAGATGCTTTTTGACAAAGTCTAATCTGGCTTTTCTTTTTTTAAGGATAATTACCGGTTTGCTTTTGGTGAACCCTTTGTATTTGCACTCAGGAAGTCTTCTCTTTATGATGGACATAGATTCAAAAACACCAGCTTCCTGGGGAGGGTTCTTCACTTTGGATGTTGTGAAGGGGGTTTCCTTCACTAAGGAAAGGATTCTTCGATCTGTCTTCCTTGGACATCCAGGCCTCTTTGAGTTCCCATGCTCCCCAGTTTGGTCTTTTTTTTCCCCAGAATGTATCAAACAGTTTATTTGGCCGCTCCTAACATTTTTGCTATAGGCCGCTTTACAAGCTGCGATCTCGCTATCGAGATCGCTAGCGTGCGTACCCGCCCCCATCGTTTGTGCGTCACGGGCAAATTGCTCTCCGTGGCGCACAAAATCGCGCGGACCCGTCACACTACTTACCTGCCTAGCAATGTAGCTGTGACCGGCGATCTGCCTCCTTTCTAAGGAGGGGCGGAGATGAGCGGCCGTAACATCCCGCCCACCTCCTTCCTTCCTCATTGCCGGCGACCGCAGGTAAGGTGAGGTTCCTCGTTCCTGCGGTGTCACACACAGCGATGTGTGCTGCCGCAGGAACGACGAACTACATGCACGTGCAGCAGAAACGATAATTGGGAATAGGGGAGCATGTCAACGATTAGCAATTTTGCATGTTTTTGCGACGCTTTTTGATCGCACGTAGGTTTCACACGCAACGACATCGCTAAAGCAGCCGGATGTGCGTCACGAATTCCGTGACCCTAATGACATCGCTTTAGCGATGTTGCAGCGTGTAAAGCGGCCTTTACTCTCTAATGGATTTATTCTTTCTTTTCAACCCGATGATGTTCTGTTTTTCCTCCATTAAGAACTCTATTGACCACATGTGGGTTTACAACAACATCTTCCAAAGGCAAATGCCGCACCTGGAATCAGCTCCAGACCTTTTATCTGCTTAATTCATGATGGATTAATGAGGGAATAGCCCACGCAGCCCATTAAAGAGCTTTTGAGATAACTGTCATAAGACTTTTGGTCTCTTTAAAAAGTGGCAGCAACAGTTACTCCGATTGGGATGTGAATACCCTCAAATTAAAGCTGAGAATATGTACATAAAAATACATATGGATTACATAAGTGTATATTGAAAATGTTTTGGTAAACAGGTAAAATGACAAAATCTGTGTCACTGTGCAAATATTTCTGAACCTAACTATATATTTAAGGGCTTGATGTAAATAATGATTTTTGTGATGACAGACCGCTTGTATCATATTTTCTGGGATTTTTACCCATTTTTGCGTATTCTTTTCTTTTAATGCTTCTTAACACTGAACTACTTTCTATTCTGCATATTGTGGAGACGGTGTTAGTTTTGGTTAGGTAGAGTTGGTAAGAAGTCCACCTCCTGCTGCAAAATTTAAAGATATTATTTATTAATACTGTATAAATATTAATGTTGTATAATTCACTTATAAAAAGCCTGAGGTTACTATATATTTATATTATGTTTGTAGTTATCTGTTAATGTCATAGATTTTGAGTTGATCCAATAGCCCTGGTGGTTTTGCCGCTTAGCCACAGATGAGCTGCAATTTCAGACACAGCCCGTGGACATACAGTTAATTTGTACAGAACCAACAAACCCTAATTTTTGTTATTCTGCGCAATAATTTTGTTTAGCTGAAGTGAGTTAGTTTAGGAATTAGCCTAAGGATATGTGCGCGCATTGAGTTTTTAGTGCAGAAATTTTCTGCACCAAATCTGCATCTTCTAGCAGAAAAAAAGCACCAAAATGATGCGTTTTTGATGCATTTTTGGTGCGGCTTTGCTGCGTTTTTTTCCATGCATTTTTCATAACGAAGTCAATGGGTGGAAGAGCTGAAAAAAGCAGGCAAAAAGACACCAAGAATTGACATTCTGCAGATAATTTTCTGCACCAAATCTGCCAGGAAAAACTAAGCAACATGTGCACAAAACTTGATTTGTAACAAATCTGTGCCAAAAAACACAGTGTGCACATGTGGCGCCCCTGAATATATCAGGGTGCCACAGGGAACTGCATCCTGTCACTCAGGGTACAGGGCCTACCCCCCATGGTTCCAGGTTCCTAAGAAACCGGTGTCACTACCATCAGCACCACAAATCCCAATCAACACCTCACATCATGACCTGTCAGACACACCAGTGGGTTGGTCTAGCTGGAATAGGGCCACCCACCTAGGGGTCAGGCAGACTGGTGGGAGGGTGGAAGAGAACAGAGTAGTAAGAGCCCTCAAGGAGTGAGGAGCTGGAGGAGTAGCTCCTGGGGAGCTAGACCGAGGTTGGGTCGCAGACGGTGGTCCAGGACCAGAGGAGTCGGGGACTGGTGTCAGTGACATTGAAAAAGGGTGCGACTGACATAGTCTAGGAGAACTGTAGGCATTAGAAACCCAAAAGAACTGACCGGTACCGAGGACGACGAGGTACAGGACCCTAGGTCAGGAACCGATTCAACATCCTGATAATTAACCTGGGAGGGAAAGTATCTTCACAAACTTCCCTAAGAGCTCAGAGATTGAAGTCATCAGCACACCGCAGGGCATAGGTTTTTCCAGTAAAGCAGCCAACTGAAATCCCAAGTGCCAGCGATCAAGAGCACAGCTACACTTTACGAAGTGAGCGGGGCCCTAACAGTTTCAAGCCAAGGGGCCACAAAGTGACAACTAAATTGTACATGGAGGTGGGCTCCGGATTACCAAGTGACACCAGTGGGAGCAGATACCTGGACGGGCTCTCCGCAGTGAGAGTGAGGCACAGAGACTTTGGTTTATCTTCAGTGTGAGTGTCTACTTTATAATCCTCATCCAGCACCACGACTACCCACAGTGAGTAACCTGGCTCCCCTGCACCCTGCGCTCCCAAATATCCACAAAAAAACCCAGAGGCTGGGGCTTGCCCTACCTGTGGAGGGACTGACACCTTGCTGCTCCACATCATATGCCCCGGTACTCCTTCCAGGAGCGGCGGTACTCCCATTACCGCAACCCGCAGGTGGCGTCACGAACTTCTCCCCTGTAAATAACCCCCTTTCAAGGATCGGAGTGTTTGCCGAGCCCGAGTCCGGACCCCTCGTGCCATGACCACCCCGGATCCGAGCACCCCGGTCGGCGCCAGGGCGGCACACACACATGGCCTAAAAGGGACTGTATAGAAAGAGCAAAACTTTACATTTCACCCCCAAAATTGTCACCCAAAATGTTAATCACCAACAATCCAAAAAATGAATGGAATCTCTAAATATCTGAAGTATTTGTGTTCATGTGGCGCCCCTGAGGCTTCCGTCGCCACAGGAACATTGCACCCCATCCAGCGGTGTGATGTCCCATCCTGGGTAAGGAAAGGAGTGAACGCCGGTACTCAGGCAAATCTACACTACACCCATTGTTAGGTACACACTGGGACCAGGGACAGTGGCAGCAACCCTCCCATGCTGCATGCTGGGAGGGGCCGTAAGACCCATCCCTGCTCCTATAGGGTACAGCTTAGCAACTGGGGAGGTGGGAGGAGCCACCCGAGGGTAGAGAGAAAGGAAGGTCAAGAGAGTTTCAGTTTACCTCAGGGAGAGAGAGAGAGGAGAGAGAGTCTGCGGGAGGCAGAGAAGGGAGCTGAGGATAGAGCTCTAGTCAGACAGGAGCAAAGAAATAAAGAGACGCTTCCTGGTGAAGATCCTGGGACTCAGAGGGTCCAGGTGACACCAAGCCGAGTACTGAAGGGATTCCAGGGCCGCTACAAGGCTTACAAGCGCAGGGTCTGTTCCACAGGAACATCGGTGGAGGGATCAAGCTGCAAACAGGGGACGGTCCCTAGAAACCGGAGGAGTGAAAAATCATCTCCAACAGTAAAAACCGAGGCCCAGGGAAAGTTGCAAACTCCCCGGGCCACAGCCCACAGCAGAACCTCTAGAAAGGGGGCAAATAACCGACAGGCGAGCCCCTGGCCCGGAGGCTGTAGTGGAGGCCGAGCCAGGTTCAACCTACAAGGGCAAGGCTTAAGGAGACAGCTGAAGACAGAGACACTTTAGAAGTGGGTACCGGCTTTCATTCCAAGATCTGCCCAGGAACGGCGGAGGTCCCTGACAGTGGGTTCCAGCCGCCTAAAGGCACCAGTGTGCTGCAGCCCAGGAAATGTGAGTAAAGACCTGGAATTGCACCCTCTGGTGTTGTCTCAGTTATTGCCGCCTGCATAGACTTCCATCACACCATAGACACTTAAAAGCACCAACAGTGTCCCCGGGGCACCGCTCCACCTGTGGGGAGCAGGACCATCCAAGCTGCCATTCCATCACCCCGGAGGCCTCCTACAGCAGCGGCGGCTTAATAGCCACAAACCACAGGTGGCGTCACGACAAATATAAACTTTATTCACCCCAAGTCAGAAGCCATATTTAAATGACACCCACCAGGGTCACGGAGTCAGGCACAGCCACCACTGACGACCCCCGGAGTAGTCCGGCCCGGCACCGGGTGTCCCATAGCCCTGGGGTGGGCGAGTCACCTTTTGGCGTCACGAACAGGATTTCGTGCCCGGTCCCACCGGGTACTGTGCGCCTGCAGAAACTGTGCTTAAAAGACTGTGTGATTCACTGTGAAAACTGAGGAAGGAGAAATGGCGCCTAGAAAAGCTGGCCGGCTGGCAGAACAAGTCTGAATGCCAGACCAGCAGGCCAGGAAGATGTACTGGATAGTGAGCGGAGCGGTGCCGGCTGTGATGGGCTGGGTGCCAGTCTGGCGCCAAGCGCTGGTGCAGCCCCCGGCCCCACCTCCAAGAGGGGAAAGGGTGCAGCCGAGTGGCGTGGTCGAGCATCCAGCCAGAGCAGCAGCAAGCAAGAACCGGGCAGGAAGCATGGCCGAGCAGCTGCAGCCGAGCACCCCAGGGAACCAACAGATGGATCCCCTGCTAGACCTGCTCCGCGAGGAGGTGGAGCTGCTCACCCGGAGGCTGAGCGAAGTGAAAGCGGAGGTGGAGAAGCGGATCGAGCATGAAGCTGGAGGGGCGAGTGCCGAGGAGGAGCGGGCGGCACCCGAGGTTGTGGGCCACCGTGAACAGGCCATCGAAGAGCATCCGGGTAAGATGTACGCCGCCCCTGTCCGTCCAGACCCAGGGCACTATGTAGCGCCACCGCCCAGCCCTCCTGCAGGCTTGCAGGAGGCGTCCGCTAAACGCAGCAAGGCCACAGCAGGCCCAGCAGCCCTCGGCAGCGCAGAGCGCTCCCTGACTTCTGCGGGCCCCGATGATCTGGTGGGCCCCTTGCCAAGCCCTCCAATAGACCTGCTGGATGCATACTCACCTGGGGTGAATTGGGACGCCGCTCCGGTCCGCGACCTGGGACTAGCCCATCCCCTGTGCCCGGCCGCAACCCCGCTTGCCACGGAGGTCGCCTGCGCCCGCCAAGTGGAACGGTTCCAGCAGGAAAGGGAGCTCCGCGAAGAGAAACGGAGGGCAGTGGAGGCGTCCAACCTGGCCTCAAAGGCACAGATCCGGAAGGCCCGCAAAGGATCCCAGGGTCCAGTGAGAAGGGGCCAAGCGATTGACTTCAGGCAGACGGCGGGCTGGGGCTTCATCCGGGAGCCCGGCCCGGGCAAGGATGTCTTTGTCTCCAGCCGCGACATTGAGGAGCACTTGACCAAGGGCCACCCAGGGTGCGACGTCCAGCCCGGCGACCAGGTGGAGTACACATGGCTGATGGGGAGCCGTGGCTGGTATGCCCTGAGTGTTCATGTCCTGCGGGAGGAGGAGGCCCCAGAAGAGCCAGAGTGGCGCCGCCGCGCTCAAGCCAGCAGTCCCATGCAAGCCGGCAGCCCCCTGCAAACAAGCAGTCCTTTGCGAGAAAGCCGTGGTGTGCCTGCAAGCAGTCCCACTCCTATCCAGGGTGCAGAGCCCCGCAGTGGGCCAGTGACCAGCACCCAGGAGACCCAGACTATGATCTCCTCGGCCTACCTGTTGCCTGGAGCAATGCCGAAGTGGGATCCTCACATCTACCCCCGCAAGTAGAGTGAAGAGAAAGAAGACCTAAACTGTATATAGCCCCTGTCTGCCCCCCATCCTTTGTGAAGATGCCCCTTTTGTACTGCCCCATGTTCTTTTTGAAGATGACACCCTTCCCTGAAGTTCTGCCCCTTTGTGCTTTGTGAAGATGTCACCCTGCCCCCTGTTTATGTGTTTCCGGGCCACGGAACTGGAATGTGGTCCCCGGTGAATGTATATGTGTCCTGTGTTACCAGGCCACTGGACTTAGTGGCTGGTTTTGCCTTTTCCCCCTTTTAAAGTTGAAAGGACGTTTTGGGCCACTGGACTATGTGTGGTCAGAAGATCGAAATGTAAATAGTTGCACCTGTTGTGCCCCCTACCAGAATTATGGTAGAAGTGCCAAACCATGCGATGGACTGGAAGTGCACACTTAGAGTTTTTCTTTATAAGAATGTTTGCAACGTTAAAGTATCTGTGCCTCCCATAAAGGGAAGAAAAGTTCTACAGTTTTACAGTTATGCATAACAAACATTTTGCAATTCCTTCCACAATTTTCTGTTGTTTTCAGCCCGAGGATGTGCTGGGATTCGCTGTGGGGGAGTGTGGTGCCCCTGAGGATTTCCGTCGCCACAGGAACATTGCACCCCATCCAGCGGTGTGATGTCCCATCCTGGGTAAGGAAAGGAGTGAACGCCGGTACTCAGGCAAATCTACACTACACCCATTGTTAGGTACACACTGGGACCAGGGACAGTGGCAGCAACCCTCCCATGCTGCATGCTGGGAGGGGCCGTAAGACCCATCCCTGCTCCTATAGGGTACAGCTTAGCAACTGGGGAGGTGGGAGGAGCCACCTGAGAGTAGAGAGAAAGGAAGGTCAAGAGAGTTTCAGTTTACCTCAGGGAGAGAAAGGAGAGAGAGTCTGCGGGAGGCAGAGAAGGGAGCTGAGGATAGAGCTCTAGTCAGACAGGAGCAAAGAAATAAAGAGACGCTTCCTGGTGAAGATCCTGGGACTCAGAGGGTCCAGGTGACACCAAGCCGAGTACTGAAGGGATTCCAGGGCCGCTGCAAGGCTTACAAGCGCAGGGTCTGTTCCACAGGAACATCGGTGGAGGGATCAAGCTGCAAACAGGGGACAGTCCCTAGAAACCGGAGGAGTGAAAAATCATCTCCAACAGTAAAAACCGAGGCCCAGGGAAAGTTGCACACTCCCCGGGCCACAGCCCACAGCAGAACCTCTAGAAAGGGGGCAAATAACCGACAGGCGAGCCCCTGGCCCGGAGGCTGTAGTCGAGGCCGAGCCAGGTTCAACCTACAAGGGCAAGGCTTAAGGAGACAGCTGAAGACAGAGACACTTTAGAAGTGGGTACCGGCTTTCATTCCAAGATCTGCCCAGGAACGGCAGAGGTCCCTGACAGTGGGTTCCAGCCGCCCAAAGGCACCAGTGTGCTGCAGCCCAGGAAATGTGAGTAAAGACCTTGGAATTGCACCCTCTGGTGTTGTTTCAGTTATTGCCGCCTGCATAGACTTCCATCACACCATAGACACTTACAAGCACCAACAGTGTCCCCGGGGCACCGCTCCACCTGTGGGGAGCAGGACCATCCAAGCTGCCATTCCATCACCCCGGAGGCCTCCTACAGCAGCGGCGGCTTAATAGCCGCAAACCACAGGTGGCGTCACGACAAATATAAACTTTATTCACCCCAAGTCAGAAGCCATATTTAATTGACACCCACCAGGGTCACGGAGTCGGGCACAGCCACCACTGACGACCCCCGGAGTAGTCCGGCCCGGCACCAGGTGTCCCATAGCCCTGGGGTGGGCGAGTCATTCACCCTGCGGCTGTGAGTTGTACTTTTGCACCATTCAGAGAGTCACAGATCAGTATCATCTGGATTCCTCCAGTCCTATGATTATTTTGTCAGGGTCTTGGGGTGAAGTTGGCACCTTCCACATATGACTACTAATGAGTAAGACACGCTTTGCTCCCTGTGAGCAGATAAGAAGGATCATGAGCAGCATCAACGTGCCCGGTGAGGATCGTATCAGTTTCGTGAAGTATTTTGGAAATCTTTTCTTGTAGACTCATCCCTCAGTAGAATAAGTGCGAGGCCGGCAGAAGTCATCAGACGTATGCTAATATCTGAATTCTTTACCGCTCTCCTCGACTCAGTGATGCCAGGCACACGTGATCCCTGTTCTCATCCAAAACAAGGAAAAGACTCATTTCTCTTCTTGACTTGTGAATATCACACGGCTTCCCTACTCTCAAGTGCAAATTCTGTGCTAACGAACAGAAGCAATGCAACAATTGTAATTCCATGGAGCCTTCATATGTGTGTACATAAGAAATATCACTATTTCTGGTCAGTATATGACTTGTATCCTGCATTCTTAACAAGCTTTCCCCATCTATAAACTCTATCTGTAATTTTCAGTTGACTCTGGGCTAGTGGGTGGTGACTAACTGCTATGATGTCTCCCATATAAAGCACATAATTTAATGCCTGCTTTCCAGTCCCTACATGGCACACGTTCAGAAACAGCAGCATGTAGAACATAATACTTGTACTGCAGTACTGAGCAGTGTATCTGTGAATCCAGCTCTGAAGAATGGTAAACACTTTCTAGAAAGCAGCAGCACTGGTCATTGTGGGACTAAGCTTTTCTCACTCTACTCCTCTGCTCCTCACTAGGTGTCCCCAAGAACCTAGGCAATAAATATTAAACCTCATTTATAATCATAAAAAAATCTAAAAAGCTAAAAAGTGATGCCCACCAAAATGAAAAGAGTCAGGTTTTAGAAATTTTGATTCCATAAACTTAAACTTCTTCTCTCTGTTGAAGACCTTATTTAAAATGCACCAATCACCAGGATTTATTTTCCTATCTAATATATAAAGCTGAATGTGTGTGTGTGTGTATGTCCGGGATTGGCATCTGCACCGTCGCAGCTACAGCCACAAAATTTTGCACACTCACACATCTGGACCCCGAAAGCGTCATAGGCTATGTTTTGAGGGGAAATTTTAACCCCGCGCTTTACAGTTATTCGCCAAAAAATCTGCCTCCATTAAAGCGAATGGAGCTGGGAGCCACAGTGCAGCCAGAACTTCAGAAGAATGCGCAGCCACGCCCTTATATGGAATGTTGGCGTGTCACAATGCAGTCAGGGAAAGAGACAGACACAGACAGGGTAAGAAACAGACACAAAGAGACAGACACAGACAAAGAGACAGACTGACAGGGAAAGAGACAGATACAGACAAAGAGACAGAGACAGACACAGGGAAACAGACAGACAGGAAAAGAAAGGGAAAGAGACAGACAGGGTAAGAGACAGACAAAGACAGGTAAAGAGACAGACAAAGAGACAGACACAGGGAAAGAGACAGAGGGAAAGAGACAGACAGGGAAAGAGACAGACAGGGAAAGAGAGGGAAAGAAACAGGGAAAGAGACAGACAGGGAAAGTGACAGAGATAGATAGACAGACAGGGAAAGAGATAGATAGACAGACAGGGAAAGAGATTGAGACAGACGGAGGAAGAGATAGAGACAGTGAGAGACAGACAGGGAAAGAGACAGACAGACAAAGAAATAGAGAGAGACACAGAGAGATATATACAGAGGGGGAGACAGACAGAGAATGGGAGAGAAACAGAGAGACAGTTACTATCCCGGGCGTTAATATATTCTATTTATACATTCTATCCCGGGAATGTTAATACATTCTATAATGTTAACAACAGTTATTAACCCGAGCGAAGCCGGGTAGTACAGCTAGTATAAACTGAAGCCAGTGCTATACTGGCACTACCAGGCTGATTCTATACATACCTTTAGTTGTCAGCTAGGATGCATAGGTTTTGAAACACAAGCAAGTAAAGTTTGTAAAATGAGCAGCTTTTTGAGAGGCAGCAGCTGATAGCTCGGGTGGGTGTTCATAGTGGTTCCCGCCTCCCTGCCCGTCCATTCCTCTCCTGTTATTTATGCTAATTCTATTATATAATCGGTTTACTAACTGACTAGAAGTACCTGTGCTGATGTCATATCCAGTGACCAAAAGGAGCGGGGCCTCAGACAACATAAAAATAATATTGCTTTCTGGTATCAGCTATGTTGGCTGAGGCCACGTCCCTTCTGGTCACATGGGTATGACATCAGCACAGATTCTTCTAGTCAGTTAGTAAAACGATTCTATAATAGAATTAGCATAAATAACAGGGGCAGGACAGACAGGCAGGGGCACGGGAATCACTATGAATACCCTCCACAGCTATCTGCTGATTGGCAGCTGCTGTCATTCAAAAAGCTGCTGATTTTACAAACTTTACTTGCTTGTGTTTCAAAAGCTATACATCCGAGCAGACAACTGAAGGTATGTATAGAATCAGCCTGATAGTGCCAGTATAACACTGGCTTTAAGTTATATAGGAAAATCCTGGTGATTAGTGCCCTTTAAAGACTTGTCTACCATAGTGAAAAGATGTTGCCTATTGTGACCTCTTAGTGATATCCTAACATTGGGCAACAATTAGGTTAGTGAGTCAATGGAGGAAAATGTACACACTGGATTTTCAGTGTGGATTCAGCCATAGCTCCCAACAGTGCTTTTCTACTGACTTCCTTTCACCTCTCCTTGCTGCTCCTTAGCTTCTCCTGCTCCTCGGGGGCTGGGCCACTATCTCTGTAAATTACATCAACACTGACAATGCATAAATTAAATCAACGATTCTCCTCTCATTGTCTGGCCTCCAGGACTCAAAATCATGAACATATTGTCCATAGGCAGCAGCTCTTCCATTGAGCCACTGCCCAAACTGAGACATATAGGAGGATTTTAGTCATCTTGACCTGCACTTCAGGCAGAAACCCAGAAGCAGATTATACAGCTACATAGCGATACATCTGTACATAGCAGTATTTCCCTATGTCCCTGCATTCTAGAAGTTCACATATCCAGTGAATCATCCATTGGCAAAAAGTTGTGCAAACTCCCATGTTAAAAAAACACATCTTGCAAAAATCTTTTTTTTTCAAAATGTACAAGAAAGTGGTGTTTGCACAACTTTATTGGCCAATGGATCCGTTCTAATGGGCGTGAGCTCAGCCTTAGTTTAGGAACCGGCCTAAAAGTGACTCTACACAAACTAAAATATAAACTTTAGACCAAAAATTGTCATCCAATATTATTATTATTTATTATTATAGCGCCATTAATTCCATGGTGCTTTACAAGTGAAAAAGGGTATACATAATAAAAACAAGTACAACAATCATTAACAGTACAAAACAGACCGGTATAGGAGGAGAGAGGACTCTGCCCTCGAGGGCTCACACTATACAGGGAATGGGTGATGGTACAATAGGTGAGGACAGAGCTGGTTGCGCAGTAGTGTACTGGACTGAGGGTTATTGTAGGTTGTAGGCTTGTCGGAAGAGGTGGGTCTTCAGGTTCCTCTTGAAGCTTTCCACGGTAGGGGAGAGTCTGATATGCTTATATGCTGAGGTAGAGCGTTCCAGAGTATGGGGGAGGCGCGGGAGAAATCTTGTATGTGATTGTGGCAAGAGGAGATAAGAGAGGAGTAGAGAAGAAGATCTTGTGAGGATCTGAGGTTGCGTGCAGGTAGGTACCAGGAGACTAGGTCACAGATGTAAGGAGGAGACCGGTTGTGGATGGCTTTGTAGGTCATGGTTAATGTTTTGAACTGGAGTCTTTGGGCAATGGGAAGCCAGTGAATGGATCGGCAGAGTGGTGAGGCTGGGGAATAGCAAGGCGAGAGGTGGAGTAAGCGAGATGCAGAGTTAGGACAGATTTGAGGGGTGCAAGAGTGTTTGAAGGGAGGCCAGAGAGCAGGAGGTTGCAGTAGTCAAGGTGGGAGATGTTGAGGGCATGTACTAATGTTTTTGCTGATTCTTGGTTAAGGAATATGTAAGATAAGTGAAAAACGAGCGGCATCTGTAAATATCTGAGGCATTTGTTTTCAGCCTGCTGGTGTTGTGGCTGGGTGTTGTGGTTTTACACCATCAGATCTGATCAGTTTCTGCACCAGTATAATCTGGATTCCTCCAGTCCAATGATTATTTTGGCTGGCTCTTGGGGTGAAGTTGGCACCTTCCACATATGACTACTAATGAGTAAGACACGCTTTGCTCCCTGTGAGCTGAAAATAAGTATCAGGAGCAGCATCAACGTGCCCGGTGAGGATCTTATCAGTTTTGTGAAGTATTTTGGAAATGATTTCTTGTAGACTCATCACTCAGTACAGTATGTGCGAGGCCGGCAGAAGTCATCAGACATATGCAAATATCTGAATTCTTTACCGCTCTTCTCTGCTCGGTGACGCCAGGCACACGTGATCCCTGTTCTAGTCCAATATAAGGAAAAGACTCATTTCTCTTCTTGACATGTGAATATCACACGGCTTCCCTACTCTCAAATACAAACCTGGAAATCTTAACTGCTTGTCAAGAGATGCTCGTCATAAGAGGCCGGCAGTGGCCACATCTTGTCTATCATGCAGTCATGATGATCACACGGGAGCCTTCATGTGTGTGTACATAAGAAATAATACTATTTCTGGTCATTGTATGACATATCCTGTGTTTTTCACAAGTTTTCTCCTTCTGCAGACTCTGTCTCTATTTTTCTGTTGTCTCTGAGCTAGTGGGTAAAGACTAGCAGGTACTTGTATGATGTCTCCCATATAAAGCACATGTGGCGCCCTGGACTAGCCAGGTCGTCACAGGTACTGCAACACACCCCCCCCACCCCGAGACAGGCCAGACACAAAATCCTTGTTGCCTCCCTCCAGGGGCTGATGTCCACACCAGGTGGGGTGGAGACAGGCGGTTGTCCCCACCCACTGAGGAGTTCACAGTCCTGGAGGCGGGAAAAGGAAGGCAGTTAGTTGAGTTGAGAAGTAGAAGAGTGAAGTAGTGGTGGAGGAGTAAACTGACCGTGTCCTGGTGTGTGGCCCGGGCACTAAGAGCAAGGTTGGCAGACGGTTGTGACCTTCTGCAGGAGAGGCAGATCAACGCGGAACCGTAGGACTGGGGACGGGCGGTGGCCCGCCGGTACTGAACCGGGGAGCGAAGTGAAGCCAGCACACACCGGCAGGGCCTGCGGACCCCGACCAGGCTTGGAGTCGCCGTTAATAGGTCAAATCCGTCAGTGACCGGAACCCCAGGGGTTTCCTAACAGTCAAGACCCGATAGAAGGCAACCGTCCGACCAGTAGAAGGAAGTACAGCTACCGCCACAGCTAGAGTTCCAAGGGCCAGAGCCTGTGGGCAAAAGGGCTCCTCCGGCACATATACACGCTGGGGAGCGGGTTACCATTGGGAAGCCATCGGGACCGAACATAGACAAAGGTGCAGGGAAAGGCAGCCACCGCCAACTGTCCGGGAGAAGCCACAGCAGCCGGCTACGGGACCCGTCCATCCAGCCGTTTGGTTTACTAGAGACTTTGCGTGCATCTGTTGCTGAGTGAGTACACCAGTGCCATCCGGCACCGCGCTGCTCTGTCCCTGCGACCCTGCACCTCACCAACCCTGCCTCCCCGTCACCTCACCGGGCCCCGGGACCACCAACCCCTACCCACGGAGGGGGAAAACAACATCCTAGTTGCTCCCTACCATCGCTCCCGGGATCCCCGTCACCAGCAGCGGTGGTGCCCAACCTCACCACAACCCGTGGGTGGCGTCACGGACTAAATCCCCAAACCAAACCCCCCCTTTCACTCACGGGCGAGGAGCGCCGCTCGAGTCCCTGGATCCGGCCCACCGCTCGAGCCACCGAGCAGCAGCAGCGCCGGACCCGAGCGTTAGCGAGCGCCACGCCCCGCCGCCCGCGATACACACACAGACTGGGATTCCTGCTCAATTGTCTCTATTTAGAACATGTTCAGAAGCAGCAGCTGCATGTAAGACATTATACAGCAGTACTGAGTAGTGTAGCTGTGAATCCAGCACTGAAGTTAGATAAACACTTAGGGGGGCTTTACACGTTGCGACATCGCTTCCGAAATATTGTCGGGGTCACTTCGTTAGTGATGCACATCCGGCGCCGGTAATGACATCGCAACATGTAAATCCTAGATGCACCGATAAATGATCGCAAAAGCGTCAAAAATCGGTGATCTGTGTAGCGTCGGTCATTTTCATAATGTCGGGTTGACCGCAGGTACGATGTTGTTTGTCACTCCTGCTGCAGCACACATCGCTGTGTGTAAACCCGCAGGAGCGACAAACATCTCCTTACCTGTGCCCCGACGGCTGCGGAAAGGAGAAGGTGGGCGGGATGTTATGTCCCGCTCATCTCTGCCCCTCAGCTTCTATTGGCCGGCCGATTAGTGACGTCGCGGTAAAATCGCTGTGACGCCGAACGCACCTCCCCCTTGAAGGAGGGATTGTTTGGTGGTCACAGCGACATCGCCGAGCAGGTGTGTGCGTGTGAAGCTGCTGTAGCGATAATGTTCGCTGCGGCAGCAATCACCACATATCGCATGTGCGACAGGGGCGGGGACTATCGCGCTCGGCATCGCTAGCCGATGCTAGCGATGTCGCAACGTGTAAAGTACCACTTACTAGAAAGCAGCAGCACTGGTCATTGTGTGTTTATGCCTTTCTCAGTCTACTCCTCTGCTCTTCACCAGGTATTCCCAAAAACCTATGCAATAAATATTAAACCTCATGTATAATCATAAACAAAGTAAAAAGTGATGCCCACCAAAATGCAAAGAGGCAGTTTTTAGAAATTTTGATTCCATAAACTTCCACTTCTACTCTCTGTTGAAGACTCAATTTAAAGGAACCAACCAGCAGGATTTTCATATATAAAGTAAAGCCAGTGTTATAATGGCGCTAGGATGCTGATTCTAAACATACCTTTTGTTCTGAGATTGGATGTTCTATTTCAGAAATATGTGCAAGTAAAGTTCATGCAATGCAGTGCTATTTGATTAACAGGTGCAACAGGAAGGGAATTTGTGGGTTGAGTTTTGCTATCTATTCCTGCCCCTGTCTGTCTGCCTGCACAGGAATTAACTTCTATGACGACGACAGGGGGAAGAAGGCCAGGCAGACAGGGGCAGGAATAGATAGCCAGACCCGACCCACATATTCCCTTCCTGTTGCACCTGTCAATCAAATAGCAGTACATTGCTGGAACTTTACTTGCCCATATTTCTGAAATAAAACTACCCATCCCAGAACAAAATGTATGCTTACATTCAGCATCCTGGCACCAGTATAGCACCGGCTTTACTTTATATATGAACATCCTGATGGTTGGATCTCTTTAAAGACTTGTCTACCATAGTGAAAAAATGTTGCCTATTGTGAACTCTTAGTGATAGCCTAACATTCAGAAACAATTGGCTTAGTGAGTCAAGGGAGGATTTTTATTGTGGATTCAGCCATAGCTCCCAATGTTCCGGATTCAGAGGGACTGTCCCGACAGTCAGGGCTTTTGTCCCGACTTCCTTTCACCTTTCCTCACTGCTCTTCAGCTCTTCCTGCTCCTCGGGGGCTGGGCCAGCATTTCTGCACTTCATAAATTAAATCAATAGTTCTCCTCTCATTGCCTGGCCTCCCGAGACTCAAAATCGTGAACTTATTGTCCATAGGCAGCAGCTCTTCCATTGAGCCACTGGCCAGACTGAGATGTGGCGCCCTGGACAAGCCAGGTCATCACAGGTACTACAACAACACACCCCACACCCCGGCTAGGCACACCGAAGCCAAACAAAAATCCTTGTTGCTTTCCTCCAGGGGCTGATGTCCACACCAGGGGGTGGGCCAGGCGGTTGGTCTCGCCCACCGAGGAGTTCACAGTCCTGGAGGCGGGAAGAGGAGTGAGATAAGATCAGTTTTGAGTTTTGAAGAGTGAAGTGTTAGCAGAGGAGACTGAAGGCGTCCGGGTGTGTGGCCCGGACGGAACAGCAAGGTTGGCAGACGGTGGTGACCGTCTGCAGGAGAGGCTGATTGAAGCGAACCGTAAGGACTGTGGATGTGCGGTGGCCCGACAATACTGGATCGGGGAGCAGAGAGAAGCCAGCACCATCCGGCAGGGCTTACGGACCCCGACCAGGCTAGGAGTCGCCGTAAAACTGGTCAAATCCATTAGCGAAGGGAACCTCCGGGGTTTCTCAGCAGTCAAGACCCGATTGAAGGCAACAGCTCACACCGTAAAGGGAAACACAGTCACCGCCAAGGCTACAGTTCCCAGGGCCAGAGCCAGCGGGCAAAAGGGGCTCCTTCAGCATCCATCCAAGCTGGGGAGCGGGTTACCGGTGGGAAGCCATTGGAACCGTAAACACAACACAGGTGCAGGGAAAGGCAGTCACCATCAACCTACCGGGAGAGCTACCGCAGCCGTCTGTGGGACCCGTGCATCCAGCCATTTGTTTGACCAGAGACTTCGTGTGAATTACTGGCTGAGTGAGTACCACCGTGCCGTGCGGCACAGCGCTGCCCCCGCGACACTGCACCTCACCAGGCCCCGTAACCCGCCTTCCATCCATCCCTACCCCTTACCGGGGCCCCGGGACAACCAACCCCCTACCCACGGAGGGGAGAAAACAACATCTAAGCTGCTCCTTGTCACCGCTCCCGGGATCCCCGTCCAGAGCAGCAGTGGTGTCACCAACCTCACCACAACCGTGGGTGGTTTCACGGACAATATCCCTAAACCAAACCACCCCCTTTCACTCACGGGCGAGGAACGCCGCTCGAGTCCCCGGGATCCGGCCCACCGCTAGAGCCACCACCGAGCAGCAGCAGCAGCAGCCGGACCCGAGCAGTGGGTGAGCGCAGCGTCCCCTCCTCCGCCCGTGACAGAGACGTGTATGAGGATTTGGTTATCTTGACCTGCACTGCAGGCAGAGAACCCAGAAGCAGATTATACAGCTACATAGAGATACATCTGTACACAGTCATATATCTCTATGTCGTTGCATTCTAGAAGTTCATGTGGCGCCCTGGACAAGCCAGGGGCCACAGGTAACAACACACACACACCCCCACCCCCAGCAGTTCACAGCAGACATCCCCGAAGTGACCTGCTTTCTGCCTCGGCCTCAGACAGACACACCAGGTGGGTGGAGTCAGGAGATGGAGACGCCCACCCAGGAGTTTGGCTGGCCGAGGCAGGAAACAAGCCCAGTCAAATCCTAGGAGAGGAAGAGAGAGGAGGTCTGCAGAGAGGCAGACGCAGACTGGGGCCTAGGATTGGAGCCTAGGGCCCTCGTGCAGCAGAGAGTCAGGCAGACGGTAGTGGCCGTCTGCAGGGAGCCGGGGAAACAGTTGGTGGAACCGTAGGTAGCCGGGGCTGGGCGGTGGCCCACCGGTACCGAACCGGGGAGCCAGCTGGAAGCCGGAGCGCAGGAGGAGCGTGCACAGAGGTGGAAGAAAGGACTTAGACCACCAAACTGGGTCAGGGGAGAAACAACAACCACAGCCGTCTGTGGGACCCGTCCATCCAGCCGTGTGTTTTACTGAGAACTGTGTCATCATCATTACTGGCTGAGTGAGTACCACCGTGCCGTGTGGCACCGCGCTGCCCCCGCGACCCTGCACCTCACCAGGCCCCATAACCCGCCTGCTACCCATCCACCTACCTCACCGGGCCCCGGGACAACCAACCCCCTACCCACGGAGGGGAGAACTAACATCTAGCTGCTCCATACCATCACTCCCGGGATCCCCGTCCAGAGCAGCAGTGGTGTTCCAATCTCACCACAACCGTGGGTGGCGTCACGGACAATCTCCCTTACCTAATCCCCCTTTTACTGTGGAGCCTGGGATCACAGACCGGGTCACGCCACCGTGATACCCACAGAAGTGACCCCGTGGCCCGGATCTGAGTACCCCCTGGTCTCCGGGCGACACATTTGGCGTCACGAACAGGATCCTACCGCTCTGCCGTTTGGTAGAGGTGCGCCTTGTTACCGCCGGAGGTGTCCGGCCGAAAGTTTTGCAAAGCCGCCATCTTGGGCGCGAAAATTTCCCGCCCGAGCGTCTTCCCCGAGCAGGAAAGGCGCGAAAGTGGAGCCCCGCCCCCTGAAGAAGGAAGTGCTAAAAAGAGGCTAAGGGGGACGGGATGGCGTCCGGCCGCATGTGAACCGCGGCTGTGGAAGCAGGGACGCCAGGACTCTGCAAGTGTTTTGTTCCTGGAACACCGCTGCGCGAGATGTCCCGTCCGTCCAGCACCGCTGATGACAACGGCCCCGGCAGTCCGCCCGGCCGCGACGAAGATGACGACGGCTCCGGCAGTCTGCCCGGCCGCAACGCCAGCGAAGCACCCACCCCGTTAACTATCTGGGCAGCCTGGTTCTGGACTGGGGTCAAGGGGTGCTGCCCATTTGCTTAGGGGCAGCATCAGGGCCAGGTTGTTTGGGTGGGTGACTAAAGGACCCGTTCCGTTGCCATAATTAAAAGTGTTTATTGTTGTTGCAACGTTAAAGTAATGTGCATCCCGTTGTGGGAAGATTGAAAATGCATGTGTGAAAATGTTTAAAACGTTTTATTCTTTTTGCAGTTAAAAGAAAAATAAAACCGGTGATGGACGGGCAGCCCGCGACGGTCTGCATTTTGCTAAGGGGAAATGTGGCGCCCTGGACAAGCCAGGGGCCACAGGTAACAACACACACACACCCCCACCCCCAGCAGTTCACAGCAGACATCCCCAAAGTGACCTGCTTTCTGCCTCGGGCTCAGACAGACACACCAGGTGGGCGGAGTCAGGAGATGGAGACGCCCACCCAGGAGTTTGGCTGGCCGAGGCAGGAAACAAGCCCAGTCAAGTCCTAGGAGAGGAAGAGAGAGGAGGTCTGCAGAGAGGCAGACGCAGACTGGGGCCTAGGATTGGAGCCTAGGGCCCTCGTGCAGCAGAGAGTCAGGCAGACGGTAGTGGCCGTCTGCAGGGAGCTGGGGAGACAGTTGGTGGAACCGTAGGTAGCCGGGGCTGGGCAGTGGCCCACCGGTACCGAACCGGGGAGCCAGCTGGAAGCCGGAGCGCAGGAGGAGCGTGCACGGAGGTGGAAGAAAGGACTTACACCACCAAACTGGGTCAGGGGAGAAACAACAACCGCAGCCGTCTGTGGGACCTGTCCATCCAGCCGTGTGTTTTACTGAGAACTGTGTCATCATCATTACCGGCTGAGTGAGTACCACCGTGCCGTGCGGCACCGCGCTGCCCCCGCGACCCTGCACCTCACCAGGCCCCGTAACCCGCCTGCTACCCATCCACCTACCTCACCGGGCCCCGGGACAACCAACCCCCTACCCACGGAGGGGAGAACTAACATCTAGCTGCTCCATACCATCACTCCCGGGATCCCCGTCCAGAGCAGCAGTGGTGTTCCAATCTCACCACAACCATGGGTGGCGTCACGGACAATCTCCCTTACCTAATCCCCCTTTTACTGTGGAGCCTGGGATCACAGACCGAGTCACGCCACCGTGATACCCACAGAAGTGACCCCGTGGCCCGGATCTGAGTACCCCCTGGTCCCCGGGCGACACATTCACATGTACAGTAGTCTTCCTTAGAACGGATATGTTGTCAAAAAAGTTGTGCAAACTCCCATGTTAAAAAAACGCATACTGCAAAAATCAATTTTTTTGAAATGTACAAGAAAGTTTTGTTGCACTACTTTTTTTGCCAACGGATCCGTTCTAACGGATGATTACTGGACATGTGAGCACAGTCTTAGTTTAGGAACCAGCCTAAGGGCCCCTTCACACGTCCCGTTTCTCCGGTACTTGTTTGGTCCATTTCCTCACGTGCTGGAGACACGGGCACACGTAGACCCATTCAAATCAATGTTTTGCTATGGACCGTGTGTACGTGTTGAGCATACATGTGCCCGTGTGCCCCACACGTAGACATGTCCGTTTTTCTCCGGCATCACGGGTGTCACACGGCCCGAACACGGACCCCACGGATGTGATCCATTTGACATGCACCGGAGAAAACACACGTGTTTGTAAAAAAAAAAAAATTCTATACTCACCTTCTCCAGCACTGCTGTCTCTGCCGCTGCTGTCACTTGCTGCCGACCCCCGCTCATTATGCTCATTGAATATTCACTCCACTGCAGGCCGGAAGCAGCAGCAGTGGGGAGTCGGCAGGATCAGAGACCGAAGATCAGCACCACGGACAGCGACGCCAGGGACAGGAGAGCAGAAAGTTCCTATTCTCTGTGTGTTATCACGGATAACAGATGGAGAACACACGTTGGTGCCATAAAAACGGCTCATGGAGGACAATACGCACCTTTGACACATCCGTGAAAAACGTGCGTGGTTTTCACGGACGTGTGAAGGGGGCCTAAAAGGGACTGTGCACAAACAGCAAAAATATAAACTTTACACCAAAAATTGTCATCCAATATGTAAGATAAGCGAAAAATGAGCGTCAACTATAAATATCTGAGGTATTTGTGGTCACCCTGCGGCTGCCATGGCTGGAAGTTGTAGTTCTGCACCTTCAGAGAGTCACAGATCAGTTTCTGCACCAGTATAATCTGGATTCCTCCAGTCCAATGATTATTTTGGCTGGGTTTTGGGGTGAAGTTGGCACCTTCCACACATGACTACTAATGAGTGAGACACGCTTTGCTCCCTGTGAGCTGATAAGAAGTATCAGGAGAAGCATCAACGTGCCCGATGAGAATCTTATGCTAATACCTGAATTCTTTACCGCTAATTCTCGACTTGGTGACGCCAGGCACACGTGATCCCTGTTCTTGTCCAAAACAAGGAAAAGACTAATTTCTCATCTTGACATGTGAATATCACACGGCTTCTCTGCTCTCAAGTGCAAACCTGGAAATCTTAACTGGTCGTCAACACATGACAGACATGCTCGTCATAGGAGGACGGCAGTGGCCACATCATGTCTATCATATGGTCATGATCACACGGGAGCCTTCATGTGTGTGTACATAAGAAATAACACTATTTCTGGTCATTATATGACCTGTATCCTAAATTTTTAGTAGGTTTTCCCCTTCTGCAGACTCTATGTCTAATTTTCAGTTGTCTCTGAGCTAGTGGGTGGAGACTAGTGCAGAGGAATTATGTACATTTTCGTGGGCAAGTCTATTGTGGAGTTTTTACTACAGATTTTATGCTTTGCATAGTATGAAATCCACATCAAAATCCACATGTAACATATGCAGATTTCAGTGGCCTTTCAGTATAAATTTGCCACATAATCTACAGAATAAAAAGTCTATCTGGAAAACTATGAGGTGTGCATTAGTTTATATGTAGGACTATGGGGTGCATCATACTATATGGAGTACTATGGGGTATGCATTATACTATATGGAGAACTATGGGGTGTGCTTTATAATATATGGAGGACTTTGGATGGTGCATTATACTATATGGAGGACTATGGGGTGTGCTTTATGAAGGACTATGGGGTGCATTATACTATATGGAAGTCTATGGGCAGTGCATTATACTATATGGAGGACTGTGGGGTGTGCATTATACTATATGGAGGACTATGGGGGTGCATTATACTATATGGACAACTATGGGGTGTGCACGACGGGGTAGGTGGACCCTAGGTCGGGGAGTAGCTGCATGCAACCCGATAATTTACCCGTGGAAAACAGAGCCTTCAAGATCCGTTCCCAACCGCTCCAAAATCGGGGCACTAGCGCAACGAGGGAGATAGGACTTTCCAGCCAAAACGGTCCAGAAAATCCCAAGCGTGAGCCCTGAGAGCAAGCTCCCACACTTAGCTACAGTGGGAAGCGGGACCCGGCAAGTTTCACACTACCGGAACCACCATAGAAGTAAACTTAGAGCCAGGAGGCAGGTCACGGATCACCAGCCAGCACCATTGGGGATGGGACCCGAACTAGCTCCCCTCAGCGGCAGAGATTTGGTTTACCCGGTTGTCGGTGTCTGCTTAATGGACTGAGTACAAGAGTAATCCCTTCATCCCACGGCCTTATTTTCCCACCGAGTCCCGGGGAATTCCCCCCTACCAGGGAGGGTCATAACACCTGGCTGCCCCCCGTCATCACCCCGGGTACTCCCCAACGGCAGCGGCGGTATTCACCCCAGTTACCACACACCATGGGTGGCGTCGCGAACTCTATAACCCCTTGTAAATACCCCCCCTTCATTTGAGTGGCTGCATGACCCCCAAGTCCGTAGACCCTCGAGCCACTGAGAACCCGTATCCGAGCAGCTCGGCTGCTTCCACAGGGGCGGCACAGTTAAACTTTTGGCTGCAATAAAAGCGGAATCTAGGGGCTTCAGTACGAATGACCTATACGTGATCCAATTTTTTTAGTACACATAGACTTCAAAAGTCAAGTCTCATCTGAAATAAAGACGAAAAAATTGGATGCTGCCATTTCTTTCACATAGCCACATGGACTGTGAAAAAGAACTGTCATCTGAATGGCCCTATAAAATTACATTGGCCACTGTGCTGTCCATGTGCTATCAGGTTGTAACACCGATAACACACGTCCGGTCGTATCAACCAGCGCTCAACTATTCCGTCCTCCTCATGGTTTACCCAGCACGGCTCTGTACTCTCGGTATTACCTCTGTTTAGCATTACTCAGAGCAGCTCAGTCCCTTTTACTTGAATGATGAACAAGAATGTCAACATGAGATCATCGCCATTCTGATATTGATAGCGTCTCCTATTGGAAGCCTCAAAAATATTTTAAGATTTTGGCAGGAAACCTTGGGCTGAAGTTGACACCTTTCATACATGACTGCTAATGAGTGAGACACGCTTGCTCCCTGTGAGATGTAAAGACGTGTCAGGAGAAGCATCAACGTGAGGATCGTATCAGTTTCGTGAAGGATTTTGGAAATCATTTCTTCTAGACTCATCACTCAGTACAGTATGTGCGAGGCCGGCAGAATTCATCAGACGTATGCTAATATCTGAATTCTTTATCACTCTTGTTGTCAAAAACTTGTTGACGCCAGGCAAATATGACCTCCAACCGGTCCTACACAAGGAAAGGGCTCATTTCTCTTCTTGACTTGTCAATATCACGTGGCTTCTGAACTCTCAACTGCAAACCTGGCTTGTCAACATATGACAGGCATGGTCATCATAAGAGGCCGGCAGGGGCCACATCAAACCAATCACACCAGGGGTGAATATTGAAATCACGGGGCCCCATAGCAAAACTCCTAATTAGCCTTCTCTCAACCCCCCCCCTCCCCCCCCAAAAAAAATAGGTGGAGTCAGAAGAGTAAATAGACACAGTCACAGAAGGACAAAACTCTCACCTTTAATGGATAGGGAGCAGAACACGTACACAGAAATTCTACCCCAACTGAATGCCCTCAGTGCTCTCACCCACTATAATAACATTATTAAGGCCCTCATTGAGCATGATGCCCCCCAAAATGCATCCAGCACAATGTATTATACCTTCAATGTAATTTACCCATATTACCCCCACATGCACAGTATGATGAATTTACAGTGCCCAAAGAAAAATATGATTCTCCTATATTGCTCACAGTATAGTGCCCCCACAGTGCCCACAAAACAGTATGATGTACCCATATTTCTCGTAACATGGTATATATCCTCCCTCCAAAACATAATGTAATACCCTCTCAGCTCACACACATTAAGATTGTCATAATAGCCTCCCACATATTATGATGGCCCTCATAGTCCCCACACACACTAGTGTGGCCACCAAAGCCCTCCTACAATACAGTATGATTGCACCCACATAGTATGATTTCACCACAGCCCCCCACAGAGTATGATGGCCTCACAGACCTCCTTTCAGCATAATAGCACCCATATAGTATGATAGCACTCACCGCCTTCTAGACAGTATGATGGCCCCACAGTACTCCAAATATTATGATGGCACCCACAATCCCCACACACAGTATGATGGCCACCAAAGCCCTCCCACAACACAGTATGATGGCACACACATAGTATGAATCCACCACAGCCCCCACAGAATATGATGCCCCTATAGTCCCCCATTCAGTATAATGGCCTTCATATAGAATGTTAGCACCCATAGCCCCCCAGATAGTATGATGACCCCAGAGTCTTTCAAATATTACGATAGCTTTGCAGTTCTCCACACACAGTGAATTGACCCTCACAGTCACCTACAAGTATTGACTGATAAAATAAACTGCTCGCCTTGCCTCATTCCTCCACTCTTTGCAGCATGTGGACTTGTGAGATGCTGAGCAACAGGCGCAATCTAGTGATGTCATCGTACCTGCTCCATTAAGATTCAAATGCTCAGGCTGAATGTTGGAGCCTATGATTCCTGCCTCCACTATTGTATAAAACTCTTTACAACCTGAGGATGCAGAAACTGTTAAGATAGCGATGCTGGATGAAAGGGGGGGGGGGTGCGATGCTGTTCACCACCATGCCCACCCAGACTCATGGACCCCATATGTGGAGGGCACGGTGCAGGCACTGGTAGCCGTGTAGTCAGGGGTTACCAGGCCACAGTGCAGCTGGTGGTTTACCCCATGCCTCCCCGTCACAGCACCACTTAATGGGAGGGCTCTGCATAATCCAATCTGGGCTTCACATTCACTCTGAGACAATGAATGGCGCCACACAGTTCTCTCATTAAACAACACAACTTTACTTGGTTTCTTCTCAATGGATACAGCATCTCTTTTCATCACTATTCTCTTTGATCTCTCCACATTAATAGCATTCACAGCTTCAATTCCCTTCTTCACTACACGGCCACCGCTCGAGGTCCCATGGGGGTTCCCTCCCAACTTTATTCCAGCATTTAAGTTATCAGCCCACCGTTCTTCTGGCACCTGGGTTTCATAGGATACCGCTAGGCCCCTCATCTCTCTGTCTAACGTCACTCTAGCACAGACTGCATCATAAAGTCTTTTAGGCCGCTCCATCCCACCCACAGGGACTGCTTACGCATTTGAAGGACCACTCAAGACGGCACTCCCCCGTCCATACTTAAGGCAGGAACCAAACATACCCTTCTCATGAGGGCGCAACTGACCTTCAATTTTGCAAAGGAGATCTTCGGGTTTTAGATCCAGGAAGAATCGGACACCTTCCCCCGACTGACCGGACTGTACTCTGATTCTGGGGATGCAGTTAGCCAATCCTTCTTTGTACAGGATCCCGCGTGTCCGTGATCGTAGGAATGACCCTGAGGATCGGAATCAATAATTTTGGGGCTTCTATCTGTCACTACTCCTGCGGGACTCTCCTGCTCTCCCCAATATAACCCATCCCTTTATAGGCCCACTTCTCCTCTTCTTCTTTAACTATTTGCCTGCCTACCCAGGTGCCTGAACTGCTATCCCTGAGCTAGTCTGCCACTTGGTGGCGACTTACACAATACACATATATATTATCACATTAGACATAGACCACCAGTGTGCCGGCTACTTGTGCAGGGGTGGGCGTAGCCCTAACCCCCTATATTTCCCCCTTCCTTAAGCTAGGCTGTCCGAACCGATTATACACAGGGGCCGCCACATATATGTGTAGCCCCACAGGTGTTGTATCGGTGCATACCTTCAGGGACTCCACGTAGCTGGTGCTGGTCACAGGTAGGGAATCTTCGGTTTTGATCGTGACGCCACTCTCAGTATTGCGGCCAGTAGGGACCGCCACTGCAGGTTGAGGGTCGCCTGGGGCTGATGGTGGGTGCAGTCGGATGTAGTAGCCTCCTGAGAGTGAGGCAAGCCCCAGGGCCCTGTGTAGGTGCGTAGTACCACAAGTCGCAGAATGACTCACACAGGCAGAACTGTCTTTCAAGGGCTTTACTCACATTTGATGGCAGAGTGAGTAGCCCGGGCGTAGCTGAGATGAACCAGGTGGGAACCAGGTATCCTTCAGGCTGACTTTATGAGGGTGACTACTGACTCGCCTTCCTTAGCCCTTGGTGGTTTGGGGTGACCCCGACTTTGAGTCCCTATGGGGGTCACCCAGGGAAGATGCTGCAGCCTCTCTCCCCCTTTTGTTTGCCGTTTGCTTGTTCCCCGGACCAGGCCACTCCAGCTGCTTGCCTCCTGTGACCTATGGGCCCTCACTGCGGTTACGTGGCTGCGGCTTTTGTGGTGTTGTGGTGTGGGCTTTGAGAGCCCCACACCGGCAGGTTTAGCAGAAGAAAGCTAGATCTATCTTCGCTTCGGGATCTGCCGCCCGGTTGGGCCTGGTGCTCTCTAGCAGTCTCCTTACTTCCCACTCCGTGCTTTCTCTCTAGCTGAAGCTGGCTTTCAGGTAGCACTCCTAGTTGACCGTTCTCCCCCGTCAGTAGCCACTGCGCGGGCGCTGTTAGACAGCATCAACCCCACAGGTCTGCTCCTCACTGAGCCCTCTGGAGTTCTCCTCTAACTGACTCACTGCTCCTCCTCTCCTGTTCTTGCCTACGCCACCTAGCAACCAGACTCTCCACCACACCCCCTGAGAGGAGATGGAGGCTTTTGGCCCCCTCCACTATTCCAGTGAAGGTCAAGGCTTTTCCCCCTCCTGGGATCCCCAGGGGTCCTCTCATGGGTACATGTGTGAGAGCTGATTACTATGCGCCTGTGTTCCACACCCCTGTCAGCCTTCTGGATTACCTGTGTTGTACTGTTCCCAGCATGGGTGCAGTACTCAGTGGTGCCTGACCAGGTCAGGGGCGCCACATTCCCCCTTAGTTATCACCAGCACGTCCTCGGGCTGCAAGACAACATTTTAAAATGCATAAAACATTAAAACATGTAAAACATTTTTAAAAGCACCAGGTACCATACATCACCACCCTCCACCCACAAGTCCGTTAACCCACCCAAAACCCGTTCACGTTGGCCGCGGCTTCAGCCACTTCTGGCAGGATGTAGAGGCGGCTTTCATGGGCTGGTGGTTTCAGGGTATACCTGGCCTGGTGGATCCGCGCCTTCAGCCTCTTCTGGCAGGATGCAGAGGCGGCCTCCACAGTTGGTGCTGACCAGGTACCCTCTTTGTGGTGGTGAGCCAAGGCCCCATAAACAGGCGTGCTCTCTGGTTGCAGGTGAGCCAAGGCCCTATACACGGACGGGCTCCTCCTGGTTGCAGACGAGCCAAGCCCCTAAACAGGCTGACTCCGGTGGCGGTGGTGCCCTCTGGTGTAACTATTTACACTGCGAGAGTTTGTGGCTATAGCCAGTTCATAGCCTTAAGGTTTATGGTTTTCTCACAATAGTTTTTGTGGGCACATACTTGAACTTTAAAACGTTGCAAAACAAACTTTCCAAACTGGTCAAAACTTGCTGTACTTTACTTAAACTTAGGCGGATTCCTCTTCACCAGGGCTTGGGCCTGTAGGGCTGCGGCACCTGTTGCTTTCTTGACCTTTTTCTTCATCTGTAGTTGTCTCGTCAGTAGGTCCTTTGTCTTTTCTTTCTTCTTTGGGACATGGTGCTACATCTAGGGCATACCAGCCTCTTTCTCCTTGGTGCATGGTGAACTGCACTGAATCCCCCATCTTTAGGTTTCTGCCAGGGTGTCCTCTAGGCAGATGAGCGCTCACATCTCTTCTGTTGACAAATATCCCTTCTTTGATACCAGGGGCTACAATAAAGCCGTATCCGCTTTTCAAGTTGAAATCCTCCACTACTCCTCTGCAAAGGGGTCCTCTGACCTGGGCTTTGGCTCTTCTCAGGAACCTTTTCTCCTGTAGATCTCTGGCCGTGACTTCTCTCTGTTCTGGAGACTGTGGTGCAGGGGACAGCGTTGTTCTGTTGCGACGCCTTGTCTTGCGGCCTGAACTCTGCGTGGTACAGCTTGCAAACTCCCAGGTGAGACTTTTAGGCAGATCTTCGTCAGCGGACGGTGTCAGGTCTTCCTCATCCCAACGGGAATAGGGCAACATCTCCGGCTCTGAGTATAGATCCACTGCTGGTGGCTCCGGAGTCAGCTCCTCAGCTTCCTGGCCTCCTCTCCCCCTTAGTTCTTCTTGGCACTCCTTTGGTGGCAGTGCTGGGGATGGGCTTTCTTCAGCTGGTCTGGGCGGTGGACTCTCTGGCGCGGCTGCAGGGGTTGCCGGAATCTCCTTGGGGGTATGCGGAGGGAGCAGATACCGATCCACCATCTCCTGTGGGAACTGGGCCTCTAGGTCAGCCTTCAGCTTCCAGTATTCGGGGTCCTCTCCTATCAGGGTCTTCCTAGCAGGGACCTCTCTGGACTGGGGAGCGGTGTCTGCTCTGGCCTTGCAGGCCGGGATAAACGGTGATGCAATCTCTTTGCGGGCCGCGCCCTGTATGGCGGCGGCCTGGTCTTGGCGGGCCGCGCCCTGCATGGCGGCGGCCTGGTCTTGGCGGGCCGCGCCCGGCATGGCGGCGGCCTGGTCTTGGCGGGCCGCGCCCGGCATGGCGGCGGCCTGGTCTTGGCGGGCCGCGCCCTGTTTGGCGGCGGCCTGGATTGGCATTGCTGTCGCGATGGGATCTGTGCAGGCTGGGCTGGACGTCGCTGCAGCAGTCTGGGCTTGGCGGGCCGCGCCTGGCGTGGCTGCGGCCTGGTTCAGCACCTCACTTGCGGCGCGGACGAGTGTTGCTGCGGCGGTGGGGTCTCGGCGGGCCGGGCCTAGCAGGGCGGCGGCCTGGGTCAGCGTTACGCCTGCGACGCGGATGAGGGTCGCGGTGGCAGCCGGTTCTTTGCGGGCCGGACTGGGCGTTGCTGCAGGGACCAGGTCTTGGTGGGCCGAGCAGGGCATCGCTGCGGCCGCTGGGGCTTGGAGGGCCGCACCTGGCGTGGCTGCGGCCTGCTTCAGCGTCGCCGCACCGGACGCCTCTTCGGGGACCGCGGACGCGGCAGCAGGGGTCGGGGCACTTGCACTGGCCGGGGCATTACTCGACTCACCCACCGGTGGCAGCATCGGGGTCTGCGTCGTCGCCGTCCTGTCTGGCACTCGGCGCGCGGCTCTCCTTTCATAGGCCCGAACCGCGGCAGCCATCTCCAGCAGTTCCATTCGTTCTTCCCGGATCTGCTCCACAACCCGGTTCTCCAGTCGGTCGCAGAACTGGGCCAGCTCCCGATACCACCAGGCAGCGGAGCCCGGTTCTGGATTTCTGCGGTCAGACGCCATTTCTTCTGCGCCCTCTTCTGCACGACTCTCCAGCTGTGGACTCGCCGTTGCCTCTGATAGCAAGCTGTTCAGTTTCTGCTCTGCCTCTTTCAGCAGCTCCTCTCTCAGCAGCAGGCTTGTGGCTCTCTTTCCTTCCCGCCGTCTCTGGACGCTTCCACTCTCATAGCTGGCAAGCTCAGAACTCTGCAGAGGATCTCTGGGTAGCCACGCCTCTTCGTGGACGGTAACTTCTTCCAGCGCGGGCTGCTGTTGTTTTTCAGCGCGCTTTTCATGGTGGCAATATGGCGGCGCTTCCAATTTTTCAAGCGGACCGCCCAGGCACATGGTCACCTGTCTGGACAGGTCTAGTCCTTATCCTGTTCGTGACGCCAGATGTGTAGCCCCACAGGTGTTGTATCGGTGCATACCTTCAGGGACTCCACGTAGCTGGTGCTGGTCACAGGTAGGGAATCTTCGGTTTTGATCGTGACGCCACTCTCAGTATTGCGGCCAGTAGGGACCGCCACTGCAGGTTGAGGGTCGCCTGGGGCTGATGGTGGGTGCAGTCGGATGTAGTAGCCTCCTGAGAGTGAGGCAAGCCCCAGGGCCCTGTGTAGGTGCGTAGTACCACAAGTCGCAGAATGACTCACACAGGCAGAACTGTCTTTCAAGGGCTTTACTCACATTTGATGGCAGAGTGAGTAGCCCGGGCGTAGCTGAGATGAACCAGGTGGGAACCAGGTATCCTTCAGGCTGACTTTATGAGGGTGACTACTGACTCGCCTTCCTTAGCCCTTGGTGGTTTGGGGTGACCCCGACTTTGAGTCCCTATGGGGGTCACCCAGGGAAGATGCTGCAGCCTCTCTCCCCCTTTTGTTTGCCGTTTGCTTGTTCCCCGGACCAGGCCACTCCAGCTGCTTGCCTCCTGTGACCTATGGGCCCTCACTGCGGTTACGTGGCTGCGGCTTTTGTGGTGTTGTGGTGTGGGCTTTGAGAGCCCCACACCGGCAGGTTTAGCAGAAGAAAGCTAGATCTATCTTCGCTTCGGGATCTGCCGCCCGGTTGGGCCTGGTGCTCTCTAGCAGTCTCCTTACTTCCCACTCCGTGCTTTCTCTCTAGCTGAAGCTGGCTTTCAGGTAGCACTCCTAGTTGACCGTTCTCCCCCGTCAGTAGCCACTGCGCGGGCGCTGTTAGACAGCATCAACCCCACAGGTCTGCTCCTCACTGAGCCCTCTGGAGTTCTCCTCTAACTGACTCACTGCTCCTCCTCTCCTGTTCTTGCCTACGCCACCTAGCAACCAGACTCTCCACCACACCCCCTGAGAGGAGATGGAGGCTTTTGGCCCCCTCCACTATTCCAGTGAAGGTCAAGGCTTTTCCCCCTCCTGGGATCCCCAGGGGTCCTCTCATGGGTACATGTGTGAGAGCTGATTACTATGCGCCTGTGTTCCACACCCCTGTCAGCCTTCTGGATTACCTGTGTTGTACTGTTCCCAGCATGGGTGCAGTACTCAGTGGTGCCTGACCAGGTCAGGGGCGCCACATATACACTTTTACCCACCACCCAGCAGACACCCCACCACTTACCGTGCAGCTTTCCAAAGCTGCTCCAGGGGTCTCGATCACCGTCTCTGCTCTTGGATCCTGCAATAGACAATATTTGCCACTATTAGAGGTTTGCCACTCAATCATGCTGTGTGCAATAGTGCAATAATTGTAACCATTTTACAAAATAGGATGTACCTATACGTCATAGCTCGTGTCTATCCCGTTAATGCAGGCTTGCACGGCGAGCCGGCATTGATAACCCCACAAGTCTGCTGATCTGATCAGCCGACATGTTCAACTAACAGATGCTGGTAGATCGGAAATCCACCCGCACCTATTAACTAGTTAGATCGCACTGTCAAACTTTGACAGTACAATTTAGCGCTCTCCAATGGGGATATGTCTATATTGAATGGAAAAAAAGTTATTGCTCTTGGAACAAGGTGAAGAAAAAAATAAAAGGAAAAATGGAAAATCGACGGCTGGTAAAGAGGTTAATTTAAAGCAACACCAGCAGGGTCCATGGGATGTGATGTGCACACACCCCAGGGTTTGATGAGGGATACCTATAGCGGCAGATTTCACATATACCTTATTGTAGGACAGGTGTATGATACCTGACACTTGTGAGATAGCAGATATTTATAGACATGATGTCACTGGCCTGCTCACCTCCTAATGTGGAAATAAACAGAGCTGCATTACCCCTTCATGGGGTTTTCTCTGAATTGACACTTATCCTATCTACACAGGATTGGGGATAAATGTCTGATCTTTTGGGGTTCCACTTTTCAAACTGATCCAACTGATGATAACAATGAAGTTCTCATATACTTTCTTCATCAAGACATGATACTGTGTAAATTTCTATCACTATTTGACTACAGGATAACAGGGGAAAGGGGGCTCCTATAATGTCCCTCACATTAGGAGACCATAAGCTATCAATGTCCTCAGGGTTACCCCTAATAGTGGAGATGCCTAAGTCCCATCCATGTCCTCAGGGTTACTCCTGATGGTGGAGATGCCTGAGTCCTGTGCTCTGGCTTTCCCATAGCATGTGACTAAAGGAGATTAACTCATGCAAGCCGGCCTATGAACTACAAGTCTGTGGGTCGACACCTGAGTCTCCCTGCACTGATCACAGACATTAGAAAAGTTAGAAGGCAGAGTGCCAGAATCTAAAGTTTTCCCAGTTCCTGATGCTGCCATGACAGTTGGTGATGCCTGCAACAACCTCCTTGTGACAATTTCATTTTATTGTATTTTAGGATGGGAGTTTTTCTGGTCTGGGGTATAATATTATGCAAGTGGAACGCTAAGTGAATGTTCACACTGAGATTTTTGACATGGGTTTTTCAGTTACAAAAATTCCCGTTAATAAAATAATTCTAAAAAGTATGTGGCTTTTGTAAATTGTAATTTGAGGCAATTTTTGGAAAAAAATATTCCGTATGGTTTTTAATGAGATTTTCATTTTAGTATGGGTTGTAATAATATGGTGTGGGATTTTGGTACTTTTCTGAAGTAAAAACCACTCCGAATACCGCAATAAAAATTGCAGAAAAGAGAACATTTTGCCGTGAATTACACTTAGAAAATGCGCCAAAGAATTGATACGCTGCCTTTTTTTAACACTTGAAAAAAGCACTGAATGAATTCTTGACATATTCTCTATAGGTGTGTTTTCTCATTCAAATGAAAGGGAAGCTTGTTGAGTTTTTATTTTTTTTACTAGCTGTAGCACCCGGCGTTGCCCGGGATAGTAACTATCTCTCTGTCTCTCTCCCAGTCTCTGTCTGTGTGCCGTTGTCTGTCTGTCTCTTTCCTTGTCTGTCTGTGTCTATGTCTCTGTCTGTCTATTTCTATCTCTGTCTGTCTTTGTTTCAGTCTATCTGTCTCTATCTCTGTGTTTCTGTGTCTGTCTGTCTCTCTATCTCTGTGTCTGTCTGTCTCTCTCTTGCCCCATCTGTCTCTTTCTAGGTCTGTCTCTTTCCCCGGTCTGTCTCTTTCCGGGTCTGTCTCTGTCCAGGTCTGTCTCTTTCGCGTCTGTCTTTGTCTGTCTCTCTGTCTGTCTCTTTCCCCACCTGTCTCTGTCTGTCTCTTTCCACGTCTGTCTCTTTCCCCGTCTGTCTCTTTCCTGGTTTGACTCTTTCCCGGTCTGTCTCTTTCCCCACCTGTCTTTGTCTGTCTCCTTCAAGGTCTGTCTCTTTCCCCATCTGTCTCTGACCCGTCTGTCTCTTTCCCCGTCTGTCTCTTTGCTTGTCTGTTTTTGTCTGTCTCTCTGTCTCTCTCTTTCCAAGTCTGTTTCTTTCCAGATCTGTGTCTTTCCCCGACCGTCTCTTTCCCTGGTTGTCTCCCCGCCTCTTTTTCTGTCTCTTTCCCTTTCTGTCTTTGTCCATCTCTTTGTCTGTGTATTTTACTGTCTGTCTTTTTCACTGTCTGCCTGTCTCTGTTTGTCTCTTTTCTTGTCTGTCTCTATCAAGGTCTGTCTCTTTCCCCATCTATATTTGTTGGTCTCATCTTTCCCTGTCTGCCTGTCTCTGTCCCTGTCTGCCTGTCTGCTCTTTCCAGGTCTGTCTCTTTCCCCGTCTTTCACCATCTGTCTTTCTCTCTCTATCTCTTTCCCTGTCTGTCTCTTTCTGTTTCTTTCCTTGTATGTCTCTTTCCCTGTCTGTCTGTCTCTGTCTCTTTGTCTCTATCCGTCTTCCCACCGATATCATATTACCTCACACATAAGCTTCTTATACTAACAATGTCTTTTGTTCCTACAGCAACCTATCACAGCTGCTATTAAAACCAGTAGTTCCAGGCTCCATTTACTTTAATGGATGCATGTTTTTTGGAGAGTAACTGTAAAGCGCAGGCTTAAATTTTCCAGTCAAAACATAGTCTATGACGTTCCCTGGATCACATGAAGTGTCTGTGCAAAATTTTGTGATTCTACATTTGACGGTGCGGATTCCTTTAGCGGACAACACACACACACACACACACACACACACACACACACACACATACACACACATACACACACACACACACACACACACACACACACATACACTCACTCAGCTTTCTGTATTAGATGTGGAATTAGTTGTAGAATCCACTTTAAAAACTACGACAAAAAATTCTGTGTGAACATCTCTACAAGTAAATAGGATCATTAGTGGATCCTGAGGGAATGTGTTAACCTTTACACGTGTTTTCAGCAGATCTCAGATTCCTCAGTGTCATCCACACGTGTCTCGGTTGCCTGGCTAAATTTCCCAGCACATCACTCAGTGAGTTCATTACTCACTCCGGTGCTGTGCCGACACTTCCATGGAAGGCTTCTTCCAGGTTTGGCTTTTATGCAGTTTATATGAACTGTACAGTGTTAGCCAAAAAAAACAACTATGGTGACAAAACAAATTCAAACGTATACAGAATTCAGGGGATAGAGCCTGGGGTTGGGATACGTGGAAGCGATATTTGGGATCAGTGGTGGGATACACTTTATACAGTGGGAGTTGGTAGTGCTCATCCATAGTGCTAATCTACAGGTTAAGACTGTTCTAAATATATATTGGTCTAACGAACTGGATGTTCGGCTGCAGAAAGAAAATGAAGTTATATTCTCCATGCAGCCGCTTACCTCCCGTCAAGGAGGCGGTGTCTGGGCTGTGAGCAGTCAGAGCTTTCTACACAGTCAGTGCGCTGTAATCACGCCTACTGATGTCTGAGTGATATCCTGCTCAGCACACGTTTGTTGAAAAGCTGCAGAGCAGTGTAGCACCCGGTCCTGGTCTCAGTGCTTCACCCCCACATGCCTCTGCTCCCAGGCCCTGGCGGGGTCACGGTTCTCTTCACTTGACGGCGCCTCCAGACGCTCCACTTCTGCGTCCTGCCTCCAGGCCACGCGCAAAATTCTGTGAGTGCCTGTAGGGTGTGTGCGTGGCCACGCCCCTTTTCTTAAAGGCCGCGTCGCATTACCTGAGCTGTTTCCTGAGGTCACCCATTATCCTAAAGGTATTTAATTCTGCCTCCTCTTAAGGGAGGCGCCTGAGCAACGTTGCCTACTAGTTAGTGTGTTGCTAGTTCTCAGGTCTCTTTTTGGCTACTGTGTTTTGTTTTGCTTATTGTGCCCTAGTACCAGTCTCATGTTCCTAACCTGTGTCTTCTCCTAGAGCCTGCTCACTACCACCATCTCCGTGCTGCCATGTCTGAGCCACCACCCCTGTGCTACCACATCTGAGCCACCACCTCCATGCTCCAACGTCTGAGCCACCGCCTCCGTGCTGCCACATCTGAGCCACCACCTCCATGCTGCAACGTCTGAGCCACCACCTCCGTGCTGCCACGTCTGAGCCACCACCTCCATGCTACCACGTCTGAGCCACCACCTCCATGCTGCCACGTCTGAGCCACCACCTCCATGCTGCAACGTCTGAGCCACCACCTCCATGCTGCAATATCTGAGTCACCACCTCTATGCTGCCACGTCTGAGCCACCACCTCCATGCTGCCACGTCTGAGCCACCACCTCCATGCTGCAACGTCTGAGCCACCACCTCCATGCTGCAATGTTTGAGTCACCACCTCCATGCTGCCACATTTGAGCCACCACCTCCATGCTGTCACGTCTGAGCCACCACCTCCATGCTGCAATGTCTGAGCACCACCTCCATGCTGCAATGTCTGAGTCACCACCTCCATGCTGCCACATTTGAGCCACCACCTCCATGCTGTCACGTCTGAGCCACCACCTCCATGCTGCAATGTCTGAGCACCACCTCCATGCTGGAACATTTGAGCCACCACCTTCATGCTGCCATGTCTGAGCCACCACCTCTGTTCTGCCAAGTCCAACTTACCATCTCCGTGCTGCCACATCCGAGCACACCAGCACCGTATGTTGAAACATTTTTCCAGTCCATAAGAGCCAACCACCATTGGTTCCTGGCAGTTGTGCATTTAGGCCCCTAGGGCTGCACCAGACAATTCCTGTATAGGGGTTTGCTACTGGTTAGCTTACCAGGAGAGTCCGGTGTACGGCCCAGGTGGTCCACTCCCGGACGCTTGCCGCCCCTCGGCGACCGTAGCAAGTGGCCAATCAGCAAGTTATATTGCATGCGAAAGATGCCTGTACGCGGCTGTGAGTAATAAAGACAAAAAGTCAATGATGTGGGGTCCCCCCTATTTTTGATAACCAACGCAAGTAAAGCAGACAGCTGTGGGCCCATCCCACTGAAAACTTGCATTTCTTCCTCATGGGCAGAACACTACTCAGACAACACCGAGTGATTGAACCCCACATTGGAAAGACTATATTGGTTCACCAAAAAGCAAAAACATATCATACATTCCCAGCAAGAACACAAGATGGTACAAGCCCAGAGTATCACCCTTCCACTGACTCGCCAGGGATTAAAATCTTCGTGACTTCAGGGCTTCCAGACCCAACTATCCCAGCCAGCAGCACCCCACTTTGGCTGGAACCCACTTGGAGGAGTTCTCAGCAAGCTTAGGAAGCTGACCAAACATAGCAAGATATGTAGCCAGGCGACTGACTTTTTCAAACTTGGGTTGTCCAAGCAAATTTGCAGGCTCAGCATTAAGCAGTGAAGCAGTTCTGTGATCCTTCAGCTGGAAACATGGATCCTAGGCTAAAATCCTATAGAATGAATCTTGAAGTAGTTCTGTGATCCTTCAGCTGGAATTGAAGCTCCTAGGGTGAGATCATGTAGAATATTTAACTGGTGACAGAAGAAAACCCCTTTTAGACCTCTTAGTTCTCATTTAAGGGTCTTATAGGATTGGTTGTAGATGGCTGCTCTCTCATTGCTTGCTAGTTTAATCCGACTTCATAATTTTCCTCTGAAATATGTAGTCAAAACAGCTGAAGCAATACACGTTTAACAGGCAATCCGCATTTAACAGTCAATAGGGCTCCTATCAGTCTGACATGAGACAATGGCTAACTTTTCATGATTTAACAAATAAAGGAACCATACACCTGGCCTAATTAACAAAATGTCATCCCCCACACAAGTGGCCAAGCGCTGAGTCGTCACACTTACCTACTCCATTCCCTTTTTCCTTTCGTTCAATGTGCATCTGGTCGCCTGGGCATCCTGACAGTACGGCAAAGGATGTGCTGTGGATTGATGTCTTGCCGGAGGTTTTGTGATACCAAAGAGAGGTGCCAACTCTTACTGGAATTTGGGAGATCTCTCCTTTCCCCAGTATCTTTTGTGACTTTCCTAGTGAGCTGTCAAATATAACCTAGATTTATAGATAATTTTGGATTACAGCTATCTAAGCATTGCCGGAAGTTACTCAAAGTCATACATTATTTCTCTGAAGATACGTTACCTTAACAATGGGCTGAGACTGTAATAACTGTTGGGCCATGCACACCACCAGATATACTGTATGAGTAATACTGTTATACAACTATATAAACAGCTGGAGAAAAGTGACCCGGCTTTCCTCTGTCAATAAGATCATATTAATATAATAGATATAAAAGTTATTGGTGCTTTGAAGATGACCAATAACTTGCTGACTATGGTACTCGTCAACTGACTAGTCAACTTGGTTTACGAGGACTCATTTTACTACTGATGAGTGATTGTTACTTATTGACTTGGAAAATTTGTAATGGACAAAAATCCTCCTGAGAATATTTAATACCGTAAAGTGGAGAATTATGGGACACATATGACAGAGAATACCAACTGGTTACGGACAAACAACTGAACAAATCAAATACGAACTGCATGGATCATAATTACAACTTCTCCTGATGAGAACTGTTTCACCCTTTATATGGGGGCAGGTAAAGATATCAGGGGGGGCCTTATACATATACTACCCCAATAAAACAACTAACACAAACATTACACCAAATTAAATTAATATACAATATCTGACAGACAGTCATGTGGTTTCTGGCAATAGAAGGTCATAGTGTTTGACTGTGCAAAGTGATCCCTGACTTTGCATTGTTCCTGCTGTTAGTATTCATTGGTATAAGTAGCTTTCCTGTTGGATTCATCTCTCCCCCTTTTGGACCCAGCAGAGCTCTCCTTTCACTCAGCTGCTGATCATCAGTACTCTCTTGAGGCTTAAATAAACCCTTCCTTTCTTAGACTGGTTCATATACCCCTGCTGCTGTAGATCAGATTTTTCACGCTGATGAGAACCATTGAGTGATATACTCAAGAACGGGGCCCTATTATTCAGTACCAGATATTCAGATATTATTCAGTTCATTCAAGCCCTGGGTGTAAGGAGGTGGCTTGTACTCCTCTGTGGTTGCTGAAAACTTTGCTGAACGTCTATTGGTGTCATCTGTAGATAAGTAGTTCATGCATTTTCCGCCTTGCCTGTCCTCCTTGTGTCTTCTATAGTGTTTAATGAGGTTAACAAGAGCCCATCCCATTCATTCTCTATTTAGGGATCAGCACTAGGGATACTTATAGTCAGTATCCGGCTCAGCGCATAGGTACAGAATCTATCTAGGGTGGTGAGGGACCCCAGGAACCAGCAGTATGTTTGGTCAATTGTCACCATCTTCCCCTTCCCTAGACACATGGTTTCCCTTCCCTTCCCTGTTGCCGATTGCTTGCTACTTTCCCGTACCTAGCATGACCGTAATACTTGGAAGGAAACACAGGACAGTCGCGGATATTTGGCACATCACTTTGTCTCTGTTACAACTAGATGTTACCTCTGACAGCGACACTGGCAGTTTGAGTTAGTGCCCTGCACAGATCAGAGTGCCTGATTACAAATGGCAAAAATTGATTATGTTTTATTTAAAAAAAATAAACAGGAAAAGTCTGTCAGTCCATATATTATTAAATACGCTGTTTGTTACTTGAGGGTTACCATCTGTTTGTATGGTGAGGTCACATTACTAAGGTAGTGTTTAGGTTTAAGAGCTTGAGAGAGCTTGGATACACTTTAGAGTGCTACAGTCATCTTTTCAAGGCAATCAAGGTCTTTTCGATACTGTGATTTCAGGCGAATTGATTTACTGCAAACCAAACTTTGTAAAAAAATTCATCAGAATTGAATGAGAAAGGATTTGATTGTCTTTATAACTAAATAATATCACCATTTAGTAATTAAATAACAGTACCATACCATGACTGAATAAAGGCCCCATTAAATGCAACGACGTATCTAACGATATATCGCTGGGGTCACGGATTCCGTGACGCACATCCGACATCGTTAGCGACGTCGTTGCGTGTGACACCAACGAGCGGCCATTAACGATGGAAAATACTCACCAAATTGTCCATCGTTGATACGTCGTTCATTTTTAAAAAAATCGTTGATTGTTGAGGACACAGGTTGTTCTTCGTTCCCGAGGCAGCACACATCGCTACGTGTGACACCGTAGGAACGACTAACTACAGGTTACCTGCGGCCACCGGCAATGAGGAAGGAAGGAGGTGGGCGGGATGTTACGGCCGCTCATCTCCGCCCCTCCGCTTCTATTGGGCGGCCACTTAGTGATGCCGCTGTGACGCCGCACAAACTGCCCCCTTAGAAAAGAGGCGGTTCGCCGGCCACAGCGACATCGCTTGGCAGGTAAGTCCGTGTGATGGCTCCTAACGATATTGTGCGCCACGGGCAGCGATTTTCCCGTGACGCACAAACGACGCTGCATGTAAAACCCCCTTAAGACTACTATATAATATCTGAGTAATACAAGTATACAGTAATAAATAACACAACCGTATCAGCATAAAATTACACCGCAATTCCAAAGCTGAATAACCGCAGTATACTGTAATTAAGTGGTATGACAGTAAATAAATAACATCACCATACCATGAATGGAATAACACCACTATACTGTAAGTTATGGGTCCCCAACCTGTAGCTCATGAGCCACATATGGGTCACAGGTCCATATCATCTAACTCGCGGCTGTCTGCCAGCATGTGGGATTAGCACAAGGTGTAAAGAAAAGATTTCCAGATGATGTCTTTTGTGAGTAGCTCTGCACAGGAGGGCAGTTCTGGATGCACATTTATTGGTGGGGAGAGGTGGGAGGATAAATACGTTAAGCTGGAGATAGGATGATACTGTTAGAGGGGCGTTGAAGCTGGATGCGGTAGTGTGGAGAGTGTGCTTCATGCGAGAAATCAGAATGGTGGTAAAGTGGTAATGTAAGTGTCAGGAGTCCCATTTACAAACGCATACAGCCGGAGGGGGACACCTCCATCATGGCACACTGCTGCTCAAAGTCCTTGAAGAACTCCTCCACATCTCCGGAAGCCTCATCAAATGTCTTGAAGTCCTCCCGGGTAATCCGTACAGGCTCCCGGATTGCTGGGTTTACACTCCATATTACTCCCTCTGCCAGACTCCATTACTTCTTGTCTCCTCTGTGCTCGGCGGGCAGCCTCCTCCTTATACTCTTGAGATACACCTGGGCCCAGAACCGCCATCTCTACTTCGAAGCACACCAACCACTGGCTTTTTGTGGCAGGGATCCCCGTCTCCAGCGCTTGTCCATTAGACATCTGGGAGGAGGGGGTCTGCACCCACCAGTAGATAAATTAACACCTTTTTACTCAGTCCCAGGTAGTTCAGGCCCAGATCTCTGGCTCTCTTCTGTAGATTGGATATGGTCCAGTTTCTGTACTCGCTCTGTGGGTGGTTCTCCATTGGGTTGCGCTCCGTTGATCCACACCTGGGTGGAGGGACTACCACAAGGAAGGACACACAGAAAGAAGCACCGGCCTTGACCTCTGAACTATTCGGCATCGGCTGGAGCCCAAGACAGTGGAGCTCAGCACCCCAGAGGCAGTGATACTTCAGTGAGTAAAGAACTTTGACTGCAACCTCTGTGTCGTCCAATCCTTCCCACGCACTATCCTCGCCTTAGCTGCACTACAGCAGGGGACTACGACCCCCATCATCCCTGGGGCCTGAGCTCTGCCTGTGGAGAGCTGCAACAACCAAGCTGCGCTACCATCTGCCCAGGGGGGATAACTCTCGCAGCGGTGGCTCCAATGTTAGATGCACACCACAGGTGGTGTCACAAATAACTCCCATCATCCCATCATCATACCCCCATTTATTGACACCGACGGGGTCACGGAACCGGGCCTAGCAACCACGGCATCCCAGAAGCAGAGTAACCCCAGACCCTGTGGGTGTGTCACCAACATTCAGCAGTAACTGTAATAATACTTGTATATAGTAACACTAAATAAATAACACCACCATACCATGTCTAAATATGACCACCACCATTCAGCAATGCAAAAATAAACCAATGGTGTAATACATAACACCACCATACCATCACTTAAGAAAACCAACATTCAGCAGTAACTGTAATAACACTTGTATATGGTAACACACTAACTAAATACCACCACCATATCATGCCTGAATACGACCACCACCATACAGTAATGGAAGAATACAACAAAGCAGTAATAAATAACACCACCATATCATCACTTAGGAAAACCAACACTCAGCAGTAACTGTAATAATACTTGTATACAGCAACACACTAACTAAATAATACTACCATACCATGTCTGAATATGACCACCATACAGTAATGGAAGAATACTACAATGCAGTAGTAAATAACACCACCATATCATCACTCAAGAAAACCAACATTCAGCAGTAACTGTAATAATACTTGTATATGGTAACACACTAACTAAATAACCCCACCATATCATGCCTGAATACGACCACCACCATACAGTAATGGAAGAATACAACAAAGCAGTAATAAATAACACCACCATATCATCACTTAGGTAAACCAACACTCAGCAGTAACTGTAATAATACTTGTATACAGCAACACACTAACTAAATACCAACACCATACCATGACGACTATTGCGGGCTTTACACGAGATGATATATTGTGCAATATGTCATCGGGGTCACGGTTTTCGTGACGCACATCCGCCATAGCACACGACGTCGGCCTGTGTGACACCTCCGAGCGACGCAGTATCGCTCACAAATCGTGAGTTGTGTACTCGTCGTTAACTTTCTTAATATCGTTTATTTTCATGGGTGCAGGTTGTTCATCGTTTCCGTGGCATCACACGTTGCTCCGTGTGACACCATGGGAACGATGAACACAGCGTACCTGCGTCCCACGGCACCCGCCGGCTTAATGGAAGGAAGGAGGTGGGCGGGATGTTTATATCCCGCTCATCTCCGCCCCTCCGCTTCTATTGGCCGGCTGCCATGTGACGTTGCTGTGATGCCGAACGTCCCTGCCACTCTAGGAAGTGGACGTTCGTCGCCCACAGAGAGGTCGTCCGGAAGGTAAGTGCGTGTGACGGGGGTTAAACGTGTTTGTGCGCCACGTACAGCGATTTGCCCATGACGCAAAAACGACGGGGGCAGGTACGATCGCTCGTGCTATCGCACGATCGATCGACTCGTGTAAAGCAGGCTTACCACCTGCATATAGTGAAAAAATACAACCACACATCTGAATATTACCTCCCAGGTTGTCTGCACATCACCTTTATGTTACATACCCCAAACAAATCAACAAGGATCCAACAAACAGAATTAATGATAATTAAATCCAATGACTGACGAGTGTTTTGTGATTGGAGTTTTTTCCTTCATGGTTCTAAAAAATGGTACTAAATGAAATAAATCTCATAATAGCACAAGAACCTGAAAAAAAAAAAAATAACTGCTAGAATGTTAAGAGACCAAAAAACTAAAATACTTATAGCACTTAACTCCGAAAATGGCTTGGCTCTCAAGGGGTTAACATTTTTTGTAGACTCTCAATATACCTATGAGTTTTCTTAAAATTTATTATCGATCCCGCTGTGATCTTTCCCATGGGACGTGTTTTATGCCGGAAGACGAAGCTTAATTGGCTATAAAAAGGCAAAATAAACAAGATTATTACCATATTTGTAAAATATTCCTTATGCTCGCCCCATTATGAAGAGAACGGGTGAACATTGCTGTTGTGTTTACTATGTATTTATTACCCATTTACAATAATATCCATGATACTGTGCAGCTCTGTATACACGGGGTCTGGATGTACTTTCAGTAGCCATTTAACCACTATGGGCATGGACGTCAGGCGGTTCCTCACTTTTATATTCGCTTTTATTCCCTTGGCGGTCTCGTGCTGTTAAGTATTAATACAGACATTAAATGTGGACAGAGTCAGGTTAAGATGCTTTATGGATTATGGAAAGGGCTGTGGTTTCTGGATGATTGACGGCATTTATCATACGGAATGTAGAGATGGGTGAATGGATTAGCAGGACCCGGTCCAGCGGTCTCATCCGTATTTCATGACCTCCTACCTGCCGGCATCCCCAGTCCCTTTTTTGATTAGTAAGCCCGATATCACGTCATGTATGTGTCACACCACAACAATGATGTTTATATTTTTAATGAGGGAAAAATAGGGATTGATTTGAATGTTTTTTATTTTTGCATAATTTTTTTTAGCTCCCTTAGTGATTGTTTGATCACTTCTTCTATTACGTTTTCCTATGAGGCTTAGCCACCGACTGGGCTTCACAGGAGGACTAAAGGGGGCTTTACATGCTGCGCTATCAGTTGTGCGACACGGGCAAATCTTTGCCCGTGGCGCACAACATCGCTAACACCCGTCACACGGACTTACCTTCCCTGCGACGTCGCTCTGGTCGGCGATCCGCCTCCTTTCTAAGGGGGCGGTTCGTGCGGCGTCACAGCGACATCACACGGCAGCCGTCCAATAGCAGAGGAGGGGTGGAGATGAGCGGCCAGAACATGCCGCCCACCTCCTTCCTTCCTCATTGCCGGCAGGACGCAGGTACGGTGAGTTTCCTCGTTCCTGCGGTGTCACACACAGCGATGTGTGCTGCTACAGGAACGAGGAACAACATCACTACGTACAAGACAACGATTTTTGGTGTTTGGATGACCTCTCCAAAACCAACGATTTTCGTCTCTTTTGCGATTGTTTAAGGTCGCTCGTATGTGTTGAAATGCTGCAATGTCGCTAACGGCGCCGGATGTGCGTCACAAACACTGTGACCCCGACGATAAATCGTTAGCGATATCGCAGCGTGTAAAGCCCCCTTTAGATAGCCGTCATGGGAGACTTCAGCATGACCACTCATCAGCATCCCGCAGTGACATTGTGGGTGGCCAATGGCAGTTTGTGCATAGTTGCATTCATGCTGCTATCGCAACCGGTATCTCCACGGTATGGTGTGGGTTCAGCTCTTGAACCTGCTCCATAAACCAGAACCCAGTGTGTGACTATTACATCCATTACCCTTCATTACCAGATTTCTGCAACTAGGCAGAGACCTGTCAGTGACTGTCTTGGAGAAGCCGCCGCGGACCTGCCTGTCCGACTAGTGTCCCATGCAGGTTTGGTCCCTGGCTGCTATTAATAATATGCTTTTCTCTGAAATGCCACAGCAATCCCTGACTGTGATCATACAGCCAGCGCCTGATACATTCTGCCCATAGATATTAGGTGGCAGGTTCACTTTAAAATGATGTGTAGGAGTGCGGCACTCCAACAAGATGATGGTGCCTGGATAGGGTCCAACCCCTGTGTCAAAAAATTTCAGAAATCCAGCACTCAGTTTTGATTGAAAAATAGAAGAAATTCTTTATTTGATCTAAACCAATTTGTTGATTCCTATTATCGTCACAGCGTTGTGTAATCTGATTAAGGTTGTTTGACTGAAACGTCAAATATTATTTTTACACAACTGCTTGTTCAAATAAAGAATTTCTTCTATTTTTCAACCAAAATTGAGTGCTGGATTTCTGAAATTTTCTTAGGTTCACTTTAAACATTTGCGTCCAGCCATATTACATTTGTTGGGCCCTGTGGATTCAAACCCTTGGCCACAGCTATATTGCATCTGTTTCATTCTGCTGGATTCAGACCCTTGGCCACAGCTATATTGCATCTGTTTCATTCTGGTGGATTCAGACCCTTGGCCACAGCTATATTGCATCTGTTTCATTCTGGTGGATTCAGACCCTTGGCCACAGCCATATCTGTTTCATTCTGGTGGATTCAGACCCTTGGCCACAGCCATATCTGTTTCATTCTGGTGGATTCAGACCCTTGGCCACAGTCATATCTGTCTCATTCTGGTGGATTCAGACCCTTGGCCACAGCCATATCTGTTTCATTCTGGTGGATTCAGACCCTTGGCCACAGCCATATCTGTTTCATTCTGGTGGATTCAGACCCTTGGCCACAGTCATATCTGTCTCATTCTGGTGGATTCAGACCCTTGGCCACAGTCATATCTGTTTCATTCTGGTGGATTCAGACCCTTGGCCACAGTCATATCTGTTTCATTCTGGTGGATTCAGACCCTTGGCCACAGTCATATCTGTTTCATTCTGGTGGATTCAGACCATTGGCCACAGTCATATCTGTTTCATTCTGGTGGATTCAGACCCTTGGCCACAGTCATATCTGTTTCATTCTGGTGGATTCAGACCCTTGGCCACAGTCATATCTGTTTCATTCTGGTGGATTCAGACCATTGGCCACAGTCATATCTGTCTCATTCTGCTGGATTCAGACCCTTGGCCACAGTCATATCTGTTTCATTCTGCTGGATTCAGACCCTTGGCCACAGTCATATCTGTCTCATTCTGGTGGATTCAGACCCTTGGCCACAGTCATATCTGTCTCATTCTGGTGGATTCAGACCCTTGGCCACAGTCATATCTGTTTCATTCTGGTGGATTCAGACCCTTGGCCACAGTCATATCTGTTTCATTCTGCTGGATTCAGACCCTTGGCCACAGTCATATCTGTCTCATTCTGGTGGATTCAGACCCTTGGCCACAGTCATATCTGTTTCATTCTGGTAGATTCAGACCCTTGGCCACAGTCATATCTGTCTCATTCTGGTGGATTCAGACCCTTGGCCACAGTCATATCTGTTTCATTCTGGTGGATTCAGACCCTTGGCCACAGTCATATCTGTTTCATTCTGGTGGATTCAGACCCTTGGCCACAATCATATCTGTTTCATTCTGGTGGATTCAGACCATTGGCCACAGTCATATCTGTTTCATTCTGGTGGATTCAGACCCTTGGCCACAGCCATATCTGTTTCATTCTGGTGGATTCAGACCCTTGGCCACAGTCATATCTGTCTCATTCTGGTGGATTCAGACCCTTGGCCACAATCATATCTGTTTCATTCTGGTGGATTCAGACCCTTGGCCACAGCCATATCTGTTTCATTCTGGTGGATTCAGACCCTGGGCCACAGCCATATCTGTTTCATTCTGGTGGATTCAGACCATTGGCCACAGCCATATCTGTTTCATTCTGGTGGATTCAGACCCTTAGCCACAGTCACATCTGTTTCATTCTGCTGGATTCAGACCCTTGGCCACAGTCATATCTGTCTCATTCTGGTGGATTCAGACCCTTGGCCACAGTCATATCTGTTTCATTCTGCTGGATTCAGACTCTTGGCCACAGTCATATCTGTCTCATTCTGGTGGATTCAGACCATTGGCCACAGCCATATCTGTTTCATTCTGGTGGATTCAGACCTTTGGCCACAGCCACATCTGTTTCATTCTGGTGGATTCAGACCCTTGGCCACAGTCATATCTGTTTCATTCTGGTGGATTCAGACCCTTGGCCATAGTCATATCTGTTTCATTCTGGTGGATTCAGACCTTTGGCCACAGTCATATCTGTTTCATTCTGGTGGATTCAGACCCTTGGCCATAGTCATATCTGTTTCATTCTGGTGGATTCAGACCCTTGGTACAACCTTTATTGCGTCAATATTGTCTTAATGGATTAAAGCTCTTATCTCAAGCAAAACTATGTCCATATGGTCCTTATGTAGTAAAATTCTTGCCCCCAGGCATATTACATCCATGTATCCTTGCGGGATTCTAACTCTTGGACCCAGCCATAATACTTTCATGTTGTTCGGTGGATTTAAACTGTTAGTTTCAGTCATATTGCATCTGGTGTGGATTACATCAAACCTGCAGGGGTGTTTTTCGAGAAAACAAAGTGGTGAAAGAGGGTGTTTTTTGTATTTTATTTAAAAAAAAGGTTTTATTCTTTGTTTGTGTTTATTTACTTTCACTTACAGATTAGTAATGGGGGTATCGCAGATCCTCCCCATTACTAATCTAGCGCTTAGTGGCAGCTGTGCACTGTGATTAACTTCTTATTACCCCAATTGCCACCACACTAGGGCAATCAAGAAGAGCGGGGTAAAGTTCTGGGACTGTCGCATCTAATGGATGCGGCAATCTTAGGCGGCTGCAAGCTGCTAATTTTAGGCTGGGGTGGCCCAATAAGCACAGATCTCCCCAGCCTGAGAATACCAACCCCATGCTGTTGGGCTTTTTTCATGGCTGGGTTTCAAAATGGGGGGTACTGCATGGTGTTTTTTAAAATTATTTATTTAAAAAAAAAAAAAAGCTTGATGCGGTTCCTCTTAATTTCATGCACAGTCAAGATAAGCGCACGGCTGAGGGCTGCAGCCTGTAGCTGTATGCTTTATCTGTGCTGGGTATTGCAATATGGGGGTACCCTATGCCAATATTATTAATTATTTATTTTTACTGAATGATATAGACCTGCAGACAGTGCCTGTGAATGAAAGCATCAGATGCGCATGATGGCGCATCTAAGTGTAACCAATCACGGATGCTAGTGTAGCACCCCTGAGCCACTCAGGGCACTACTAGGCACTGCATCCTCACAAGGATGCAGGGTCTACTCCCTAGGACCTGGAACACTAGTGCTAGTAATACCTGTACATACCAAAATCCAAGTTCCCACAACACAACAGGGGACATGGACTAGTCAGACACAAGGAGATGGCCACCTAGAGGGTGGAGTCAGAGCAGGGGACTAAACAGCCTGGTGGGAGTGGACAGGAGAGAGTGAGGAGTCGAGTAGTAGAGGGTGAATGAGAGAGAGATACCTTGAGCTGGGTTGTGTAACGGTGACCTGGGGGCACAGGAGAGTGGTCACCAGGATCGGTACACCCAAGTACCACTGGGACCAGAGTGTCGCGGGCGGGGAGGAGGGTGTCAGCACTGCGCTCACCCCACTGCTCGGGTCCGGCTGCTGCTGCTCAGTGGTGGCTCTAGCGGTGGGCCGGATCCCGGGGGTCTCGAGCGGCGCTCCTCGCCCGTGAGTGAAAGGGGATTGGGTTTTGGGATAAAGTATATTGTCCGTGACGCCACCCACGGTTGTTGTGACTTGTTAGCACCACCGCTGCTCGATATGGGGATCCCGGGAGTGGTGTTGTGGAGCAGCCAGTTGTTGTGTTGCCCCTCCGTGGGTAGGGGTTGGTGATCCCGGGGCCCAGGGAGAAGGTGGGAGATGCAGGGCCTGGTGGGCGCAGGGACGCGGGGGCAGCGCTGTGCCTTCCGGCACTGTGGTACTCACTCAGCCTGAGACGGTGACACAGTTCTCGGTAAAACACACGGCTGGAAAGACGGTTCCCACGGACGGCTGCACTTGCTCTCCCAGTAGGTAACGGTGATGTCCCTTTGTCCTGCACCTAATGTTCCTGTGTTGGTAGCGATGGGTTCCCACCGGTAACCCGCTCCCCGGCTTGGATATGGGCCGGAGGAGCCCTACTTTGCCCGCAGACGCTGGCCCCGAGGAACTGGTGCCCTGGCAGTGGCGGTGTTCCTCCTTAATGGTTGGACTGTTGCCTTCAATCGGGACTTGGTTGTTTGGAGACAGACGTCCCCTTCACTGACGGATTTGGCAAATTATGGCGACTCCTAGCCTTGCCGGGGTCCGAGAGGCCCCTGCCCTGGTGCTGACTGTCCTTCGTATACTGCTCCAGACCGCCGGGCCACTATCCGTCCGCGGTCCTTCCAGCAACCACCGAGCAGTCCCCCTCCAGACAATCACCGCTGTTGCTGACCTTGCTGACACGGTCCTGCACTTAGCCGGACCAACCTCAGGCCTTTCTACTCTCACTTTTACTCTTTTCTTCTTTGCTCCACTACTACTTCACTTTCACTTCACTTAGCTTCTCTTGTTGTTTACTCCTTCACCTCCCTTGCCTATCTGCCTGGTTCTTCCCGCCTCCAGGGCTGTGTACTCCTCGGTGGGCGGAGCCAACCGCCTGGCCCACCCCCTGCTGTGAACATCAGCCCCTGGAGGAAGGCAACAAGGATTTTAGTAGCCTTGGTGTTCCTAACTGGGATGTAGGGTGTGGTGGTGTGATGACCTGTGACCCCTGGCTTGCCCAGGGCGTCACATTCCCCCTTAGCAAAATGCAGACCGTCCGCGGGCTGCCCGTCCAACACCGATTTTATTTTCTGTAAAATATATAAAAGTAAACGGTAACATATATATAAATCATGGCATCATCCCACAGCGGGAGGTTCATTTCTTAAACGTTACTAAACGGTTTTACGGGTACGGTTTCCGCTCTCTCCCACCCAAGCAACCTGGCCCTGATGCTGCCCCTAAAGCCCAGGCAGCACCCCTTGACCCCAGTCTAGCACAAGTCACCCGAGCGGGATCTGTCCTTCCCCTCCAGAGGGTAGCCACCGGTTCCTGTGGTGGCTGGGCCCCAGCCTGCTCTGCTGAGGGCCCTCCCTCCAACCTGCCTCTCCGGAGGCGGCAATGTGGAAAACGGTACGGTAAACCAACTTATTTACAAGCCACTTAATGTTTGTGGTTGCCCTGCAAGTTCACGGGCTTGTCCATGGATAGTTCCCATGCTAAGCAATTTTTAAACGGTCCCCACGGGGACAACGGTGCCGGCTCCGGCCGGTTCAATCACGGTTAATCAGGTCAATCTTCGTTTTCATTTCACTTATCATTTCCAACTTTTTAAACTTTTCAAACAAGGGGTCCCAACGGGGACTGCTGCAGCGGGCATCCGCTGCCCTACTCCGGGTCTTCAGCTTCATCTGAGGGAGGGGGTGCAGGACTCACTCTGCTCTCTTGGCTGCCCCTCAGTTTGGCATCCAGGGCGAACCACCCCCTCTCTCCACAGTGCCGGGTATACTGGACAATGTCACCCGGCATTAGGTTGCGGCCGGGATGCTCCTCAGGCAGGTGGGCATTTACATCCCGCCGGGCTACAAACACTTCGGCCTCCAGGCCCGGTTCGTAAATAAAGCCATAGCCCCGTCGGACATCAAACCGCCTCACCTGCCCCTCATACAGCGGGCCCCGGACACGGAACGTGGCCTGGCAGAGATTTTCCTTCTCCCTTATCGCTCGGGCCACCAGCTCGGCCTTCTTCCTCTCCCGTTCACCGATCTCCAGGCCCAGCGGTACCGGCTCCCTATCCCAATACGGGGCTGCTGCGAGCTCCGGCGCACGGATCAGGCCCCGCGGGACATCCTGGACGTTGCCCACTGTCAGGGCTCTGGGCGGCAGGTCCCGCGGTGTCTAGGCCTTGGGCGCCGCCTTACAGCGACAACCCGGCGCCACCTCAGCCGAGGTGTGGGGGATGGGCACAGGGGCTTTCCGCGGTTGGGCCTTTGGCTCGGAACGGGTCATCAGCTCCGGCTCGGGGAACTTCTCAGGGACTGCCTCCGGTGCGGACTTCGGGGCCTTCCATGGCAGCACCTCCGACTTGCCACGGGCTCCGGCTACAGGTCGGTCCGCGAGGGCGGACAGGCTGGGTATCGCTACCGGTTGCGGTGGTAGCGGGCCTAGTGGCGGGGTCACGGCCTCCGAGACGGGTGGCGAGGGAGGCAGCGGAGGGAGAGGGCTTGGACCGGGTCCCTCAGCCGCAGCGACCGGTCCCTCGGGGACATAGGGGCGTGGGTCACTCACCCTCCCTTCCTCCGCCTCCTCCTCGCGTCTCCGCACGGTGGCTATAACGTCCGCCATGTCGGTCTCCCATTCCTCCATGAGGAGCTGCATCTTGACCTGCAGCCTTAGGTAGAGCTGCGCGGTCCGGATTTCCACCCACGCCGCGGTTCCCGGCGCGGGGGCTACGGTGCTTCGGGACGGCATCCACATTCTGCTGGCAACTCCTTCCAGGAACAGGGTGACTGCAGAGTCCTGGCGTCCCTGCTTTTATAGCTGCGCTCACATGCAGCCAGCCGCCATCGCGTCCACCTTAGCTTCTTTCCGGCCCCTCCTTTATTGGGGCGGAGTTTTGGCCTTCGCGCCTCTGCTACTCGAGAAGACGCTCGAGCGGGAACTTTTCGCGCCAAAGATGGCAACTTCTGGAAATTTTCAGCCGGATACCTCCGGCGGTCGCAAGGCGCACCTCTACCCAACGGCAGAGTGGTAAGATCCTGTTCGTGACGCCAAGTTGTCGCGGGCGGGGAGGAGGGTGTCAGCACTGCGCTCACCCCATTGCTCGGGTCCGGCTGCTGCTGCTCAGTGGTGGCTCGAGCGGTGGGCCGGATCCCGGGGGTCTCGAGCGGCGCTCCTCGCCCGTGAATGAAAGGGGATTGGGTTTTGGGATAAAGTATATTGTCCGTGACGCCACCCACGGTTGTGGTGACTTGTTAGCACCACCGCTGCTCGATATGGGGATCCCGGGAGTGGTGTTGTGGAGCAGCCAGTTGTTGTGTTGCCCCTCCGTGGGTAGGGGTTGGTGATCCCGGGGCCCAGGGAGAAGGTGGGAGATGCAGGGCCTGGTGGGCGCAGGGACGCGGGGGCAGCGCTGTGCCTTCCGGCACTGTGATACTCACTCAGCCTGAGACGGTGACACAGTTCTTGGTAAAACACACGGCTGGAAAGACGGTTCCCACGGACGGCTGCACTTGCTCTCCCAGTAGGTAACGGTGATGTCCCTTTGTCCTGCACCTAATGTTCCTGTGTTGGTAGCGATGGGTTCCCACCGGTAACCCGCTCCCCGGCTTGGATATGGGCCGGAGGAGCCCTACTTTGCCCGAAGACGCTGGCCCCGAGGAACTGGTGCCCTGGCGGTGGCGGTGTTCCTCCTTAATGGTTGGACTGTTGCCTTCAATCGGGACTTGGTTGTTTGGAGACAGACGTCCCCTTCACTGATGGATTTGGCAAATTATGGCGACTCCTAGCCTTGCCGGGGTCCGAGAGGCCCCTGCCCTGGTGCTGACTGTCCTTCGTATACTGCTCCAGACCGCCGGGCCACTACCCGTCCGCGGTCCTTCTAGCAACCTCCGAGCAGTCCCCCTCCAGACAATCACCGCTGTTGCTGACCTTGCTGACACGGTCCTGCACTTAGCCGGACCAACCTCAGGCCTTTCTACTCTCACTTTTACTCTTTTCTTCTTTGCTCCACTACTACTTCACTTTCACTTCACTTAGCTTCTCTTGTTGTTTACTCCTTCACCTCCCTTGCCTATCTGCCTGGTTCTTCCCGCCTCCAGGGCTGTGTACTCCTCGGTGGGCGGAGCCAACCGCCTGGCCCACCCCCTGGTGTGAACATCAGCCCCTGGAGGAAGGCAACAAGGATTTCAGTAGCCTTGGTGTTCCTAACTGGGATGTAGGGTGTGGTGGTGTGATGATCTGTGACCCCTGGCTTGCCCAGGGCATCACAAGAGCACCAACTGGGCAGAGGGCCCTAGGTCAGGCGTCAGTTTCACACGGCCTGGCAAATACCTGCACAGTGAGGGGACCTCACTGACCCACAGATCCGGTGGCACCAGCAGTAAAGCGAGGATCGGAGTTCGGGACACAGACCAGCTCTACAGGGTCCACACTGCCTGCCATACGGACGAGGAGACTGCCACAATAAGGGACAGTTGGGCCCCAAACTGCGCCAAGCTACTGGGAACCCAAACACACTGAGGGTTCCGGGGACAGAGCAACCGAGTCATCAAGCTGGCACTGGAAAACAGGGCCCTCTACCAGCCGTCCAAGAGCCAGAATGAGTACAGACTGTTAATTACAATTCCGGTGTGGCTTCCCTTATTCTGGCGCAAGTGTTCACCATACAGCTCCCTAGGCTCAGCCCTACCTGCGGAGGGCCTTCCATCATAGCTGCCATTGCCACCAGCCCTAGGGATAGCCAACCCAGCAGCGGCGGTTCCACTATCTTAACCGCAGCCTGCAGGTGGCGTCACGCTAATGACTAATCTTCCCTGTAAATACTCCTCAGGGCACGGGACCTGGCAACGGCCACCAAAGTGACATTGCTCAGTGATACACTTCCCGGGACCAAGTACCCCATTCCCTGGGCGACACACCAGTGGGCGGGGAAAGCAGTGCATATGCAATGAAGGTAATGAGTGGCCCCCGAAGTGAATGAGTGGCCGTGGGAGCAGTTACAGCTACGCCGAAGGCTCGGTAAGTATGAAGCATTCGCTTCATTCTTATTTTCTTTATTTTTCCATTATTTTTTTTTCCGAGATGCCGGACCCAGATGCTGGCACTCGGGTATGTTTGAAACTGTGCGGATCTGGAATTTTACAGTCCGAGTCTGCCCATCACCACCAACAAGCCCATTTATGCCAGCCGTGGAAGCATTTATAAACTAATCTAGTGTTGAAAACGGAATCTTTTGCACAAGTCTTGTCAGTTCTTCGATAACAGTGTCAAATGATGTAATGCAATGATTTTTTTTACACTCCCATACTGTATTACCAGAATATCACAAGTGAGAAGAACAAAGGCAAGAGGTGTTCCAGAACTGATCACATCCACCAGGACAGAACAATGGTATTGTCTCAAAAATGTTCTGATAAATGCTTTGGAGGTCCACCTAGGCTTGATTGTCTTTTAATAACTTCCATTTACAAAATTTATACGGGAAAGTACAACTGAAGTAAGTAATATTCCAATAGTTTATTATACTATAAGTTCTGACTGTCGTGTATCCTTCGTAGGAGACTCTTGTGAATCAGCGATGAGTAATTAAAAGTCTAGTAAAAGTTTAACTTTACTGAAAGTGCAAATGATTCAATCATGAATTTACCATGAAAAATCTATTATGTGCTTTATCATGATGATGCTATAAATGAATCACGATCCAGTAAAAAAAAAAAAAATGAATAAGAGAAATGTGCTAAAAAGAGAGATGTGCTATAACAACCCAAGTTGTTTACTCTGAGTAATGGACGATCCGCAATGGATTAGAAAGTTTCATGAATGTCTTGTCGTTGTGTGACCATCTCTTGTAGATTTATCTTTTATGTATATTGACTGTAAAGATTCCTCGTGTCTTTTTTTTATCATGTGTTTGGTCTCCAGCTCTGGATTCACTATGAGTGTGCATGACTTCAGTCTTCAGAAAAGGATTGGGGCCACATTTTTTGGATCATACTATTTTATGGTTGTTCGTTGAAACCCCAGCTACCTCAAATGGTTTTCCATTACTTTAATATTGGGGACGTGACTTACCCTTAAGCGGGCTTTACACGCAGCGACATCGCTAGCGATGTCGCTGCCGATCGCACCCACCCCTGTCGTTTGTGCGTCACGGGCAAGTCGCTGCCCGTGGCGCACAACATCGCTAGAACCCGTCACACGGACTTACCTTCCCTGCGACGTTGCTGTGGCCGGCGAACCGCTTCCTTTTTTAATGGGGCAGTTCGTGCGGCGTCACAGCAACGTCACACGGCAGGCAGCCAATAGAAGCATAGAGCAGCCAAAGGAAAGACACGCCCACCTCGTTGCCGGAGAACGCAGGTAAGCTGTTGTTCGTTGTTCCTGGGGTGTCACAGGTAGTGATGTGTGCTGCTTCGGGAATGACGAACAAGCTAAGTGCAAAAGCAGCAACGATAATCGGGATTAAAATGACCGGACAACGATCAACGATAAGGTGAATATTTTCGGTCGTAAGTGTCACACGCAACGACGTCACTAACGAGGCCCGATGTGCGTCCCGAATTCCGTGACCCCAATTACATCTCGTTAGCGATGTCATTGAGTGTAAAGCCCGCTTTAGGATATCAACATCTTAAATGTTGAGGCACAGTTAATACTTGTTAAGTTTTGTTCTGCCACAGTGGGTGATAATACCTTCTTTGGCTAATAGGAAGGAACCATAAGTGGTGTATTTTTCTATGTTCTATCCCTGTGAACCAGTTGGGTATATAAATGTGACGCCCTTGGGAAGCCAGGGGTCACAGGTCACAACATCACATGCACCCCACATTCCCGGCAGGTACATCTAAGCTAACCTAAAATCCTTGTTGCCTTCCTCCAGGGGCTGATGTCCACACCAGGGGGTGGGCCAGGCGGTTGGCTCCGCCCACCGAGGAGTTCACAGCCCTGGAGGCGGGAAAACCAGGCAGATAGAGTTTAGGAAGTGAAAGTAGAAGGAGGTGAAGTGGTAGAGGAGCTTAGGAGAGAAGCTGAAGTAAGGTGAAAAGAAACAGTTTGTAAAGCCTGAAGTTGGTCCGGGTGTGTGCCCCGGACTGAGACAGCAAGGTCAGCAGACGGCGGTGATAGTCTGCAGGGGGACTGTTTGGAGGTTGCTGGAAGGACCGCGGACGGGTGGTGACCCGGCGGTACCGGAGCAGTATACGAAGAACAGTCAGCACCAGGGCAGGGGCCTTTCGGATCCCGGCAAGGCTAGGAGTCGCCATAATTTGCCAAATCCGTCAGTGAAGGGGACCTCTGTCTCCTAACAACCAAGTCCCGATTGAAGGCAACAGTCCGACCGTTGAGGGGAGACACCGCCACCGCCAGGGCACCAGTTTCCCAGGGCCAGCGCCTGCGGGCAAGAGAGGGGCTCCTCCGGCCCATATCCAAGCCGGGGAGCGGGTAACCGGTGGGGACCCATCGCTACCAAGAGACTTTACATAGGTGCAGGGAAGAGACCGTCACCGCTAACTGCAGGGAACCGCAGCACCGTAACCGTCCGAAGGACCCGTCCAACCAGCCATTTGTTTACCGAGAACTGTGTCGTGTTTACTGGCTGAGTGAGTACCTCCATGCCGTGCGGCACAGCGCTGCCCCTGTGCCTCTGCACCTCCACAGGCCCCATACCCGCCTGTCCACCATACCAACCCCATCACTGGGCCCCGGGAGCACCAAAACCCCTACCCACGGAGGGGCAAATCAACAACTGGCTGCTCCATACCATCACTCCCGGGCTCCCCAGACAGAGCAGCGGTGGTGTCCACTTAATCACCACAACCGTGGGTGGCGTCACGGGCAATAAACTATCCCAAAACCCAATCCCCTTTCACTCACGGGCGAGGAGCGCCGCTCGAGTCCCCGGGATCCGGCCCATCGCTCCAGCCACCGAGCAGCAGCAGCAGCAGGCCGCAGCAGCCGCAGCGGCAGCCGGACCCGAGCAGTGGGAGAGCGCGGCGTCCCGTCCTCCGCCCGCGACAACTTGGCGTCACGAATAGGATCTTACCGCTCTGCCATTGGGTAGAGGTGCGCCTTGTGACCGCCGGAGGTATCCGGCCGGAAAATTTCAGAAGTCACCATCTTTGGCGCGAAAAGTTCCCGCTCGAGCGTCTTCTCGAGTAGCAGAGGCGCGAAGGCCAAAACCCCGCCCCGATAGAGGAGGGGCCGGAAAGAGGCTAAGGGGGACGAAATGGCAACTGGTCGCAAGTAGCCGCGGCTATACAGATAAGGACGCTGGGACCCCACGATCCGCCGACCCCTGCAAAGAATGTCCGCTCCCCCTAGCTATGCGGAGGCTGCCGAACCGGTGCCCGGGACAGCGGCATGGCTGAGGGCCTGAACGGCAGGGATCTGCCGACACTACCGGAGCCAGATCTGCCGGCTGATGGAACAGTGGACCGCGGAGGTGGAGGATGCAGCTGCAGTTGCACGAGTGTTTGGAATGGAGGCCATGCTGGAGGAGCTGGTGAGTGACCCACACCCCTATGTCCCCGAGGGACCGGCCACTGCGGCTGAGGGACCCGGTCTACCTCTGGCCCCCTCGCCACCTCCTTGCCCGTGCACCGCGTTGCACCTGGCCCGTCGGGCGTACACCCCTTTGTCACGGTGGCCGAGAGAGTAGCGAGCCTGGAAGCTGCGGCAGCTGGCGGCAACCCGCCTGGCGCAGAAACGGATGATAGTGATTCCGGGCCTGACACCGAGCCCGTGTCGGAGGAAAATGAAGGAGTCGTCGCTCTGCAGAGCACGGAGGTCACTTACATCCCCCGGAGTGGGAACAACGGGTATCGGGCGGCCCTTCCTCGCCGCGCTTGCTATGCGCTGGAGGGGCTGGTGCCCGTGTTCTTCCACCCAGAGCCGGGTGAGGAGAACAAAAGTGCACAGTAAGGCAGCGGAGCACCGTTGCACCGTCCCCGTTGGGACCACAAGTGTGTTTGTTTGAAAGTTCTGCAGAATAATGATAAGAGAAATTGATTACCGAAGCCTCACCTGATTCAACCGTGATTTGGAAACCGGCCGTTGCCGGCACCGTTGTCCCCGTGGGGACCGCTTGAAAAATTGTTTGCATAGGAACTCCTATGGACAAGCCCGTGAACTTGCAGGGCAACCACAGACGCTAGTGGCTTGTAAATAAGTTCTGTTACCGTTACCGTTTCCGCATTTACCGCCTCCGGAGAGGCAGGTTGGAGGGAGGGCCCACAGCGGAGCAGGCTGGGGCCCAGCCACCACAGGAACCGGTGGCTACCCTCTGGAGGGGAAGGACAGATCCCGCTCGGGTAACTTGTGCTGGACTAGGGTCAAGGGGTGCTGCCTGGGCTTTAGGGGCAGCATCAGGGCCAGGTTACTTGGGTGGGAGAGAGCGGAGACCGTAACCGTTAACCGTTTTAATGTTTGCAACGTTTAAGCACTGAACCTCCCGATGTGGGATGATGTCATAATTTGTATATATGTTACTGTTTTTTATCTTTTACAGAAAAAACAAAAGGAAAATAAAACCGGTGTTGGACGGGCAGCCCGAGGACGGTCTGCGTTTTGCTAAGGGGGAATGTGACGCCCTGGGCAAGCCAGGGGTCACAGGTCACAACATCACATGCACCCCACATTCCCGGCAGGTACATCTAAGCTAACCTAAAATCCTTGTTGCCTTCCTCCAGGGGCTGATGTCCACACCAGGGGGTGGGCCAGGCGGTTGGCTCCGCCCACCGAGGAGTTCACAGCCCTGGAGGCGGGAAAACCAGGCAGATAGAGTTTAGGAAGTGAAAGTAGAAGGAGGTGAAGTGGTAGAGAAGCTTAGGAGAGAAGCTGAAGTAAGGTGAAAAGAAACAGTTTGTAAAGCCTGAAGTTGGTCCGGGTGTGTGCCCCGGACTGAGACAGCAGGGTCAGCAGACGGCGGTGATAGTCTGCAGGGGGACTGTTTGGAGGTTGCTGGAAGGACCGCGGACGGGTGGTGACCCGGCGGTACCGGAGCAGTATACGAAGAACAGTCAGCACCAGGGCAGGGGCCTTTCGGATCCCGGCAAGGCTAGGAGTCGCCATAATTTGCCAAATCCGTCAGTGAAGGGGACCTCTGTCTCCTAACAACCAAGTCCCGATTGAAGGCAACAGTCCGACCGTTGAGGGGAGACACCGCCACCGCCAGGGCACCAGTTTTCCAGGGCCAGCGCCTGCGGGCAAGAGAGGGGCTCCTCCAGCCCATATCCAAGCCAGGGAGCGGGTAACCGGTGGGGACCCATCGCTACCAAGAGACTTTACATAGGTGCAGGGAAGAGACCGTCACTGCTAACTGCAGGGAACCGCAGCACCGTAACCGTCCGAGGGACCCGTCCAACCAGCCGTTTGTTTACCGAGAACTGTGTCGTGTTTACTGGCTGAGTACCTCCGTGCCGTGCGGCACAGCGCTGCCCCTGCGCCCCTGCACCTCCACAGGCCCCATACCCGCCTGTCCACCATACCAACCCCATCACTGGGCCCGGGAGCACCAAAATTCCTACCCACGGAGGGACAAATCAACAACTGGCTGCTCCATACCATCACTCCCGGGCTCCCCAGACAGAGCACCGGTGGTGTCCACTTAATCACCACAACCGTGGGTGGCGTCACGGACAATAAACTATCCCAAAACCCAATCCCCTTTCACTCACGGGCGAGGAGTGCCGCTCGAGTCTCTGGCCCATCGCTCGAGCCACCCAGCAGCAGCAGCAGCAGGCCGCAGTAGCCGCAGCGGCATCTGGACCCGAGCAGTGGGAGAGCGCGGCGTCCCCTCCTCCGCCCGCGACATAGACATTGGTAGTCCCCTTTGTGTAAACTCTTCAGGGCTAAATATACTGTGGAGCTGAGAGGCTACCTTCAGAATACAGCCAGCCACGAATGAGGAACGAGACCAGACTAGGGTCAATTGCAAACTCTTTATAAGCCGGTAAGGAAAACGGGAAATGCAACGTGGGATGAAAAGTAAGTATTAATACCAATAAATGTACATACACCCTGGTCTGAACCAGTATCAGTGTGCTTGTCTATGGACCTTTTCCAATAGGTCAGGAACTACCAGAACACAATTTGCCTAACAGAAAGACACCAAGAAGGAACTAGAGAGACTGTAGATCACTGGGTGTAATATCGACCTGTCTCTGGACCAGCACACCAATTAACAATCTTACTTAAATCTATATCCCCCTCCCTTCTCCTCAAACATATGAACAAACAGTAAAATACCCCGGAGTTAAACATCTACTAGAAGCAATACAATAGTTACAGTTCAGTTCTGTAGCAGTGACTGCTGCGTATTATACATGTTTTGGCACCAAAACCACTACCGCATAAGTATGCACACTTGCCCACAAAAACAGAAAGATATGCTCAGAACCTAAAGTAAGATATGAGCTCAGGACTTACAGTACCAATGGATAGATCTAAGAAGGTCTTCAGTACAAAGGTGAATCCAGAGCAGCTTTCAGCTCCGCAGGAGTTCTCTATGGCACCGGTAATCACGGGGACAGATCACCTCAAGGCAGAAGTCAGGTCCAGTAGGAAGGCCTCAGAACGGATCACCAGGACAACTGCTCTGCTCACAGTTCTCTCTCTGGTAGCTGTTTATAAACACTGACACGCAGCTGCGTGGCCTCTGCTTGCAGAGTAATCGGCAGGCAGTCTCTCACACTCCAGGTATCCAGATTAGAGTCCTAGGAAAACTGCCCCCTCACTTCAGGATCTTCGTGTCTCAACTCCTTCACCAGATCCTCTCCCCAAGACCACACAGGCACCCCTCTGGTGGACCAGGTGAGACACTGCAGTTGGCTCATCAGACCTCTCACAATATTATTGACTTTTATGGCCTCAGTCTTCAGTCAAGGATTGGGTCAAAATATAGCGTTTGTAGACATCTAATCTGGATCATACAATTTTAGAGTTGTTGGTTAGAACACTACCTATTTCAAGGGGATGTCCAGCAAAATCAAGTTGAACGGCAGTTGAAGAGAAAAATTGAAGTTTGAACCAGCACAAAAATGAAGAAAGTAGAACTATAGCAGATTGAAACATAATGTGAGCAGATTCTAATAACAATTTGTAATTCTTACAGCAAACTATAGGTTAACCAGCAAGTACGAAGTGGAATGTCAATTAACAGGTCTGAGGGTTTGTAAAAATCACAGGAGTTTGCAAAGATGAATGCAGCATAGTATGAATAGTCTTTAATGATGAGTTTGTGATGCTTACAGCGAAAGAAAGGCAATTGTCAGTTTTTAATGCTTACTGCAAATGATGGGTTAACTCTAATAACAATTTGTGATTCTTACAGCAAACTATGGGTTAACCAGCAGGTTAATTAACAGTTCTGAGGGTTTGTAAAAATCACAGGAGTTTCCAAAGATGAATACAGCATAGTTTGAATAGTCTTTATCAGTTTGTGATGCTTACTGCAAAAGAAAGGCAATTGTCAGTTTTTAATGCTTACTGCAAATGATGGGTTAACTCTAATAACAATTTGTGATTCTTACAGCAAACTATGGGTTAACCAGCAGGTACCAAGTGGAAGGTTAATTAACAGTTCTGAGGTTTTGTAAAAACCACAGGAGTTTGCAAAGATGAATGCAGCATAGTATGAATAGTCTTTATCAGTTTGTGATGCTTACAGCGAAAGAAAGGCAATTGTCAGTTTGCTTACAGGAAATGATGGGTTTACTAGCCAGTAGCAAGTGCAGGGTTAACCAGAAGGTCTTAGGTTTTGTAGAAACACAAGAGTTTGCAAAAATGATAGAAATAGTAGACATTGGATGGTGGCAAACTACAGCAAACAGCAACTGAACAGATTCTCAGACACATTGGTCTGTCCAAGTGGACCATAAAAGGCAATGGGAGATGATGGCTCTGAAGAACACAAGGCCAACTGCAAAACCCTACATGGAGCACAACCAAGGGTGGAGATGAGCCGTGCATGACATATGGATTATTAAACCCTGGATAAATGAAAGTAATCTATGTATTCATGGCAGCCAATGGCCGATGTTCAGGGGCATGTCAGTGTTTTACTGAATGCACCCTGACTGCTGTGCCCGGGTAGTAAGGGGTTAAGTCCCCCTCTCATGTCCGATTCTCCCTCCTCCCCTTCCAAGGGGTTTATCCAATGGGAATGTTCCCATAATCCCTTTCTTTCCCCCTATAAATATCCCCTTTTTTCCTGTATCCGGTCTCTCCTCACCTTGTGAGATCCGGACGGTGCTGTCATTAGCCTTCCCGGTGAGAGATGACCGACACACTAAACCAGGCTGTCAGGGACAGAATCAGGAGGGAGGGAGATGCTTGGCTTGCTGCTATATTGGGTGAGCAGCGTTCCCCTCCCCCTGAGGCTCAACCACAAAAAGCTGCCATGATTCCTTGCCTGGCCAGTAAGACACATCCTTTAGACTTAAGGGGGTTTTACACGCTGCGACATCGCTAATGCGGAGTCGTTGGGGTCACGTAATTTGTGACGCACATCCGGCTGCATTAGCGATGTTGCTGCGTGTGACACCGATGAGCGATTTTGCATCGTTGCAAAAACGTGCAAAATCGCTCATCGGTGACATGGGGGTCCATTCTCGATTATCGTTACTGCAGCAGTAACGATGTAGTTCGTCGCTCCTGCGGCAGCACACATCGCTATGTGTGACGCCGCAGGAACGAGGAAGCTCTCCTTACCTGCCTCCCGGCCGCTATGAGGAAGGAAGGAGGTGGGCGGGATGTTACGTCCCGCTCATCTCCACCCTCCGCTGCTATTAAGCGGCCGCTCAGTGACGTCGCTGTGACGCCGCACGGACCGCCCCCTTAGAAAGGAGGCGGTTCGCCGGTCACAGCGACGTCGCCGGGCAGGTATGTGTGACGGGTCTGGGCGATGTTGTGCGGCACGGGCAGCGATTTGCCCATGTTGCGCAACAGATGGGGGCGGGTACCCACACTAGCGATAACGGGACCGATATCGCAGTGTGTAAACGGGCCTTTAGTGCATCATGCTTACTTTGATATTGGCTTTGTTACTGGATTTAGTTTATGCTTTGCATCTTCTATTCTTAAAACTCATTCCTTTTTTCCATTCAAAGGGAATCTGTTACCCAATTTTATATATCTACTCTATTAACCCCTTCACGACAGCCGATATTGCGCTTTCCGTCTTTTTTCACCATTCTTCTTCCGAGAGTCGTATCTTTTTTATTTTTCAGTCAATGTGGTCATGTAAGAGCTTGTTTTTTGCAGCACAAGTTGCACTTATAAATGAAACCATGCGTTTTACCAAAAGTTGAAAAAAAAATTCCAACTGGGGAAAAATTGAAAAAAAGTACGATTGCACTATAGTTTTTCAGATATTTTATTCACTGTGTTCACTATATGGTAAAAGTGATAGTTTTTTGTGATGCCTCAGGTCAGTGCGAGTTCGTAGACACCAAACATGTAAAGGTTAATTTTTATCTAAAGGGCTAAAAAATATCAGTTTGTCTGAAAAAAAGTGGTGTACGTTTTGCGCCATTTTCCACAACCCGTAGCGTTCTAATTTTTCGGGATCTATGGCTCAGTGATGGCTTATTTTTGTGTCTTGGGCTGAAGTTTGTAACGGTACCATTTTTGCACCGATGCTTCATTTTGATCGCCTGTTATTGCATTTTGCGCAAAATATGCAGTGACCAAAACAAAATGTAATTTTAGCATTTGGAATTTTTTTGCCGCTACGCCGTGTACCAATCAGATTAATTGAGTTTATATTTTGATAGATCGGGTATTCTTGAACGCGACGATTCCAAATGTAGGTATATTTTTTTATTTTTTTTTAACCCTTTAAATTTCAAAGGGGCGAAATGAGGGTGATTTGAACTTTTAAGTTTTTTTATTTTTTTTAATTTTTCAAAACTTTTTAAACTTTTTATTTTTATTTTACTAGTTTCCCTAGGGGCTATATGCATCAGCAATCTTCTCACTTGTTCCTTTCTCACAATCAGAGCAGCACCACTCAGATCGGAAAAAATGATCATCTCCTGTATGCTGCAGTACTCGGCTGCTTCCTACAGGACCTTAGTCATGTGAACTACAGAAGTCATCACATGACCCTGTGCTACCATGACAACCACCAGATCCACGTGATCACGTCACATGACTTCCGGTGTCAGCTTGTGAGTACAGATCTACCGCCATCGCCATTAATATGTCACATCTTGATAGCGTCATTTAAGGGGTTAACAGGTATGGGTGTATAGCCTTCTAGGCACACATGTCAGCTGTATAAATCAGTTGATGTGCGCGTATCCCCGCCAGCAGCAGGAGGGGATTAACACTATGACCACTAGGACGTAACTTAAGGGGTTAATGTTAATATGGGCATACAGGTAATAGAATGCTGAAAATAATCAATACTGTATGCCTCATAGCCTTCTTGTGGAAAAATCATCTTTTATCCCACTATGTAAATGAGGTCTTCCAGGCTATGGGGCGAATGCTGCCCACAGGCTATGGGGCGGATGTGTCTCGGGAGGGTGACAGATCACAACCGGTTGGCCGCTCAAGGCGCTCGTATCCGGGCAGTGGCTGTGGCTCAAGTGGCAGCCGGATCCGGGGCTTGCGCAGCCTTCTGTCGCCCACGAGTGAAAATGGGTTATTTACAGGGGATAGAGTCTTTGTCAGTGACGCCACCCGTGGGTTGAGGTGAGGGATTGTGACACCGCCGCTGCCTTGTATGTGGGTGCCCGGGGCTGATGGAGCGGGGCAGCAAGGTGGCATCCCCTCCACGGGTAGGGGAGGTGTAGTCCCGGGGCCCAGAGGATGGTGTGGGATTGCAGGGAGCAGGAAACTCACAGTTGTCGTGGTGCTGGATGAGCTGCTGATGATTTGGACGGTCAGTAACCACACACAGTCTGTATTGTAAACCAAATTGCCAATGGCCGGTCACCTTTGGTGGGTGTCTTCGGGTCCCACACCCACATATACAGCCAGGGGCCCTTTCTTCCACACTCTCTATCTGTCGCTTTCTGTCTGGACTAGTCCACTGGAAATGGCCCCCGGACCGGATCCCCTCTCTCGGCACCAGCGGGCTGCAACCCTGTCCCGGTCGGCCTCATGTTCCCCGCGACCAGATCTCCGTGCCTGTGGCCCTCACTGCCACCTAGTCCGGTAGTCCAGGGCTCCAACCCCGACTACCACCTTCTCCAGGGACCTCCAACTCCCTCCTGTCAGCTCTTCACTGACTACAGCTCAAACTGAATCTAAACTCTGCTCTGTCACTTCCCAAGCTCCTCTCGATCCCTCCCATTTCCCTGGGGAAGAGGTGACTATGGCCTGATTGGCTGCTGTATATCTGTGTGGGGACTGTGCTGGTACCAAGGAGGAGAATGGCCTGCACTTTGGTGGATTTGTGCAGGCTCTGTGACAACCTGGTTTTGCCAGGGTGTCACAGATGCTGTCCAGAAGATAGCGCTGCCGTCTTACTTCATTGGTATAGCTGTCACCTCCCATCAGTGTTACAGTATCCCTGTGATGTACTAATTATTTATAAATCAATATGCCAGACAGATAGCCAGTGAAGTTGGGTCACACCGGCGGCATCGTATATGATAATTCCTTATTTTAGTATTATTTGACTTTTGTTACAGTCACAAAGGAAGATGTTGTGTGTCGCACCTGGTAATTAATTACCCCCTTGTCAGATGGATTATATTATTCTGAGCTGTATGTTGTCTAGAAGCCATGGAAATGCATAATTTAACACAGAGAGAAGTGACACGTTAATTCTGATTACAGGACACACTGAATCTATGTTTTGCTTTTAATTGTCAAATAAGTGGAAATAATGGCTCTGAATCTCTGCAGGGAGCACAGACAAAACAATAGGAGGCGTAGCTGCAACTGCTGCACAAATCAGGTGCCTAAGGGGCCCAAAGACCCCTCTGTAAAAGATTTTGCATTGGTGCTGCCCTTCCATACAACAAAATATATGCCATCTTACAGGAAAGTTCTAGAAAGCACTAGAAATTTTTCCCATAGCCATACTCCTGTTCTAGGGTAATGACCTCTGAATTACTCTTTCATACCTCCTCTATGGAAGAGACCTATTGTTTCAGAGAGGATTAGGCAGCTCTGTGAAGTCCTTTTCCCAGGAGTCTTCTGGACAGTCCATTACAGTTGGTAAGAATGGACATCGTGAACATTCGTGAATCCTCCCCGATCCCAGGAGTCTTCTGGACAGTCCATTTGAGTTCGCAAGTATGGACATCGTGAACATTCGTGAAGCTTCCCCGATCCCAGGAGTCTTCTGGACAGTCCATTTGAGTTGGCAAGTATGGACATCGTGAACATTCGTGAAGCTTCCCCGATCCCAGGAGTCTTCTGGACAGTCCATTTGAGTTGGCAAGTATGGACATCGTGAACATTCGTGAAGCTTCCCCGATCCCAGGAGTCTTCTGGACATTTCAAGGGAGTTGACAAGTATGGTGGATATCATGAATGTCTGATAGGTATCCACTAAGTAGTGGTATTTCCTGCCACTAGCCCTTACCATGGGCACAGGGACCTGAGGAGTCCAAAAGGTCCCACTATACCATATGAAGAGACCAATAATTCCACACAAAGTAAGATATTGTGAATTTAGAGTTATTAAAAATGAATGAACTCGCCCCACTCATGATCATGATATAAAAAATGTCGATATTCCATGTGCAAGCATCTTCTTTCTCGAAATGTGTAGTGTAGAGGTCCCCAACCTTTCTGACATTGAGAGCCACTTTTAGCTTTGAGAGATGGTCGTCGTGAGTCATATCCAGCTCCCGCCCCTCACATTAGTGATACTTAAAGACCCCATTCCTTTACAACTACAAAGTATTTCCTCAGATTGTGGCAGTATACCATAATCCAGGGGTTCCTTCCTACCATACCTCCTTTCCGATCTGCTCTTTTATGTTGGGCTACTCACAAACATCACCATCTGGAGACCTGCTCTCCATAGCTGTTTGCTAGACCTGGTGCTAATGTAACAGGTTAGAAACCAGTCGTGAGCTACATATCATGGCCCCGCAAGCCACATGTGGCTCTTGAGACACAGGTTAGGGACCCCTAATGGGTCATTGTTCTTTTTATATCATCTTAAAGTAACATGGTTCCAAGAAATGCCACTTATTAGTTGTCAAAAAGAGGGTATGATGTTCTCTACACAAAATGTTTATTTTTTTTTTAGCTCTCGTGCCACCTTTGTAAAATTGTGATCAATTGTGAATGATAAACAGGCATTGAAATGTATGAAAGTAGTTCATTATTTTAATTTTCTGAATATTTCTAGAAAATTGAGTCACACACATTCAAGAAGTTGACTAAATTGATACATGGGTTTCCTCTATGTGTAAGAATACTTGTAAAATTAGGGTATTTCTACCACAGTTTTACAAGGGTATGCAAGGGGTTATCTTAAAATAAATCTGTCACGAGGTTTTTTCCCTTATCAGTTGTGGCCACCATCAGTGAGCCCTTATATACAGCATTCCAGAATACTGTATATAGAAGCATAGGCCACTGGGTATAACGTAAAAAACACCTTTATGATACTCACCTGGGTGTCGCTGCTCTTGGTGTGGCGCCTCTTCTCTGCTGCGATCGCCATTCTCCTTCTTCTGAGCCTCATATGGATGACGCGTCCTACGTCCTCCACACAGGCCGGCATTGTGGTCCTGCGCAGGCGCACTTTGATCTGCCCTGCTGAGGGCAGAGGAAACTAGTGTAATGTGCAGAGGCGAGGAAAGGTCAAAGACCGCCCACGCATGCGCAACTACAATACTTTGATCTACTCTCAGACAGGCAGATCAAAGTGCGCATGTGGAGGAGCACAATGCCGGCCTGTGTGGATGACATAGGACGCGTCATGCACACGGGCCTCAGAAGAAGGAGGATGGCGATCACAGCAGAGAGGAGGTGCCGGAATGAGAGCAGCAACACCAATTGGACCGGACCGCCCCCTAGGTGAGTATTATAAATGTCTTTTATATGTTATACAGTGCAGCCTGGGCTCTTATATACAGTATTCTGGAATGCTGAATATAAGACTTCACTGGTGGTGGCCGCATCTTATAAGGGAAACACCTGGTAACAGGTTCCATTTAAAAGGAACATGTCACCAGATTTGGCCCCTCAAAGCTGCAGCCACCACCAGTGAGCCCTTATATACAGCATTCCAGAATACTGTATATAAGAGCCCAGGCTGCTCTGTATAACATAAATAAACACTCACCTAGGGGACAGTCCGGTTTCATGGGTGTTGCTGCTCTCCAGTCCGGTGCCTCCTCTCCGCTGTGATCTCTGTCCTTCTACCCAGCTCAGTGTGGATGACGTGTCTACATCATCCACACAGGCCGACATTGCAGTTACTGCATTGGTGCACTTTGATCTGCCCTGCTGTATAGTATTCCAGAATGCTATATATATATAGGAGCTCACTGGTTGTGGCCGCAGCTCATAAGGGAAAACCTGGTGACAGATTCCCTTTAAGGGTTATGTGGGTGCTTGTTACAGTAAAAAAAATCATCCAGCCTCATAGACTATACTAGGTGAGAGTTATATCCGTGAAAAACACGGAAACACGGATAGAACTTGCACGGAAAAAATGGGCGTCTGAATGAGTCCGAAGAGAAGTTTGTAAAAGAGAGTTTGTGATTTTGCCCTCTTAAGGGTGCTTTACACGCTGCAACATCGCTAGCAATAGCTAGCGATGTCGTGCGCGATAGCACCCGCCCCCGTCGTGTGTGAGATTTGGTGATCGCTGCCGTAGCGAACATTATCGCTATGGCAGCGTCACACGCACATACCTGGTCGGCGACGTCGCTGTGACCGCCAAACAATCCCTCCTTCAAGGGGGAGATGCGTGCGGCGTCACAGCGACGTCACAGCGGCGTCACTAAGCGGCCGTCCAAAAAAATCGGAGGGGCGGAGATGAGCGAGATGTAACATCCCGCCCACCTCCTTCCTTCCGTATTGCTGGTGGACGAAGGTAAGGAGATGTTTGTCGCTCCTGCAGTGTCACACACAGCGATGTGTGCGGCCGCAGGAACGACGAACACCATCGTACCTGCAGCAGCGATATTAAGGAAATGAACGGCGTGTCAATGAGCAACGATTTTTCACGTTTTTGTGCTCGTTGATAGTCGCTCATTAGTGTCACACGCTGCGATGTCGCTAACGGCGTCGGATGTGCGTCACTAACGACGTGACCCCGACGATATATCGTTAACGATGTCGCAGCGTGTAAAGTAACATTTACTGTTTGCATTTTTGATGCTACATTTGTTCAGATTTTTATTTTTTTTTTAGACATTTCCACACTTCACCAGTCTTGTGAGATTTATTTTTGTGGGAATTGTAGTTTTATTAGATGACAGAAAAGAAGCAATTCCAACATGTCATTTAGTAGTCACTAGTAAATATGACAAATGTGTTGTACGGGCTGTCATGTCTGTTTTAGGATGTTTATTCAATAAAATGTATTTAAAATGTTTTGGGGTTTTTTTGTTTTGCACTTTGTAGGCAGTGATGTTCTTTAGAAATATTGGTTTTAACAACAAAATTATATTTTATAGAGAATTTTTACATTTGATAATACTTTTAACTTAAACATATGACCTTATACCTGTACTGTATGTAGTGGGTAAATTATACCTGTAAAAGGAAATACTGAGGATTAAAGGGAACCAGTCAGGTCTATTAAGCAGGTATAGAAAAAATACACTCCCTGGAGGCAGTATAGCTTGTGGTCACTATTAATGCATCTGTCTGCTTCTTATACAACAGATCCAAAGTTTAATATTTGTATTGGGCGAGGCCATGCATGTCTAGTTGACACGTTACCGCATGTATGTAAATCACAAAGACGTAGTTTTGTGACCTCAAACTCTCACCAACGGCACCAGAGAATCCTGACATTGTGCAGTGTGCGCACTGTGAGAATACAGAAGTCTGAAATCACCTGGAAAGACAAGACTTTCATCACAAACTTGGACAACCCCTTTAATACTCCTAACATAAATAAAAACATAATAAGCCTTAACTTTTCAGACAACATAATACTTTATTAACAAAGCCATGTATCACGTAATCTTACAAGTTACAAATTGTTACATATGTGCAGGATCAGAACTTATAACAGCACACGAATACAGTACATCACCAAAACCAGCAACAGTACAGAAATACATCACAAGAACCACCATCAGTACATGGTACATCAATTGCAATGTCAGGTCAGCCCCATAAACATTCGTATTGCATAAATCTACAACTCTCAGTACATTTTTAACAATGGTAAAGAGATACTAGGAGTTATTGTTATCAGTCATCATCAGATTGCGGACTATACAGGAACCACAGTACTGACGAGAATTAGTCAATCATCGCAAATCATTTACATACAGGTAACTCATAGATGACGTTGCTGATCGGAGTCATTTTATTTCTTTCCTTCATCTTGTCCAGACTCCATGATAATTTTTCACATTCACAGCTCTTCTTTGCAGACCTTCATCTCCGGTCTTCTGCAGGACATCCCAACACAATGCCCTTAAATAAAGCAAAATGATTATGATGCTCGTGAATAAAAATATCTGCCTTATGCTGTGTGCCTGAATAAATAATTGCCACTCATTGTGTTCCCGTCACAAAATATCACCCACACACAGTCCCTCTTATGGTACATGCCCTCTACACTGCCCTCTCCTTTCCATACTGAGCCACCTCTTCACACTGTAATCTCACACTGTGTCACCTTATACTGCCTAGTCTGTATACTGTGCACCCTGATCACACTCGCCCTTCTCCGTATACTGTCCCCTCCTGGCTATGCCCTCACACTGTCCTCCCATGGTATTCCTTCTCTATACCGCCCACCGCCCACCCAGTTTCTATTCTGTGCCCCCTCATACTTTTTCCCCCCTATTATCTCCTCCCATTATCCCCTCAAAAGGCTGCTAGTCCACACATTCGACCCATCCCTGATACTGTCTCTTCTCAAATTCCCCCATGGTAACCATACTGTCTCCTGACATATTTATCCTCTCACTCTCCATACTGTCTCTCTAACTCATACCCCCACTACCCATACTGTTTCAGCACCCATGCCATACACTGACTCTGCATACATCTCCCCTGTCATACTGTTTTCTCATACATGCCCCTCCTCGCTCTCCAGACTATGTCTGCACCCATCCCTGCCTTGCTGTTTATACTGTGTCCTCAAATTTCTCCCTCACCACTCACTCCCCATACTGTCTCTTTATACATCCCCCCTTGCTCCTTATACTGTGTCCGCACCCAGACCCCCTCACTGCCCATAGTTTGTCCGCACCAATCCCTGCCTTGCTCCCCATATTATGTTCACACCCATCCTCCTTGCTCCCCATGCTGTGAACACATACACACACCCTCACTGCTCATACTGTTTCAACATACATACCCCCTCACTCCTCATAATGTGTCCGCACTCATCCCCCCTCGATCCTCATACTGTGTCCACCCCCTTCCCCAATTGCTCCTCATACTGTCTGAACTCATTCCCTTCCTTGCTTCCCAAACTATCATTACATTTCTCCTCCAATCACTACCTATTCTGTGTTAGCAGCCATCTTACCCTCACTCCTTATTCTGTGTCAGCACTCATCACCCCCTCGCTCCCCAAACTCTGTCCTCAAATAAACCCTCCCCAAATTACATTAAATCTTCAGTGTCTTCAGCTGAACTGAAGCATTTACCACCAATGCTGTCTGTCCCTGTATACTCCTGGTAATGGAATTCAGCAGCGTGGTCAGGTGACCTGATCACGCTGCTGAGGTCACCCCGACCTGGAAGTGCCAATGATCAGGACTTAAATTGTACTTGCGTCTGAAAGGTGTGAGTACAATTTATCGCTAGAAGTCGTCACACTGCACTTTCTCTGAGCCGAATATCAGCTTGACAGCCAACTCAGAGTATGTTCAAATCCAAATCCCAGTCTTGCAGGCAGCAAAATACAGTCACTGAGGAGACATCTTGGACCTCCGTATCAGGTGGCTCAACGGCGCCCCTATGCCGGCTGCTCCCGGGGTAAGTGCCCCCTCGCTCCTTCCTAGTGAATAATACACCGCTGCTCTACACTATAGATCAGGATTTACAGCTGTGTTCCAGGCCAGTGCTCACTGCGTGTCATAAGGTTATACAATCATCGCAATCTTATGGCGCACAGTGAGTTCCGACCTGTAAATTGGCTGGAAGTCCTAGTCTATAGTTGGATATGCAGCGCAGGCGATCATGGAAAGAGAGGATTGCAACAGGGTGGCCGGGAAAGGGAATAATAGTTTAAAAAAAGAAATAAATAATACTCAACTCTTCAGCTTCCCCACTGCTTGGCATCCGGTCATTTTCTTACCTTCGCCACTGTGAGGCAAATCCCGGGATATGAAGATGAATTATGACTTCCAGTCATAATCGCTCATCACTCCCTGGCAGTGCCCCCCTCCCTTCTTGTTCTCAATGTCCAGCATCTGTGAAGGTGTTACACCTCCATGGCCATCTCCTGTGATATGGAGATGAGATGATGTGGGAACAATGGACACAGGAGGACTCCCTGCCGTGACCCTGTGGTAGGAGCTGCTATCTAATTAGCAAGCTTGGAAGTATCCAGACAGAACGACTCCAGTAAAAAATGGTTCATATCTCGCAAGCCATATTTCCGATAAATATGGCAACCATAAAAATGGTGTCTCCGCATGCGGACGATGCTGGCACACCCTTTTTATGGGAGCGGGAGCTTGGGAAATACCCCAGGCGTGATATCAGCCAATGGGGAACTAGTAGACAAGTCATGAGTCCTCTCATTCTGTAGCTAAATTCATAACTGTCACAATGAGAGCATTGGCGTCCGCCTACGACGCTCCCAGGCCAAGTTATGGCCATATTCCATGTTGTGGATTTTGTCCATAACTCCAGCCAGGGGTGGAGCAGTGCTCCCTCTGAGGTCACGAAGGTAGGAGGGGACCTGGATTTGCCCAGGTTGATAACCCTACTTCGGCCATTTTCCAGTGTTCTTTCGCTGGGGGTCACGTGTAGGAAACATCTGTGGGAAGGATCCTAGAAACCTGGCCTACAGCGCCCCCCTGTGGCCAGACGCACAAGGTAACTGCTGGAACTGTGTATGCCTGTTTGTAACCCATGCTTTGCTTGTAACTGTACTCTGACATATGTATATTCTGTAGATCCCCTATTGTATATATTGTAGTTTCTAGTGTGCTTTAGGCTGATTAAATTATATAATTAATCTTGGGCTGTTCTGTTATCTCGATCTTGAATCCCACGTCTGTGTGTTCGGCTAATAGTTACCGTGAAGCGGTTGGTGGCAGCGAGTTTGTGCCAAGGATTATTGTGGGGAGGCCAGTGAGATTCGGGGAGGTTTTATATATTCCGCCCGCGGAGGTCGGGGGAATATATACCCTACTCTCACCGGGGACCCTTCAATAATCGGCATAAGTAGTATAGCGGCCTCCTTGCTTATTGTCGGGCAATTCCATAATTGGCCTGACTATAAGAGGGGCGCTAGAGAGCGCGTCACGTGCTCTGTCTGTCGGTCGGGAGGTATAAAGGAGGGGTGACCCCCACTTGTCACCCCCCGATTGTGACGTACTGGTAGCCAGCGCGGGGGATTTCTGAGTGACCCCCCCGGTGGTTCGTGACATATTGGTGGCATAGCGGTGGGATCGAGATAATAGTGTGTGTGAGTGTGAGACCCATACTCCCAGACACTAAAGACTGCCTGCAGCAGCTGTGGCTGCTGGGGTCTTCAGACTAGCTCAACACTAGAGTGTCAGAGTGCAGATACTGTAAGGTGTGTGGAGGCATCAGGTGTCAGTTCTGTGTCAGTGACCAAAAGTCTGCAAGAATGGCTGAGAGCACCAGGAGCAAAGCCAAAGGAATGGCCGATGCTAAGGCCAGAGACGATGAGGAGGTTGTCCACGAGTCCTCCAGGAGCCAGACGCCAGAGAACAGCTCTGCAGAGGACATCGCACAACCTGGCACTGCTGGACAAAATGAGGAGGAGCTCGCCCAAGGGTCCTCAACGAGCCAGATGCCAGCCCTCCGCTCTGAAATGGACAGTGAATCACCTGGCTCTGCAGCGTGCCGCAGATCACCACTTGCCAATCCCTCCGGCCTGAGAGGTGCAGAGGCCCTCCTTCAAGCTGCCTTGGCCAGGCTTATGGCTGGAGACCGGGATACCTACGAGATACTCATGGCCGAGCGTGGGCGACAGGCAGCGCGTGACGCTGAGGCTGCGGAGCGGCAAGCAGCGCGTGAGGCTGCGGAGCGGCAGGCAGCACGTGAAGAGCGAGAGCGACAGGCAGACCGTGACTACCAGCTGCAGCTAGCTCAGCTCCGGCCCTCATCAGCCACATGTGACCTTCAAAACACCAAACTTCCAAAGGTCCGTGTTGAGGACTTCCCAGTGCTGGAGAAGGATGGAGACTTGGACTCTTTCCTGACTGCTTTTGAACGGACTTGCTTGCAGCACCATCTGGACAAGGATCAGTGGGCCAAATACCTGATTCCCCGTCTAAGGGGTAAGGCCCTGGATATCCTTGGGGACTTGCCTGCTGAGGCAGATCAGGGCTACGACACCATCAAGCGGGCCCTGATCCAACAGTACAACCTCACTCCAGAGTCCTACCGCAAGAAGTTCCGGACCCTGCAAAAGGGACCAAAGGACTCCTGGGCTGACCACCGGCGGGCACTTGCCCGAGCTGCCGACCACTGGACCCAAGGCCTGCAGCTTTCCACCGGACCGGAGATCCTGGACTTGTTCATCACGGAGCAACTCTTGTGGAACTGCCCTGAGTATCTCCGCCAGTTCATCCGAGACCAGAAGCCAAAGGGGTCCACGGCTACAGCTGCCCTGGCCGATGACTACACCAACAATCGGGCTCCTGAGGCCCGGAGAGCGGCCACCAGCAGCACCTGGAGAGGGGGTAAGATGAACTCTGCGACTGCCCCACCTGCCCCTAGACTGCAGGGGGTGTCCCCCTCAACTCCCCTCTCCAGGCCCGTGGCAGAACCAAGACGGTGCCACCAGTGCAACTTACCTGGACACTTCAAGGCCATGTGCCCTCAGCGTCCCAAGGCCCCGGCTCCGTCCCCGTCCCAAGGGCCGCCCAAGGTGTATTGTGTGGGTGGGGGTGGTGGTAGGTCCCTGGACAGCTTCCAACCTGTCACCGTCGGCTGGTCTGTGACCATAGGACTGCGAGACAGCGCCTCGGAGGTGACTCTGGTGCGGCCTGAGATGGTGTCCCCCCAAGACTTGATCCCTGGAAAAACCCTCGCTGTCTCCGGGATTGGAGGCATTGACCCGGCGCTGCCTGTTGCTGACATTTATGTGGACTGGGGCGCAGGGCGAGGGGTGAGGGAGGTGGGGGTAACTGATCGGATCCCCGCAAACGTGCTACTTGGGACAGATTTGGGGCAGATAACCTCCCAGTTTGGGCCCCCACCAAGGGCTGAACCTTCAGCCAGTACGGACATGACTCCTGACAATGTTAATGTGTTATCTATGAATGATGTAAGGGAGGGGGGAGTGAACTCTTATATTTCTGCTTGCACAGACACCATAGACACACACACAGCTGCAGCTGTGACAGGGGAGGGGGTCAGAGAAAGGTGTGACAATGCCTCTACAAGTAATCAGCCTGTGAGCTGGGATCTGCTGCCCTCTGCAGGGATAAGCAGAGAGCAGGGTGCTGCAGGGGGAGGACCAGTGTGTGGGGTGGGGGCTACCACAGCAAATGTGGGGTCCCCAGAGATTTCACAGCGGGGTTCTGTTGCTGCAGGAGGGGAACAGGCAGGTGAGATTGGGGCCGGTCCAGGAGCGGAAGTGCTCCCAGGTAAGATCTCGGTGCATGGTTCCCCCACAACCGGGGTGTCAGGAAGCCAGGTCGGTCTGCCTGAACCGGCGACTTGGTCAGGAACGGAGGAGGAGCAGGCACGGCCCACGGTCGCAGCGGCTGTGGCCGCTGTCACCCGCAGTGGGAGTGCTGGAAGCCAAGGGGCCTCCCGGAGGTCCGATAGCTCTTCCCCTTCTGACCAAGTGACAGCCGAGTCAGGTGGAGGCCAGGACACAGGTCCCGGGGTACTGACCGAAGATGTGACAGTCTCGTCGATTCTGGCCACATCTAGTCAGGGGTTTCAGGCAGCGTTAGAAGCTGACGACAGCCTGAAAGCTCTTAAGGAGCAGGCGGCACAGCCTCCCTCGGACTCGGACCCGGAGCGAGTGGTCTGGGACCAAGGACGGCTGTACCGGGCCACGGTCCAGCAGGGTTCACCGGAGGCGTGGCCCAGGGACCGACAGTTGGTGGTACCCTATCCGTTCCGGACGGAGTTGTTGCGGATCGCACATGAGATTCCGATGGCCGGACACCTAGGGATCGCTAAGACCAAGGCCAGGTTAAACCAGCATTTCTACTGGCCAAAAATGGGGGCCGATGTGGCTGCCTACTGCCGTTCGTGTGAAACCTGTCAGAGAGTGGGGAAAGCGGGGCCACGCCCCGAAGCCCCACTGGTATCTCTGCCCATCATCGATGAGCCTTTCAGGAGGGTGGCTGTGGATCTGGTCGGCCCGCTGGCCATCCCCAGCAGCTCCGGGAAACGCTTCATACTGACGGTAGTGGACTATGCCACCCGGTACCCAGAAGCAGTGGCCTTGTCGTCCATTCGGGCTGACAAGGTGGCCACCGCATTGCTGGAGATTTTCTCCCGAGTGGGTTTTCCCCAGGAAATGCTCACTGACCGGGGGACCCAATTCATGTCCCAGCTGATGGAGGCCCTCTGTAAGCAAGTCCAGGTGCGACATCTGGTGGCCAGCCCGTACCATCCACAGACTAATGGCCTGTGCGAGCGGTTCAATGGCACCTTAAAGCAGATGCTTAAGATGTTGGTCGACTCCCATGGGCGTGACTGGGAGCGGTATCTCCCACACCTGTTATTTGCTTACCGGGAGGTTCCACAGGCCTCAACAGGATTCTCACCGTTTGAGCTCCTGTACGGGCGACGTGTGCGGGGCCCCCTGGCTCTGGTGAAAGAGGCTTGGGAAGGGGATTTGGCCACCCCTGGAGTGTCGGTTATCGAGTATGTCATGCGCTTCCGGGACAAAATGCAGGCCTTGACGCAACTGGTACACGACAATATGGCTCAAGCCCAGGCCGATCAGAAGCGTTGGTACGACCAGAACGCTTGTGAGAGGACCTACCAAGTGGGTCAAAAGGTGTGGGTACTGGTCCCCGTACCACAGGACAAGCTTCAGGCAGCCTGGGAAGGCCCATACCTCGTGTACCAGCAGCTCAACCCTGTGACTTACCTGGTCACCCTGGACCCTGCCCGTGGAAGGCGGAAGCCCTTCCATGTGAACATGATGAAGGCACATCATGAGCGGGAGGCATGTGCGCTCCCCGTGTGCAACCTGCCCGAGGAGGGAGAAGCGGAAACCCTCTTGGATATGCTAGCCCAGGTTAGGGCAGGCGGATCCATTGAGGATGTGGAGGTTGGCCACCAGCTCTTGGAGGACCAACGGTCCCAGCTGTGGGCCACCCTCCTCCCCTTCCGGGGGTTGTTTACCAACCAGCCCGGAAGGACTGACTTGGCTGTCCATCACGTGGACACTGGGGATCATCCCCCGATCCGGCGTTCAGCATATCGGGTCTCCCTGGAGGTGCAGCAACACATGCGCCAGGAGATTGACGAGATGCTGAAGCTGGGGGTGATCCAGGCATCCAACAGCGCTTGGGCCTCGCCTGTAGTCCTCGTCCCTAAGAAGGACCGAACCACTCGGTTCTGCGTGGACTACAGGGGGCTCAATGCTGTCACGGTCGCCGATGCGTACCCAATGCCACGCATCGATGACCTGCTCGATCAGTTGGCCGGGGCTCAGTACCTGACCATCATGGACCTGAGCCGGGGATATTGGCAGATCCCCCTGACTCGCAAGGCCAGGGAACGCTCTGCCTTTATTACCCCATTTGGACTATACGAGTCCACGGTGATGCCATTCGGGATGAGGAATGCCCCTGCCACTTTCCAGCGGATGGTCAACACCCTGCTCAAGGGACTTGAAGGGTACGCGGCCGCGTACCTAGATGACATTGCCGTCTTCAGTCCCACCTGGGAGGACCACCTAGAGCATCTAGCACAGGTGCTCAGGCGGATCCACCGGGCAGGTTTGACCATCAAGCCGGGAAAGTGTCAGCTGGCCATGAGCGAGGTCCAGTACCTCGGTCACCGGGTAGGCGGGAGAACACTGAAGCCCGAGCCTGAGAAAGTGGAGGCCATCGCATCCTGGCCCACCCCCAGGACCAAGAAGCAGGTGATGTCCTTCTTGGGGACCGCTGGGTACTATAGGAGGTTTGTTCCACGCTATAGTAGCCTGGCAAAGCCCTTGACGGACCTCACCAAGAAGAAGCTGCCCTCTGCAGTCGATTGGACAATGGACTGCGAGACAGCCTTCCAGGCCCTAAAGGACGCCCTGTCCAGCCCGCCCGTGCTACAGGCAGCCGACTTCACGCGGCCGTTTGTAGTACAGACCGACGCCAGTGACTTCGGCCTCGGTGCGGTGCTCAGCCAGGTGGACTCTGCGAGCCAAGAGCACCCAGTCTTGTACCTGAGCAGGAAGCTGTTACCAAGGGAAGTGGCCTATTCCACGATGGAGAAGGAGTGCCTGGCCATAGTGTGGGCCCTGCAGCGTCTGCAACCCTATCTATACGGGCGCCACTTCATCGTGGAGACGGACCACAATCCCCTCAGCTGGTTGCACACCGTCTCTGGGACGAATGGGCGATTGTTGCGATGGAGCCTTGCGCTCCAGCAATACAACTTCACCATTCGCCACAAAAGGGGCCGTGACCACGGTAACGCAGACGGGCTGTCCCGACAAGGAGAGGTCGCGGACGGGCGCACGGGGGAACACCGGAGTGTGCTGCCCCCTAGCGCCCTCAAAAGGGGGGAGGTGTGAGGCAAATCCCGGGATATGAAGATGAATTATGACTTCCAGTCATAATCGCTCATCACTCCCTGGCAGTGCCCCCCTCCCTTCTTGTTCTCAATGTCCAGCATCTGTGAAGGTGTTACACCTCCATGGCCATCTCCTGTGATATGGAGATGAGATGATGTGGGAACAATGGACACAGGAGGACTCCCTGCCGTGACCCTGTGGTAGGAGCTGCTATCTAATTAGCAAGCTTGGAAGTATCCAGACAGAACGACTCCAGTAAAAAATGGTTCATATCTCGCAAGCCATATTTCCGATAAATATGGCAACCATAAAAATGGTGTCTCCGCATGCGGACGATGCTGGCACACCCTTTTTATGGGAGCGGGAGCTTGGGAAATACCCCAGGCGTGATATCAGCCAATGGGGAACTAGTAGACAAGTCATGAGTCCTCTCATTCTGTAGCTAAATTCATAACTGTCACAATGAGAGCATTGGCGTCCGCCTACGACGCTCCCAGGCCAAGTTATGGCCATATTCCATGTTGTGGATTTTGTCCATAACTCCAGCCAGGGGTGGAGCAGTGCTCCCTCTGAGGTCACGAAGGTAGGAGGGGACCTGGATTTGCCCAGGTTGATAACCCTACTTCGGCCATTTTCCAGTGTTCTTTCGCTGGGGGTCACGTGTAGGAAACATCTGTGGGAAGGATCCTAGAAACCTGGCCTACAGCGCCCCCCTGTGGCCAGACGCACAAGGTAACTGCTGGAACTGTGTATGCCTGTTTGTAACCCATGCTTTGCTTGTAACTGTACTCTGACATATGTATATTCTGTAGATCCCCTATTGTATATATTGTAGTTTCTAGTGTGCTTTAGGCTGATTAAATTATATAATTAATCTTGGGCTGTTCTGTTATCTCGATCTTGAATCCCACGTCTGTGTGTTCGGCTAATAGTTACCGTGAAGCGGTTGGTGGCAGCGAGTTTGTGCCAAGGATTATTGTGGGGAGGCCAGTGAGATTCGGGGAGGTTTTATATATTCCGCCCGCGGAGGTCGGGGGAATATATACCCTACTCTCACCGGGGACCCTTCAATAATCGGCATAAGTAGTATAGCGGCCTCCTTGCTTATTGTCGGGCAATTCCATAATTGGCCTGACTATAAGAGGGGCGCTAGAGAGCGCGTCACGTGCTCTGTCTGTCGGTCGGGAGGTATAAAGGAGGGGTGACCCCCACTTGTCACCCCCCGATTGTGACGTACTGGTAGCCAGCGCGGGGGATTTCTGAGTGACCCCCCCGGTGGTTCGTGACAGCCACATACCACATCTTCAAGACTTTTGGCTTCATCCATGTCCCGGAGGTCACTAAGCATCATCAGGTTGTGACATTTTTTCTAAACGTATAAAATAGACTTTAAAAAATCTGCAAAATAAAACCAGAACTAGACACAAATGAAAAAAAAGTTAAAAACTAGGTGCAAATGGGGGGATAGGACCGGAAAACTCCAAGGATAGATACCAGCTATAAGCTTCAACCTACATATCACACATACAACAAGGAGGATACACCAAACATGTCTATGTACCTAAGTATGTAGTCACCATCAATAATAACAGTGTTTGTGGCATCCATTGGTCTGAATAATAGAACTGGCATCTTCATTCCTGGTACTTACAACAGGGAGGATAAAGTGTTTGTTATGTTTACACTGTTGTAATTATAAGAGCCGGGATAAATAAAATTAGTCAGGTATCAAAGAAGAAGAAATGAAGGAGAAATACCTTGGCTCCGGAGCTTGAGTGGGAACAAAGGTCCCATTATTAAATATTACCGCTAATGAATAAATGACTCGTGGGCGCTGGAGGCCGGGAGGGAACTGTACTCCTTTTCCGGGAAAAAGAACTTTACCGGATGTTTTTGAACTGGCAGTAGAGTCTCTGATCTGCTGTGAATACTGCAGCCTCTGATTCGGGGCTCTGCGGTACAGTCTCTGAACACTTCAAGTTCTAGTTGTGACTTTGGGACCTCACGTCAGCATTAATAAAAAAAAGACAGTTGCACTCTGAAATGCTAAAGCATGTAAACAGTGAATGCAAGAATATAGACATGAATTACAGGTTAAGGAAATCTAGGTAAAATTGACATATTTAGCATACAAAAATGGCCATTTCTATATCTGCCCAGTAGCCACGTCAAGGCATACCTCATATATGTCATGATTCATGCACAGCTCTGCCATTGCTGAGCCGGTGCATGCATCCTAACTCCGGGAGGGGCCTGTTTGCTCTGTCCTCGTTCCAGGGGTCACGCCGCTATATCTTGGTGTTACTGTCTCCTGAATGCTGCCAGTGATATTTCCGGCTTGGCTTCGTGCTACTCCTGTGAGAAGTACTCTGCTCCACTTCCCTGCTACCCGGTACCTTTGTCCTGACCCCTGGCCTGCCTGACCACGATCTCTCCGGCCCTGTCTGACTTTGGTTCCGCCTCCCCTGCCTGACCTCCGTCCCTCCAGCCCTGCCTGACCTCCATTATACCTGCTTGCTCTGTCCTCCATCTGTCCTATCCAGTCTTACCTCTGTGTTTCCCCAATTAGCCAGTCTTCTGTCCTCGGTGGTCCTCCTGTGTAACTTGCTCCACGGTATCTGACCTCGGTGCTGTTCTTGACTGTGACTAATTTTGTTCCCTGTTCCAAGACGTGACTTCCTGCAATTGACCCATTTCTGTTTGACTTCTCTGACAATTAGTTTGGTGACCTCTGGTGGGCTTCTGTAGTATTACACTCAGGTTATTTTTCCTGCCTGAGTTTCTGTGCCACCTAGTGGTAGTCTGACATTATACTGGGAACCTACACCAAACTGAAGCCTCTCTCCGGTTACAAACCTCCATGTGTATGTGTGGCGCCCTGGACGAGCCAGGGGCCACAGGTAACTACACCACCACACCCTACACCCCGGTTAGGCACATCTAAGCCAGACACAAAACCCTTGTTGCCTTCCTCCGGGGCTGATGTCCACACCAGGGGGCGGAGCCAGGCGGTTTCCTGCCTCCAGGAGTTCACAGTCCTGGAGGCAGGAAAAGGAAGTTCAGTTAAGCTAGGGAAGTGAAGGAGTGAGAGTTGAGTTTTGACAGTGAAAGTGGAAGGAGGGGAAGTGAGCAGTAGTGAAGTGGCAAGAGAGAAGACTGAAGTGAGTCCGGCTGTGTGGCCCGGACGGAGCAGCAAGGTTGGCAGACGGTGGTGACCGTCTGCAGGAGTGGACTATCGGAGTTTGCCGTAAGGACCGTGGACGGGCGGTGGCCCGGCGGTACCGGACCGGTACACAAGGAGAAGCCAGCACCATTGGCAGGGGCTTTTCGGACCCCGACAAGGATAGGAGTCGCCGTGAATTTGCCGAATCCGTTAGTGAAGGGGACCCCCTGGGTTTCCAAACAGTCAAGTCCCGACAGAAGGCAACCGTCCAACCGTGAAGGGGAGACACCGCCACCGCCAAGGGAAACCATTTCCCAGGGCCAGCGCCTGCGGGCAAAAGTGGCTCCTCCGGCCCACATCCAAGTCGGGGAGCGGGTTACCGGTGGGAACCCATCGGAATCAACATAGAACATAGGTGCAGGGAGAGACAGTCATCACTAACCTACGGGGAAGAAACAACCGCAGCCGTCTGGGGGACCCGTCCATCCAGCCGTGTGTTTTACCGAGAACTGTGTCATCGTCTCAGGCTGAGTGAGTACCCCCGTGCCGTGCGGCACAGCGCTGCCCCTACGACCCTGCACCTCACCAGGCCCCGCAACCCGCCTGCCATCCACCCCTACCCCATCACCGGGCCCCGGGACAACCAAAACCCCCTACCCACGGAGGGGAGAACTAACAACTCAGCTGCTCCCTGTCACCGCTCCCGGGATCACCGTCTAGAGCAGCGGTGGTGTCACCAAAATCACCACAACCGTGGGTGGCGTCACGGACAATATCCATAATCAAAACCCCCACAACCGATCATCCCCTTTTCACTCACGGGCGAGGAGCGCCGCTTGAGTCCCCAGGATCCGGCCCACCGCTCGAGCCACCACCGAGCAGCAGCAGCCGCAGCAGCGGCAGCCGGACCCGAGCAGTGGGAGAGCGCAGCGTCCCCTCCTCCGCCCGCGACAACTTGGCGTCACGAACAGGATCTTACCGCTCTGCCGTCTGGTAGAGGTGCGCCTTGTTACCGCCGGAGGTGTCCGGCCGAAAAATTTCAGAAGCCACCATCTTTGGCGCGAAAAGTTCCCGCTCGAGCGTCTCCTCGAGTAGTGGAGGCGCGAAGGCCAAAACCCCGCCCCTGTAGAGGAGGAGCCGGAAAGAGGCTAAGGGGGACGAAATGGCGGCTGGTCGCATATGAGCGCGGCTATAGAAGCAGGGACGCCAGGACCCTGCGGCCATTGACTGGTTCCTGGAAGAGGCCGCTGCTAAAGATGCTGAGTCCGACCGACAACACCGTGGTCCCCGCGCCTGGCCCCGCAGCGTGGGTGGAAGTCCGGACCGTCCAGCTAAGCAGCCGTCTGCAGGTCCGCATGCAGCTCCTCCTGGAGGAGTGGGAGGCCGACATGGCGGAAGTGGTGGCGGCCATACGGAGACGCGAGGTGGAGGGAGTCTTGGAAGGGAGGGTAAGTGACCCACGCCCCTGTACCCCTAGTGGGTCGGTCATCGCGGCTGAGGGACCCGGTCCATACCCGAACGCCCTGCTACCTCCCCCGCTACCCTTGTTGGCTTCTGCTGCCCCGCCACTAGACCCGCTACCACCACCGGTAGCGGTACCCTGCCAATCCGCCCCGGCGGACTGACCTGCAGCAGAAGCTCGTGACCGCCCTGATCCACTTCCATGGAAGAAGCCGAAGGCTGAGGCCGTCAGCAAAGATGCACCGGAGGCACGGTGGGGATGCAGCTGCCAGGAGGCAAAGCAGGCCATGTCACAGCGGGGTCCCTCATTACTGAAGGTGCCGGTCGTTGCCGACACGGAGGGACTCTGGCTGGGTCCGTCCCCCGCACACGCTGAACCGGAGCAAACAGAAAGTGCTCCCGACTGGGAGCGGCGGCAACGGCAGCTGCGCAGAGAGATCGATGCCCGAGAGGGGTGTAGAGCGGATGTGCATGCCCGCATGTATATGGAGGAAGATCACCTGCAGCGAGCTACCATCGGGGTCCAGAGCGGTGCACCATATGAAGGTGGCACTAGAGCCCCACGAGTGAGAATGGACTGTTGAGCCGCAAAAGGCAGCGGTCCACTGCTACAAATTGTCCCCGTTGGGACCACCAGTGCGTGTGTGTTAAGAAAGTACTGTTTAAAGTTTTGAAAGTTTTGTAAAAATGATAAGTAAATGACACTGTGAAGATTCACCTGATTACTGCTGATTTGGAACCGGTCGTAGCCGGCAGCTGGTCCCCGTTGGGACCCCCCTTCACCACTTTACATAGAAACTACTATGAACATGCCTGAGAACTTGCAAGGCAACCACAAACTTGTGGCCTGTAAATAATTATTTTGTTACAGCTCCCACCGTTGCCGCCTCCGGAGAGGCAGATTGGAGGAAGGGCCCGCAGTGGAGTAGGCTGGGGCCAAGCCACCACCGGAACCGGTGGCAATCCTCTGGGGGTTTCAGGGGCTCCTCATGGATGTGGGTCCCCTGAAAAGGACAGAACCCGCTCGGGCAACTTGTGCAGGACTGGGGTCAAGGGGTGCTGCCTGTTTGTTTAGGGGCAGCATCAGGGCCAGGTTGCTTGGGTGGGAGAGAGCGGAAGCCGTAACCGTTTATCGTTGCAACGTTTAAGTAAGAGTACCTCCCGATGTGGGAAGATGTTATTATAATTGTATGTCTGTTACCGTTATTTATGTCTTTTTCAGTTGGTGAAAATAAAACCGGTGATGGACGGGCAGCCCGCGGACGGTCTGCATTTTCCTAAGGGGGAATGTGGCACCCTGGACAAGCCAGGGGCCACAGGTAACTACACCACCACACCCTACACCCCGGTTAGGCACATCTAAGCCAGACACAAAACCCTTGTTGCCTTCCTCCAGGGGCTGATGTCCACACCAGGGGGCGGAGCCAGGCGGTTTCCTGCCTCCAGGAGTTCACAGTCCTGGAGGCAGGAAAAGGAAGTTCAGTTAAGCTAGGGAAGTGAAGGAGTGAGAGTTGAGTTTTGACAGTGAAAGTGGAAGGAGGGGAAGTGAGCAGTAGTGAAGTGGCAAGAGAGCAGACTGAAGTGAGTCCGGGTGTGTGGCCCGGACGGAGCAGCAAGTTTGGCAGACGGTGGTGACCGTCTGCAGGAGTGGCCTATCGGAGTTTGCCGTAAGGACCGTGGACGGGCGGTGGCCCGGCGGTACCGGACCGGTACACAAGGAGAAGCCAGCACCATTGGCAGGGGCTTTTCGGACCCCGGCAAGGATAGGAGTCGCTGTGAATTTGCCGAATCCGTTAGTGAAGGGGACCCCCTGGGTTTCCAAACAGTCAAGTCCCGACAGAAGGCAACCGTCCAACCGTGAAGGGGAGACACCGCCACCGCCAAGGGCAACCGTTTCCCAGGGCCAGCGCCTGCGGGCAAAAGGGGCTCCTCCGGCCCACATCCAAGTCGGGGAGCGGGTTACCGGTGGGAACCCATCGGAATCAACATAGAACATAGGTGCAGGGAGAGACAGTCATCACTAACCTACGGGGAAGAAACAACCGCAGCCGTCTGGGGGACCCGTCCATCCAGCCGTGTGTTTTTCCGAGAACTGTGTCATCGTCTCAGGCTGAGTGAGTACCCCCGTGCCGTGCGGCACAGCGCTGCCCCTGCGACCCTGCACCTCACCAGGCCCCGCAACCCGCCTGCCATCCACCCCTACCCCATCACCGGGCCCCGGGACAACCAAAACCCCCTACCCACGGAGGGGAGAACTAGCAACTCAGCTGCTCCCTGTCACCGCTCCCGGGATCCCCGTCTAGAGCAGCGGTGGTGTCACCAAAATCACCACAACCGTGGGTGGCGTCACGGACAATATCCATAATCAAAACCCCCACAACCGATCATCCCCTTTTCACTCACGGGCGAGGAGCGCCGCTCGAGTCCCCGGGATCCGGCCCACCGCTCGAGCCACCACCGAGCAGCAGCAGCAGCAGCCGCAGCAGCAGCGGCAGCCGGACCCGAGCAGTGGGAGAGCGCAGCGTCCCCTCCTCCGCACGCGACATATGGGCATGTAGGAACCTCCCACTGGAGAATAAAATCACCTGTGGCTAATGGAGGAGGGGTACACGATCAGAGGGCATGACTCCATAATCTAGACAAAAGGACTGATGGCACTCCCAAATATTATATGTCATGTTCAGTTTTGCACCTGTTCAGACTATTTTGGGAGTGCCGTCAGTCTTTTGTCTAGCTTCTCAACATTGATATCAGGTGTTTCACCTATGATGTCTTCTAACTCTGGAGCCCTCAGTAAGAAGGTCACGGATCTGGATGCAATGTATATGACTCATTGACTTTGCCATGCTGAGTGCACTGTGAGTGGTCGAGGATGGCAGCTCCGCACTTCCACTCTCCCACTCCATCTCTGAAGTCTCTTCTCATGTGGACATTCCTTTTGTCTAATCTGAGAACACCATGTTCATCCTTCCATCTTTCTTATCATGCAGCTGTAGGCTGAGTGCAGAGAGATTTGTATCAGGATAAAACGGGTCACAGATCAGGGACGAGACCAAACGATTTTGGAAAAGTTGCATGCTTTAAATAAAGGGGTTTAGACAGGGGGCTCCAACAATACAACAAGGAAAACCACCCAAACAATATAACATAAGCCCAGTCAGAAATGACCGGGACCACCGTGCTGCCCCAACAACACTGACCCGAGATTTTACAGGAAGCAAACGGCAATTTATCTATGAAACGCCCGGCCTAGTGCAGAAGCGTATTAATTAACCTGATGATGCAATGTAAATTACTGAGGGTTGAAATGGTCTGTCGACGCAACAGCACAGTGGTTCATAAGCTTATACGATACTCTATACCTCCCCCCGAACCTGCACAAAGAGAAAGAATGCCTGGGTGCCAATTGTAAACAATGGCTACAATCTGTATTGGGTATTAACTTGGAGGTTGGGGCTTTTAGTCCTCTTTATGGAAGCTGTAGCCTTCCTAACTTAGTTTGGCACCAAACACTATCGTCGCGTATACGCTTCCAGCCTACAATGTCCACATCGGGCCTGAGCTCAGGACTTACGCATGGGAAGGTTTACCATCTCTATCAATTGTCCGGACAGCTCCTGAAGGACAGGCAGGACACTTCAACTTACCACACATAGGGGAGGTCTCATATTAGGTTTATGAAGGTCCTCGAGTTAGGTTACTGCAAGGGACCCGATGGGGGGGAATATACCTCTGCAACAAACTGCAGAGGCCCCCTTGGGATCCTTTTTTTTATTCAGCTGACGTACTGTGCATTTCTCCACAGCTGATGTGCTGAATAAAGTGCTCGTTTTCCTGGCACAATATACACCAGTGTCGGGAAAGTCTTTTTTGAACTCATTGCCTGGAGTTTTCGATAGTGGGGTGGAGATGATTCTCAATACATCCCGCATTTCTTGAGTCCTTTCCGGGAACTCACCTACATCACCAGACCTGCCAAAGAGTCTACTCACCAGCCTTAACAGAGATCCCTGGTGGACAGATGCTGGTACTGCTGGCGTAACCTCCACCACCTCACACAGTATCCACACAACAGACAGGATTGTACTTTACCACTTCCTCCACACCTCCTTCATACCCGCTTTCTATAATCTCCGGCAGAGACATGCTATTAGCCCATCACCAGCCAATACTGAGGGGGGTCATCACTGGCTCCCATGGCCTTGGTCACCCAGAGATTTCATATCAATCCCACACTTGGTGCAAAAACCCATGGACAGCAAGATGCACTGGATGTGGCCACATTACTAGAGTTTATCGATGAGCTGTTGTTATCTAGGAGTCTGGCCAATTTAGTATCTTTTCACCTAGGTCTCGATTCATCATTGCCTTTCCGCATGATTTTTTGCCTAATTTTGTGTGTCTTGTGGCCTTTTTTATTTGGAACCAATTTATTATTTTATTTGTGTCTTCTTGTAGTCTTTAATGTCTGCTTGCCTGTTTTTCTTATTTGCTTTGCGGGCAGAGTTTTGTGATTCCATATTTTCCACTGATTCATCAATTGTGACTTTTTAAAAAGTCGCTCAATTTGGCACAACTTCACTCTAGTGCCTCTCTGTTGTAGTTTTATGTATGTTTTTCAAAAGTCGCATGTTTTGCAACATTTTTAAAAACATGCGACTTTTGCTCGAAAAGACTCAAAAATGGTTGATGACAAGAAATAAGACTTTTTTTTACTTGGCACTGAATTAATGTTTCCAATGATCTTTTTATCCTTGGGTCTGTTCGGTGACAGGGAGACATCCTCTACATCTAGGGGAAAGAATATGGTTATTCTTTAGCCTAAAGGGGGCTTTACACGCAACAACATTGTTAGCGATGTCGCTCGTGAAAGCACCCGCCCCCGTCGTTTGTGCATCACGGGCAAATCGCTGCCTGTGGCGCACAATATTGCTAGTCCCCGTCACACATACTTACCTGCCTAATGACGTCGCTGTGGCCGTCGAACTGCTTCTTTTCTAAGGGGGCGGTTTGTGCGGCGTCACAGCGACGGCACACGGCAGCCGTCCAATTGAAGTTTAGGGGCGGAGACCAGCCGCATGAAAGTCATGCCCACCTCGTTGCTGGAGGTCGCAGGTACAGTGTTGTTCGTCGTTCCTGGGATCTCACACGTAGCGATGTGTGCTGCCTCAGGAATGACGAATAACCTGCGTCCAGCACCATCAACGATATTTGGGATTTGAACGACGTATCAACGATCAACGATTAGGTGAGTATTTGTGATCGTTAGCGGTCGTTCGTACGTGTCACACGCAACGACGTCGCTAACGAGGACGGATGTGATTCACAAATTCCATGAGCCCAACGACATCTCGTTAGCGATATCATTGCATGTAACAGGGCCTTAAGAGCCCTCTGGGAACAGCGGTTCCAACATCTTGGAACTATAAGAGTGGTGTATCCATTTTTTATTTTTTTTTTTTAATTTGGGGTCCTTAACTGATTAAGCAGTAGTGGTCCAGTAGCAGACTACACCTTTAAAACTATATCAAACAAACATAAAAAAGTGATTTTGAAAACATTTTTTAGGAGGCCGTAACAAGAAGATTTTAATAAACATTATAGAAGAAACATTAATCCACAACTACAAAGGAAGGGACATTAACAGCTCATTACCTGTCTAGTAAATTGCATGGTTATAGGCTTGTAATGTCCTGTTTGACGTTGAAGAGAAGACGCTATACTATATTGCATTCTTGCATGCTACAATATTTATATACTAAATATAGACCATAGACGTCGGCTCACAATAAAGATAACTTCATGACTAGCTTGCAGGAGAAGGAACCGTGACATGACGAACCCAACATACGCTGTAACGCCTGCCTGGAACCACAGTCTCAGAATGTCTGTCACAGACGGGCTAGAGGAAAGTCGCCCACTAAGCAGGATCCTGAGAACCCCGAAACCCTTTAACCCCTATACAGGGATTTGGAGTTACACAGGGCCCTAGAGATCGCTACCTGTGGAAGGCTGCAGTCGAGAGAAGAGTAGTAGCCAGGCAGGGTCAAACCAGGAGATACACAAAAGGGACAGAATCAGAAGACAAGAGTGTAGTCAGGAATCAGGCTAAGGACAAAACAGGAGATGGCAGCGAGGTACAAAAACGGCAGGCAGGAGAATAGTCAATGAGCAGGCAGGAGAATAGTCAATGAGCAGGCAGGGGTCAAAATACAGGGATCAATATACAGAGCAGGGAGAACCAGAGGCTAGCAGGAGTACAAAACTATATCTGGCAGTGACCAGCAGACCGGAGAGGGGATTAGAAATGTGTGGTGTCTTTCCATTAGCTGTAGCTGAAAGGTGGTAACGTCAGCTGGAAGACACCCCCCCACAGTCAGCCAGTGGTACTACAGGTCCCAGGGAAATACAGCCTAGTGGATGTGTAGAGCCTGTGCCCACCAGAGCCACTGGCACCAACTCTTCTTCTATCACCAGCACTGTCCGCAGCGGGAATACAGCGTCGACTGGTGATCGAAGCAGAAGTCACAGGAGCGGACTCCGGTGGGGCCGTGACATATGCCCAATGGACCCTAATAAATTTAATGGGGTCTATTGGGTTTCCAATATGATGTTTGTCTATCCTCCTTGAAAAATTGCAACTAAGGCCCTGACTCATCAATCCTAACATTTAGCAGGCTAGTTTTGATGACGACTATGCAAGATGTACAAATTCAAGAAGAGACGTGCCTATTTGTAATTTTTGTGTGTTCTTCAGCTGCTGAAAATATATTTCAATTTGAGACTGAAGAACCTTTAAGATGCCAATTCTGATTAATTTTTGGATCATGCTTGATTGCACCCCCTTCATTTGAAGCTCTGTCCTATTTTCCAAAAGTTGGCATAGCTGGCTGGGACTCGGGTAAAAGTCGCATCGATTTTGTGCAACAGATATCTGGCAAAAAGTGTCTGATAAATCAACCCCTATGACTGATGCAGATGTGAACATTTTATGATTCTCTAATTTATGGTCCAATTATGTATCAATTCATTTAAATAATAAATAATTATTTGTTTGAAAAATATGTGTTATTTTTAATTTATATGTTTTTTTATATTTTTTTTGTTTGTTAAAAAAATACAAAAAAAGTTATATATATATGTATATATATATATATATATATATATAAAATCTCCTGATCATTTACACATCATACCCAAAGGTCTCTAACGGTTTATAGAGGGTGCAATTTATGAAACAAATGAAAAAAATAAAGAGAATAAACAGCAGGAAAAAAAAGAATAAATTAAAAAAAAAAGTCACTGTCAGTCCGAATCATTTTTTTGTAGCCTGACTAACAATGAAAAAAACAACACACGTCTGATATATAAAAATATTATTACAGAAAAGGGAATATAATTAAAAATGTATTCTTGTGATCTTTTGTGGTCTTAAAAAAAAAGAAAAAGAAATTTATTGTTTATTTTTTCATATTCCTCCCTTAGGAGCAAAAAAAAATAAAAAATAAAAAAGGAACATAAAATGAGGTATAAATTGAAGCTAACAGAACACAAGAAAGGAGGCAAAAATTAACTGAATGAGAAGAAAGTTTAGTATTCTTAAAATAGTGTTCGGATCATGAACTGGTTAAAGACAATTTAAAAGGAACCTGTCAGGTGCAGTATGCATCCAGGACCACGAGCAGTTCTTGGTGTATATTGCTAATCCCTGCCTTAAGGGGGTGTTGCACGCTGCAATATCGATAGCGATATAGCTAACGAGCGTACCCGCCCCCATCGTTTGTGCGTCATGGGCAAATTGCTGCCCGTGGCGCACAAAATTGTTAAGAGCCGTCACACATACTTACCTGCCTAACGACGTTGCTGTGACCGGCGAACCGTCACAGCGGCGTCACTAAGCGGCCAGCCAATAGAAGTGGAGGGGCGGAGATGAGCGGACGTAACATCCTGCCCACCTCCTTCCTTCCTCATTGCCGGCGGCCGCAGGTAAACTGTAGATCGTCGTTCCCGAGGTGTCCCACATAGCGATGTGTGGTGCATCGGGAACAATGAACAACCTGCGTACTCTACAATCAACAATTTTATGAAAATTAAATGAACGACGTGTCAACGATGGACGATTTGGTGAGTATTTTCCATCGTTAATGGTCGTTCGTGCGTGTCACATGCTAACGATGCCGGATGTGTGTCACGGAATCCGTGACCCCGGCGATATATCGTTAGACGTCGTTGCGTGTAACGGGGCCTTAACTGTCCCTTTATACACTAGCATAGATAAAGAACACTTTAGAAAATGTATTTCTAAAGCTCCTTTATGATATGCTAATGAGGCCAGCGACTAGTTGCAAGGGCGTTAGTTCCTGCGCTCATTCCGTCCTCTTAGCATGTAAGCCGGCCCACAGGGACATTCTAATATGCTATACAATACAGCATCAACCGTGATGTGCATACCTGTGTCCGCTGTGACTGCTGATCTGAATGCCGGGCACTTCAAGTCATGCGCAGGAGACCTCTCTGAAGCCGGGAAGAGCACACCCGGCTTTATACTGCGCCTGATCAGAAGTGCTGGGTATTCAGATCAGCGGCACAGCGGACACAGGTACATGCGTCACCGTTGGTGATGCTGCATTGAATAGCACGTTAGCACGCCCCTGTGGGACCCTGTGGGTGTACTAACATGCTAAGAGGGCGGAATGAGCACAGGAACTAACCCTTTTTTGACTAGTCACTGGCCTCATTAGCATATCATAAAGGATCTTTATACTTTTTCTAAAGATCTCTTTATCTATGCTACTAGATACAGGGACAGTTAGGCAGGGATTAGCAATATGCACCTAGAACTGCTCGTGGTCCTGGGTGCATAGGAGACCTGACAAGTTCCCTTTAATCCGTCGCACTTTACCTTCCTCTTTATATTGCCAGTGCACATTATATATCAGGTCCCTGGTTCTGCATCTTGAGAAGAATACAACCATGGCTGCACTCATCCTCTCTGGTATCTTAATGATCACCTTTCCCGCATACTTTATATAGCCGAGCTGCCGACTCAACAAATTGTGCAGTCATTTTGATTGAAGTTAATTATAGTCGATGGCCGCAGTAAAAACCGTCTTTGCTTTTCTGTCCTCTTTTAAGTGTAGTAGGGTCATCATTAGAACAAAAATATATATAAATGCTGATTACAAGCATTGATTGCTCCTTTCCGCAGGTTTTATCACTGTCGTTATTTGTAAATCCTGTTTTATGTTTTACGTTACATCCGATTTGCTTTTATGATCTCATTATTATCTTCTAATTATTTTAATTTGCTTTAATGATGTACAGTCAGTAATTTGCATAGATTTTAATTCAGGAAATTCTTGATCCAATTTAAAAAAAAAAAATTAAAAAAAAATATTCTACTGTTTTGTATATACAGCTCCCACGCAGAAATACTGTACGTTGTCTGTTATCAGTAATTATGAAGACTATTAAATCTCCATGGTTACAGACTACAAATAAACAGTGTAGTCTGATTTTGCAGTCATGCATTACATGACTCCTTTTGCCCCATATTTTTGCTATAAGAGACTGAAGTGGCATAAGATTGTAGGATCAGACTTCCCAGGGTTTGTTTGTAGTCTGTAACCATGGAAACACAGTTTCATAGTGTTTAAGGAAGACTTAAAGGGTTATTCCCATCTCCAAGATCCTATCCCAATATGTAGTAGGTGTAATAACAACAATATTAGCAAATACCTCCAATTAGAAATGTAGTATAGTTCTCCTGGTATAGTTAAGTCTCTTACCTCATATGCAGGGCATTGCAGGACCTTAGGTATCCATGGTTATGACCACGCATATAGTCACAGTTAGTTGCTAGTGGTCATAACCACAGATATCTAAGGTCCTGCAACGTCCTAAACATGAGGTAATAGCCAAGGTGAATCAGAAGAACTATACAAAGTTGATTTTGTATTTTCAAAGTACAGAAACGGGACACCCGACACCTCCATTGTTTCTTATAAAACGTTGTCTTCTTTGTTCAACAACCAATTGAAAATTTCAATTCTTCAAATAGTTGCCTACATGTAATATAGCTGACGCGTTTCTGCCCATAGACTGGAATTTTCCATGCATGTGGCATTGATGGATGGCATAGTAGCTCAGTGGTTAGCACTGTACGGTGGCTGAGTGGTTAGCACTGTTCAGTGGCTCAGTGGTTAGCATTGTTCCTTTGCAGCACTGAGGTCTTGGGTTTCAATCCCACCAACGCCAAGCGTTTGTATGTTCTCCGCATTTTTGTGTGGGTTTCCTCCGGGTTCACCGATTTCCTCCCATACTGTCAACCTAGTATGAGGCATTTCCAAGCGAACGGCAAACCTGTGGCCAGGAAATGAAGAGGTGGTGACCCCTGACCAAGACTACCACTGGGCCCTGACTTCACTCACCACCCTAGATAGGTGCCGCATCTATGAACCAAGCCGAATACCAGACCCTGGATGACCCTGAAGTAGGCCCTAGGTAGGCAGCAGATGCGATGAGTGCTTAGTCAATTCCACTAAGCTCTAAAGAAGACACAGAGATAAGAAACAAGGGGGAAGTAAACAAACAACTTATCTCCAGATGACTCAGGGAGATGAACTGCAACCATCACAAAGCTTCACCAGATGTATGCAAGCCGACTGCTTGCACTGAAGACTTGTTAAGGGTATTAGACCTATCACCAGCACAGAATAAGGAGAAATGAGGGTATATAAAGACACCAAGGAAAGTGCTGATAAAAAACAGCTGAAAGGGTGAAGAGCTCTACAGGGTCATAAAGGGAAAGGGGTGAAAACCAAGCACAGCACATACACAGGATACCAAATACACCAAGCAGGAATAATAGTATAGAAGGTCAGGGAGCAGTATGCACAGCCAAACTCTGTGACCTTCTATTGCCGGACACCACAGGATTGTCTGTCACCCGTGACACAAACTCCAAAGACATACTGATAGGGACCTTAGATTGTGAGCCCCAATTGGGACAGAGATTATGATGTCTGTAAAAGCTATATAAGCAAGCAAAATAAGAAACTAATAAGGTTCTGTATGTAGCTCACATCCTTGGTAACTGTAATAACCTGACACTTGTCAATTAAATGGGGTTTTCCCACCTTATTAAGTGATAGCAACACTTTATAATCTGAGTTGATCCAACATAAAAAGACCCCAGTGATCCTGAGAATGAAAGGGATACAAGTAGCCCTGCTTATTATCTATTCGCAGGACCCAGGACCCCCAGCTTTTTATTAGCCGAGTTATCCCAGCGAATCTAAAGTTGGACAGTTAGAATAATAATAAGAATAATAATAATAATTTTTATTTATATAGCGCCAACATATTCCACAGAGATCCAATCCAGCGGCCGGAGACTACTGTCATGGCCTCATGCCTCATGAATCAATCTGAACAGCTTTACTGCTTCTACTTCCATATCTTTTCTCTGCACAGTGTTGCATTCTCTTCCTTTTTAGGATCAGTAGAAAATGACCGCTATCCACCCCCTCCAATTCCCTGACATCACTTTATGATGATGGAAAAATCCCTTTTACTCTCATTCCTTATAGCTACCATAAAGCACAACCATCGTTTTACACTGTGTATACAGATAACACAGGGAGGAAGTGTGTGCTTCCAATATGGCCGCCCCCAGGACAGTTATGAAAGTGAAAAATAAAAAACCACGTTACATATAAATAAAGATCGGACACATTATTTCTCTTCTACAGACTGACATCTAATCACTGACACTAAAATCAAATATATCAGATATTCCCTTTAAGGCCACCAGTGGGCATGCACACAAGGTCACAAACTGCTATGTAGTCCGGAGGTCTGGACCATAGAGACCATTACAGTATATTGATACACCCCATTTTCCAGTTATCCCCAGTTATCCCAGCACTGACTTTCCTGCCTACGATGATTGATGAGGAATTTAATTTTCTCTGAGTCACATCAAGTGAATGTGGGAGTCATCACTAGAAGCAGATGTAAACATTAATATTTATTTTCTGACTTTGCCTACATGATAATAAGCTGATAAGAATTCCTAATGTGTGTGACTCTGAGACGGATGACTTTCATGCGTCCGCTAACAGTTCTCAAATTCCGAAAAGTGAATGAATGCAAGAAGGATGTTATGATATCGATGCTGACGAATAGTGAAGAGGCAACTATGGAGGCCTATACATGGCAAAGTCATAACCATGGTGACATATGGAGGCATAACGAGTCCCTAGAATTCCATACTATGGATCCATAGCTGCTCCTTACAACGTGATATTATACAGATATCTTAAAGGGTTATTCCCATCTTTATAAATGGGTTGAAAATACAAGCACATTTGCAATTTACTTTTTATTAAATTTTTCAGCCATTCCTGAATTATTTATATTTTTCTTTTATTTACAGCTAGTTACCTAGGTGACCGACCACCGAACATGTCCAGTGCTTAAAAGCTGTTTTCAATTGTGCTGGTAAGCACTGCTTTGAAGCTGGTCAGGCTCACCGGAGCTCCTAATCCTGGCAAACTACATTGCTTAAAAGTTAGGCTACTGCAGAGGTCGGTCTCCTAGGCAACGGAATGTAAATAAGAGTAAAGAAAAGTGTTAATATCTCATGAATAGCTGCAACGTTTAAAAAGCAATAAATTGAAAATGTGCTTGTATTTCTAAGTAGAGATGAGTGGACCAATGGATGTTTGGGTTTCCCAGGTTCAGATGGACTTTAGTCCAAAGTTCAGTCTAGGTACCAGGACTTTTCATGGTCTCGAACCTGGACCCGAACTGTCATGCGGTTTGCTGCTTTATGAGCACCAGGTGTCATGGCAACTTTGGACTCTGTTCATGTAGTGCCCCTGAGACCATCAGGGTGCTACAAGGTTCTGCATCCCTACCAGGATGTAGAGCTTACCCCCTTAGGTACCCAGAACCCCAGTGCCAGTGTGTCGCCCAGGGATAGGGGGTACTCAGAGCCGGGCCAATGGGGTCACTTCTAGAGGTATCATGGTGGCGTGACCGGGTCTGTGATCCCAGGCTCCACAACAAAAGGGGAATGTGTAAAGGGGGATTGTCTGTGACGCCACCCGTGGGTTGCGGTGATGAGATGGTGGCACCGCCGCTGCCTCTGGGGACCGTGCCCGGGACTGATGGTGTGGGGCAGCAAGGTGGGATCCCCTCCACGGGTAGGGGAGTTGTAGTCCCGTGGGCCAATTGGGAGTTGTGGTGGTGGAAGGGATTGCAGGGAGCAGGAAACTCACAGTTTGGTTGTCTTGGTGTTGGATGAAGCTAGGCTGATGTGTGTGGTCTGAAAACACAGAGTCCTTTGTAAACCAACTTGCCAAATGGCCAGTCACCGTCGGTGGGTGTCTTTGGGTCCCACACCCAGATGTACAGCCAGGGCCCTTCTTTCCACACTCTTTGTCTGTCTCTTTCCTGTCTGGACTAGTCCGTTTGAACGGCCTCCAGCTCAGGTCCCTCTCCCAGCACCAGCGGTCTACAACCCTGTCCCGGTCGCCTCAGGTTCCCCGCTGCCGGATCTCCATCACCTGTGGCCCTCACAGCCACCTAGTCCGGTAGTCCAGGGCTTCAACCCTGGCTACCACTTTCTCCGGGGAGCTGCAAGCCTTCCCTGTCAGCTTTCCACTGAATACAGCACACTAAACTAAATTCTGCTCTGTCACTTCCTTAACTTCCCTCGCCCCCTCCCTTTTCCTTGGGAGGGGGTGAGTAGGGCCTGATTGGCTGCTGTACATCTGTGTGGGGATTGTGTAGCTGCCAAGGAGGATTAACTCTTTCTGTGACTACCTGGTTTTACCAGGGCGTCACACCAGTACCACTAAAAATCCAGGTAATGCCAGTTTTCCCCAACAATCCCCATATAATGGTGCTTAGCTAGGGTGGGACCATGGATGGCCGCCTAGAGGTGGAGCCACTCCAGTCCACTAGTTGACCAGGTGGGAAGGGCAGACTGCGAAGAGAAGGTAGTTCAGAGTTGACTGCAGAGGAGTGAAGGTGTGAATGAGCAACGTCCTGACTCAGGTTGATGGTGACCTGGTTCCCAGGAGAGGTAGTTGCTGGTGGAGTATGGTAGAGTATTCCCGGAACTATGCACCGATGGGGTACTGGACCCTAGGACAGGAAAGAGCTTCAAGCTGACCTGTTAACACCTGCACAGCAAATGGGACCATCAAGGCCCTTGCGGACCCTAAAGAATCCGAAGACTCAGTAGCAAAGAGAGAGCCGGGGACAAGACCAGAGACTCCAACCCCACAGGGTTCACGTTACCGTCAGGTGGATAGAGGTGGACAAAACACAAACAGAGGATCCCCAGTGTTCCATACCATGGGGACCCCCTTACCAGAGACAGGTGCAGGGGAAGAAGGTACCAGAGAACCAGACTGGCACTGGGACGAAGGGGACCTGGAGGTGAAACCAGCCGGCCTCGGGCAACCAGTTAACAGCCGAAAAGTGAGTAAACCAGTTGCACTGAATACCTGTCTGGACTCCTTCTTGACGCCCACCGCACCATACACCCTCTGGGGCAATACTCAACTTGCGAAGGGACTACCATACTTGCTGCAATACCATCAACCCCAGTAAAGACACTGGCTCCCTATCTTTAGCCGCAACACCGCAAGCGGCGTCACGAAAAAACGTATTCACAAATTCCCTGCAAATATCACCATTACAAAAAGGGCCCAGGGCATGGACCCGGGTAACGGCCACCATCGTGACATTCCCAATAGAGACACTGCCCAGAACCGAGTACCCCAAATCCCTGGGTGCTACATTCATACTGCGGAGTTTGACACGCCACCTGGTGCTTCTGAGTTGCTTAGTCAGAGCCGGGCGTCAACCAGTTTTGTGCTCACTGATGATCGGTTTGGTAGGAGTTAATTCCTGCTAGCCTGAGAGTTGCTGCTGGGGTCATAGGTTACTGAAGACCGATCACAGCAGTCTCCGCCGTTTAAAAGATGGGGGATCTGGTTCCTCGATGCTGAATATAATGAAAGTGATACCGGTCTTAGTGCATGGTGAATCAGCTTCTAGAACACTGCTGTATGATATATTGGTTAGTTGTGGAGATATCCTTGTCATTGTGTATTTTCTCCCTTTTTTTTATTTCCTCCTGTGCACTCAGGGCCGGATTAAGGTTGGTGGGGGCCCCTGGGCAGAAAATCTGGTGGGGGCCCCATAACGTTAACATTTTTAGCCATAACAGTAGAGCGCGAACTGTAGCATTTAGATAGAAATCCAATGAACATTTATCCTGTTCTGCCACTTTCAGATTTACAGTACTACAATACAGATACAGTCCAGGATCACTCACAGCCGTCACTTATACACGGAAAGTAGAGTTAAGGCTGCTTTACACATTTCGATCTCGTATGCGATCACACACGCCCCCATCGTATGTGCGGAACAGGCAATTTGTTGCCCGTGTCGCACAAACGATTACCTCCATCACACGTACTTACCTTCCAAACAATCTCGCTGTGGGCAGCGAACATCCACTTCCTGGAGTGGGAGGGACATTCGGCGTCACAGCAACGTCACACAGCGGCCGGCCAATAGAAGCGGAGGGGCGGAGATGAGCGGGGCGTAAACATCCCGCCCACCTCCTTCCTTCCGCATTGCCGGCAGTATGCAGGTAAGCTGCAGTTCATTGTTCCCGGGGTATCACACGGAGCGATGTGGGCTGCCTCAAGAACGATGAACAACCAGACGTTCAATTTTTAGAAAATGAACGACGTGTCAGCGATCAACGTTTTAACGCACAATCAGGGTCGCATGTAGCTGTCACACACTACAATATCACTAATGATGCCGGATGTGCGTCACTTACGACGTGACACATCGTTAGATATACAGTTAGGTCCAGAAATATTTGGACAGTGACACAATTTTCGCGAGTTGGGCTCTGCATGCCACCACATTGGATTTGAAATGAAACCTCTACAACAGAATTCAAGTGCAGATTGTAACGTTTAATTTGAAGGTTTGAACAAAAATATCTGATAGACATTGTAGGAATTGTCACATTTCTTTACAAACACTCCACATTTTAGGAGGTCAAAAGTAATTGGACAAATAAACCAAACCCAAACAAAATATTTTTATTTTCAATATTTTGTTGCGAATCCTTTGGAGGCAATCACTGCCTTAAGTCTGGAACCCATGGACATCACCAAACGCTGGGTTTCCTCCTTCTTAATGCTTTGCCAGGCCTTTACAGCCGCAGCCTTCAGGTCTTGCTTGTTTGTGGGTCTTTCCGTCTTAAGTCTGGATTTGAGCAAGTGAAATGCATGCTCAATTGGGTTAAGATCTGGTGATTGACTTGGCCATTGCAGAATGTTCCACTTTTTTGCACTCATGAACTCCTGGGTAGCTTTGGCTGTATGCTTGGGGTCATTGTCCATCTGTACTATGAAGCGCCGTCCGATCAACTTTGCGGCATTTGGCTGAATCTGGGCTGAAAGTATATCCCGGTACACTTCAGAATTCATCCGGCTACTCTTGTCTGCTGTTATGTCAGTGACCCAGTGCCATTAAAAGCCATGCATGCCCATGCCATCACGTTGCCTCCACCATGTTTTACAGAGGATGTGGTGTGCCTTGGATCATGTGCCGTTCCCTTTCTTCTCCAAACTTTTTTCTTCCCATCATTCTGGTACAGGTTGATCTTTGTCTCATCTGTCCATAGAATACTTTTCCAGAACTGAGCTGGCTTCATGAGGTGTTTTTCAGCAAAATTAACTCTGGCCTGTCTATTTTTGGAATTGATGAATGGTTTGCATCTAGATGTGAACCCTTTGTATTTACTTTCATGGAGTCTTCTCTTTACTGTTGACTTAGAGACAGATACACCTACTTCACTGAGAGTGTTCTGGACTTCAGTTGATGTTGTGAACGGGTTCTTCTTCACCAAAGAAAGTATGCGGCGATCATCCACCACTGTTGTCATCCGTGGACGCCCAGGCCTTTTTGAGTTCCCAAGCTCACCAGTCAATTCCTTGTTTCTCAGAATGTACCCGACTGTTGATTTTGCTACTCCAAGCATGTCTGCTATCTCTCTGATGGATTTTTTCTTTTTTTTCAGCCTCAGGATGTTCTGCTTCACCTCAATTGAGAGTTCCTTAGACCGCATGTTGTCTGGTCACAGCAACAGCTTCCAAATGCAAAACCACACACCTGTAATCAACCCCAGACCTTTTAACTACTTCATTGATTACAGGTTAACGAGGGAGACGCCTTCAGAGTTAATTGCAGCCCTTAGAGTCCCTTGTCCAATTACTTTTGGTCCCTTGAAAAAGAGGAGGCTATGCATTACAGAGCTATGATTCCTAAACCCTTTCTCCGATTTGGATGTGAAAACTCTCATATTGCAGCTGGGAGTGTGCACTTTCAGCCCATATTATATATAGAATTGTATTTCTGAACATGTTTTTGTAAACAGCTAAAATAACAAAACTTGTGTCACTGTCCAAATATTTCTGGCCCTGACTGTATTATAGCGTGTAAAGCTTTACTCACATTTTTTACTGATCCCAATGTTAAGGCAGCCAGGGCCGGCTCCAGGTTTTTGTGGCCTCCGGGTGAAAGAGTCTCAGTGGACCCCATCCACACACAGACACATACAGGCATACGCACATATACATATTTGAAGACAAATTCATAAAAATACATATAAACAGACAAATATATGCACAGTCATATACACTGACATATATGCAGACACAGACGCATTAGGGCTCGTGCGCACGTTGCGTAATTCCATGCATTTACGCTGCGTATAGCACTGCAGTGTAAATGCATGCGTCCTGCGTCCCCTATACAATCTATGTAGATTGTGCATGATACGTGCGCACGTAGCTTTTATGAACGCAGTGATTTGGGTGCTAAAATGTTGACCCAAATCTGTGCGTTCATAAAAGCAGCATGTCAATTATTCCGTGCGCTATGGATGCAGCTCCCGCTCTGTCTATGGTGGGGGAAGCAGCCAGAGCGCATGAAATCGGATTTTCTGTACTGAAAAACTGCATCCATTATGCAGTGTTTCTGCAGCGATTTGACGCGCACATGTGCTGTCAAATCGCTGCAGAATATTCAGCAGTTACGTGTGCATGAGCCTTTACAGGTATTAATATGGGGAAGTCGCCAGCAGCCTCACTCACCTCTCCCGCTTGTTTCCGTCCAGCTCCTTCAGGACATGTGGCTGTGTTTCACGATGGCTGTCACTAACAGACATGACTGCACACTGACAGCACTGCTGTATATACATCACAGGAGGGGCAGGGGGCATAGACGTTACTGGAGTGGCAAACAGCTCTGGTGGTGTACTCATTACTGCGATGGGTGACATAGCGCTCTGGGGACCCATATAGTTCTGGGGGGGGCCGCACAGACTGCTCTAATTCATATATACACACACACAGTACTGCTTCTTACACACACAGCTCTGACACACACACACACTCACACTACAATGCACCCTCTACACACACACAATGCACCCCACATCACCACACACTACAATGCACCCCCCCCACACACACACACTGCACCCCACATCACCTCCCACACACACACACACACACACACACACAAACAATGCACCCCACATCACCTCACACACACACACACACACAATGCACCCCACATCACCTCACAAACACACACACAATGCACCCCACATCACCTCACACACACACACACACACACACACACACACACAGAATACAATGCACCCCCCCATTACCCCTCCCCCCACATACAATACAATGCACCCCCCCATTACCCCTCCCCCCACATACAATACAATGCACCCCCCCATTAACCCTCCCCCACACACAATACAATGCACCCCTCATTACCCTTCCCCACACAGAATACAATGCACCCCTCATTACCCTTCCCCACACACACGATACAATGCACCCTCCATTACCCCTCCCCCCACACACAATACAACCCTCATCACCCCCTACACACACAAATTACACTGCCCCATCACTACACACTCCTCCCTCCCTCGGAATACAGTACTCCTCCTCTGCCTGTCACAGAGCTGTGTTCCTTCACAAATGTTCCCCGTTGTGTCCTCAGCCCCTCCTCACTCATCCCCATTAATTACACCTGTCTCTTCAGCTCCTTCATGGAGCGCTCGCTTCCTCTTGTCCCGTGTGGCGCCGGCAGCACTGTGATGACGTCAGCAAGGTGCTGATCTCATCACGTTGCTGCACGTCGGGGGCGGGGCCGGGTCCCGCCACGCTGTTCAAATGTATTTACGTCTGAAAGATGCAAATACATTTGAATAGGAAAGAGGAAGCTGCGGTCATCGGCTCTGCTGCGCTCCTCTACACTGGGTGCATGCCGAGCACAGCACACAGCAGAGCCGACAGAGCACAGCGCACTGCCTCCTGCTAGTGTGCCTGGCATGCACACAGTGTAGAGGAGCGCAGCGGGGACAGCAGATACAGCGGCGCACTACACCGTGCCCCTGCTTCTAGGGAGGGGGAGGGGGGGAAGCTGCCCGCCCCTCGCTGGGTACGGCCGCAGCACATAGCAGGGAGCATTAGCACACCTGACCCCGGAAGTACAAGCGGCCGCTGGTACTTCCGGTGTCAATCAGCGTCCTGTGCCCGCAGTTTGTTTTTGCGTCTTAAAGACGCAGATACAAATAAATAGCGGTGCTTCAACACCCCGCGCCTCCCCCCCCCCCTGAAAACACAGCTGATTTATTAGACTGTCTTTACGGAGGGGGAGAGGGTGGGAAGAAAAAAAAAATGCTGACAGGTGCCAAGTATGGTGGGGGCCCCCTTAGAAGCTCTTTTGGTGGGGGCCCCTGGGCTGGAGCCCCGTCTGCCCCGCCTATAATCCGGCCCTGTGTGCACTTATTGTCTTTATCTCTGTGAGTGACTGTTGTGAGTAAAGGCCCAGTCATACACAACAACTTACCAGCGATCCCAAAAACGATGCGACCTGATAGGGATCGCAAGTAAGTCGCTGAGAGGTCGCAGGTGAGATGTCACACAGTCAGATCTTACCAGCGATGCAGGCACAATACAGGGGGTATAAGATCAGTGTCTCTTAGGAGTTAGGGTTACGCTGGGTTCCAGACCTTGCCACCATCAGGCGTACCTCTGGGATGAGGGACAGTAAGGGTCTCCCTTAGCTTGAGGGTGAGTTTAGGAGTCCTGATTCCCAGTCACTTCATTACTATTATGACACGAACCCCATATAAGTCAATGTAGACCTGAGCTTCAGTTCTGTAAAATGGTACTTGTAAGGCCTAGGGGGATTAAAAATTAAGCAAATGACAGTAAGAGCAGGACAGTTATATATACCATGTTTCCCAAAGATAACATGGCTTTCAGACTGCTGCACTGGCCCGATGTATAAACAAAATGAATATTCACTGCTTCGTCCGCCCACCCTCTGTGCCAGCCTTTGTGATTGGTTGCAGAAAGACTGCTATACATGCTCCCCACTGTTTAAACAAAATGAATATTCACTGCTTCCTCCAGCCACGTCAGCCATGTCAGAAACAAAATGATAGATCCCAAGCACTCAATCAAACGGGGACCCTGTCCCCAGTCCTTGTGCGCCTCAGGCACACTCTCGACTCCTCAACCTAATTCCTATGTCTTCTTGACTCTGGCAAACTGTTCTTGAAAAGCAAACAAGCCCTACCTGTGATACAGTCCTCACACGTTTAATTCGTCTACATTCACCGTACTATTACAACGCAAGACCTTGACAAAGGCCTAACATAGGCCGAAACGTTGGCTTGGCTTTGCTCTTTGGTAGTGGCATTTTTTCTTTTCTGTTTGCAAATAATCCACGAATAATAAAAAAATATATTTGGCATTACCCCTGCGTTTGATTGAGTGCTTGGGATCTATCATTTTGTTTATAGTCTCTTTCCCTTTAAGCACCTCCCCTTTACAAACAGTAGAGCCTAGCTTTACTCCTATTAACCCTCTATGTCAGAGTCTGTGACTGGTTGCAGTCAGTCTGCTGTATTGTAGTGTAAAAATAAATAAATAATAATAAAAAAAATATATAAAAATAGGTCCCCCCATTCTGCTAAACAGCCAAGGTAAAGCAGCAGCTGCAAGGACTGATATCAGGCTGGAAAGGGGCCAACATTCATGGCTCTTTCCACCCTGATAGTAGCAGCCTCCAGCTGTCAGTTTTACCTTGGCTGGTTATCAAAAATAGAGGGCATAACGTCTTAAATAAATAAAAATTTGAAAAAAATGGTGTAAAAAATGGTGTAGGGTCCCCCCTATTTTTGATAAACAGCCAAGATAAAGAAGACTGCTGGGGTCTGGTTTTCTTAGGGTGTGAAGGACCATGGATATTTGACCTAAAAAAGCAATCAGCAGCCGCCCCTTAAGTGGCGCATTTATTAAATTGCCCTAGTGCGGTGGCTATCGGGGTACTGGTTTTGGGGTTGATGCCAGCTGTGAATTGACAGCTGGCTTGTTTTGATTTATTTAACCTCTGTCTCTTCATGTATTTCAGGTTCCCATTGTTGGTAGCTGTCTGATTCTTTGGACTATGTGGGATCTTCATGATTTTTTTTTTTTTAATAAATTGGTGAACAAGGGAGTTGAGGAGTGTTTTTCAAAACAAAATATTTTTTCCTGTCTCTGTTTTTTAAAGCTTTTTTAACTTTACTCCTCTCAGGCGGGCAACTGAGAGGAAAAACTGACAGTTCTCCAGGGTCATAGAGTTTGCAGCTGCAGAAACAGGGAATTGTCAGATAACAAGACATGCTGGCAATCTCTAGGATTTTCTAAAGGCCACTTTACACGCTGCAATATCAGTACCGATATGGCTAGCGTGCGTACCAGCCCCCATCGGTTGTGCGACACGGGCAAATCGCTGCCCGTGACACACAACATCACCCGGACCCGTCACCCTACTTACCTGCCTAGTGACGTCGCTGTGACCGGCGATCCGCCTCCTTTCTAAGGGGGGCGGTCCGTGCAGCGTCACAGCGACGTCACTAAGCGGGCGCCCAATAGAAGCGGAGGGGCGGAGATGAGCGGGACGTAACATCCCGCCCACCTCCTTCCTTCCGCATTGCGGGCAGCCGCAGGTAAGGAGAGGTTCCTCGTTCCTGCGGTGTCACACATAGCGATGTTTGCTGCCGCAAGAATGACGAACTACAACGTACACGCAGCAGCAACGATAATTGAGAATGGACCCCCATGTCACCGATGAGCGATTTTGCACGTTTTTGCGATGATGCAAAATCGCTCATAGGTGTCACACGCAACGACATCTGACTCACCCACCGCAGGGCCTTGGGCAAATCGGTGTCAGGCCGGACTAGTCCGGGGTAGTCAGCGGTGGCGGTATGGATGGGGGAGGATGATAATAAGGTTTATAATATGTTCGTGACGCCACCTGTGGTAATTTGCAGCTATGGAGCTGCAGCTGCTGGAAGGGACCTCCGGGGCTGATGTTATGGCAGCTGAGGTGTTTCTTGCTCTCCATAGGTAGAGCGGGTATCCCGGGGCAACCTTTGGTGCTTCGTAAAGTCTATGGTGTTTGTGGATGCAGTGCAGGATAAAGCAGACGATACAGGGCTTGCAGTTCAGATCTTTACTCACTGTTCAGTCTCGGTGCTGCAGCTAACCGGTTACCCACGGAGTGCCAGGATCCGCCGTCAGGGACCTCCGCCGATCCCGAATAGGTCAAGGGTCAGTACCGGTACACCCCTCTTTGTGTCCTTTCTGACTGTCTCCTGAGCGCCAAAACTGTGCTATGCTGTCTTGCGCCTCCACCACAGGGCCTGTCCAAAGGTGGCTGTCCTCAGTCGTATCTTGCTCGCCTTTACCGGTGATCTGTGGCAGGTTGTGGCCTTGGGTGCTTGAAGCAATCTCCCGGCCGTCGGGACTATCGCCCTTCCGTGGCCCTGGAATCCCTTCTTTCGGTGTCACCTGGGCCTAGCAAGACCCCAGGATCTTCACCAGGAACCTCCTCCTGTCTTCTTCCTCTCAGTCTGCTGTCCTCTACTGACAGCCACCTCCTCACTCCTCAACTCCCTCTGACAGACTGCCTGAATTTGAACTTACTGGTTCCTCTTTCTACCACCTGACTCCTCCCACACTCCCCCTGGCTAGGCCCCTCCCCTCACCATTGGGACCAGTGGATGGGACTGACGGCCCCATGACCTGATCATCTATGGGGGTTACTGCCACTATCCCTGACCCATTGTGTGCCTACCAATTGGTGTGTGTGTTTTGTCTGTGAACCGGTAGATGACCCCATTCTTACCCGGTATGGGATACCACACCTCTGGGTGAGGTGCAGTACCTCTGTGGCAACGGAAGCCTCAGGGGCGCCACACTTCGCTAAAGTGGCCAGATCTGCGTCACAAATTCCGTGACCCAAACGAGATCGCTTTAGTGATGTCATAGCGTGTAAAGCGGCCTTTACACTTGCTGCCACTGGATTGTCAGCCGGGCGTGACACCTCCATGACAAGTAAAAACAGACAGAGTAAGGTTCCTGTGCAAGAACAGTATATTGACCCTTTGCAGTCCAATAATGTGCTTGTGGCACTATTGGCTTGCTGTTTTGGAGGTGGACATGGGTCCCCTTATTTCTTGGGCCACAAGCTGTACCAGTGGTATGTCCACACCTTCCTACTCTCCACATAAGTCCACAATCATACCTTACCAAGTCACTACATACATGCATACTCACATACGCTTTCTAGAAACTGACAAACATTTACACAAATTCACAACAAATTGGATGTACACATGTAACTGCTCAGCGCCAGTTCATGACTTGGCCCCGAATACACAATGGCTCTTACTGCACCGCAATACTTTGTAGCAGTAAGTGTCAAATATACTGTACGTTCGTATTGGAGTAATTGAGAAGGAGAAAGACCTTATTCTGTTCCAATCAATTTAAAAGGTACTGGACTGCTCAACAGGGCCGTACATTACCTATTATTTAATTTTTGATAAACAGTGCGTATGGCAGTGTACAAATGGGAGAAAAATTGAAGGAGTTTTCCATTGAAGAAAAATGACCATTTATCCACAGGACAAGTGATAACTTATCAACCTCTGGAAATTCAGCTCCTGGGACCTGCATCGATTGGCAGAAAGGGGCACTTTTATCCCCACTAAAATGGGTTGACATATTGTGCCGTTTGTTTGCTATGGTGTTCCCAAGCTCTGCTCTTGGGTTTTGTCGCGCTAGTGACTATGGGAAGCATAGCACATGACGTGAAATACTACAACACAAGGGGTACACTGGGGACCCTTTAACGGGATACCCTGGCGCTAGTGAGGGGGATGATGGGACACCTCCTTTACTCACCTGCAGATGTACTCTACACTCCTAGCCTAGGTTCCGCACCTGTCACCGAGCAGGATACCTGAGATTCTGGCAGACCTTGTAATAGCCCTGGCTAGAGAGCTGACACGTGAGAGATGCTAGCCACACCACTACACTAATAAAACACCAAGGGAAGAACATACAGACAGGGGGAAACACAACAACAGACTGCTGTAGTTAGCACCAAGACTGCAGCCTACACAGCAACTTGCAGAGAGGGCTCCACAGCTCCTTCCACCTCCAGGCCAAGCATCCAAATGAGTAAGAGAATAACCGGCACCCTCTACAGGGAACAGTGGGTATATATAGGGACTGGGAGTGGTCCAAACCGGAAACACCTGGAAAGATAATGAGAATGCTTGCTGGCAAGGAAAACTGACATTAACCCTCTTATCCCCAAAGGAAAGGGTATACATTTAATCTGCAGAGTCTCAAGGCAAAGTGACTCTGGCTCAGAACCTGTCACTAGTTTCCACAAAAAAGAAATGACCATGACAGGTGTTTCTGGCCGCCCCATAGAGAATCAATGGAGTGGTGGCATGTACACTGCTGATCCACTGTAATTGGCCATAAATCTTCCCATTTCTGATGATTATGTGGGTCCCAAATACCCTCACAGATCTATAAGTTATCACCTATAATGTGGACAGGTGATTGCTTATCTTCATGTAAAAACCCCATTAAGCACCTAGAGACCTAGAGAGTGGTGGGCTATAATGGTATTTCAGCAATGTCAGGTCCTACATGAGGGAACCTTAAAGGGAACCTGTCATCAGAAATTTCGCCCAAAAGCTAAAAGATTCCCCCTCTGCAGCTCCTGGGCTGCATTCTAGGAAGGTCCCTGTTATTATTGTGCCCCATGTGAGACCAAAATAAAGCCTTTATAAAGTTCTACCTTTTTGTATGCAGCTTCTGTAAATCCGACACGGGGGCGGGCTCTCTGCCGTCCGTTATTCTGCCTCCTGGTCCTGTATGCCGCCCCCATCGCTCCTTTCCATATCTGATGCACCGCCCACTGCTCCAGCCATCCCCGTGCATGCCCAGTGCCAGTCTCACAGGACTGAGCAGTGTGACCGCTGGTGACGTGTGCGCAGGCAAGTGATTATGGGCGGGGCTGTGATTGTTATCAGCAAGTACCCGCCCATAATCTCTTGAGCGCGCAAACCTCTCCAGCGTCACACTGAGCTCAGTGTAGATGCTAGACTGTATGGGCTGCTTCCAGGGATGACGTCCCTTTGTCATGTGATAGTATTTCGAACACGCCCCTATCACATGACAAAGGGACGTCATCCCTGGAAGCAGCCCATACAGTCTAGCATAAATCCTGAGCACAGTGTGACGCTGGAGAGGTTTGCGCGCTCAAGAGATTATGGCCGGGTACTTGCTGATAACAGTCACAGCCCCGTCCATAATCACTTGCCTGCGCACACGTCACCAGCGGTCACAGTGCTCAGTCCCGTGAGACTGGCACTGGGCATGCACGGGGATGGCTGGAGCAGTGGGCGGTGCATCAGATATGGAAAGGAGCGATGGGGGCGGCATACAGGACCAGGAGGCAGAATAACGGACGGCAGAGAGCCCGCCCCCGTGTCCCATTTACAGAAGCTGCATACAAAAAGGTAGAACTTTATAAAGGCTTTATTTTGGTCTCACATGGGGCACAATAATAACAGGGACCTTCCTAGAATGCAGCCCAGGAGCTGCAGAGGGGGAAGCTTTTAGCTTTTGGGCGAAATTTCTGATGACAGGTTCCCTTTAAAACCACTGTGCCATACACGGAAGCAACAGGCACATCACTGTTAAAGGACCCTGGAAGATATTTTTGCAAAGGCTTGGAGCTTATGGGTGTGACTGCTATAGAGTTAGGTTAGGCCACTGCCCTGGGCTCTTGGTTTTTGGGTGGCAAGTTCCTAGAAGAGGTCGGCAATCGGCATTACTAGTAAAAAAGAGTCTAGGGAGTCAAGACCTACTGTCCTCTATGGCAGAACCTGACATTCTCTGAGTCTTGTTCACCTAAAAGGGAGCAAATTATCTGGGGTAATTGCTTACTCTCAGTCACTTCTAGCCATAGAGAAGAGAGATTGTTTAGGCTTGAGAGCCAACTACCAATTAAGTAAATCGGGTGATGTGCATCTCTGTAATGAGGAGGGGTGTGGTGTAATGACATTGTGAAGCCCCGCCGGTGTTGTATCAGTGTCGGTGCATTACCTTCAGGGACTCCACGTAGCTGGTGCTGGTCACAGGTAGGGAATCTTCAGTTTTTGATCGTGACGCCACTCTCAGTATTTGCGGTCAGAGGGGACCGCCACTGCAGGTTAGAGGACGCCTGGGGCTGATGGTGAGTGCAGTCGGGTGTAGTAGCCTCCTGAGAGTGAGGCAAGCCCCAGGGCCCTTTGTAAAGCTGTAGTACCACAAGTCGCAGAATGACCACACACAGGCCGAGTGTCTTTCAGGGTTTTTACTCACTTCAGGTGGCAGGGTGAGTAACCCGGGCGTAGCTGGGATGAACCAGGTGGGAACCAGGTATCCTTCCGGCTGACTGTATGAGGGTGACTACAAACTCGCCTTCCTTAGCCCTTGGTGGTTTGGGGTGACCCCGACTTTGAGTCCCTATGGGGGTCACCCAGGGAAGATGCTCCAAGCCTCTCTCCCCTTCTTGTTTTGCCGTGTGCTTGTTCCCCGGGCCAGGCCACTCCAGCCTCTTGCCTCCTGTGACCTATGGGCCCTACTTGCGGTTACGTGGCTGCGGCTTTTGGTTGTTGTGGTGTGGGCTGTAAGAGCCCCACACCGGCAGGTTTAGCAGGGAAAGGTGAATCTATCCTCGCTTCGGGATCTGCCGCCCGGTTGGGCCTGGTGCTCTCTAGAAGTCTCCGTACTTCCCACTCCGTGCACTCTCTAGCTGAAGCTGGCTTTCAGGCAGCACTTCTAGTTGACCGTTCTCCCCCGTCTGTAGTCACTGCGCGGGCGCTGTTAGACAGCATCAGCCCCACAGGTCTGCTCCTCACTGAGCCCTCTGGAGTTCTGCTCTAACCGACTCACTGGTGGGTTTTTCCCTCTCTGCTCTTTCTGCTCACATCTCCTCAGTCCGAGCTCCCAGCTCTAACTAACTCCTCCTATCTCTCTTTCCTTCCCCACTTGTGTCTGCCTACGCCACCTAGCAACCAGACTCTCCACCACACCCCTTGAGAGGAGATGGAGGCTCTCGCCCCCTCCACTATTCCAGTGAAGGCGTAGGCTCTGCCCCCTCCTGGGATCCCCAGGGGTCCTCTCTTAGGTACATGCGTGAGACCTGATCACTATGCGCCTGTGTTCCACACCCCTGTCAGCCATCTGGATTACCTGTATTGTACTGTCCCCAGCATGGGTGCAGTACTCAGTGGTGCCTGACCAGGTCAGGGGCGCCACATTCCCCCTTAGTTATCACCAGCACGTCCTCGGGCTGCAAGACAACATTTTAAAATGCATAAAACATTAAAACATGTAAAACATTTAAAAGCACCAGGTATCAGACATCACCTCCCTCCACCCACAAGTCCGTTAACCCACCCAAAACCCTCTCACGTTGGCCGCGACTTCAGCCACTTCTGGCAGGATGTAGAGGCGGCTTTCATGGGCTGGTGGTCTTCAGGGTATACCTGGCCTGGTGGATCCGCGCCTTCAACCTCTTCTGGCAGGATTCAGAGGCGGCCTCCACAGTTGGTGCTGACCAGGTACCCTCTTTGTGGTGGTGAGCCAAGGCCCCATAAACAGGCGTGCTCTCTGGTCGCAGGTGAGCCAAGCCCCTAAACAGGCTGGCCCTGGTGGTGGTGCCACTGGTGTAACTATTTACACTGCGAGAGTTTGTGGCTATAGCAAGTTCATAGCCTTAAGTTTATTTCTCACAATAGTTTTTGTGGGCGCATTTCTTTAACGTTGCAAACAAAACTTTTAAAACTTTAACTTCTGTACTTCTTTCCTGTACTTTACTTTACTCCTCTTTTTCACTAGGGCGAGGGCACGTTGGGCACTGGCACCTGTGACTTTCCTGCTCTTTGTCTCTGTCTTCATCTGTAGGATCTTTATCTTTCCGTTCTTGGTCTTCATCTGTTTCTACATCTGGTTCTTTATCTCTATCTTGTCTTTCTTGTCTTTCTTGTCTTTCTTGTCTTTCTTGTCTTTCTTGTCTTTCTTGTCTTTCTTGTCTTTCTTGTCTTTCTTGTCTTGGACATGGTGCTACATCGAGCGCATACAATCCCCTTTCACCTTCATGCAGAGTGAACTGTACTGCTTCTCCAATTTTCAAATTTCTGCCTGAATGTCCTCTGGGCAGGTGGGCTTGAACATCTCTCCTGTTAACAAATATGCCCTCTTTTATTCCTTTCACTACAATGAAGCCGTATCCACTTTTCAGGTTGAAGTCCTCTACTATTCCTCTGTAAAGGGGTCCTCTAGCCTGGGCTTTGGACCTTCTTAGGCACCTTTTCTCCTCCAGATCTCTGGCTGTAACCTCTTTCTGTTCTGGGGACTGTGGTGTCGGAGGACGCTTTGATCTGCTGCGCCGTGTCTTGCGGGCTGGGTTCATGCCTGCAGGCTCCCAGGTGAGGTCTTTGGGCTGATCTTCGTCTGCTGACGGTGTCAAGTCTTCCTCCTCCCAGCGGGAATAGGGCAGCATCTCCGGCTCTGGGTAGGGGTCTGCTGCGGCTGGCGTCGGAGTTAGCCCTTCTGCTTCCTGGCCTCCTCTCCCCCTTAGTTCTTCCTGGCACTCCTCTGATGGCAGGACTGGGGATGGACTTTCTCCTGCTGGCCCAGGCGGGGGACTCTCTGGTGTAGCTGCAGGGGTTACCTGAATCTCCTCAGGGGTGCATGGGGGGCGCAGGTACAGATCCACCAACCACTGGGGAAACTTGGCCTCCATGTCAGCCCTCATCTGCCAGTATTCTTCCTCCAGCGTGGGCTTCCTATCAGAGACCTCCGTGGATTGGGGAGCGGTATCAGCTCTGGCCTTGCAGGCCGGGGTAAATGGTATGTCTCTTTTATCTTGGCGGGCCGCGCCCTGTATGGCGGCGGCCTGGTCTTGGCGGGCCGGGCAGGGCATCGCTGCGGCGGCCTGGTCTGTGCGGGCCGGGCAGGGCATCGCTGCGGCGGCCTGATCTGTGCGGGCCGGGCAGGGCATCGCTGCGGCGGCCTGATCTGTGCGGGCCGGGCAGGGCATCGCTGCGGCGGCCTGGTCTGTGCGGGCCGGGCAGGGCATCGCTGCGGTGGTCGGAGCTTGGCGGGCCGCACCCGGCGGGGCTGCGGCCTGGTTCAGCATATCACCTGCGGCGCGGACGAGCGTCGCTGCTGCGTTGGAGTCTTGGCGGGCTGGGTTCAGCAGGGTGGCAGCCTGGGTCAGCGTCACACCTGCAGCACGGATGAGCACTGCCGTGGTGGTCGGAGCCCTGCGGGACAGGCGGGGCATCGCTGCAGCGGCCTGGGCTTGGCGGGCTGCTTCTAGCGTGGCTGCGGCCTGGTCCAGCATCGCCGCGCCGGGCGCCTCTTCGGGGACCGCGGGCGTGGCTGCAGGGGTCGGGGCACTCGCGCTGGCCGGGGCATCACTTGACTCACCCACCGGTGGCAGCATCGGGGTCTGCGTCGTCGCCGCTCGGTCTGACATGCGTCGCGCGGCTCCCTCCTCGTAGGTCCGCACCGCCGCAGCCATCCCCAGGAACTCCGCGTACTCTTCTCTGACCTGCTCTATGACCCGGGTCTCCAGTCGATCACAGAACTGGGCCAGCTCCCGATACCACCAGGCAGCGGAGCCTGGTTCTGGGTTCCTGCTGTCAGACGCCATTCCTTCTGCGCCGTCTTCCGCACGATCTCCCAGCAGTGGACTCTTCGCTGCCTCCTGTAACAAGTTGTCCAGTTTCTGCTCTGCCTCTTTCAGCAGCTCCTCTCCCAGCAGCAGGCTTGTGGCTCCCTTTCTGTTCCGCCGTTTCTCGACGCTTCCACCCTCATAGCTGGCAAGGTCAGAACCCTGCAGGGGATCTCTGGGTAGCCACACCTCTTCGTGGGCGGTAACTTCTTCCAGCGCGGGCTGCTGTTGTTTTTCAGCGCGCTTTTCATGGTGGCAATATGGCGGCGCTTCCAATTTTCCAAGCGGACCGCCCAGGCACATGGTCACCTGTCTGGACAGGTCTAGTCCTTATCCTGTTCGTGACGCCAGATGTGAAGCCCCGCCGGTGTTGTATCAGTGTCGGTGCATTACCTTCAGGGACTCCACGTAGCTGGTGCTGGTCACAGGTAGGGAATCTTCAGTTTTTGATCGTGACGCCACTCTCAGTATTTGCGGTCAGAGGGGACCGCCACTGCAGGTTAGAGGACGCCTGGGGCTGATGGTGAGTGCAGTCGGGTGTAGTAGCCTCCTGAGAGTGAGGCAAGCCCCAGGGCCCTTTGTAAAGCTGTAGTACCACAAGTCGCAGAATGACCACACACAGGCCGAGTGTCTTTCAGGGTTTTTACTCACTTCAGGTGGCAGGGTGAGTAACCCGGGCGTAGCTGGGATGAACCAGGTGGGAACCAGGTATCCTTCCGGCTGACTGTATGAGGGTGACTACAAACTCGCCTTCCTTAGCCCTTGGTGGTTTGGGGTGACCCCGACTTTGAGTCCCTATGGGGGTCACCCAGGGAAGATGCTCCAAGCCTCTCTCCCCTTCTTGTTTTGCCGTGTGCTTGTTCCCCGGGCCAGGCCACTCCAGCCTCTTGCCTCCTGTGACCTATGGGCCCTACTTGCGGTTACGTGGCTGCGGCTTTTGGTTGTTGTGGTGTGGGCTGTAAGAGCCCCACACCGGCAGGTTTAGCAGGGAAAGGTGAATCTATCCTCGCTTCGGGATCTGCCGCCCGGTTGGGCCTGGTGCTCTCTAGAAGTCTCCGTACTTCCCACTCCGTGCACTCTCTAGCTGAAGCTGGCTTTCAGGCAGCACTTCTAGTTGACCGTTCTCCCCCGTCTGTAGTCACTGCGCGGGCGCTGTTAGACAGCATCAGCCCCACAGGTCTGCTCCTCACTGAGCCCTCTGGAGTTCTGCTCTAACCGACTCACTGGTGGGTTTTTCCCTCTCTGCTCTTTCTGCTCACATCTCCTCAGTCCGAGCTCCCAGCTCTAACTAACTCCTCCTATCTCTCTTTCCTTCCCCACTTGTGTCTGCCTACGCCACCTAGCAACCAGACTCTCCACCACACCCCTTGAGAGGAGATGGAGGCTCTCGCCCCCTCCACTATTCCAGTGAAGGCGTAGGCTCTGCCCCCTCCTGGGATCCCCAGGGGTCCTCTCTTAGGTACATGCGTGAGACCTGATCACTATGCGCCTGTGTTCCACACCCCTGTCAGCCATCTGGATTACCTGTATTGTACTGTCCCCAGCATGGGTGCAGTACTCAGTGGTGCCTGACCAGGTCAGGGGCGCCACAACATCAACACCCTATATAATGTGTGCTTAATTATTAGGCAACTTCCCTTCCTTTGGCAAAATGGGTCAGAAGAGAGATTTGACGGGCTCTGAAAAGTCCAAAATTATGAGATGTCTTGCAGAGGGATGCAGCAGTCTTGAAATTTGCAAACTTTTGAAGCGTGATCACCGAACAATAAAGCGTTTCATGGCAAATAGCCAACAGTGTCGCAAGAAGCGTGTTGGGGAAAAAAGAGGCAGAAAAATAACTACCCATGAATTGAGGAAAATCAAGCGTGAAGCTGCCAAGATGCCATTTGCCACCAGTTTGGCCATATTTCAGAGCTGCAACGTTACTGGAGTACCAAAAAGCACAAGGTGTGCCATACTCAGGGACATGGCCAAGGTAACGAAGGCTGAAAAACCACCACCTCTGAACAAGAATCATAAGATAAAATGTCAAGACTGGGCCAAGAAATATCTTAAGACTGATTTTCCAAAGGTTTTATGGACTGATGAAATGAGAGTGACTCTTGATGGGCCAGATGGATGGGCCAGAGGCTGGATCAGTAAAGGGCAGAGAGCTCCACTCCGACCCAGACGCCAGCAAGGTGGAGGTGGGGTACTGGTATGGGCTGGTATCATCAAAGATCAACTTGTGGGACCTTTTCGGGTTGAGGATGGAGTGAAGCTCAACTCACAGACCTACTGCCAGTTTCTGGAAGACAACTTCTTCAAGCAGTGGTACAGGAAAAAGTCGGTATTGTTCAAGAAAAACATGATTTTCATGCAGGACAATTCTCCATCACATGCATCCAACTACTCCACAGCGTGGCTGGCCAGTAAAGGTCTAAAAGATGAAAAAATAAAGACATGGCCCCCTTGTTCACCTGATCTGAACCCCATAGAGAACCTGTGGTCCCTCATAAAATGGGAGGGGAAAACAGTACACCTCTCAGAACAGTGTCTGGAGGCTGTGGTGGCTGCTGCACACAATGTTGATCGTAAACAGATCAAGCAATGACAGAATCTATGGATGGTAGGCTGTTGAGTGTCATCATAAAGAAAGGTGGCTATATTGGGCACTCATTTTTGGGGTTCTGTTTTTGCATGTCAGAAATGTTTATTTCTAAATTTTGTGCAGTTATATTGGTTTACCTGGTGAAAATAAACAAGTGAGATGGGAATATATTTGGTTTTTATTAAGTTCCCAAATAATTCTGCACAGTAATAGTTACCTGCACAAACAGATATCCTCCTAAATACACCATTAATTGAATAGGATCCATAATATCATAAATTCCAATATTTCTAAACCATGATCCCAAAATTACCATTAGAGCCTACAAATGATCACTGGTTAATTGGTTAGACCATAAAAAACCATCCAAAAGGACACACGTCTTTTTTAGGAAAATTATATACAAATCTTTATTAACAATATTATTATTTGTAAAGGCACACAGTATAGACAAACAGTGTTATTAAAAACATGTGAAAACCACCATATTAAAAACCAACAGGGCAGTGTGGTCAGTCGAACAATATCATCCACATGGAATATTATGCAGCGGTCATGATTAAATATCACAGGCTCAGTTATGTCAACATATAGATTTAAAACCAGATGACACTTTTAAATTACATCGCCGGTACAACAACTCAAAGTGATCATACCCATATTGATATAATGGATATGAAGACTTTGCTACATGGTTTATAGATATCACATATGGATCAGTCCCGATAGCCAGAAATAATGATACAATTTATTGGCATAAAAATAGACATAAAGGAGGTCAATAATTTGCCTCTGAATTATAGTAAATTTATCCAGAATAATTAGCCAAAAAATTGCAGTCAGAGTTGCAGGCAGTCATTCATTGAACATGATTTGTAGATATTACATCTATAAAAGCAAGTGATTACAGCCAGCAGGAAAAAAAAGGGGTCCAGCTGATAAATATAAGCAGATATAGGCAGTTTAGCCAAATGCATAAATTTACATATGTGCCAAAGCTTGTAACCAGAATAGCAAACAGTCAAAATTACACATCTATATGCTGGAGTTATAAGGAGCAGCATCAACCATACAATTTACCATAAACACTGAGCCATAAAGTAGTACAGGGACAATGCCCTAGGTTAGACGAAAGTTGTAGTGATTGTCTGGTAATACAGACCCGCTGTAGCCATAGTACCGATCCCGACCACACTGCCCTGCACCTCGACGCGTTTCGCAAGAAAGCTTCGTCCAGGAGGTGCAGAGGCAGTGGGGAAGGCACTTTTTAAGGACACCAAATGAGACGCACCTGTGTGAATCGGCGCGCGCCAGCCGGCCGTACCACCATCATCGCGGCCCCCGGCGTCCCGGAAACAGCTCTGCGCATGCGCGCATAACGTGGATCCGATAGGACGCCAGGAGTCACGTGGAGGGAGGAAAAGGCCCGGGCAGCGCGCGCACCCACAGTGCTGCTGATACAGCCATATCATGAAAGGGCAATGTAAAAAGATAAAGATAAAGATATCCTTCTAAGATAGCCAAATCTAAAAAAAATCAACTCCAACTTCCAAAAATATTAAGCTTTGATATTTATGAGTCTTTGCGTTGATTGAGAACATAGTTGTTGATCAATAATAAAAAAAATCCTCTAAGGCTAGGTTCACACACTGCGTCTTTTTGACGCTGCGTTTTTGTGCGTTTTTGGCCGCTAAAAACGCACAAAAACGCACCTGCGTCGAAATGCATGCGTTTTTGCCGCGATTTGGTGCGTTTTTGGCTGCGTTTTGCTGCGTTTTTGATCTCTGCGTTTTGCTGCGTTTTTCCAATGCATTGCATGGGGGGAAAACGCAGAAAAACGCAGGAAAGAACTGACATGTCCATTTTTTTTTTTTAACTCAAAAACGCAGGTAAAAAAAACAGATGTGTGCGGACTGCAAAAATGAAAACTCATAGGCTTTGCTGGGGAAGCAAAGTCCTGCAGTTTTGAGGCCAAAACGCACCCGAAAAACGTGCAAAAACGCCGCGAAAAACGCACTGTGCGCACATAGCCTAAAATACAACTTGCCTAATAATTCTACACACAGTGTAAACCATTTACCAAGATGATGGGAAGTGAAACCAAATCTTATATAAATCCCATCGACCTGAAGTGATCAGCAGAGCGGGGCACTGTTATCCTCAATAATGCATCATTATGCCCATTAGTATGGATTAATAGTATGCATGCCCGACCACCACTCCATTACTTTCCTATGGAACTGCTGAACACTGTTCTGGCCTTTTCTGGTCACAGTGTAGAGAATGACCCATAACTGATGGACAGTGGAAAAGCCCAGGGGTTACCATGGGCGGTAAAGTCACAGCAGAAAAACACTGAGAAGCCTTACGGAAGAGTAGAGAGAAAATGTCAGTCTGTTTCCAATGATGTAGAATCTTCACTTATTGTTGGGTAGCCAATGGCTAATGTCTGACATGTAGGGATGCACATACAGGACCTTCTCAAACGTGTGCCATTTGCAAAACCGGTGTCTTCCTAAGTGGCAAAATCCTTTTCACCTCCTCAGACACTAAAGCCAAGGGCATAATGTTACCTGTACACCCCTTATAACTATCCCCAGCTGTTCAGCCACACTAGGACTCAAAAGCAAGAGGGGGACCACTCTAACCCCTACTCTGAACCACCAGGGTCACCGTCATTAGCCTGTTTACTGCTCAAAAACACCTGGGACATCATTACCCTTTACTACTTGTTCTTATGAACAAATATTATGGGTAAATAGCTCGATCCAAAAGGAGCAAACAATGGTCTGAACATAAAAAAAGACCTAAAACATAACTTTTAATAGGTACCAAATAAAATCATCTTTTGAGCAACTGCTTTTTTATTTGGTAACTATTAAAAGTTATGTTTTAGGTCTTTTTTTGTGTTCAGACCATTGTTTGCTCCTTTTGGATCCAGCTATTTACTCTTGTGGATACTGTGGGTCCCCTTGGTATTTTGCTCATTCAATAACTGGCTGTATATGGGTAGAGAGATGAATTGCCCACATAGTGGCTTACTTTGGGGTTCAGGTCAAGGCTGGGTCCAGAACTGAACTTTATCTAAAGTCACGCACCCTGACGAAGGAATTGAAACGCGCGTCGGTGGCTTTGGACCGATATACAGACTGCTAGATAGCACTATACAGGTATCTATATGGATCTTAATCATGGCGTGTTAGATATCTTTATCTGGAAGATTGCGGGATACTTAGCTTTCTGAACTTAGCTTTTGCAGTTCAAACAGCTGATTTTTTTTTCTGCACTGGCATAGTACTTTTTGATTTATAAACTCAGCTGACCCACGTATATATGCACTCCTTGTAACTTTCTTACTAACAAGCACTGCACTTTTGTTGTATCCTTTTAACACCATAATAGCACTTTATGTCAATAGTGCAATATCCTGTCTTGCATTTTGTATTTAATAAGTGATATATCTACTAATTTGTAATAAATTGTCATATATATTTTTTTATTCGGTCTTTATATGGTTGTCATAGTGGTCTTCATGCTTGCTTTTTAATGTTGTTTTTAATTATTTTAGTATATGTGTCATTAGTATTTTCCCTAAAAATATACTGGGGTTTTTCAAATATAGAGTATTGGGATCATTGTGTATCTAAAGTCTGGCTAAACACGCCGAACCGAACTTTAACGGGTCTGCTGATCTCTACTCTTGGGTAATATTAAATATTTAGAACCATTATGTAGAGTTAATAGGTAACCAAACTTCGAAACACTTTATTTACTATGTAACCGTCCATGTTTGACAGTGTTGATATTTGACGGTCTACCCACTACCAATCAACCGATCAACACCGGTAAACAATCAAAATATATTTTAAAGTTAGCTACTCTCTAACATTTTTCTTCTTCAATTAGCTCATGTCGTGCATAAATCTACCGAAAATTAAATCAAAAACCTCCAATGCTTAATCTTAATTTCAGATCTTTCATCCACACATTACGTATCGTACACAATGTACAGACTGTAACTGAATATACAAATGAAATACCAAACAAATTAGAGATCCGAACATTGAACATCTGCTTTCCATTTGTTTCGAGCAGCAGATTAGTGTAGCCTGAGGTGTCGATGGGCTGAGTCGGCGCTTTGATACCTGTGTAGACATCCAGGATATGTAACACCCTATTAGGTAACAATGGAAAACAGAAGTTGATGTTGATGCACGTGCCCAGGCAAAGATAAATTCACCTGTACCTTCTACTGATGAACATTTCTAAATCGGATCCTGAAGGCTAAACAAGTGAACCGAGAACCAGAAAAGGTGCCTCCGTCTGGTAAAGATATAAAACATCTGGATATTCTACTCGTAGAACTACTTTTAGAAGACAACATGGTCAGCTGCATAGTTCAGACCATTGCTGTGATATTGGGAAATGTGGCCACCATACTGACATTTGTCGTCTATGGACTACCATACTGGAGAGTGGCCATCATAGCCGAGAGCAGCTCTTATGGCAGGCGTATCGATGGTCACTGGTTGGGCCGTTGGGATGGACTTTGGATGACCTGCTCGAGACAAAACAATCTCCCAATGTCTTGTCAACCCTATTCCAACATAGTGGGGTCGATGACTCCAGATATAAAGGTTTCAAGAATTTTGATGTCCTTTGCTGTGATGGCGGCAATTTTGGGCTCTGTAAATTCCCTAATCGGCATGCTGTTCAGTAACTTTTGCACTATAAGTGAAAGGAGCCGTAGCTGCTGTCTTCTTCTGGCGGGCATCAACTTCATCATGGCTGGAATTCTTGTTCTTGCACCTTCATTATTAATTGCTTTTAACATCATGAAAAATGTTTGTTTCTCCGAATGCAAAATTATCCAAAGAGAGGAAATTGGCGAGGCGGTCATGCTCGCGTGGCCAACGGTGATGCTCTTCTTCATTGGAGGATCTATATTTTGCTGGTATCACCCATGTAGATGTTCAGGGGAGAGATGCCTCTGTCCCAGTGAAGACATTCAACCTGATATGTGTCAAGAGAAGAACCACTTAACAGAAGAACTTCATGTGCTCAAACCCATTCAAGAGGAAATTATTATATAAACATTTGGCAACTTCAATTTTGAGCATAATGTATGAATCTACTTAAAGGGTGGCAAGTTTGTGAAGGCCATCCCACCCATTACTGATTTGTTGTGAGTTTTTTCCTTTTTTTCACATACAAAGCAGATTACAGAATTGTGAAATACTGGAGTGCAGTATGAAGGTGAGAATGAAACTTTAAAGGGGCTTGTCTAGGTTGTCGAATGTGTTGGGGGTCCTTATTTTGTGGCACTTAATAATACATAAGGTTCTCAGCTCACTTGCCTTCTTCACAGACTGCACAGCTCTGCTCTTCTCAAAACCAGACTAGAGATGAGTGAATATATTCATGTGGAGTCAAATTATTCTGGAAAATTCTAAAAATTTGTATGAACCAAATTTATTGCATTTTGCTGAACCGAAAAAGGACACAAAAATGTTCCAAAAAGCCCCAAAAACTTATTCTCACCTCACAGCTCACGTTTCTGGTCACCACGGTGTTCACTATCCCTCCGGTCTTCACCATCCCTCATCCGGTCCTTGTCACATATTCTGATCACTTGTTAATCCCGTCTTCATGCTAGGCCGGAACTTCTGGGCAGGCAAGGTCACCATTTACATCGGGATGTCTTGACCTTATGTGTGCTTTCGTACAACCACCCAAGGTCCATCAAAGCCGGAAGTCCTAGTGTAAAGAGGGGATTCAGCACTCACAGCAGAAAATGTGACAAGGAATGGACAGGTGACGATGAGGAGCCGAGGTGCCCTAGTGGTGACTGGTGAAGTTGTATCAATATTTTTTTCATTTTTCATATCTTATATTTATTAGGTTCTGGGGTCCCAAACAATAATAAATTCACGATAAATAAATTCTCTCCAAATCGAATTTCCGGGAAAAATCCATCCGAATTTTGCTTGATCCGCATATCTCTTCCAATTGAAAAACAGTCCAGTCCTTGTCCCATATTCTTCTCACTGCTTAACCTCGTCTTCATGCTTGGCCAGTACTTCTGGACCAGCAAGGTTCTACATAGAACCGCCAAAGCTCCATCAAAGCCGGAAGTCCTACTTCGGTGTTTCCCAAACTCCAGTCCTCATGGCCCCCAACAGGTCATGTTTTCAGAATTTCCTTACTGTTGAACAGGTGATGGAATCATTATCAAAGCATCCCCTGTGCTATATTAAGGAAAGCCTGAAAACATGACTTGTTGGGGGCCATGAGGACTGGAGTTTGGGAACCACTGTCCTAGTGTGAAGAGGGGATTCAGTGCTCGCAGCGGGGACAAGAAGATGTGACAAGGAACGGATGGGTGACGGTGAGAAGCCGAGGAGCCAGAGAAGTGAATGGTGAAGTTGTACCAGTATTCTTTTTTTCATTTTTCACATCTTATATTTTTTTATGCTTCGGGGTCTCTTGATGCATAATAAATTCATGGACAATAGCTTCTCTGCAAATCGAATTCCCAGTGAAAATTCACACAAATTTTGCCTGATCTGGTCATCTCTTCCAATTGAAAAACAGTTTTCAAATGTGCAGTGTTTTTGTAATTGGAGGAGGCTGATGGACAGGTCCAGTCACTCGCTGCTCCATCAGTATCCATTTTGAGATCAGAAAAGCTGTGCAGCCTCTAAGGAAGAAGGTACTAATAAGAGTAAGGCTATGTGCACACGCTGCAGATTTGGTGCAGAAATTTTCTGCACCACATGTGCACGCTATGGCAAAAAAATTGTCAAAACCGGATGCTGTTTTGACTTGGTTTTGTTGAGGTTTTGGTGCAGTTTTGATTCGGTTTTGGTGCGGTTGTGAGGTGGTTTTGATGCAATTTTGGTGTGGGTTTTGATGTGATTTTGGTGCGGTTTTGATGCGATTTTGGTGCGGTTTTGATGTGATTTTGGAACGGTTTTGATGATGTTCTGCTGCTGTTTTGATGCGGTAGTGGTGTGGTTTTGATGCAAGTTTGGTGCGGTTTTGATGTGATTTTAGTGGCGTTTTGATGCGAATTTTGTGCGGTTTTGATGAGGTTTTGCTGCAGTTTTGGTGCGGTAGTGGTGTGGTTTTGATGCGATTTTGGTGCAATTTTATGTGATTTTGGTGCGGTTTTGATGAGGTTTTGGTGAAGTTTTGATGCGGTTTTGGTGCGGTAGTGGTGTGGTTTTGATGCGATTTTATGTGATTTTGGTGTGGTTTTCATGAGGTTTTGGTGAAGTTTTGATGCGGTTGTGGTGTGGTTTTGATGCAATTTTGGTGCGCTTTTGATGTGGCTTTGGTGAGGTTTTGGTGCGGTTTTGATGCAGTTTTGGTGCGGTTTTGATGTGATTTTGGTGCAGTTTTGAAGAGGTTTGGATGCTGTTTTGGTGTGGCTTTGATGAGGTTTTGGTGCAGTTGTGGTGCGGTTTTGATGCGATTTTGGTGTGGTTGTGGTGCAGTTGTGGCGCGATTTTGGTGTCGCATTGATGCGGTTTTGGTGCGTTTTTGATGCGGGTTTTGGTGCAGATTTTTGGGCCATCAAGAAAGTCAATGAATTGAAGTCAAAGAATGAAAAAAAAACACTGCTAAACCTGACCAATAATTGACATGCTGTAGATTTTTTTCTGCATCAAAATCTGCACAGCAAATCTAAAATCCCATAGACATTGCTGGCTTCAGGAGAGGCATGCAGATTTTGATGCAGATTTCTAAAAAACTGCATAAAAAACTTCGTCAAAAACCACAGCGTGTGCACAGGGCTTAAAAGGAGAACCCATAAACGTATGTATTAATAAATGACATAAAATATTGACCTTAACAGATTTTTTAACATAAAGTGGACTCCCCCTTTAAGGAGCATAGCATATTTTAGAATATTCTCTGTTTCCAAAAGCGTCCTGCAGAATTCTGATCTAAGCTCTAGGTGTGAACAGGGATGAAGATGTGATGCAACTCAGATAATCAAAGGAAAGTTACTCAACATTTTTTGCAAGTATGAACTATGAAATTATGCTAAAAATTGGGGCTATCTTCTAAAAGCAAGCTGCTTGTATAGATTTAAATGGTTAATACACATTTTTCATACACCGTATTAGGACAAATATACATCACAGAAGGGGGTCTTCTGTTTAGACCCTCCCTCCAGGAGCCATAGCAGAGATATTGCTTTTTTTAAGGTGCTTTTTGCTTTAACCAATCACATTGTGTCACTGAAATCCTGACTCGTGTCACTAAAATCCTGAAATGGTGAGACTGCAGCTACATCCCCCTCCTAGCCACCTAGTATTTAAAGATTCACACATTTTCTAAAAAGATGAAGGGGATTCTGAATATTTACAGATAGGAAAAGGGTAATATAGATATAAATGAGATAATGAGTTCAAATTATTGCTTGTAATAGTAAAATCCCAAGAACGCAGGTTGCTAATTAGTGATCACCGGTCCATTACTAGCTTATATGGGACCTGACTACTCAGTTTGATTATTGTATGTAGTATAATGACCACTGCTTTTAATTATTTATTTATGACTTAAAATGTTGAGATATTTTATATGGAGGCGTATGGAGATTCTGGGGTAACAGCGCCCCCCCCCCCCCCATGTGGCCAGGGTATCAGAGACATGGATGACATGTACATTAACAAAGTCCAGGAATGGCCCAGAATAGCAGAGAATCTGTCATTGGGCCTTAAAGGGGCTGTTCATAACATTAAAGGGTCTTTCCAGTGAAAACAAGTTATCACCTACACACTAGATAGGGATCATTGAGGGTCCGACCACTGGGATTTGTGCTGATCGACCCCCCCTTTGCCAAATGGAGCAACAGATGGGACCCCCAAACACTGCTCATTCTCTAAAAAAGCCAAGCACAGAGCTTGGCGGCACCCTAGAAAATGAATGGACCCACATGTCAAAGAAGCGCTCCCCTTGAAATGATTTATTAGCTATTTTTGATTATTTATATCTCTTGTGTGTACAATGATTAAACATATTTATTTTGGAGAAAACAAGACTGTTTTTGCTTTAGATTTAAAATAAAAAAATATATTTTTTAATATTATTTGTTGTATTTTTCTTCTTTTATTTGTATATATTGGTACACGTGTAACCTAAGGAGCAAAGTGTATATACAGCACATTCACAGCATGACAGGACGGTTGAATGTGAGATGATGAGTAAATGTAATGGCCTTCAGTAGGATGTCATTACTAGGCAAAACATGTCATTAGCAGGGAGTGACTCGTTAGGGCAACACTAAGTCATACGGGATGATATCTGATGTTATATATATGATATGTGATCATACAGGTCACTATGGTGAGGTGATCACAGGAAAAACTGAGCTGATCGAGGAGGGAGAAGCACAGCAGCAATAGCACAGCGCCATGCTCCGGGTAGTGGCCACGACTGGTACTGCAGATCGCACCAATATTGGTGAACATTAAAGGGGTATTCCCATCTCCATGATCCTATCAGTCTCCGAAAAATGTAAAGTGGTCATAATTAATGTTAGTCGTCTAACAAGCACTGGAGACCTTTCCCTGATGTGATCTGCTCCATGAAGACTCTGTTTAATTCTTTTGCATGTTTTTTTAATTTATTATTATATTTTGTTGTGTTTTCCATCCGCCCTTTTTTTCTTTCCTGTCCTCCACCTATAAAGGGAATCTGTCACCAGGTTTTTGCCACCTAATCTCAGAGCAGCGTAATGTAGGGGCACAGATCCTGATTCCAGCGATTTATAACATTTTATTTGCAGGATATTATCACTAGAGGACTAGTAAATCTGCTGCCATGTAGTCCTCCATGTTCGTGAGCTCTATATAACCCCGCTCCACCACTGATTGGCAGCTTTCTGCCTATGCACAATCCTTTATATTCAAGAGCTATGTATAACCTTGCCCTCACCACTGATTGGCAGCTTTATGCCTATACACAAAGTCCTCAATATTCATGAGTTGTGTATAATCCTGCCCTCACCACTGATTAGCAGCTTTTTTCTTTTGTAGATTCCTCTATATTCATGAGCTCTATAACCTTGCCCTCACCACTGATTGGCAGCTTTTTGCCTATGCACAGATTCCTCCATATTCATGAGCTCTATATAACCTGCCCTCCCCAGTGACTGGCAGCTTTCTGCCTATTTACAGATTTCTCCATATTCATGAGATCTGTATAACTCCACCATTACCACTGATTGGCAGCTTCCTGCCTATGCAAAGAGTCCTCCATATTCATGACTTTTATATGAAAACCTGCCCTCACCACTGATTCGTAACTGTCTGCCTATACACTGAGTCCACCATATTCATGAGCTCTGTATAACCCCACCCATACCACTGATTGGCAGCTTTCTGCCTATGCACAGAGTCCTTCCTATTCATGAGTTCTATATAACCCCCTAACCACTGATTGGCAACTTTCTGCCTATATACAGAGTCCTTCATATTCATGAGCTCTGTATAAACCTGTCCTCACCACTGATTGGCAGCTTTCTGCCTATGCACAGAGTTTGCCATATTCATGAGCTGTGTATAACCCTGCCCTCAGCAATGATTGACATCTTATTGCCTATACACAGATTCCTCCATATTCATGAGATCTGTATAACCCCACCCTCACCACTGATTGGCAGCTTTCTTTCTATGCATAGTGTACACAGAAAGATGCCAATCAGTGGTGTGGGAGGGGTTATACAGAGCTCAGCATTCTGAGAACTGCTAGATCGCGGCAGATAAAACAGTTTATAATCAAAACTGCAGCAAGCAGCCCAGGAAGTGATACATTGTAGGATTCAGGATCTCTGTCCCTATTATGCTGTTCTCAGATGGGGTAGCAAAAACCTGGTGTCATTTTCTATAAGTATTCTTCACCTACCTTTAAATTCTCTGTTCCGCGCCTACAGAGGAATCTTCTGTATTAAGACGTTATAATCTCAGCGTCATGAGATGCCTGAAGACATCTTTCCTGTCACTTCAGGTGCAAAACATTTGAACTGATTGTTTGTACTGGATGTAATAAGAGCTCCAGACGTTTCTCCGCACGACGCATTTCACGGTGGAGCAGAATCCCATCCGTTGTGATCCACGCACTTTATTAGTCGTCTAAACATTGAGCTGACAGCTCCTATCTGTCTTCCACTGGAACAGCGCTAAATGAAAGCCCGGAGTCAGCACTTCAGCTGACAGCCCCGAGAACACAGGGATGACATCTTGAGAGGTTTTTTGCACCTTTTCCAAAAAGCTTCCACTGATACCTAAGATGACAAATGAAAGCCCCATGGAAATCTATCATTCCTGAAGAGAGAATGTTAAACGTTGCAGGTGCTTCATTTAGCTTCAACCTACATTGTAATATATGTTACTGTGCTCACCGGGCCTGTAAGCGAAGTAGACCTTGTCCGTGGCACTCGGACCCCAGACCCGGCTCGAGGACGGTGCAGACATAGACAGTGACAGACACGAACACGTCAGGGTTGATTAAATGAATTTACACAGAATGAAGGGATGAGCGTTCACAGCTGTACTTGTTGGTTACACTTCGAAATAGAGGCACTGAGCTTGATGGTTATACAATATCAGGCACAGTCTCAAAGCTAGGTGGTCATACTGGTAGTAAACGCAAAGCTAGGTGGTCATACTGGTAGTAAACACAAAGCTAGGTGGTCATACTGGTAGTAAACGCAAAGCTAGGTGGTCATACTGGTAGTAAACGCAAATCTAGGTGGTCATACTGGTAGTAAACGCAAAGCTAGGTGGTCATACTGGTAGTAAACGCAAAGCTAGGTGTCATACTGGTAATAAAGGCAAAGCTAGGTGGCCATACTGGTAGTAAACGCAAAGCTAGGTGTCATACTGGTAGTAAACGCAAAGCTAGGTGGTCATACTGGTAATAAAGGCAAAGCTAGGTGGCCATACTGGTAGTAAACGCAAAGCTAGGTGGTGATACTGGTAGTAAACGCAAAGCTAGGTGGTCATACTGGTAGTAAATGCAAAGCTAGGTGGTCATACTGGTATTAAACGCAAAGCTAGGTGGTCATACTGGTAGTAAACGCAAAGCTAGGTGGTCATACTGGTAGTAAGCGCAAAGCTAGGTGGTCATACTGGTAGTAAACGCAAAGCTAGGTGGTCATACTGGTAGTAAACGCAAAGCTAGGTGGTCATACTGGTAGTAAACGCAAAGCTAGGTGGTCATACTGGTAGTAAACGCAAAGCTAGGTGGTCATACTGGTAGTAAACGCAAAGCTAGGTGGTCATACTGGTAGTAAACGCAAAGCTAGGTGGTCATACTGGTAGTAAACGCAAAGCTAGGTGGTCATACTGGTAGTAAATGCAAAGCTAGGTGGTCATACTGGTATTAAACGCAAAGCTAGGCGGTCATACTGGTAGTAAACGCAAAGCTAGGTGGTCATACTGGTAGTAAATGCAAAGCTAGGTGGTCATACTGGTAGTAAATGCAAAACTAGGTGGTCATACTGGTATTAAACGCAAAGCTAGGTGGTCATACTGGTAGTAAACGCAAAGCTAGGTGGTCATACTGGTAGTAAATGCAAAGCTAGGTGGTCATACTGGTAGTAAACGCAAGGCTAGGTGGTTGTACTGGTAGTAAATGCAAAGCTAGGTGGTCATACTGGTAGTAAACGCAAAGCTAGGTGGTCATACTGGTAGTAAACGCAAATCTAGGTGGTCATACTGGTAGTAAACGCAAAGCTAGGTGGTCATACTGGTAGTAAACGCAAAGCTAGGTGTCATACTGGTAATAAAGGCAAAGCTAGGTGGCCATACTGGTAGTAAACGCAAAGCTAGGTGGTGATACTGGTAGTAAACGCAAAGCTAGGTGGTCATACTGGTAATAAAGGCAAAGCTAGGTGGCCATACTGGTAGTAAACGCAAAGCTAGGTGGTGATACTGGTAGTAAACGCAAAGCTAGGTGGTCATACTGGTAGTAAATGCAAAGCTAGGTGGTCATACTGGTATTAAACGCAAAGCTAGGTGGTCATACTGGTAGTAAACGCAAAGCTAGGTGGTCATACTGGTAGTAAGCGCAAAGCTAGGTGGTCATACTGGTAGTAAACGCAAAGCTAGGTGGTCATACTGGTAGTAAACGCAAAGCTAGGTGGTCATACTGGTAGTAAACGCAAAGCTAGGTGGTCATACTGGTAGTAAACGCAAAGCTAGGTGGTCATACTGGTAGTAAACGCAAAGCTAGGTGGTCATACTGGTAGTAAACGCAAAGCTAGGTGGTCATACTGGTAGTAAACGCAAAGCTAGGTGGTCATACTGGTAGTAAATGCAAAGCTAGGTGGTCATACTGGTATTAAACGCAAAGCTAGGCGGTCATACTGGTAGTAAACGCAAAGCTAGGTGGTCATACTGGTAGTAAATGCAAAGCTAGGTGGTCATACTGGTAGTAAATGCAAAACTAGGTGGTCATACTGGTATTAAACGCAAAGCTAGGTGGTCATACTGGTAGTAAACGCAAAGCTAGGTGGTCATACTGGTAGTAAATGCAAAGCTAGGTGGTCATACTGGTAGTAAACGCAAGGCTAGGTGGTTGTACTGGTAGTAAATGCAAAGCTAGGTGGTCATACTGGTAGTAAACGCAAAGCTAGGTGGTCATACTGGTAGTAAATGCAAAGCTAGGTGGCCATACTCGTATTAAACGCAAAGCTAGGTGGTCATACTGGTAGTAAACGCAAAGCTAGGTGGTCATACTGGTAGTAAACGCAAAGCTAGGTGGTTGTACTGGTAGTAAACGCAAAACTAATTGGTTATACTGGTAGTAAACGCAAAGCTAGGTGGTCATACTGGTAGCAAACCCAAAGCTAAGTGGTCATACTGGTAGTAAATGCAAAGCTAGGTGGTCATACTGGTAGTAAACGCAAAGCTAGGTGGTCATACTGGTAGTAAATGTAAAGCTAGGTGGTCATACTGGTAGTAAACGCAAAACTAGGTGGTCATACTGGTAGTAAACGTAAAGCTATGTGGTAATACTGGTAGAAAACGCAAAGCAAGGTGGTCATACTGGTAGTAAACGCAAAGCTAGGTGGTTATACTGGTAGTAAATGCAAGGCTAATTGGTTATATTGGTAGTAAATGGAAAGCTAGGTGGTTATACTGGTAGTAAACGCAATGTTTTGTTTGTTTTTGCCTTAGAGACAGAATGGAGACATATTTACCAGGATGGAGTCATATATACCAAGAGGGGGACATATATCCTAGGAGGGGCACAGGAGAGGGACATATATAGCAGGAGGGGGACATAGATACCAGGCGAGGGACATATATACCAGGGGGGCCAAGAAAGGGAGGTATATACTAGGATGGGGACATAAATACCAGGAGGGACTCAGGAAGTTGACATAGATACCAGGAGGAGGACATATAAACCAGGCAAGAGACATATATACCAGGATAGGCCCAGAAGAGGGACATATATACCAGGTGGGGCCCAGAATGGGGACAAATATACCAGGAGGACGACATATATACCAGGAAGGGGACAAATAAACCAGGATGGGGACAAATATACCAGTATAGGCTTTATTCCTCTCACGTTACAATTCTTTTTTTTGCATAGTTTTTGTTAGAACCTCTCCCTTTATTTATATTTATTACCCTGTGGTGCCCACTACTTCTTTTTAACAAAGTGATGCAAGGAGCAGTGTGTGGGGAATATAATATTGAGGGGCTCTATGTGTGAGGATAATATACAGAGGGGCAGTGTGTGTGTGGGGATATTATATAGAGGGGCAGTGGGTGGGGTTATATTATACAGAGGGGCAATGCATGTGTAGGCAAATTATACAGAGATGCAGTGTGTGTGGGGAGAAATTATACAGAGGGGCAGTGTGTGTGTGTGGGGGGATATTATTCAGGGGCAGTGTTTGTAGGATATTATACAGAGGGACAGAGTGTGGGAAGATAATACACAGGTGCAGTGTGTGTGTGGGGGATATTATACAGAGGGGCAGTGTGTGGGAGGATATTACACAGAGGGGCAGTGTGAGTGCAGTCTGTGCGGGAGATATTAAACAGCGGCAATATGTGTGGGGGATATTATAAAAATGGGCAGTGTGTGGGAGGATATTATATAGAGGGGCAGTGTGTGTGTGGGATATTATACAGATGGACAGTGTGTGGGAGGATATTATACAGAGGGGCAGTATGTGTGGAAGGACATTATACAGAGGAGCAGTGTGTGGGGATATTATATAGAGGGCCAGTGTGTGTGGGGGGATATTATACATAGGGGGCGTGTAGGAGAAATATTATGGAGAAGGCCGGTGTAGAGATATATTATTGAGAGAGGCGGTGTAGACGGTGTATTATTAATTTTCTGAGGGAAATACTTTATTTTTTGGAACAATGTCAAGGGTGCTAACATTTTCTACCATGACTGTGTGTGTATACAGTTAGGTCCAGAAATATTTGGACAGTGACACAATTTTCGCGAGTTGGGCTCTGCATGCCACCACATTGGATTTGAAATGAAACCTCTACAACAGAATTCAAGTGCAGATTGTAACGTTTAATTTGAAGGTTTGAACAAAAATATCTGATAGAAATTGTAGGAATTGTCACATTTCTTTACAAACACTCCACATTTTAGGAGGTCAAAAGTAATTGGACAAATAAACCAAACCCAAACAAAATATTTTTATTTTCAATATTTTGTTGCGAATCCTTTGGAGGCAATCACTGCCTTAAGTCTGGAACCCATGGACATCACCAAACGCTGGGTTTCCTCCTTCTTAATGCTTTGCCAGGCCTTTACAGCCGCAGCCTTCAGGTCTTGCTTGTTTGTGGGTCTTTCCGTCTTAAGTCTGGATTTGAGCAAGTGAAATGCATGCTCAATTGGGTTAAGATCTGGTGTTTGACTTGGCCATTGCAGAATGTTCCACTTTTTTGCACTCATGAACTCCTGGGTAGCTTTGGCTGTATGCTTGGGGTCATTGTCCATCTGTACTATGAAGCACCGTCCGATCAACTTTGCGGCATTTGGCTGAATCTGGGCTGAAAGTATATCCCGGTACACTTCAGAATTCATCCGGCTACTCTTGTCTGCTGTTATGTCATCAATAAACACAAGTGACCCAGTGCCATTGAAAGCCATGCATGCCCATGCCATCACGTTGCCTCCACCATGTTTTACAGAGGATGTGGTGTGCATTGGATCATGTGCCGTTCCCTTTCTTCTCCAAACTTTTTTCTTCCCATCATTCTGGTACAGGTTGATCTTGGTCTCATCTGTCCATAGAATACTTTTCCAGAACTGAGCTGGCTTCATGAGGTGTTTTTCAGCAAATGTAACTCTGGCCTGTCTATTTTTGGAATTGATGAATGGTTTGCATCTAGATGTGAACCCTTTGTATTTACTTTCATGGAGTCTTCTCTTTACTGTTGACTTAGAGACAGATACACCTACTTCACTGAGAGTGTTCTGGACTTTAGTTGATGTTGTGAACGGGTTCTTCTTCACCAAAGAAAGTATGCGGCGATCATCCACCACTGTTGTCATCCGTGGACGCCCAGGCCTTTTTGAGTTCCCAAGCTCACCAGTCAATTCCTTTCTTCTCAGAATGTATCCGACTGTTGATTTTGCTACTCCAAGCATGTCTGCTATCTCTCTGATGGATTTTTTCTTGTTTTTCAGCCTCAGGATGTTCTGCTTCACCTCAATTGAGAGTTCCTTAGACCGCATTTTGTCTGGTCACAGCAACAGCTTCCAAATGCAAAACCACACACCTGTAATCAACCCCAGACCTTTTAACTACTTCATTGATTACAGGTTAACGAGGGAGATGCCTTCAGAGTTAATTGCAGCCCTTAGAGTCCCTTGTCCAATTACTTTTGGTCCCTTTAAAAAGAGGAGGCTATGCATTACAGAGCTATGATTCCTAAACCCTTTCTCCGATTTGGATGTGAAAACTCTCATATTGCAGCTGGGAGTGTGCACTTTCAGCCCATATTATATATATAATTGTATTTCTGAACATGTTTCTGTAAACAGCTAAAATAACAAAACTTGTGTCACTGTCCAAATATTTCTGGACCTAACTGTATGTATATATGAATATCTACATAGCCAGCAGCCTTTATTACATATATATATATATATATATATATATATATATATATATATATATATATATATATATATATATATATATATATGTATTAAAATAAACCAGGTTGCCTCTTGTCTGTCTGCCAGGTATCCGCCAGCAGGTGGCATTAATATAACACCATCTGATGTTGGCACGATAATAGCATTTATCTTGGCACCAACTGCTACAAGGATACTATGACATGATAAGACTTGCCGGGACCTGATATCGCCATCCGCAGATGTCAGGTTATGGCAGTAATGTGAGCAGATTCCTTTTATCACGATTCATTGCCGCACGTACTGTAATAAGTATATATCAATAATATCCAACCTCTAACTCCTGAGTAAGAAGAATGCAGCCTTAAATGTTATTTAAATTTTTAAAGGACGTGGACACCACTTTCGGGGGCAATTTTTCCCCCATTTAAATACATGTATTTTTGGCTCAGATATATGTTTTGCTATTGGATTTCCTTAAAATAATGTTCATCATTTTGCTTTTAAGGCTTTTTGTCTCCCTGCAGATTACTGGCTACAGAATGAGTCAACTGAGAAAAAGTCAGTGAGTTTGTAACTTTTCCTCTTTTCAGCTGATTTACTGTATGACCACAGATGTTTTAAAGGAGAGCTGAAGTTTCTTGTGATAAGAAATTAAGTGACCGAAGTTCCGAAAAAAAGACAAGCTTACTGAAAGATTCTTCGTTAGCTCATTCTATAAGGTGCAATAGACAGTACAGCAAAGTGTTTTAATGAAACCTCATTGAACAGTTGTCCTCAGCACTATGCCGGTCACTATCGTTGCAAGTTCATCTCCAGCCTTCAAGATCAGTTACGGGAAAGGGGTAACCATAACCATTGATTGGTTATGGGAGGATACACAACTCTTGCACTAAGTAATGGTTGACTTCACCTATGTGACTGATGTTCTCCACAATTATTTTGTGCCACATATCCTCCATTGGTATATTAGGAAGATCAAGTGTTGAGGGCAACTGGTTTAAAGGGTTATTCTCACCCAGTCTTCTCCTGCCAATCAACTTCCTCCTTACCAAGGGGCGATGCTCTTCTGCTTGATTGATAGATTGGACCAGTAGCATTTCAAGGTCACTGGCCTAACTATGTGCTCTGCAATGCTTGAAGCAGGGGCTTCTTTGTCTGTGCAGCTTTGGAGGAGCGCCAGATCCAGCAATACGGTCAACTTCAGTGCAGCACTTACAAGATCTATAGCAAAGAGCTTGTAAGCACTGAGCTCTTTTCTAATAGCCCGGCCACCTCTTCAGTCTGTCACCAATGGTTGACATCAGTTTATTGGGAAGACCAAGCATTGAGGACAACTGGTTTAAAGGGTTATTCTCATCCAGTCTTCTCCTGCCTATCAACATCCTGCTTGCCAAGGGGCGGTGCTCTCCTGCTTGATTGACAGTTTGGACAAGTAGCATTTCAAGGTCACTGGCCTAACTGTGTGCTCTGCAATGCTGTAAGCAGAGGTGGCTTTGTCTCTGTAGCTTCGGAGGAGCGTAGGGGCCCTGACAATTGCCAGATCCAGCAATACAGTCAACTTCAGTGCAGTGCTTACAAGCTCTATAGCAAAGAGCTTGTAAGCGCTCCACTCTTTTCTATTAGCCACCTCCTCACACCAGTGGCTGATCTAATGTTAACCATTAATATTGATGAAAATAACCCTTTAGAGACTGTAATGGTGTCTGCATAATACGGAGTGCCCGACTAGCAGACGAGGAGTTCCAAAATGCTGCATTGAGAAGCTGCAGCTTCGAGGATGACTGACGTCTGAATAATGGAAAAGCACCATTTTTTCAAAGTTTAGTTATCCTTTAAACATTCAAGAAGTGATTCAGCCCCAGGCTCCCTGTACATGATAAGCCGCATGAGCTTGAGAAACCGGAGTGTCCATACGGAGATGTGATTAGAGGCAATGTATGCACATAGTTTACACAGCATGGGGCAAGTATGCGGCCCTGTTTACATGATCACATATGTATTCATCACAACATCCTCCACTTTGTATCTGGCTGATAATATCGGAACATGGCGGCAAACATTATAGGTTTTATGTAGAAATCATTAATTCCCCAACCATCAGGATTACATGGGCCGCCGCATGATGCAAAGTTTGCAGTGTCATGCTTTTACTTATAGAGATGCGGATGATATATATTTTCAGATTTTTTTTTGTTGCTTTTCTTATAACCTAAAGTCATCTTTTTTTTCTTTTTTTCTTACTTTTATGCCAACAGACTATATTCACACTTTATGCTTTTTTTTTTAACATTTCATTATTTCTTTTATTTTTTAGCATGTCTGGCTGCGTGCAATCACAGACCTTGTTTGCTAGTCACTGTAGATTGGTGTAAAAATAAATAAATAAAAAAAAATGTTGTAGGGTCCCCACATATTATGATAAAGCATACAGCGAAAGGCTGCAAGCCCCAGCCCTGCACTTATCTTGGCTGTGTATCAAAATAAGAGGATAAGAGGAACCACATTTTACTTCTTTTTTAAATTCAATAAATAATTTAAAAAACGGCATGCAGTTCCCCCCCTCCCCAATTTTTATACCTAGCTAAGATAAAGCCTACAGCTGGGGGCTGGTATTCTCAGGCTGTGGAGGCCCATTCTTATTGGGCCCCTCCAACCTAAAATTAGCAGCCTGCAAACGCCCGGGATTTTCACATCCATTAGATGGTAGATAAAATCAATACATTTACTGAAATCCATTAAATCCATTAAAAATCAAGTAGATACACAAAAAATTGTGGCAGGCAGGTCTTGATAGAGAATACATTGGTGCTAAATAAACAAGCATAGTAAAGCGGACAGTTACTACTTCCCCCTTAAATTGTCCACACTTCCAGCACCATTGTTTGTGTGGTCTCTGTGGTGATGGTGTCCCATCTGTCAGTCACTTGACCACTGCAGCCAATCACTAGCCTTAGGGGTACTTTGCACACTACGACATTGCAGGTGCGATGTCGGTGGGGTCAAATCGAAAGTGACGCACATCCGGCGTCGCTGTCGACATCACAGTATGTGAATCCTTTTACATACGATTAACGAGCACAAAATCGTCGTTATCGTATGATCGGTGTAGTCTCCGACATTTCCATAATTTCGCAGCAGCGACGGTACAATGTTGTTCCTAGTTCCTGCGGCAGCACACATCGCTGTGTGTGAAACCGTAGGAGCGAGGAACATCACCTTACCTGCGTCCCGGCTGCAATGCGGAAGGAAGGAGGTGGGTGGGATGTTTACGTCCCGTTCATATCCGCCCCTCCGCTCCTATTGGCCGCCTGCCGTGTGACGTCGCTGTGATGCCGCACGACCTGCTCGACCTGCCCCCTTAGGAAGGAGGCGGGTCGCCGGCCAGAGAGACGTTGCAGGGCAGGTGAGTGCATGTGAAGCTGCCATAGCGATAATGTTCGCTACGGCTGCTATCACAAGATATCGCATGTGCAACGGGGGCGGGGACTATCGCGCTCGGCATCGCAGCATCGGCTTGCTATGTCGTAGTGTGCAAAGTACCCCTTAGTGATGATGTTGTTTGTATGAAATTTCAGGTAGTGTTAGTTTGCAGCAGACTGAAGGACGAGACGCCATGACTGCAGAACCGGCAAGGTTCAACAGAGTTGTGTGGAAGAAATTGTTATTTATAGAGATGAGCCAACCCGACCTGTAAAGTTTGGGGTTCGCACAGAAAACTGGGTGTCTGGAGCTTGAACCTGAAGATGGTCTTTTAAAAAAAGTCCATGCCGAGTTCGGGTGCTTTTCCTATTCTACCCACTCTATCGAGCATCACTGTGCTTGGGTACGCTCGGTGCTCGGCCCATTGGGTGCTACTGGCTGTCTCTGAATGGCTCCCACCGAGGAGTCAAAACAACTTTTTGGATGCTGTATGTAAAAAATAAAATAAAATCTCTGCCCTCCTTCCCCTGGAAATCCTCTGTATATGGCCGGCTGTATGTGGATGGAGAGCTGAACTGCCCACTCATTGACTCCCATTACACGCGTTACTTGAGTCAAGCCCGTAAGGTCGAGTCCCAATTGACTTCCATTTTTATTCTCAGCCGCTATTAATTTTTTACAGGAGTATTTACAGTTTCTTATGTTACAGAATTGTAATTTATCTGTAAAAATCAGATGGCCTACTGTGGCTCCGTGTGGCATCTGATGTGTTTACTCACACCCATCCGACTTCACAGCATCGGTTCTGAGTTTGATTCCAGTGTCAGCTTAGTGTCATCCCATTGTCTTGGAGGAGTGAATCCGAGAACAATGTCGGGAGAAGGAGAACACAATTTCTCCATCTTCTCCATTCTATGGGTCTGCGGAAATCAGAGTGCACTAAGTTATCATCCAAATTTCACGCACCCCTAGACTTGAATGGGTGCTCGCCGTCTGATTTAGGCTGTCAATTGCAGCATACTGAATCAGGATAAGAAAAAAATATGCTGGTTGGCCTTGTCCTATAGTGTAACATTAGTCCAAGGGCTATCTAATCCGATAAAACACCAGATGGCACACCTTAGACTCCTCCATCTATAAAAATACCAAAAAGCTTGGGTTGAACTTGAGGCACATCCAGTTCTCTCGGCGTAAGACATATTTTCTGGCACGAGGCTTGGTTACAAATTACACTGCTTGCCCAGGTAACATTTTTGTCTGCTGACATCACCCACGCTAATGATACAAGTCGTTGGCTGTGAACCATAGTTTTGAACATATAAATTTCCACGTTTTCCTACGTGGTTTCACGTGTCACAAGTGCCGTAATTCATCTGGACTCATTTAGTGCTCTTATGTACCGTGGATATGTGGAAAATGTAGATAATAGAAGCACAGCTGTAAGCTCCAGGGTTGAAGTACAAAGTATTCAATAGGTCCCCAACTATTACAAGTCATTAGTATCGCTGCTGTTGTAGGGTCTAGTAGAGCTTGATCTCACACAATGGCCGAAGAGAAACTGAAACATGGATATCCCTTGTTGATCAGTGGTCAGCCATAAGGATGGTCTACTATCAGAGTGGTCATTCGCAATTCTGCAATAGGTTTGGTAATGTTGCACATCAAGACCGGCTTGTCCTGATTCCAGCTTGTGAGGTTGAGGTATAACTTGATGCTTCTAATAGAAGATCTGCAAAAAGGCTCCACAATTAACCATAGGCCATTTATAGGAGGCACCAGTTCCAAAAGTTCATTTGATACCTTGGCACCCCCTATAGTTATCACCCTGAGCAGGTGTATACAATATACGCCTCTACACTCATATTCACTCCCTTCACTCCCATCGACCCCGATGTATAACATCCAGCCCCTCGCCCCAACCTGGTGTATAACATCTAGCCCCTCGCCCCACCCCGGTGTATAACATCCAGCCCCTCGCCTCACCCCGGTGTATAACATCCAGCTCCTCGCCCCACCCTGGTGTATAAATCTAGCCCCTCGCCCCACCCCGGTGTATGACATCCAGCCCCTCGCCTCACAGCTATGTGTAACATCTAGCCCCTCGCCCCACCCTGGTGTATAACATCTAGCCCCTCGCCCCACCCCGGTGTATAAGATCCAGCCCCTTGTCTCACCACGGTGTATAACATCCAGCCCCTCGCCTCACCCCGGTGTATAACATCCAGCTCCTCGCCCCACCCTGGTGTATAACATCTAGCCCCTCGCCCCACCCCGGTGTATAAGATCCAACCCCTCACCCCACCCAGTGTATAACATCTAGCCCCTCGCCCCACCCCGGTGTATACCATCCAGCCCCTCACCTCACCCCGGTGTATTATATCCAGCTCCTCGCCCCACCCTGGGGTATAACATCTAGCCCCTCGCCCCACCCCAGTGTATAACATCTAGCCCCTTGCCCCACCCCGGTGTATAACATCCAGCCTCTCGGATCCAGCCTCTCAGAAGCAGCCACCACTGGACTCTGGAGGTAAAGTATTCTGTGCAGTGACAGATCACACTGCTCTTATCTGATGGAAGAGAGTGGGTTTGGTGAATTTGAGAAGAACGTTCCCCACCTGACTGCATTGTGCCCATTGTATAGATTGTTGGAGGAGGATAATAATAATTTGGGTTTGTTTTTCAGCTTTTTTGCTTCCCATGACTGTGTCCAGCAAGCACACAGGTATATAACACTGATCCAAGCAGTAGTAGATAGAAGGCTTTAATAATCTTCACATAGGGCTTTCATAATAACATACATAACAGACTGTTCACAGAATATCTTATCTCCTTACACAGAGTCTCTCTCTTTACACAGTGGATGTACACAGAGAAGAACACTGTACCTTATCATGCAGTGAGGTGATAGTGAGGGGTGAATCCTATACTCAGTCACTTCTCTCCACTATATTTCTGCTGCACAACTGAGTTTTGCTCTTGAACTATCCTGGCTATTCTTCACTATTGACAGTCTCTTTCCTGGACTGGCTGGACTCTTCTCAGGATACATACACTACACTTTCTGAGCACTGCTCCTTCTTTGCAGAGAGACAAAAACACTTATTTTCTTTTGCAGAGAGGCAAATACACCCTCACTGCTTCGCATCATCCCCTGGGTCACTGTTAGATACTTCCTTCCTCTTGCTGCAGGCTTAACTCTACAGTTGCTGGATGATTTTAGATCATCTGTGCAGTTCCTACTTGTCACACATGGTTGAGGGAGTTTGCTAGAAGAACCTGACCGGCTGCACCGACCTGGACCTCAACACCATCTGTTAGGGCCAGGTGGACGGGCAGACCCAGGAGGTGGATCCACTGGGCTGAACACCTCACCGAGGGCAAGGTGCCCGGTAGCCGGGGCACTAGCAGGAGAGTCCGTTTAGAGGAGTGGAGTAAAGAAGTCCCTGGGACCACGGGGTCTCTGATGGTAGTCCGGGTGACGGAGCTCAGGTTCGGAGGCCGAGATGTCGTCAGGCAGAGTCCGGAACCAATGGAGCGAGAAGACGGGTCACCACAGGGATCGGAGATGGCAGGAGCTGACGGGATGGCAGGCCGTCACCGTTTGGGGTTCGGGTATCGTCAGGACCGGTTGGCGAGGCAGGATCGGCTCTACGAGAGAGATAGGTGAGTATATCACAGACACAAGGAGACCTGACTCCTAGCTCAGAAAACACGAAGAACAGGCCCCGCCCACTTGGACATTAAACCCCTTTATACCCTGTACCTGTGTGTTCAATATCCTGTCAGTGGACGCTGGCCCTTTAAGAGAGGGTCAATGACCGCGCGCGCGCCCTAATGCGCATGCGCGAGGCCCGGGTGCCAGAAGCCAGAGCAGGGAGCGGTGAACAGGAGGCAGAAGAGCCTGGCTGGAGCAGGGATGCCGACGGGCGCCGGGAGCGGGGACCGGGCTGCCTGGGGACCGCAGGTGCTGGAGCATGGAGGCTGTGGAGCGGGGGACGCCTGGCAGAGGAGCCGGGGAGCGAGGCAGGTGAGCCGGGGAGCGAGGCAGGTGAGCCGGGGAGCGAGGCAGGTGAGCCGGGGAGCGAGGCAGGTGAGCCGGGGAGAGTGGCAGGGGAGCCGGGGAGCGTGGCAGGGGAGCCGGGGAGCGTGGCAGGGGAGCCGGGGAGCGTGGCAGGGGAGCCGGGGAGCGTGACACCATCCATCACCTTTGGGATGAACTAGTATGTAGATGATGAGCCCGGCCTCTCCTCCAGCATCAGTGTCTGACCTCACAAATGCTCTTGTGAATGAAGGAGCTAAAATTACCACAGACATCTCCAAAATTTGGTAGAAATCCTTCACAGATGAGCGGAAGCCGTTATAGCTGCAAAGGGAGGACTCCATAATAATTTCTAAGGATTTAGAATGGGAGGTGAGAAAAAAGCTCCTGTAGTGTTATGCGGAGGTGGCACAATCCTTTTATCCATATAGTGTATGTATATGTAGACAATGGAAGCTAGATGAGAAAGTTCCATTAGTTTAGTGAAGTGTCTCCTGCTGTAGGAAGATGAGCAGTCTAAGGCTATGTGCCCACGCTGCGGATTTACCGCGGATTTTGCCGCGGATTTGCCGCGGATTTGCCGCGGATTTCCCGAAAATCTGCAGCAGCAGCACTTCCAAGCCATTTCAATGGCATTTTGGAAATGCTGTGTCCATGCTGCGGATTTTTCCGCTGCGGATTTGCCGCGGATTTTGATCCGGAAAAATCTGCAGCATGTCAATTGTTTGGTGCAGATTTGGTGCGGATTTTTAGTTTTGAATGGGGAAAAAAAAAAGAAAAAAATCCGCATCAAAATCCGCGGCAAATCCGCGGTAAATCCGCGGCAAATCCGCGGCAAATCCGCGGGTGCGGATTTGCCGCGAAAGTCGCGGATTTTCAGGCAGAAAAATCCGCAGGTACATTCTACCGTGGACACATAGCCTTAATTTGTTTTTGTCACCGCCATCGCTAATAGACTTCACAAGTATACTGCATTGATATCCAGGGTGTCTTTTTGACTCCTTTAAAAAGTTTCAAGTGTAAAATCAAAAAATTCTCACCAGTGTCAATATATATAGTACTCCAGACAGTGACCAGTATGGCAGACGTGCTAATATCCAAATTTTTCTCAACAGATTTCAAAAAGAAATGGCTGAGTAAAGGTTTAAATAACTTGACAAGGGCAACGTGGAGAATTATATTTACTGGAGATTGTTTTTTCAGTTAAGGAATATGATAAGATATGAAGGACAAGATGTTTTCTTGCTTGAGTTGGCTGAATTCTAAATTGATATCTCTGTTACACTGCAAGGTCTGTACATTACGAGCGGCCGTCTGCTCATCTCTCTGTACTAATGGGTCACTGATTCTTCAGGCTGCCGTGCCCTTGTGGTCAATCAAGCTCTTATCTCAAATATGAGCCAAGGTAGCACAAATAGTTCTATCAATCTGTCTATCTATATGTCTATCTATCTATCTGCTTGTCTGTCATAGCTACAGTGTATCAGAAAAGTGAGTACACCCCATTTTTGTAAATATTTTATTATATCTTTTCATTGGACAACACTAAAGATCTGACCCTGTTATACAATGTACAGTGTCAGTGTGCAGCTTGTATAACAGTGTAAATTTGGTGTCCTCTAAATAACTCAACACTCACCCATTACTGTCTAAATCAACAAAAGTGAGAAATTATGCCCAAAGTGTCAATATTTTCTGTGGCCACCATTATTTTCCAGCACGGCCCTAACTCTCTTGGGCACTGAGGTCACTAGAGCTTCACAGGACACGATGGATCTTCTTCCATACTCCATGACGACATCACGGAGCTGGTGGATTGTTGGAGACTTTGTGCTCCTTCACCTTTCATTTGAGGAGGCCTCACCGATGCTCCATAGGGTTTAGGTCTGGAGATGCTTGGTCAGTCCAGCACTTTTACCTCAGCTTCTTTAGCAAGGCAGTGGTCATCTTGGAGGTGTTTGGGATCATTATGTTGGAATACGAGGGGAAGGGATCATCCTCTGTTTCAGTATGTCACAGTACATGTTGGCATTCATGGTTCCCTCAATGAAGTGTAGCTCCCCACAGCTGGCAGTAGTCATGCAGACTTCAAATTTTATTCCATAGGTATAAAGGAGTAAAATATAACTCCTCCGATCATTTGATCGTAGGAGTTATTTTTTTTACTCTTTTATACCTATGGAATAAAATGTGAAGGTTTTTTTTTTACTTCGGAATTCTTCATGGATGTTTTGTGCCGGGGATCCACCTTTGTTTGATTACCCACAGCCTCTCCAGTCCCGCGAGCACCATCCGGATTCTCCTCTTGGAATTAAGGCTGCTTTACACGCTGCGATATCGTGACCGATATCGCTGGCATGGGTACCTGCCCCCATCGGTTGTGCGACACGGGAAAAAGCTGCCCGTGGCGCAAAACATCGCGCAGACCCGTCACACTACTTACCTGCCCTGCGACGTCACTGTGACCGGCGAACCGCCTCCTTTCTAAGGGGGCGGTTCGTTCAGCATCACAGCGACGTCACAGTAGAGTCACTGAACCGCCGCCCAATAGAAGCGGAGGGGCAGAGATGAGCGGGATGAACATCCGCCCACCTCCTTCCTTCCGCATTGCGGGTGGGATGCAGGTAAGGAGAGGTTCCTCGTTCCTGCGGTGTCACACGGAGCGATGTGTGCTGCCGCAGGAACGATGAACTACATCGTTACTGCAGCAGCAACGATATTCGAGAATGGACCCCCATGTCACCAATGAGCGATTTTGCACGTTTTTGCGACGATGCAAAATCGCTCATAGGTGTCACACGCAACGGCATCGCTAAAGCGACCGGATGTGCGTCACCAATTCCGTGACCCCAACGAGATCGCTTGAGCGATGTCGCAGCGTGTAAAGCGGCCTTTAGTCTCATGGTGGTGAGCTGCTGAAACACTCTTTTTGTCTATTTTGAGAAGACAACCTCTGTTTGTGACACTGAGCACGTGCACTCAACTTCTTTGGCCTGTTCTGCGTGGATCATGTCTTGTTAAACCGCTGTATGGTCTTGGCCTCCGTGCAGCAGCCCAGTTTCAGGGTGTTGGCAATCTTCTTATAGCCTCAGCCATCTTTATGTAGAGCAACAATTCTTCTTTTCCGATCCTCAGAGAATTCTTTGCCATGATGAGCCATGTTGAACTTCCAGCTCCAGTCTGCATCAGGGCTGCTGTGAACTCTGGAAGCTTGTCTGCAACCTGCCCCGGGTCTTGGACCTTCTGTTCCTTGGTTGTCTGACTTCCGTGTCACTCCTGTGAGTTTTCTGCCTGTTACTTGTCTGCCAGCAGTCTTCAGTCCTCTCTGCCACCAGCCTGCCTGTAGTGTCCGGTCATCCTGAGTCAGGCTAAGGTCTACAGACATCTTGCCACCTGACTACCGGTGGTCATCCACCTGCCTGTTACCTGTCTGCTAGCGGTCTCTGGTCATTCTGTGTCAGGCTAAGGTCTCCAGTCATCTTACCACCTGACTGCTAGTGGTCATCCATCTGCCTGTTAGCTATCAATCAATCAATTAATCCCTCTATCTACTCCTCTATCTATCTATCTATCTATCTATCTATCATTTCTCTATCTATTATCTATATATTTATCTATCTCATATCTATCTCGAAAATGAGTGCAGCCCCAGCAAAATTATACAAAGGTGCAAATCTTCCCAGGCAGTATCCAAACCCTAAATAGTAGTAGAAATAGAAGCAGTATGGCCCCTTTCACACATCAGTTTTTTGCCGTCAGTCACAATTCATTGAATTTTGAAAAAAACGGATCCGGTGACTGATGCTGCTGGATTCGTTTTATTCTCGACTTTTTTCGACTTGTATTAGCGACGGATTGCGATGGATGGCCTCACATTTCATCCGTTGTGCGACGCATCCATCCAAAATTGTTTGTCTATTGGACAACGGACAAAATAACATTTTTTGTCTATGTCGAAAAATCGGACAGCGACGGATCCATCCCCGTCCGTCGTTTGGTAGAATGGAAGCCTATGGGTGCAGGATCCGTCATCATCCGTCAAATGACGGAATCCGGCGATAGTTTCCGTTTTTTTAACTGAGCATGCTCTGATTTATTTTATTTAGTATCAAATAGCGAGCCAGTTGGATCCGTCGAAAAACGGATCCGTCGCATCAGTTTGTCCACAATCTGCTACCGATCCGTCGAGCCAACGGATTGTGACTGACGGCAAAAAAACTGATGCGTGAAAGGGGCCTAAGATAACGTCTTTTTAATCACCCATAGAGGCAACGTTTCAGCCTATGTGAGGACCTTTCTCAAGGAAGATACAAGTGCAAATAAAGTGCTCCCTATACATTCATCCATTATTTAGCAATTAATTGCAATATTAGAATTACACATATAAAAAAATGAGTAAAATACTGTATGTAATATTATCATAACGAGCCAAGCAATTATATTGGGCCCTAACTGAAAAAAACAAACTCCATAAGTCATCCATAACACAAGGTAATGAATTACTAAATAATGTATGAATGTATAAGAAGCACTTTAATCTTGCCTGAGAAAGTTCCTCACATACAGCGCCTTGCGAAAGTATTGGGGCCCCTTGAATTTTTCAACGTTTTCCCACATTTCAGGCTTCAAACATAAAGATAAAAATCTTAATTAACAACAAGTGGACACAATTGTGAAGTTGAATGAACTTTATTGCATATTTTAAACTTTTTAAAAAATAAATAACTGAAAATTGTGTCGTGCAATATTATTCATCCCCTTTACTTTCAGTGCAGCAAACTCACTCCAGAAGTTCATTGAGGATCTCTGAATGCTCCAATGTTGTCCTAAATGACTGATGATGATAAATATAATCCCCTGTGTGTAATCAAGTCTCCGTATAAATGCACTGCTCTGTGATAGTCAGTGTTCTGTATAAAGCACAGAGAGCATCATGAAGACCAAGGAACACAACAGGCAGGTCCGTGACACTGTTGTGGAGAAGTTTAAAGCCGGATTTGGTTACAAAAAGATTTCCAAAACTTTAAAGATCCCAAGGAGCACTGTGCAAGCGATCATATTGAAATGGAAGGAGCATCATAACACTGCAAATCTACCAAGACCCGGCCGTCCATCCAAACTTTTACCTCAAACAAGGAGAAGACTGATCAGAGATGCAGCCAAGAGGCCCATGATCACTCTGGATGAACTGCAGAGATCTACAGCTGAGGGGGGAGAGTATGTCCATAGGACAACAATCGGTCGTACACTGCACAAATCTGGCCTTTATGGAAGAGTGGCAAGGAGAAAGCCATTTCTCAAAGATATACATAAAAAGTGTTGTTTACAGTTTGCCACAAGCCACCTGGGAGACACCAAACGTGGAAGAAGGTGCTCTGGTCAGATGAAACCAAAATCAAACTATTTGGGCACAATGCCAAACGATATGTTTGGCGTAAAAGCAACACAGCTCATTACCCTCAACACACCATCCTCACTGTTAAACATGGTGGTGGCAGCATCATGGTTTGGGCCTGCTTTTCTTCAGCAGGGACAGGGAAGATGGTTAAAATTGATGGGAAGATGGATGGAGCCAAATACAGGACCATTCTTGAAGAAAACCTGTTGGAGTCTGCAAAAGTCCTGAGACTGGGACAGAGATTTGTCTTCCAACAAGACAATGATCCCAAACATAAAGCAAAATCTACAATGGAATGGTTCACAAATAAACGTATCCAGGTGTTAGAATGGCCAAGTCACAGTCCAGACCTGAACCCAATCGAGAATCTGTGGAAAGAGCTGAAAACTGCTATTCACAAACGCCTCCATCCAACCTCACTCAGCTCCAGCTGATTACAAAGGAAGAATGGGCGAGAATTTCAGTCTCTCGATGTGCAAAACTGATAAAGACATACCCCAAGCGACTGCAGCTGTAATTGCAGCAAAAGGTGGAGCTACAAAGTATTAACTTAAAGGGGATGAATAATATTGCACACCCAAATTTTCAGTTTATTATTTCTTTAAAAAGTATAAAATAAGCAATAAATTTCATTCAACTTCACAATTGTGTCCACTTGTTGTTGATTCTTCACCATAACATTAAATTTTTAATCTTTTTGTTTGAAGCCTGAAATGTGGGAAAAGGTTGAAAAAATCAAGGGGGCCGAATACTTTGGCAAGGCACTGTAAATCGAAACATTGCTGCTATGGACAATTAAAAAAAAACAAAAAAATAAAACTGTTTTACTAGATTACAGTCTTTGGAGTGCTGTCTGTCTGTCTGTCTGTCCAAAACATCTAAGAAAGCCATCCAGATGAAACCAAGATTACCTTGTATCAGAATGATGGGGATAGAGCAGAATGGAAATGGAGAGGGACGGCTCATGATCCGATATGGGATATAGGGCGGCACGGTGGCTCAGTGGTTAGCACTGCGGTCTTGTGGTGGCTCAGTGGTTAGCACTGCAGTCTTGTGGTGGCTCAGTGGTTAGCACTGCAGTCTTGCAGCGCTGGGGTTCTGGGTTTGAATCCCACCAAGGACAACATCTGCAAGGAGTTTGTATGTTCTCTCCGTGTTTGTGTGGGTTTCCTCCGGTTTCCTCCCACACTCCAAAGACATACTGATAGGGACTTTAGATTGTGAGCCCCAATGGGGACAGTGTTCCTGATGTATGTAAAGCGCTGCGGAATATGTTAGCGCTATATAAAAATAAAAATGTATTTTATTTTTTTTATGTACCACATCACCTGTCAAGCATGGTGGTGGCAGTGTTATGGCACCGGTGGCTGCCAATAAAATAGGATCACTGGTATTTACTGCAGATGTGACTGTGGCAGGATGATGAGTTCTCACGTGTTTACAGCCATAAATTCTGCTCAGATTCAGACAAATGCTGAATTACTAATTGGACGTTTAATATTGAGAGTCAAGAATGGAAAATGATTCTCAAGTCCTGAGTCTGTCACTAGTCTCATAATGCAGAGAGACAGCCGTGACATCTGCGGCGGTCCCGACAACAGTTATCACCTATTAAAAACCAGGATAGCAATTAAGGTAAATAAAATGAAATATTCTCTATGGAGAAGTCAGACACTTGACCTCGTCCACATTAATAATGATAGTAATAATAATAATTACTGTAATTACAGTCTCCGTACATCTATACGCAGCAACGTAACATTCCTACGAGACGTTCCCATTGAGCGCCGGGTTCCAAAGGAATTAAAAATAAATGTTTATCTCTATTTCTCCGCTCAAAGTTGTGTATTTATGGATTTTAGCGATGATGATACGAGGGAATGAACAATGCGGCTGTAGATTGCATTTGCTAGATGACATAGCTACCAATAAATATTTTACAGGACTCTTATCCTTTTAAACATTTCAACAACTGGAGCAATACGGATAATTGTATAATATCAATGTTGTCGTTGGGATGAGACACTCTAATTTGCCGCTGTGACTCCTCGGAGCAGACGCGTGCATATATCTGTTTTTATATCTGTTTTTATAGCATCATTCAAGTAAGAAATGAAGATGAGGAATGGTGAGTAGCGTTATAAAGGCTCAAAAAGAAATAGATGTTGCATCATTACGGTTTAACGCCACCCAAACAGTGTTTTGTTCTATACAGTTATCTGTCTCAACTTTACATTGAATATGTATATGATATATTTACAGTATACATACCATATACATATTCAATATAGAGATATATTGATGTTTATGCTAAATATAAAGTAGAAACCAAAAGTTTGGACACACCTTCTCATCTCTAGAACAACTATTAAGAGGAGACTTTGTGCAGCAGGCCTTCATGATAAAATAGCTGCTAGGAAACCACTGCTAAGGACAGGCAACAAGCAGAAGAGACTTGTTTGGGCTAAAGAACACAAGGAATGGGCATTAGACCAGTGGAAATCTGTGCTTTGGTCTGATGAGTCCAAATTTGAGATCTTTGGATCCAACCACCGTGTCTTTGTAGAAAAGGTGAACGGATGGACTCTACATGGCTGGTTCCCACCGTGAAGCATGGAGGAGGAGGTGTGATGGTGTGGGGGGGCTTTGCTGGTGACACTGTTGGGGATTTATTCAAAATTGAAGGCATACTGAACCAGCATGGCTACCACAGCATCTTGCAGCGGCGTGCTATTCCATCCGGTTTGCATTTAGTTGGACCATCATTTATTTTTCAAAAGGACAATAACCCCAAACACACCTCCAGGCTATGTAAGGGCTATTTGACCAAGAAGGAGAGTGATGGGGTGCTACGCCAGATGACCTGGTCTCCACAGTCACCAGACCTAGACCCAATCGAGATGGTTTGGGGTGAGCTGGACCGCAAAGTGAAGGCAAAAGGGCCAACAAGTGCTAAGCATTTTTGGGAACTCCTTCAAGACTGTTGGAAGACCATTTCCGGTGACTACCTCTTGAAGCTCATCAAGAGAATGCCAAGAGTGTGCAAAGTAGTAATGAAAGCAAAAGGTGGCTACTTTGAAGAACCTAGAATATAAGAAATATTTTCAGTTGTTTCACACTTTTTTGTTAAGTATTTCATTCCACATGTTTTAATTCATAGTTTTGATGCTTTCAATGTGAATCTACAATTTACAGAGTCCTGAAAATAAAGAAAACTCTTTGAATGAGATGTGTCCAAACTTTTGGTCTGTACTGAATCTCTAAAAATGACCTAATCTGTGGAGATGTATATTTTGTGGTTCTACATTCAAAGCAAGGATTCCCTTTCGAGGGGGCAAGTGTATGTTTGCCTTAAAGCAAAGAAGGATAGCAAGGGTTCTTCCACTGAGAAGACACTAGAGCTTTCTAGAAAGAAGTCAGGAGACAAAGTTGGATGACTGTTTGGTCGAATAATTTGGCAGACATTATCTAATGTGTATGGGGACCTTTATATTACCAGGGCTGGACAATACATTTGGCAAATCTAGACAATGCCAGATGATCTGATGACTTGTTAGCTTGTTCGTGGAGTTGGGGCCCCAAGATGACAAGATCATTACTGCCAGACTTGGGCAAATCGATTTGCGTGATTCTAGACCATCATCCAGATCTGTAGCCTATGGCTGTTGCAGATCTTTGACTTTCTGGGATCCACACCTTAGTTTTGATAAGCTGGGCTGGTATCACGTCATCATTGTCATGTCATCATTGTAGCGTGATGTCATGCCAACCTGGGTAATTAAAATTACTCTGGGGTTCCCGGAAGGTAAGAGATTTGCGATCCTCTCATCCAGCAGCAAGTGACTACTGACTTGGCTGATGGTCCAGAGTCCTGGGAATCAACCCACCTGGTTCTGGCAGTATTGAGCTTTTCAGCTCGGTGCCACTTTCAAATAATCCGGAAGCAAATCCAATTGGACACTATGAAGGAGCAGAGAGCCATTGGCTCCCTGATGACCACTTAGTTTCAAAAGCCATAGATTGCTTAAAGGGCTTGTCCACTACTTTTACATTGATGGCCTATCCTTAGGCGGGCTTTGCATGATGCGATATCGGTAACAATGTGTTACCGATGCTGCAGCGATAGTCCCCGCCCCCGTCGCAGGTGCGATATCTTGTGATTGCTGCCGTAGCGAACATTATCGCTATGCCAGCTTCACATGCACTCACCTGCCCTGCGACGTTGCTCTGGCCGGCAAACCGCCTCCTTACTAAGGGGGCGGGTCGTGCGGCATCATAGCGACGTCACACGGCAGGCAGCCAATAGTAGCGGAGGGGCGGAGATGTAACCATCCCGCCCACCTCCTTCCTTCCGCATAGCCGGCCGGGATGCAGGTAGGAGATGTACCTCACTCCAGCGGCTTCACACACAGCGATGTGTGCTGCCTGCTGGAACGAGGAACCGTCGCAGCAGCGGCATTATGGAAATGTCGGACCCTACACCGATCATACGATAACAACGCTTTTGCGCTCGTTAATCGTATGTAAAAGGCTTTACACACTACGATGTCGACAGCGACGCCGGATGTGCATCACTTTCGATTTGACCCCACCGACATCGCACCTGCGATATCGTAGTGTGCAAAGTACCCCTTAGGATGGGTGCGATAGCACCCGACCCCGTCACTCGTGCGACATTTGGTGATCGCTGCCGTAGCGAATATTATCGCTACGGCAGCGTCACACGCACATACCTTGACAGCGACGTCGTTATGACCGCCGAACAATCCCTCCTTCAAGGGGGAGGGGCGTTCGGCGTCATAGCGACGTCACTGAGGCGTCACTAAGCGGCCGTCCAATAGCAGAGGAGAGGGGGAGATGAGCGGCCGGAACATGCCGCCCACCTCCTTCCTTCCTCATTGCCGGTGGACGGAGGTAAGGAGATGTTCGTCGTTCCAGCGGTGTCACACATAGTGATGTGTGCTGCCGCAGGATCGATGAACAACATCGTACCTGCAGCAGCAACGATATTAAGGAAATAAACGACGTGTCAACGAGCAACAATTTTTCACGTTTTTACGCTCGTTGATCGTCGCTCATTAATGTCACACGCTGCGATGTTGCTAACGGCGCCGGATGTGTGTCACTAACGACGTGACCCCGATGATGTATTGTTAGCGATGTCGCAGCGTGTAAAGCACCCTTAACACCTGGCACCCCAACTGATCAGCTGTTCTCGGTCCCAGCAGTGGCAGCAGGCATCCGGATATGCTCAGTTCCGGAGTTGCTCCGTCTTCTGATAGCGGCCGCGGACAGATACTGTCATCTGCCTCCTATTCAGATCAAAAGCAGGCGGATGTGCAATAACCGGTTGCAGCCGCTATCAGAAGACGGAGGAACTCCAAAACTGAGCATTTCCGGCTGCTGCCACCGGACCGAGAGCAGCTGATCGGCGGGGATACGGGGTGTTGGACCCCGGCCGAAGAGACATTCATAACCTATCCTAAGGATAGGCCATCAATGTAAAAGTAGTGGACAACCCCTTTAAGAGTCTTGGAGTATCTCTACCGATAGAGTTTGTCAAAAGCAATGAACATTTTCTTGGAGGAAATTTCATATTCTACATGGTGTCACTTTATTTTTGAATGCAAATGACAATTTACAGAAGTTGGTATTGATAAGCCATAACCCACAAGCTAACTAGCATATTTCACAAATGTCATACACTAATGGGCTGGTGTGTTTAAAAAGGCTAGCCTCCTTTGAAAAAAAAACAGCCACCCATCAATCAGCTTATTGACATAGTTCTAGATAATGCATTAATTAACAATTAAAGAATGTTTTGACCATCCATAGATTTTCATTACAATGCATTGGGCTACTCAAGCTGGAACCGGAGCCACTCTTAAGACCCCACCACCACCAAAACATTAGATACATGTTATCCAAAAAAAATCCGATTTCTGATTGGAAGACCATATAATGTGCATGTATTCCATCTGTCCCCAACAACCTGGACTTAAGGATCGGGTGGTTGGAGGACAATACGCCCAACCTACTGATTGACGAGGAGTCTGTCTCTTGTGTGTGGAGGAGTCGGGAGAGAGATCTGTCAGCTCATCATTCAGTCTACAGCTATCTAATGTCTATGCCAGCTTTGATCAACGGATTTAAATTCCGACCTATAGAGTTAAGTACCAATCATGCACCCAAAGACATCTAGAATCCTAAAAAATATAGTATATGGACCAATATGTCCTAATGCGAGAACCCTCTAAACTCTCCATTTTTTGCACGATTAGACTTTTTGTTTTCTCTTGAATACATACAGGATACTTTAAAACAAATAACTAAAAAATGTAAAGGGTTATTCCCATCTCAAAGATCCTATCCCAATATGTAGTAGGTGTAGTAATAATAATAATAATAATAATAATAATAATAGCAAATATCTGCAATTAGAAATGTAGTATAGTTCTCCTGATTCACCTCATGTTCTGGCCATTGCAGGACCTTAAGGGTGCTTTACACGCTGCGATATCGGTAATGATATATCATCGGGGTCACGTCGTTAGTGACGCACATCCGGCGCCGTTACCGACATCGCAGCGTGTAACACCAATGAGTGACAATCAACGAGCACAAAAATGTGAAAAATCGTTGCTCGTTGACACGTTGCTCATTTCCTTAATATCGTTGCTGGTACAGGTATGATGTTGTTTGTCGTTCCTACGATACCACACATCACTGTGTGTGACACCGCAGGAACGACGAACATCTCCTTACCTGCCTCCACCGGCAATGAGGAAGGAAGGAGGTGGGCGGGATGTTACGTCCCGCTCATCTCCTCCCCTCCGCTTCTATTGGACGGCTGCCGTGTGACGTCGCTGTGACGCCACATGAACCGCCCCCGAACCAAAAGGAGGCGGATCGCCGGCCAGAGCGACGTCGCAGGGCAGGTAAGTCTGTGTGACGGGGGAGTAAGCGATGTTGTGTGCCACGGGCAGCAATTCGCCCGTGTCGTACAACCGACGGGGGCGGGTACAATCGCTTGCGATCTCGCTAGCAAGATCGCAGCGTGTAAAGCCTGCTTTAGGCATCCACGGTTACAATCATGCATATAGTCACAGTTAGTTAGTTGCTAGTGCTCATAACCTTGAATATTTAAGGTCCTACAATGCCCTGAACATGAGGTAAGAGACAGTGAATCAGGAGAACTATACTACATTTCTAATTGGGGATATTTGCTATTATTATTATTATTACTACACCTACTACATATTGAGATAGGATCTTGGAAATTGGAATAACCCTTTAAAGGGAACCTGTCACCAGTTTTTTGCCCTATAAGCTGTGGCCACCACCTGTGGGCTCTTATATAGAGCTAACATGCTGTATATAAGAGCCCAGGCCGCTGTGTAGAACATAAAAAACACTTTATAATACTCACCTAAGCCGGTTGCTGCGGTGGATGTGGCTCAGATGGGCGTCTTTATCCTCCGGTGCTGGCACCTCCTCTTTCGGCCACCTTCGTCTTCCTTCTGAAGCCTGTGTGCATGATGCCTCTACGTCATACACACTCGCCGGTCTACAATATTTTGCCCTGCTCAGGACCTGAATGCCAGCGAGTGTGGATGACGTCGGACGTGTCATGCACCGCGGCTTCAGAAGGACGACAGAGGCTGCGACAAAGATGGCCGAAAGAGGCCGCGTTGGCACCGGAAGACGAAGACGCCCATCTGAGCCATATCCACCGCAGCAACCGGTTTAGGTAAGTATTATAACGTGTTTTTTATGTTCTACACAGCGGCCTGGGCTCTTATATACAGCATGTTAGAATGCTGTAAATAAGAACATACTGGTGGGATCTCTCTGCCTGAGCGGTGGCTTTCTATCCCCCTCGTTGGCCTGTTGTCTTCAGTTGGGACTTGGGTGGGAAAGAACCTAAAGTCCAGACCCCAATCAGTGAATTTGACTCGGTCCAGTGGTTTCTGGGCCTCGTTCTGGGTCTGAGTACCCCTCCTGGTACTCCGGTTTCCAGTTGGTTCCCCGGTTCGGTACCGGCGGGCCACTACCCTGTCCCGATCCCTTACGGTTCCACCAGCCGTTTTCCCGGCTCCTGCAGGCGGCAACAACCGTCTGCCTCCTGGCCACAGGGTATCCGGGCAACGACCCAGATCCCCGACAGCCGTTTTCTACTTCTCTACTCTCCTCTCCTCCCTAACTTTCTCTCCTCGCTTTTTTCCACCTCAGGCTATCCGAACTCCTCGGTGGGCATGGCCAACTGCCTGGCTCCTCCCCCGGGTGTGAACGTCAAAACCTGAGAGGGGTGACTCAGGGTGTTTAGGTTGGCTGCTATTACCTTTTTAGGGGACTGGTGTTTGTGCAAGGGCCTGTCTGTGACCACCTGGCTAGTCCAGGGCATCACACATACTGCACAGAAGAAGGCTACAGAGTGAAGCACGATACTTTTCATTAAAATCACAGACACCGTAACTGAAACTCATTAGGCACCATTGGAGGTAATGGGGTCTTCAGGGGCCATTTCTTCCTGTCATGTAACCAATGAATTCCTATTGTTGAACTTAACCATAAAGGATTGCCACTTATAATTAATATGTTGTTTGTTTTTTACCACATATACAGTAAATACTTATTTTCTCCTTAATCCAGCACTGTTTTTATTTTATTCCTATTCCTCTCCATTCCGTATATATGGCCTTCTCTTCTATGTATATAAATTTAGTCTTCTGAGCAAGTGGGTGTGGTCCTCAACTCTTGTCTATTGGGAGTCTTAATGATGACCACACCCACTTGGCTAACAAGACTAGATTTATAAACAGGGTAAAGTAGGCCATATCTCAGGAAGGGAAAGGAGCAGGAACATAAGAAAAACATCGCTGGATTCAGTAGATCAGCATCATATACCCTAGGTTTCTTTTTGTTTTGTTTTTAAAAAACTTACATTTTTTGGGGAAAGTGAAAGTTCCTGTTTAAAGTTTGTGTACAACTCTAGGATACTACTGTGCATTAGTCCTAATTAATGAAAAAAAAAAGAGAAAGAAATGCCATAACAAAGGGATCACCTATTATTATTATTATTATCATTATTATTATTATAGTGCCATTTATTCCATGGCCCTTTACATGTGAACCGATACAAAGATTATATTTTATTAGAACATGAGCCAAAAGACAATACCTAAAGACACTTAAAATTTCCCAATGGCAATAGTATACCCTCCAAATAACCCCATTATGGGGCTCTGATAAACCCCATCTAAACACACATTTTATAGGCAACCATTAATAAAGCTCAGCTATAATAAACCGTACGTCGGAGTTATCCATACAATCGTTGCGAATATATAGGCAGTAGCAGTGTAATACGCAATAAATGTGAAGACTAATAAGTGTAGCTATAGGCATCAAATTGTTACTGACAATGTGCTAACACACAGAGAGTCAAGTGTGTAACAAATAAAGGCTCGTAAATTCACATTTGGACCTGAAATGCTGAAGGCACAACAAAAAAAAATGAAAAAATCTGAAAGAAAATGGAATAACACTGGGACCCGTGTAAAGATTGGTGAAGAAATGGTGGAAATTACACCACACGTTTCGCCAGCTCAATTGTGGCTTCCTCAGGGGCAAGGTGGGTTTATCCAATTTTTATACTATTGCCATTGGGCATTTTTGAGTGTTCTTAGCTATTGTCTCTTGGATCATGTTATAATTAAATATATATATTTTTTATAAGTTATGCCTTTGTTGTGTTATTTCTTTCCTCTTGTTTTTTCCAAATGCATTTGTGACGCCCTGGGCAAGCCAGGGGTCACAGGTCACAACAACACACACACACCCCACATTTCCTGCAGGTACACCAGCTAACCTACAAATCCTTGTTGCCTTCCTCCAGGGGCTGGTGTCCACACCAGGGGGTGGAGCCAGGCGGTTGGTGTCCGCCCACCTAGGAGGTCACAGCCGTGGAGGCAGGAAGTACCAGGCAGTTTAGCCCAGGGCGAGCTTGGGTAAACAGAGTGAGCCCAGGCAGGGCAAGTGTGAAGTCTAGCTGAGGGCTAGAGCGGAGTAAACAACCAAGTGAAAGGAGAAACAACAGAGTGTAGCTCAGGAGGGAGCTAGAGTGAAGTGACAGAAAGCCTGAAGTTGGTCTGTGGCTGTGTGCCCAGACGGAGCCAGCAAGGTCAGCAGACGGCGGTGAAGGTCTGCAGTGGGACTGTCTGGAGGTTCCTGGAAGGACCCCGTTGGCTGTGTGCCCGGTGGTCTGGAGCAGATACAAAGGGCAGTCAGCACCAGAGCAGGGGCTTTTCGGATCCCGGCAAGGCTTGGAGTCGCTGTAAATTGCTAAATCCGTTAGTGAAGGGGACGTAGATCTCCCAACAAGCAAGTCCTGATTGACGGCAAAGGTCCAACCACAACGGGGAAACACCGCCACCGCCAAGGCACCAGTTTCCCAGGGCCGGCGCCTGCGGGCAAAGTGTGAAGCTCCTCCGGCCCAGATTGTAGTCGGGGAGTGGGTAACCGGTGGGAATCCATCGCTACCAAACAAACATTTCAAAGGTGCAGGGAAGAGACCGTCACCGCTAACTGCAGGGAACCGCAGCACCGTGAACCGTCCGAGGGACCCGTCCAACCAGCCGTTTGTTTACCGAGAATTGTGTCGTGTTTACTGGCTGAGTGAGTACCTCCGTGCCGCAAGGCACAGCGCTGCCCCTGCGCCCCTGCACCCCACTGGGCCCCGGGATCACCAACCCCTACCCACGGAGGGACAACACAACAACTGGCTGCTCCGCCTCACCATCCCCGGGACCTCCACATAGAGCAGCGGTGGTGTACACTCAATCACCACAACTGTGGGTGGCGTCACGGACATTATCCCAACACCCCAAACCCCCCTTTCACTCACGGGCGAGGAGCGCCGCTAGAGAAACCCCCGGGATCCGGCCCACGGCTCGAGCCACCACTGAGCAGCCGCCGGACCCGAGCAGAAGGGGTGAGCGCGGTGTGCTGACACCCTCCTCCCCGCCCGCGACAACTTGGCGTCACGAACAGGATCCTACCGCTCTGCCGTTTGGTAGAGGTGCGCCTTGTTACCGCCGGAGGTATCCGGCAGAAAAATTGCAGAAGCCGCCATCTTTGGCGCGAAAAGTTCCCGCTCGAGCGTCTTCTCGAGCAGTAGAGGCGCGAAGGCCAAGACCCCGCCCCGAGAGAGGAGGGGCCGAAAAGAGCTAAGGGGGACGCGATGGCGGCTGGCCGCATGTAGCTGCGGCTATAAAAGCAGGGACGCCAGGACTCTGCAAACATACCGTTCCTGGAGGCAAAAAGAGAAGCCATCATGTGGATGCCGTCCCGCGACACCGTGGCCCCCGCGCCTGGAGCCGCGGCGTGGGTGGAAGTCCGAACCGCGCAGCTCTACCAAAGGCTGCAGGTCAGGATGCAGCTCCTCCTGGAGGAGTGGGAGGCCGACATGGCGGACGTTGTAGCCACCGTGCAGAGACGCGAGGAGGAAACGGAGAAAGGGAGGGTGAGTGACCCACGTCCCGATGCCTTTGAGGGGCCGGTCATCGCGGCTGTGGGGCCCGGTCCAAGCCCTCTCCCCCCGTTACCTCCCTCGCCACCCGTCCCGGAGGCCGTGACCCCGCCACTAGGCCTGCTACCACCGCAACCGGTAGCAGTACCCAGCGTCCCCGCCCAAGCGGGCCGACCTGTAGCCGGAGCCCGCGGCACACCGGAGGTGTTACCGTGGAAGACGCCGAAAGTGGAACCGGAGGCATCCCATGAAACATCCCCCGAGCCGGAGCAGAAGACCCGTTCCGAGCGGAAGGCCCGGCAGCGGAAAGCCCCTATGCCCATCCCCCACGCCTCGGCTATGGCAGCGCCGGGTTGTTGCTGCAAGGCAGCGCCTAAGGCCATGACACCGCGGGATACGCCGCCCACCTTCCTGATGGTGGGCAACGTTCTGGATGTCCCGCGGGGCCCGACCCGTGCGCCGGCAGCAGCGCCGTATTGGGATAGGGCGCCGGTACCGCTGGGCCTGGAGATCACCGAGAGGGAGCGGAAGAAGGCCGAACTGGTGGCCAGAGCGATCCGGGAGAAAGAACACCTCCGACAGGCAACTTCCCGTGCCCGAGGACCGTTGTACGTGGGGCAGGTGAGGCGGTTTGATGTCCGCCGGGGCTACGGATTCATATACGAACCGGGCCTGGAGGCCGAAGTTTTTGTAGCCCGGCGGGACGTGAATGCCCACCTGCCTGAGGAGCATCCTGGCCGTAATCTGATGCCGGGAGATATTGTCCAGTACACGCGGTTCTTTGGGGAGCGGGGGTGGTTTGCGCTGGACGCTACATTGAAGGGCAGCCCAGAGGCCCGAGCAAGCGCCGCTCCCCCTCCCTTGGAAGGAGCACTGGAGCCTGGAAGTCCGGAGTAGGGCAATGGATGCCCGCAGCACCGTCCCCGTTGGGACCATCTGTTTGTTTGTTTGGAAAAGATGATAAGTGAAATTACCGAAGAAGTTACCTGATTTATTGTGATTTGCAACCGGCTGGAGCCGGCACCGTTGTCCCCGTGGGGACCGTTTAAAAATGCATGGGAACTATCCATGGACAAGCCCGTGAACTTGCAGGGCAACCACAAACGTTAGTGGCTTGTAAATATGTTAGGTACCGTTACCGTTTCCGCAGGCCGCCTCCGGAGAGGCAGGTTGGAGGGAGGGCCCTGAGCAGAGCAGGCTGGGGCCCAGCCACCAAAAGGACCGGTGGCTACCCTCTGGAGGGAAGGACAGGTCCCGCTCGGGAACCGTGTGCTGGACTGTGGGTCAAGGGGTGCTGCCTGGGCTTTAGGGGCAGCATCAGGGCCAGGTTACTTGGGTGGGAGAGAGCGGAAACCGTAACCGTACACCGTTGCAACGTTAAAGTGATGTGCCTCCCGTTTTGGGAAGAGTTATTATTAAAAATGTATTTTACCGTATTATGTTATACCTTTTACTTTACAGAAAACAAAAAGGAAAATAAAACCGGTGTTGGACGGGCAGCCCGAGGACGGTCTGCGTTTTGCTAAGGGGGAATGTGACGCCCTGGGCAAGCCAGGGGTCACAGGTCACAACAACACACACACACCCCACATTCCCTGCAGGTACACCAGCTAACCTACAAATCCTTGTTGCCTTCCTCCAGGGGCTGGTGTCCACACCAGGGGGTGGAGCCAGGTGGTTGGTGTCCGCCCACCTAGGAGGTCGCAGCCCTGGAGTCAGGAAGTACCAGGCAGTTTAGCCCAGGGCGAGCTTGGGTAAACAGAGTGAGCCCAGGCAGGGCAAGTGTGAAGTCTAGCTGAGGGCTAGAGCGGAGTAAACAACCAAGTGAAAGGAGAAACAACAGAGTGTAGCTCAGGAGGGAGCTAGAGTGAAGTGACAGAAAGCCTGAAGTTGGTCTGTGGCTGTGTACCCAGACGGAGCCAGCAAGGTCAGCAGACGGCGGTGAAGGTCTGCAGTGGGACTGTCTGGAGGTTACTGGAAGGACCCCGTTGGCTGTGTGCCCGGTGGTCTGGAGCAGATACAAAGGGCAGTCAGCACCAGAGCAGGGGCTTTTCGGATCCCGGCAAGGCTTGGAGTCGCTGTAAATTGCTAAATCCGTTAGTGAAGGGGACGTAGATCTCCCAACAAGCAAGTCCTGATTGACGGCAAAGGTCCAACCACAACGGGGAAACACCGCCACCGCCAAGGCACCAGTTTCCCAGGGCCGGCGCCTGCGGGCAAAGTGTGAAGCTCCTCCGGCCCAGATTGTAGTCGGGGAGCGGGTAACCGGTGGGAATCCATCGCTACCAAACAAACATTTCAAAGGTGCAGGGAAGAGACCGTCACCGCTAACTGCAGGGAACCGCAGCACCGTGAACCGTCCGAGGGACCCGTCCAACCAGCTGTTTGTTTACCGAGAACTGTGTCGTGTTTACTGGCTGAGTGAGTACCTCCGTGCCGCAAGGCACAGCGCTGCCCCTGCGCCCCTGCACCCCACTGGGCCCCGGGATCACCAACCCCTACCCACGGAGGGACAACACAACAACTGGCTGCTCCGCCTCACCATCCCCGGGACCTCCACATAGAGCAGCGGTGGTGTACACTCAATCACCACAACCGTGGGTGGCGTCACGGACATTATCCCAACACCCCAAACCCCTCTTTCACTCACGGGCGAGGAGCGCCGCTAGAGAAACCCCCGGGATCCGGCCCACGGCTCGAGCCACCACTGAGCAGCCGCCGGACCCGAGCAGAAGGGGTGAGCACGGTGTACTGACACCCTCCTCCCCGCCCGCGACACATTGGTGTGCCATAAGTTGATCCTTCTTCAGGTGGTGCCCTCTTCTTTGTTACAGCTTAGTCCTAATTAATATAGCTATGTAAGAAACACTTCTATTTTTCGCTATTGTCTCTAATGCTTGTTTGTTTAACTTATAGACTATAAAAAAAAAGAGAGTGACAACCGATAATCTCTGGGTTGGAAAAATAAATCCTATCTGTGAACTTGATTGATTCATTCAAACATTCCTGGTATGACACACATTTATCAGGACACCACACCTAGTAAGGAAGAACAGGTCATCGATAATGACTATTTATATTCCATATGTTTCGGTCATGAAAGCATAGAGCTGCTGTGATTTAGTAAAACCCGGATTTAGCTCTAATTTTATGATTCCACAGGAGTAGCGCATCGAGATTATGTGATCTTAAAGTAAAGCATCAACTATGTAACTTACATCTGAGCTACTACAATATTCTTTTGTTCACACTGCATCACAATGATGCTTTGCAGACCCTTCTGTGGCAGTATTATTCGCTATATGTCAGTAATATTTATTTAATGCTTGCCAGTAATATTTATTCCTGAGATGGTATTGTTACACAGTCATGGCCGAAAGTGTTGGCACTCTTGAAATAGTTCAAGAAAATTAAGTATCCAGAAAATTATTGAATTAGTCATTTTGTTATACACGGTCACCTTATGTTTCGTTTTATAAGACGCACCCAATTATAAGACGCACCCCAAATTTATAGAAAAAATGTAAAAAAAATGGGGTCCATCTTATAATCCGGTGGGGTTTTACTAAGGGGCGGCAGCAGTGATGAAGAGGGGACACAGGAGGCAAGGGCAGTGGTGGAGTAGGGCGATGCTGCGGGCAATGCGGCAGGAGTCCCATATACATGTTCTGGCAGGAACATTAAGAAACTGTCGGCGGTGCGGGCTTCAAAGAGATGGCGCCTGTAGTCGGCATGTGCCCAGATTGAGCTATCGGCTCAATGACAAGTCGAGATCTCATCTGTGCATGCGCCACCTCCAGGCACCATTTTCTTTAAGTCCACTGCTGGGAGATCAATGGGCCAGAGAAGGCGCCTGTGCAGATGAGATATTGAGTTGAGGGCTCAAACTGCACATGCGCTGACTCCGGGCACCATTATTTTAAGCTCACACCACCGATATTTCAGGATGGCCCATGCCTCACCACCTGTGGCACAGTGCACATCCCACAGCTCGCAGCATCACCCTTGCCTCCTGTGACCATTCTCCACCACCCCCTGATAAGCTACATTTGGCTTCTAAGACGCACCCCTCATTTTCCTCCCAAACGTTTTGAGAGACGTGCGTCTTATAATCCGAAAAATAGGATATTTCCTTTGTGTGTATTAGAGCAAGACAAAACAAATAAGAAAAAAAAGCAAACTGGACACGATTTCACACAAAGCACCAAAAATGGGCTAGACAAAAGTGTTGTCCCCTTCAACTTAATATTTGGTTCCACCCACTTTGGACTAAATAACGACAATCAATCGCTTCCTATAACTGTCAAGCTTCTTACACCTCTCACCTTGAATTTTGGACCACTCTTCTATTTCACGGTTTATTAATGATAAATGATTGAAGAGTTGATACATTCTTTAAAATATCCTCTTGTATTGTAGACGTATGAATTAATATTTGGTTGTCGTCAGGTCATGTATACTACAGCTGACAGACCACATGGAGAAAACGTGCAATCTCTCTTTGAGGTTTCGAAATAGCATAATAATCATAACACACTGAATACCTGACTCTTACTTGTAACTATTATAAGTAGGATTTCCTAAATGGGTCACACCCGTATTTAGCATGTTATGACGCAGGTCTACTGCTACACGTGACCTGATTTATAAAATTGGACCTCAGAGCGTGCCTTCAACCATTTAAGTCATCAGAATCAGCAGGTGCAGAGGTTGAAATCTATTGCTGAGTAGCAAATAAGAAGAAGCCATCTTTCTGAAGAGCTACTCTGATATCTGCAAGCTCCAGGCTGTACATTGAAGGATCGCTGAAGCTTCTCTAAGGATCTGAAGAATAATGGCATACTACATTGTCCAGCTGATTGCACTAGTTTTAGGTGCTATTGGCATGATACTCACCATTGCTGTCACCTCAATGATCCAGTGGAGGGCATCATACATGGTTGAAGGAAATGCTGTCAATTGTGACAAGCGTATAGATGGACAGTGGCTAAGCAGATGGGATGGCTTATGGCTAACCTGTGTGACGAAAAACGAGAACACCATGAACTGCCACCCTTATGACTCTTTAGTGATTATCACCACCGACCTCAAAGTTGGAAGAGTTCTGATGTCCTTTGCCGTGGTGATTTCCATTATTTCCTTCGTTATAGCAGTGGTTTCCTTGATATGCATTGGATGTTGTAGACTGGCACGAGAAGGAAGATATTGCCTGCTCTTAACTGCTGGAATCGGCTTCATCATAGCTGGAATCCTTGTCTTAATCCCAATTGTCTGGACCACAGCCAGCATCATTCGAGACATCAACAATCCAGTTTGCAAAACAATGCAAAGAATCGAAATAGGTGAGGCTGTATTTTTAGGCTGGCCAACCATGTTCTTCCTCCTGGTTGCAGGAGCTATCTTCTGCTGGTACCAACCTTGCGAAGGTGAAGAAGAATGCGAAGACAATTGCAAGACTGTCTATTCCTCACAAACATCCCTACCAAGGCCTGTCTACAAATCCTGCCAAACCCAGGAGAAGTCGACAAACCAAACAAATTATTCCAGAAGCCAATACATCTGAGCTCCTCCATCTGAGATAGAAAATGTGCACTTTAATTTTATCATCAAGACCATGATTGTCAAATCTGAAGGAAGCCAAGAAGAAACCCAACCTCGAGGTCCTCCAGTGGAAAATGAGACTTTCGCAAGAGACTTTCTGTTTGGACTTCCGAGAATCTGTCACTGGTTGTGCTTAAGTTATTAACTATTGACTGTAAGATCAGGTAATCTGAAGTGTATGTACTTTATGTGTTCATAGATAGGTAGACAATTCATATCAGACATGTCAACTCGTAGAAATAGGTTCGTATGTTAACTGTAAAAGTGAATAACAGTTGATACTTGACTTCAGGTTAGCCTTCATCTTCAGAACCCTGAGAAACGAGCTATCAAGGATCTAAAGTTCTAGGGGTTTTTAGCTATTTTTGGTATTTTCAACTAAAAAGCATTGCAGATTTATGTTTTGTTTCTTTCTTTTTGTTATATGCATATCATTACTTTACACTAATCTCTTTCAGCGAGTCAGGATTTAAGATGCTAGATAAGATGTTCCAAGAGCAAGCACAGCATATTTTGTATTAGGCCAGCAGGAAAGGTCAGGTGCTATATGAGGCATGCAATTATCTGTTATCAGCAGCAAAGCGTGCGGCGGGAAATGTGCCAGGTATGTGCTAAGTAGCCGGGAACCGGAATTATGCATTGCTCGCTTTGCATATTTCAGTTTGGATACTGCTGATATATTTTCCTAGTGACCTCTCGGTATGTGTGCACTTGTGTTATTAACCTAAATGACACAGTCATGATACCTACTCTGCCACATTCCTATACATTATATATATATATATATATATATATATATATATATATATATATATATATATATATAATTTATTATTATAGTGCCATGTATTCCATGACGCTGTACATGTGTAAAGGGGCACACACAATAGAGACAAAGCACAATAATCAACAGTACATGGGACAGATAGGTACAGGAGGAGAGAGGAACTCACAGCCTACAGGTATCTATACATATATTTATGTGTGTGTATGTATATATATATATATATATATATATATACACAGTATATACATATATATATATATATACACACACACACACACACACACACACACACACACACACACAGTCATGTGATGGTTGGTAAAACATAGAATATTTCTTTTATTTTATTTTATTTTATTTTTTTTATTGATGTCGTATGTCACACTGCACATTTTAGAATTAAAGGAATTTTCCAGTTTCAGAAAAATCCTGTCCCCTGCAGTTGTTGAAAAAAGCAAAACAATGCACTACTGACGTAACTTGAAGCTCACAGGCCCCAATTATTGCAAGTCTTTATTAGCATATTAGACTTTTTGAGCCCTTTAAGTTCTGGGACCCGGATGCGATTGAAACCCCTACACCTATTATAGGGGCTAGTCACTCGCCCTGGATCCAGAGTCTCTGCTGCCACTCACATTGACACCGCTGCAGCCAATCACTGAATGCAGCGGTTCTGGGCAGCTTGTGTTGTCTACGCAGGCAGAATAATTGGCTGCGGCGTTGTCATCGTGACATTACAGATTTGTGAACCGGATGGTACTATCTAAATGCACCTTTACTCCACCATAGCGTATTCTGCAAAATGTAGTCCTTTAAGTTGCTTAGCAACCGCATGACTTCCTGTACTGCACTAAACCACCACAGGAAGTTCTGTCCCTTTTCATCATGCAATGGCATCTAGAATAATAACTGTTTGTCACCGTATATTTCTTTTTGTAAATCTCATCCTAACATATAAAATGGTCACCTAATGTAAAAAACGTATGGAAATTTAAAAAGTAATTTATGGGAGCCATTATGGATGTGGTTTAGCTATGGATTTATTGGCTTATACTTCGGCCTGTGACTTTTAATAAATTAATCGGGCCTTACTTGTATGTTCACCATAGCAACCAATCACAGCAAAGCTTTGATTTCCTAAACGGCTTTGGTAAAATGAAAGCTGCTCTCTGATTGGTTGCTATGGGCAGCAATGATTTGTCTTTTAGGCAATTTTAAGTAATTGTGCTTTAACCTTTTGTGATTACTAGTGCAGAGCCGGACATTTGCCTGGCTGACATCACGGGACCCCCTGTAGTCGCAAGCTGTATTTGCCTTTTTTCTGCCTTTGCCATTGTCCTGCCAAACAGGGCTCCCTGTAGTCACAAACTGCTATGGCCACTATTCTACCTCTGCCATTGTCCCACCAAACGGGATCCCCTGTAGTTGCAATTTGCTATTGCCACTTTTTCTGCCCTTGCCGTTGTTCCGCCAAGCGGACTACCTGTAGTCGCAAACTGCTATGGCCACTGTTCTGTCCCTGCCATTGTCCCACCAAGCCCTAGAAGCCCTGTAGTCACAAACTTCTATGGCCAGTGGTCTGCCCCTGCCATTGTCCAACAAACGGGACCCCTGTAGTCGCAAACTGCTATGGCCACTGTTCTGCCCTTGCCATTGTCCTCTCAAGACCTCAAGACCTAGACACCCTGTAGTCGCAAACTGCTATGGCCAATGTCCTGCTCCTGCCATTGTCCCGTCAAGCTGATCCCCCTTGTCGCAAATTGCTATGGCCACTGTTCTGTCCTCTTGCCATTCTCCCGTCAAGCAGGACCCCCTGTAGTCGCAAACTGCTATGGCTATTTTTTTGCCCCTGCCATTGTTCTGCCAAGCACTAGATGCCCACACATCTGGCTAATGCCACCATTGAATTTGATGTTAGTCCATGTGACAATACCAATTGGGACCAGAATCAACTCAATGGTCATTTTTAATATTTCCAGTGCTATTGAAATATTAAAGTATTAGAAATTAGAAAGTATTTGAAGACTGAATACCATTGATAGTGTTATTGTACAAGCAAGGCTCTTACGCTTTCCAGCAATGTTTTGCACGATCTCTCTGGATCGCTCATGAAATATGTGTATAGTTATATTTGCATTTGTGTATTTATTGAATTTGTTTGGATTTCTTGTAATAAAGTCTTTTAAGTACATTTGGCGTTGAGCCTCTTTTTGCAGCTCGGAGTTGGTTAAAGGTTCCATAATAAACATATAGTGTCGGACACGAGAGCATTAGGCGTAATTTATCAACCATTACTCAGCTCTTATTCTAACATAGCGGCTGCATCGTGACCTTTACTGAAGCATCTCTCACACTTTAGAATTAAATTACACAACATGGCACAATGGGATCATTTACACAATATATAATCCGGTACAATGTGGAATATTGGACTTATGCCTAACATAGTGGTTATTTCCATTTCAGTTCAATAATATACAGATTCAGGCCCCCTTCACACGTCAGTGAAAAACACTGACGTTCTTCACTGACGTGTAAAACACACACATGTCCCTTCGTGTTCCGTGATTCACGGCACACGTGGGTTGTCCATGTGCAATCCGTGATCCGTGATTGCAAATGGACATTACTCACCTGCCTTCACTGCTGCTGTCCATGGTGCTGATCTCCTCGGCTCTGCAGCGTCCGCCCACTGCTCTCTGCAGCTACTTCCGGGTCGGCTGTTATTGCTTTCATGAATATTCATGAGCCAGGCAGGAGCTGCAGAGTGCGGAGGCTGCAGAGCGAATCGCTGGAAAGGTGAGTTGAAAATGTTTATTATTTGATATGTCAGTGTTTTTCTGGTACGTGTTTCACGGATCACACACGGATCACACCATAGTGTGGTCCGTGGGTCATCAGTGATGCCAGAAAAAAACTGACTTGTCTCCGTGCAGAATCACGGACATGTGTGTACGCTGCACGGAGACACGTTCAATGAAAAATCACTGATGTGTGAGCAGACCCATTGATTATAATGGGTCTGTGTATGTCAGTGATTCTGGTACGTATAAAAAAAAAGCACATACGTACCAGAATCACTGACGTGTGAAGGGGGCCTTAGGGAAATTGAAGCTTCTGGGCCCAAATGCAAAATCTGTGACATCCAACGTCGCCTATATTGTGCCATTTATTATATTGGAGTCATCTTTTGTGGAAGTGAAACCCTTTGGGACTCTTCAATATATAGCATAAAGAAGGTGAAGGGTAAACAGCTACAACTGTGTGCTGGCCCATTTCCAGCTGGTTACCCTGCATCTTCTTTACACTATATATGTTAAATCTCCTCAAATATGAGGGAGGCTCCTGGAAATAGGGAAGGGCTCCTGGAAATAGGGAAGACTTTCTGCAGGGGATGCAGGGGATGTAATCGTACATAGGCCATGCAGTCTAGGTGGGCCCAAAAGTCCTTTTGGCCTATATAAAAAGACCAATGCTTTCTTTGCAACTTACACCACTGGTTGGTACTACCTAAAACATCTGGAAACAAGTGCTTCTATGTGGATTCTTGGGAAAAGCAGCTTTTCAGGTAACAAGAGAAACTGTCAGCAGGTTTTTGATATGTAATCTGAAGACAGCATGTGGTAGGGCTTAACACACAGATTTCAGTCATGTGTCTCTTATCACACTGTTTACCTTCAATGTTTGTTTTAGCTGCAGAAGATTATCATTGCAATCCTAGGTCAGTCGAGCACACTGCCTGCTGTAATCAGCAGCTCACTGTATATAGACATTGTACAAAGAGAATCTCGTTTGAGCGGGGTCAGATTTTTCAGCTCAACTGCATTGAAACATCTAAAAACTCTGACTGTGTTAGGACCACTGCACCCAGTAAACTAAGTGATACGTCATTAGATTAAGGGCCTTTTTGCCTACATCATGCTGCTCTCAGATGAGGTAGCAAAAACCTGCTGACAGACTCCCTTTAAGCGGCAGGTGGCTTTTGGGGTATTACTAGGCACCAATTTCTACCTAGAATTGCTTTTATCTCTATATATTACAGTTACACTTTAGTTGATCAGGACAAAATTGAGAAAAATAGGGGTAAAATATGCAATTTTTTAAAACCTGGTGTAAGTTCTGCTGTTCTCCTGAATCCAGAGTTCCTTTTCTTTTGTTCCTGTGACCTCTTAGTTCCTGAGATATGGACCCATTATGTAAATCAAGTATTTTTTTGCCTAGGAGGCATGATCCATAAAAAACAACCAAAAAAGGTAAGAGTTTAGGACCACGCCCACTTGGCTAAAGAGGAAAGATTTATACAAAGGGACTAGGAGAGCCATATCTCAGGAATGGAGAGGAGTAGGAAGAAAAGAAAAATATCACTGGATTCAGGAGAACAACGGCATTTATACCAAGTACCAAACATTACATATTTATGGGAAGTGGCAGGTTTTCTTTAAGAAACATTTAGGTCCAGTTTATGAATAAGGCTTTTACTAGCTAATTGTATTGATGATATGCTGGGACTAGTAGTACTATATCTAAAAATGGTAAAATGTTCCAAAAAAAGATCTGCAGTGAAACCTCTGTTTTCCTTCTTTTACTTTATGGATAGGTAATTCCTGTTCTTCCAGTGTTATAAACCTTTCCCTCCCATTTTGATGACTTACTTAAGAATACTGCCTTAAATATCAAACCTCTATATTGTTTAATGTGCATCTTGTAAAGACCTGTGACATCTACACAAAGCTTTTAAAGCTGCAGTTTAATGGCTGTACATAGGTGGACATTCATGTGACGTCACCGCAATAAGTATAAACAGAAGGCGGTGACGATATGCTCGTCCATATACTGAATATTGTAAAATATATTTATTAGAGATGAGTGAATCTTTTGATATTCACGTTCCCCAGCTTTGCTTAATTTTTCCAGAAAATTAATTTTGCGTCCAATTGATTCACCACAAATCAAAAATACTCCAAAGCTTCCAATTGCCCTGAAACTACGGGCATGAGACTTTGAAGTCTCCTAGAAATGTATTTAAGCACTTTCAAGCTCTTCAAGCAAACACAGCCTTAGTTATGTCAAAGTGACCTCACCATATGTGTCTATGGGTAAACAGATGGTAACCCCAGCCTGTTCCTCACACTAATCTTCACAGTTGGGCTGTCACACACACTATCTGGACAGTTGTATAGTTTTTTAAGGCTTTCTCTCCTTATCGCTCTGGCTACATCAGCTGCATTCCCTGCCTTGGCTTTCATTCGGGCTACCATAGTCCAATCTAATTGACAGATGATATTCCAATGACACTATGCGGAATTCCATCAGTTGGAGCCTGAGATCACGTGAGCCTTCTCCAGCTGATGCAGTTTTCTGCAATGTGTAAAATGCCGACCACCATTCTGGAGATTTGCATAAAGATACAAGGCACAGACTGGTACAGTAGGAGAGAGGACCCTGCCGATAAGGGCTCACAGTCTACACAATTCTACTCAATATTAATATTAACATAGTGATTTTGAATATTATTTTTTAGTAATATTAATTGTGTCACTTAATATTGTATGAGCCACACACATCCCTCTCTATATAAAGCATAAGCTCTCACATAGTTCCATATATACAGGTTGAGACTCACATAGCTCCCTACATACAGTATGTGCCCTCACATAGCCGTTCTGCATACAGTATTAGCCCACACACAGCACTTCACATACAGTATGAGCTTCCACACAGTCCCCCTATATACAGCCCTCACATACAACCTAGATACAGTATGAGCCTCCCACATAGCCTCTCTATATACAGAAGGAGACCCTACATAGCCACACTATATAAAATGTGAGCACCCTCATAGCACTTTTATACATAGTGTGAGCACCCACATAACCCCTATTTAGAATATGTGCCCATAGGTTCACCTAAATACAGTATGAGCCCCACATAGCTTTCTAAATACCATTAAAGCCCCACTTAGCCACATATATACAGTATTAGCCCCCAAAAAGCCCCCTACATACAATATGAACCCCCACATAACCCCTAGATACAGTATTTGCACACTACATAGCCTCTATATACAGCAGGAGACTTCACATACCCCTTTTATATATGTACGGGCATCGCCTTCTACTAGGCGGTTAGAGCACTGTGACTTTAAGTGGAGAGCTCCCCTGTTTTCTATTTATTTGCTCGGAAAGAGCGGGAAATGGAGAATGAGCAGGAGAAACGTTTAGGCGGGGAGAGGAGCAGCCGGGTCAGCTGAAGGAAGTGAGAAAGAAGGGATGCTGCCTGTGTTATGTCCAAGAGCAGCGGGTTCGGAAGAGGTATGGTGCCATCTACAAGAGAAACTGCGAGCTGGACCGTAAGAGAGCCCTGACCACCGTAGAACGATCACCAGACCAAGACATTTCTGAAGACGGCGAAGCCAAGGAAGAAGAAGAGTTCCCTCCTGCCCTGCAAAACGAAATGCGCACTGACGAGGATCACAACACTGAGCTACCAGGAGTAAACCTGTTCCCCCTCAACTGGACCGTCAGTCTTTACCGGTGTGCACACGTGGTAGGGCGTAGTGTAGGCCTCCGTAGCATGGTACCTATGTGGCCTGAATAGTGAAGGCTCGCTAGATTGCTACTGCAGTGCACTTGCCGAAGTTTATGTCTGTCAAGTTTATTGTTGTGGTGACCTTTGTGATAGCTGTGGTGACATACTGTTGGCGCGCTCCAACTAGGATTTGCTGTGTGTTAAAACTTTATTGTTTCCAGGATAATTATCCCATTCACTTATATAAACGCTTATTCCCTGCCTGTTAATAAAGCCTACCCTTGGTTCTATACTCTTGTCCTTTATACCATAATTGTGTAGGGGGTGGGCAGACCCCTTACAAGGAGGTGCAGTTTTCCCCTGTGTTAATGCTGCTGTTATTTAATAAAAATGTTTTACTGTTTTAGTGGGTTCCCCTAGTGGCCGGGTGGGACGGCTGTCCCCATAGAAACAGGGCAGAGGAAAGGAGGAGCCGGCAGCAGAAAGGGGAGGGAGAAGGAGAGTTGTTAAGGAAAAATTAGAACCAGAGGCAGTTGAGTCCGGGATGGGAGAGAAGAAGCAGAAGGGGCAGAGTGTGGGAGCTGGGTGAACAGGAAAGCGAGAGAAAAGCAGAGAAGGAATATCCTCAAGTGTGAAGCAGTATTGGTGTGGGTCCAGTCTGTGTTAGCCGGAGTGGGAGCCAGGTGAAGTGGAGTAGCCGGGCACATCCCCACTGAGGAGACGTCCGGAACAGGTTTTTCCCCTAGCAAAAGTGTGAAGTCATCTGATGTGTTTTGCCTCTGTGATGAAGAAGTGCTCAATAAACATGCCGGCTGGTTCAATTGATCTATGTCTGCAGAGTCTTTGTACAACTGACGGCAGCCTCTGCACCACCACACTCTGTCCCACCAAGCCACCTCCCGTCCCAATAGTGACGGCGGAGCCGGGGGCTAGCCTGAGAGAGACCGGGGCCACGACTACAATCCCCGAGGCACCCCTGGCACCCCGTTCCATGTGGCGTAGTCGGCAGGATCCGGATCATATGCAAGGGGTCCCGATCCAAGAAGATGGAGACCAAGTGGTGCCTAGGGCACAGGATCCGGATTATTGGCGAAGGGTCCCGATCCCATGGTGGGAAGAAGAAGTAGTGCCTAAAGCCAGCTTTACACCTTACAATTAGGTATGCGATCTCGTATGCGATGTGACACGCCCAGGTCGCATATGCGATCTAATGAGATTGCACGTAGGTCGTTCATTTGCTGTCACACGTGCGTTAGTAGCCTATGTTAAATTGGTCAATTTTGTGTGCGATCCTTTAGATCATGTGTTCTGTGACGTATGCATTGGGCACCCTTTTTTTTTTTTATTTATTGTCTTGACAAGCGTGTGTAATGTGTAGGGATGCGTTTTTACTATGGCATCTGCCATTCAGCTCTGCTACATGGCCGCTGACAGCAGCCACAGACAGCCATGTAGCAGCGGTGAATGGTAGTTCACAGCAGACACAGACAGAGCCGCACGATCAGAATGAACTCGGGTGAACCTCACCCGACTTCATGGTCATGCTGCGGCTCTGTCTGTGTCGCGCCCTGATTAGCGGTCACCAGTGAAGACTCACCGGTGACCGCTAAACTCCTGAGTAAGTGAATTGAGCAGCCCTCTCTCATATACTCACCGATCCCCGTTCCCCGGCGCTGCACGGCGTTCACACTGCTGCGGCGGCTTTTACTGTTTTGAAAAAGCCGGCCGCCCATTAAACAATCTCCTATTCCCTGCTTTCCCCGCCCACCGGCGCCTATGATTGGTTACAGTGAGACACGCCCCCACGCTGAGTGACAGGTGTCACACTGCACCCAATCACAGCAGCCGGTGGGCGTGTCTATACTGTGTAGTGACATAAATAATTAAATAATTAAAAAAAACGGCGTGCGGTCCCCCCCAATTTTAAAACCAGCCAGATAAAGCCATACGGCTGAAGGCTGGTATTCTCAGGATGGGGAGCTCCACGTTATGGGGAGCCCCCCACCCTAACAATATCAACCAACAGCCGCCCAGAATTGCCGCATACATTAGATGCGACAGTTCTGGGGCTGTACCCGGCTCTTCCCGATTTGCCCTGGTGCGTTGGCAAATCGGGGTAATAAGGAGTTATTGGCAGCCCATAGCTGCCAATAAGTCCTAGATTAATCATGTCAGGCGTCTATGAGACACCCTCCATGATTAATCTGTAAATTACAGTAAATAAACACACACACATGAAAAAATCATTTATTAGAAATAAAACACACAAACACATTCCCTGGTTCACCACTTTAATCTGCCCCAAAAAGCCCTCCTTGTCCGGCGTACTCCAGGATGGTCCAGCGTCGCGTCCAGCTCTGCTGCATGGAGGTGACCGGAGGTGCAGAAGACACCGCCGCTCCGGTCACCTCCACGCAGCTAATGAAGACAGCCGCGCGATCAGCTGAGCTGTCAGTGAGGTTACCCGCTGTCACTGGATCGCAGCGGTGGCCGCGGGTAACCTCAGTGACAGCTCAGCTGATCGCGCGGCTGTCTTCATTACCTGCGTGGAGGTGACCGGAGCGGCTGTGTCTGCTGCAGCTCCGGTCACCTCCATGCAGCAGCGCTGGATGCGACGCTGGAGGACTGTGGAGTACGCCGGACATGGAGGGCTTTTTGGGGCAGATTAAAGTGGTGAACCAGGGTATATGTTTGTGTGTTTTATTTCTAATAAAGGATTTTTTCGGGCGTGTGTGTGTTTATTTACTGTCACTTACAGATTAATCATGGAGGGTGTCTCATAGACGCCTGACATGATTAATCTAGGACTTATTGGCAGCTATTGGCTGCCAATAACTCCTTATTACCCCGATTTGCCAACGCACCAGGGCAAATCGGGAAGAGCCGGGTACAGCCCCAGAACTGTCGCATATAATGTATGCGGCAATTCTGGGCGGCTGTTGGCTGATATTGTTAGGGTGGGGGGCTCCCCATAATGTGGAGCTCCCCATCCTGAGAATACCAGCCTTCAGCCGTATGGCTTTATCTGGCTGGTTTTAAAATTGGGGGGGACCGCACGCCGTTTTTTTTAATTATTTAATTATTTATTTCACTACACAGTATAGACACGCCCACCGGCTGCTGTGATTGGGTGCAGTGTGACACCTGTCACTCAGCGTGGGGGCGTGTCTCACTGCAACCAATCATAGGTGCCTGTGGGCGGGGAAAGCAGGGAATAGGAGATTGTTTAATGGGCGGCCGGCTTTTTCAAAACAGTAAAAGCCGCCGCAGCAGTGTGAATGCCGTGCAGCGCCGGGGATCGGGGATCGGTGAGTATATGAGAGAGGGGGATAGACTGACATGGACAGAGAGTGAGGGACAGAGATAGTGATGGACTGACAGAGATTAGTGCATGACAGACATTGTGAGGCGCTTCAGAACGCAGCTTTTCAGCTGCTCTCTGAAGCAGACCTTTGTTAAGCTGCGGTGCAGAGCGCACACCTACGCACATAGCCTCAGACATCACAATCGTATGAGGGATGTCACACGTTACAATTCACTAGTTTCGTACTACCAAACGTCCAATGTATGAGGAATAAACGACGTGTATGCGATCACCGTATTTTCGTTCAATATCGATCGCATGTAGGTTTCACACGCAAATACATCACGAACGATGCCGGATGTGCGTCACTTACAACTTGACCCCGACGACGGATTGAAAGATCTATTGAAGTGTGTAAAGCAGGCTTAAGGCGTTGGACCGGGCACAAGATGGCGGCAAGATGGCCGCCGTCTTCATGGACACAGTGGGTGCGCGAAGATTTGGCGCCAAAAGAAAAGCCTGGGGCTGGCCGGTGAAGAAAAAGAAGTGCGGAGTGCGCCGCTTAAAGAGGGGAGGTGCTGGCCCCAGGATGTTGCTGACGAAGACATGTGAAGTGGGCGGTGTTACAGGAAGAAAGAAGAGCCGCCTTGGCCGGGTCGATGTGATGTGTGAGACTGGGGGTGGAGTGTACCCAAGAGCGGGAAAAGAAGGCCCGCCTCCACCTTCCCTAGCATCTCCACTGTCCCCGGCGCCATTGCAAGAAACGCTAACGCAGAGACTAACTCCGAGCAAAATGGAGGCTCCGAGAAAGCAACATACTGCAGTGGGCGCGCTGGTAGCAACCAGCCTGGGCAGAGGACGCCCGAAGCAGACTGCGGACGCAGAAGGACTTGCCCTTGCTTTACCGGCCGTGCCAGAAGGACCGGAGCGGCCTACAAAAGTAACCTGGGTCACTACCTGGGATGCCGCGACCGGTGAGACCTCGACCGAAGTCCGGGCCACACACCAGGCGCGACTGCATACAGGAAGCAAAGTCCTGGGAACTCCAACCCACACAGCGGTTCCGGCCCCGGAAGAGCAACATGCCCGGGAGCTAGAAGAGGACGAGTGGGGATTCTTTTGGGAGCCGGTGAAGCCGACGCCCCCGACTCAGCGAAAATCCCCATCGCCTGAACCCGATCCGGTGCAGGAGAGATTACTGGCCGAGACCGTGGCTCGCGAGATGATGGCTGGTCCCCTGAGCGACGAGTTTGAACGGCAGTGTACCGTCGGCACCGTAGTTAAGTTCAACCAGAAAGAGGGCTATGGATTCATCGAGGATGAGGAGACCAGTGACCATTTCTTTTACAACCGGGTGAACCTGGACACTGAGGGCTTACCACAACGCCTTCATACCTTATACCCGGGAGAAAAGGGGAGGTTCCGGAGAGAAGTGGGATGCCGGGGCCTATTTGCAGTAGGAGTGACCCGGATGCCCACTACCCAAGAGGCTGCACAGTGGCAGCAGGAAATCGAGTGGGAAGAGTGCCAATACCGGCAGCGTACACAACAAAGACCGGTACTGGCTGAGATTTCCCGGCCGAGAAGCACACTGGCAGTATCACCTGAAGTCATGACCGGACTGAGCGCTGACCCAGAGAAGGGGACCCCGGCGGTGTTGGCAATTCACCAGAGCCTGGTCACACACCCGGTGATCGTCATGGGCAGTCCACAGCCGTCCCGTTCAGCGACCCCATCACCCCCGTCGGGGGGTTGAGGAGACAAGACCGGAGACAGAGACACCGGAGCCACCCGTCAACTATGAACCCTTCCGGAGGTTGCGCCGCTTGCCAGGTCAGTCCCTGTCTGATTACGTGAGGGCTCAGCGGGCTGAATGGCAACGCGCTTACCACCCCGAGTGAACCGTCATGACCGGAAGATAATGGACCTGTTTGTATTGAGTACCAGCGTTGTTAAAGAGCCGGCAAAGTTTCCCAGTTTGCAACCAGGTTTAAGCTATGGAGCCCGGAAGGAACCTGATGCTGGACTGAGCCAGAGGCTCCTTCTGTGTTGTTTTATGATTCTGCCTTCAAAGTCCGGGAGTGCTGTGAAAGCCTCCGGGCAGAAGTCCAGCAAAGACCGGGAGTGCCTGCTGAAGGCCTCCGGGCACACTATCTACTAAGACCGGGAGCTCCCAGGAGGGACTCCGGGCGCCAGACTGGTGCGCCACTGAGTGTGCCTAGGTGTGGACATGCGTAGAGTTTTATAAAAATGACTTTGTTGATAAAATGTGTTTTTAGGTTTATGCCTTGCCGGGAGGCTTAGGCAGAAAGAGGGGAGGCATGTAGGGGGTGGGCAGACCCCTTACAAGGAGGTGCAGTTTTCCCCTGTGTTAATGCTGCTGTTATTTAATAAAAATGTTTTACTGTTTTAGTGGGTTCCCCTAGTGGCCAGGTGGGACGGCTGTCCCCATAGAAACAGGGCAGAGGAAAGGAGGAGCCGGCAGCAGAAAGGGGAGGGAGAAGGAGAGCTGTTAAGGAAAAATTAGAACCAGAGGCAGTTGAGTCCGGGACGGGAGAGAAGAAGCAGAAAGGGGCAGAGTGTGGGAGCTGGGTGAACAGGAAAGCGAGAGAAAAGCAGAGAAGGAAAATCCTCAAGTGTGAAGCAGTATTGGTGTGGGTCCAGTCTGTGTTAGCCGGAGTGGGAGCAAGGTGAAGTGGAGTAGCCGGGCACATCCCCACTGAGGAGACGTCCGGAACAGGTTTTTCCCCTAGCAAAAGTGTGAAGTCATCTGATGTATTTTGCCTCTGTGATGAAGAAGTGCTCAATAAACATGCCGGCTGGTTCAATTGATCTATGTCTGCAGAGTCTTTGTACAACTGACGGCAGCCCCTGCACCACCACACTCTGCCCCACCAAGCCACCTCCCGTCCCAATAGTGACGGCGGAGCCGGGGGCTAGCCTGAGAGAGACCGGGGCCACGACTACAATCCCCGAGGCACCGCTGGCACCCCGTTACAATTGCATCCTGCACTGCGGTGATCTCTAGTTCACTGCTATAAGGGGCGCTGTGAGCAAGGTACCGTTACCAAGATGGAGTCAACAGAGGGCAACAGCAGGAATGTTATTGCTAATGCTGACTAATAAAAAATGGTAGTGTAGAAGGCTGAGGTGGCACCCCTGCAAGAATCCTTTCGATGGGCACCATATTTAATGCGCTACCCAATTTTGATGGCAATAATATTCCCCTGTCTGATTGAATGCCTTGGCTGCGGGGCACCCTGAAGGTCTATAACATGAACCCATACCTAGAAGTGGATATCACACTCACCGCCCTCGAGGGCGAGACCCACAGAAACGTCTGCCTACAACCGGAGCCTACTTGTATCACTCTGAAGGAGTTAGTGGGGTTCTTGGAGGAGATATACAGTAAGACCGCTAGTGTGGGATACCATCGGGCTAAATTCTTCTCTAGGCTGCAGCAGGAAGAAGAGGTGCTAGCAGAAGTGCGGAAGAAGGAAGCAGATGGGATTAGTGGCATGGGCTCTGCCAACTGGATACTGAGAGAACATACTAGGACTCTACAACTCGCCTCAAGGCAAGCCTTATCGGAGCGGGTCCGAGACGATCCGGCCCTTATGCTCCGGCACACTCTGGCTGAAGCCGTGCACTGAAGCAAGGAGGAGAGCTATGCTTCCGTAGTGGTGTGCACCCATGCTGCCAGCCCCAGGGGGAGTGCGAATAGAGAAGGAGTCCTAGTCTAGGTGGTCAGGAAAGAGAGGGAATCCAACAACTGCAGGGATTTCAGGGTTAAAACTCCATCTTTAATAAAGTTCTAAACTAAAAACCATAATGAAAAACAGTAAACACGGTTTCAGGCACGCGTTTCGGGCACAAAAATGCCCTTAGTTATGGCACTGTCTAGTCGTACATAGGGTGATTTTATACAGAACATAGACACCCCACTTAAAGAGGGTGAAGTGAATGTCAATTAGACCCTTTATATAATGGACTAAGAACAAGAGAATATGGATACCTATCAGACAACATGTGAGTGTAGAGAAAAATAATAATAATAATAATAATAATAATAATAATAATAATAATAATATTATACCGACAGTATAAAACACAAACCTTATAACAAATAACCACATGAAGGATGTCAGCTTAATTTTGAGGTTAATGGTCTATATAAAACTGGCATTAAACAATAAATTTGTTGTCAAGCACAGATTATATAATGATTTACCACAATAAAATATTAATTAAGGAACAAATGGTTGAAAAACACTTAGCATGATGGCAAGGTAAATACAAATTGTGTGGTGGATAACAACTAAGTTACTGCTGACCTGAATACAATGTACGCATAGCGTAATATAGTATTCCAAGAAATATTGAAACCAGAGATGATAACATCAACAAGAAAAAAAACTCTTAAAGGGAACCTGTCTCCAGTTTTGGGTCCTATAAGCTGCAGCCACCACCAGTGGGCTCTTATATTCAGTATTCTAACATCTATACACCGTGTGCAGAATTACGGTATTAGGCAAGTTGTATTTTAGAGGATTTTTTTTATTATTGATCAACAACTATGTTCTCAATCAACCCAAAAGACTCATAAATATCAAAGCTTAATATTTTTGGAAGTTGGAGTGTGTTTTTTTTAGATTTGGCTATCTTAGGAGGAGATCTGTTTGTGCAGGTAACTATTACTGTGCAGAATTATTAGGCAACTTAATAAAAAACAAATCTATTCCCATCTCACTTGTTTATTTTCACCAGGTAAACCAATATAACTGCACAAAATTTACAAATAAGCATTTCTGATATGCAAAAACAAAACCCAAAAAATGAGTTACCAATATAGCCACCTTTTTATCTCATGACACTCAGCAGCTACCATCCATAGATTCTGTCAGTTACTTGATCTGTTTACGATCAACATTGCGTGCAGCAGCCACCACAGCCTCCAGACACTGCTCCGAGAGGTGGACTGTTTTCCTTCCCTGTAGATCTCACATTTTATGAGAGACCACAGGTTTTCTATGGGGTTCAGATCAGGTGAACAAGGGGGCCATGTCATTATTTTTTCATCTTTTAGACCTTTACTGGCCAGCCACGCTGTGGAGTAGTTGGATGCATGTGATGGAGCATTGTCCTGCATGAAAATCATGTTTTTCTTGAACGATACCGACTTCTTCCTGTACCACTGCTTGAAGAAGTTGTCTTCTAGAAACTGGCAGTAGGTCTGGGAGTTGAGCTTCCCTCCATCCTCAACCCAAAAAGGTCCCACAAGTTCATCTTTGATGATCCCAGCCCATACCAGTACCCCGCGTCCACCTTGCTGGCGTCTGAGTCGGAGTGGAGCTCTCTGCCCTTTACTGATCCAGCCTCTGGCCCATCCATCTGGCCCATTAAGAGTCACTCTCATTTCATCAGTCCATAAAACCTTTGAAAAATCAGTCTTAAGATATTTCTTGGCCCAGTCTTGACATTTTATCTTATGTTTCTTGTTCAGAGGTGGTGGTTTTCATCCTTTCTTACCTTGGCCATGTCCCTGAGTATGGCACACCTTGTGCTTTTTGATACTCCAGTAACGTTGCAGCTCTGAAATATGGCCAAACTGGTTACAAATGGCATCTTGGCAGTTTCACGCTTGATTTTCCTCAATTCGCGGGCAGTTATTTTGCGCCTTTTTTGCCCAACACGCTTCTTGCGACCCTATTGGCTATTTGTCATGAAACGCTTGATTGTTTGGTGATCACGCTTCAAACGTTTGGCAATTTCAAGACTTCTGCATCCCTCTGCAAGACATCTCACAATTTTGGACTTTTTTGAGCCCGTCAAATCTCTCTTCTGACCCATTTTACTAAAGGAAAGGAAGTTGCCTAATAATTAAGCACCCCTTATATAGGGTGTGGATGTCATTACACCGCACCCCTCCTCATTACAGAGATGCACATCACCTGATTTAATTAATTGGTAGTTGGCTCTCAGCCTATACAGCTTGGAGTAGGACAACATGTATAAAAAGTATCATGTGATCAAAACACTCATTTGCCTAATAATTCTGCACACAGTGTAGAAGCCGGCGATTAAAAATGGTGGTAAAAGGGATAGGGGATGGGAGCAAGTGCGCTGTACTTATCGAGACACCGGCGTGGCTGTACATTGCTTCCAGTCGCGCATTCACTTCCTGGGACGCTCATGATTCCTCATCCATATGCACAGCTTTCTTCGCCCACCGGCAGGCCTGTGATTAGTTGCAGTCAGACGCAGTAGGACAACATGTATAAAAAGTATTGTGATCAAAATACTCATTTGCCTAATAATTCTGCACACAGTGTATATATAATTGCCTTATTCTGTCTTGCTCCAAAATTACGTCATTACAGTGACAACCGTTGCCACAGCGTGTGCGCTAAAGAGCCTGCGACCAACGGATCAGCTAAGGCTCCCTGCACACATAACCAGGGTACACATCAGGTTACTAAGCAAAGCGTTTTGCTTAGTTACTCGATATTTACCCTGGCTACATGTGCAAGGAGCCAGCGCTAAGCGGTATACGCTGATAACCAAGGTAAATATTGGGTAACCAAGCAAAGCGCTTTGCTTAGTTACCCGATATTTACCCTGGCTACGTGTGCAAGGAGCCTAACTGAACAGCCCGAACTACGGGCTGACAGGACGACGCCCGACACTTTTCCCCACTCAACTCCGCCCCCCCGCACTCCGCCCTCCGCATGTATACACTGAACACACACACACACACACACACCTGGATAGTCACCTGTCCCCAGCCATGCAGTCCCCGGCACTGACGTCCTCAGTGCCATGGGCCCGCTCGGCTCCACCCACCCCGCACTCTGCCCCCCACACACATTAGGCTGCTTTCACACTTGCGTTGTGAGGCATCCGTCACAGTATATTGTGTGATGCATGTGATGGATGCGTTGCAAATAGTGTGCTAATAAAGTAATGAATTCCTGTAAAAGAATGTTTTGCAGGGTTTTGTTTTTTTTTTAATTGTTTTGCCGGGAAAAAGAGATTTGCGGTCGGGAGGAGAGAGGGAGAGAGAGAGGTGACCACAAATCCCCTGAGTGACTGCAGTGAGCCGCGCAATTAGCTGTGCCATCACTCAGGTGACCCGCGGCCACAGCTGCAGGCCTCCACCAGAGAGCTGTGTCCGCGGGTCACCTGAATGAGGGCACAGCTGATCGCGCGGCTCACTTCAGTTGCTGCGTGGAGCTGATGGAGATCGGTCGTGTTCTACTTCCGCTCCTGTCAGCTTCATGTAGCAGAGCTGAAAGTGTCGTGGGACCTCTGTGAATTACGTCGGACCTGGAGGGGTATTTGGGGTTTAATAAAGTGGTGAGAGAGGGTTTTTTTTGTCTTTTAATCCAAATACAGGATTTTTTCGGGTGTATGTATTTATTTTCTTTAACTTACAGGTTAATCATGGAAGGTATCTCGGGGAGACACCTGCCATAATTAACCTAAGACTTAGTGGCAGCTATAGGCTGCTGCCATTAACTCCTTATTACCTCGATTACCACTGCACCAGGGCAATTCGGGATGAGCTGGGTAGAGTCCCAGGACTGTTGCATCTAATGGATGCGGCAATTCCGAGTGGCTGCTGGCTAATATTGTTAGGCTTTGGGGCTCCCCATAATGTGGGGCTCCCCTTCCTGAGAATACCAGCCTTCAGCCTTGTAGCTTTATCTTGGCTGGTATCAAAATTGGGGGGGGCGCACGTAGTTTTTTTTTAATTACTTATTTACTTGTTTTACTGCACGATATAGACCCACCCACCGGCAGCTGTGATTGGTAGCAGTGAGACAGCTGTCACTCAGCATGGGGGCGGGTCTGACTGCAACCAATGATAGGCGCCGGTGGGTGGGGGAAGCAGGGAATACGAGATTGAATTATGAGCGGCTGGCATTTTCAAAAGAGGAAAAGCTGCCGGAGCTTTGTGACAGCCGTGCAGCGCCGCGCCCGTGATCGGTGAGTATGAGAGAGGGGGGGAGGGGGGAGAGACCAGGAGTGATTTTAAATGATTTAGAACGTTCTGCTGGACATGCTGAGGATCCGCAGTAGAACGGGACGGGATCCGTTAGCGGATTCCGCCGCTTAGTGCATTGCGGCGGAATACGCCCCCATAGACAAGCATTAGACACCTTGGCGGATTCTAACGGAATCCGTCAAGGTGCGATATTTTAACATGCAGCGTTCCCTCAGCCCGACGCTGCATCAAATTAACGACGCAGTGTCGTCCAGCGGATGCAACGCAGACACTTGCGTTACAGTGCGTTGTCAATACAACTCTATGGAGAATAGCACAGTGCGTTAATGGACTGCGCTATTCTCCATAGCGGTGAATTGTGCTGAACGCAAGTGTGAAAGCGCCCTAACACACACAGACACACACACACACAGACACACACACACACACACACACACATCTGGATAGTTACCTCTCCCCAGCCATGAAGTCCCCGGCACTGACGTCCTCAGCGCCATGGCCCCCGCTCAGCTCCACCCACCCCGCACTGCGCCCCCCGCACACATTACCCCGCAGGATGCGGGCACATGTCAGGATGGTGGCTGCACCACGATGGGGGCATATACCAACATTGGGCCACATCACAGCATCAGCATATTTTTACTTAACTTTACACTGTTCATGGCCTTCTTTCATTACAAGCCATGGACATCATTAAACATTAGACTCATCTATTAAAACTGTTCCTTCTGTTGTTTGTCATTTTAAAACCAATAAACAATTATAAGAAAACTAAATGAAACCTAACCCATCCAGTGCATTCATTACCTTATTATTCAATCTGCTACCCTACATACACATTCTAGACTACCCGATATGTTAGAATCGGGCCACCTTCTAGTGTTGTATATAAGAGCCCAGACCGCTATGTAGAACATAAAAATCACTTTAAAATGCTCACCTAAACCGGTTGCTGCGGTGGAGTTGGGTCATATGGGCGTCTCCGCTCTCTGGTGTCGGCGCCTCCTCTATCTACCATCTTTGTCGTCCTTCTTCTGAAGCCTGGGTGCATGACATGTCCTACGTCATCCACACTCGCCGGCATTGAGGTCCTGCCCAAGTGCATTTTGATCTGCCTTGAGCAAGAGGAAAACAATTTTTAAGCGTCTTTGGCAGTACATGGAATACTGGCCAGATCGGAGAGTCTACTAACGGGATATCCTTGTCCTTGTTAGATATAAAACCCTTGTATACCTCTTCCATAATAAAGTCTGTCATGGTCTTAGAAATGCAGTCAGTCGGGTCCTGTGAATTCTGCCAATAGATAGTATCCATAAGGAAATTCATAACCAATTTGTGATGAAGAGACTTGTCCAGAATAACAATGGAACTGCCCTTGTCTGAGGGACGAATGATGATGTTAGGGTTATCACAAAGTTGGATTTTTGCCTGTTTGTGTTTCCAAGTGGAATAATTCATTCTATTTCTGGTGAAGGCAAAAAGATTAGTGAGATCCCTCTCCATGGCATGAAGAAACTCATCCATTGCAATGACCGCAGACTAAATTGGGTAAAATGATGGACACCAGCGAATCAGAATATGAACATTTCCAATCCATTAACAGAAGATCTCCCAGATTTTCATCTTCCATGACTAAACCAAAAAACGATATAGTCATAAGAAAAGCTACTATCACCCAACACACATGAGGAGGTTCTCAACTAGTCTGCTACCATCACTACAGCTGACCAACACTCTTCTGTCTAAAGGCCTCTAAGGAAGCCAATCTTTTTAGTACGCTTCTTGATATCAATATATTTATTAGGTTATTGACTGTAAAAAGACATTTTTTTGAGGAGGATGCTTTGAGCTCCCATTTACTCATCCCTAACGTATCTAAATGTGACTCTGAAACTTCACAACAAAGTTTAACCTTTAAAAAACAAAGAGCTTTGCTCACTTTACCGGACCTTTATAACCAGGATGATTCTTCTCAGTCCATGACATTACACCATTTAAGACAACCAATCCGTCATTTTACCCAATTCAGTCTGGGGTCACTGCAATCGGGGAGTTTCTTCATGCCATGGAGAGGGATCTCGCTAATCTTTTTGCCTCCACCAGAAATAGAATGATTAATACCACTTGGAAACACAAACAGGCTATCATCCAACTTCAAGAAAACCCTAACATCATGATTCGCTCCTCAGATAATGGCAGTTCTGTTGTTATTCTGGACAAGTCTTTTTATCACAAATTGGTTATGAATTTACTTATGGATGAAACTACCTATTGCCAGATTTCACAGGACCCAAGTGACTGCAATTCTAAGACCATGACAGGCATCATTACGGACAAGGTATACAACGGTTTAATATCTAACAAGGACAAGTATTTCCCGTTAGTAGACTCTCTGGTCTATCTAGTATTTCATGCACTGCCAAAGATGCTTACAAATTGTTTTTCTTCCCTGTTGAGACCCATTGCTTCAGGGATTGGCTCTTTGGCTCACTCATTATGGTTGGACAATATCCTCCAGCCTTTTGTGTCAATCACCCCCAACCACATCAAAATTACTAAGCATTTGCTTTCCACCACTAATAAATTGCAATGGTCATCAGATTATAACTGGGTATCATCTGATGTGGTTGCTCTCTATTCATGCATAACCACATACCAAGGTGTTGGATGTCCTGTCTTACCATTTACATAAATACTCCAAATTTTCAGCTTCTTTTCTTGATTATGCTTTGAAGATAACCTTTTTTTTCTTTTAACTAATATTTTTCTTTCATTCAGGTTTTAGGTTGTCCGATGAGTTAGAAATGTTGCCCATCCTTGGCAAATCTTTATATGATGTGATGGGAGGAGACCATTCTATATCTGCCTGACAATCCTTGGTTTGCACCATCTGGTACGGCAGATATATTGATGATTTCATATTTATATGGCGCAATATTTGTTGATACTGTTAATCATCCATCCATTTTTTCTGCATTTTTAAAATGATAATTAAATAAATTTGAAGTTTATAGTTGAGTTTTTGTCCTCTGTCCCTCTCTTTCTGGTTATTTGCTTCATAGGTGATGTCTCTTCCAAACATATAAAAACTAAGCTATAGAGAAAACCTGTGACTGCCAACAGCTGTCATCCCCTATATGTAAGTAAAAATCTTCCAGTGGGCGAATACATCAGGGCCTTTTGTGCCTGTTCTATCGATTCTTCTCTTCACGCAGATTATCATACCTTAAGAAAAAGGTTATCTTCCAGAGGCTACCACAATGCTTATCTCACCAAGGTCTAACAAATAGCTATGTCCAAATCACAGGACAATTTGTTATATGTCACAACACGGTCTTGTGATTATGAACAGGTTTCCACCAGTTTGACTTCAACTCCACAAGTTACCTTTGTTACGTCTTTCAGTACTGATTGCTCTGACGTCCGCCACATATTTAACAAAAATGTATCAATCTTATTTCAGGATGATAAATTAGCCATGATTCTTGGGTCTGTGGTACGTCATTCTACACGGATTCAAAATCAGAATCCCTAGGTATCATTCTTTCACCGAGTCTCTTCTGTGGCCACAAACCTGGTTCACAAAGATGGCTTAACTACAAGGGTAATTTTAAATGTGGGTGTTCTAGGTGTAACCTATGCAAAGATATGTTGAAATTATGAGTTTTCCAGTGGTAATTCACCTAATATGTATAGCATTACCAGTTTCATCAATTGTAATACGAGTCATTTAATCTACCTTGCAACATGTCATAACGACGAGATTTGCTACGTGGGCTGCACTACACGTAAGCTGAAAACTAGTATTGCAGAAAAAGTCCTTGACTCTGTCCCCAACCCCCTAACCATCAGGAGGTCTATGTCAGGTCTCTCTAGATGTTTTCTAGAACAACCACAAAGGTTACATCACCTTCATCATGGTCCAGGGATTTGAAAAGGTTAACCGCCCAGGCAGGGGTGGCGATTGGTCCAAACGTTTGTTAAAGAGTGAGGCATTTTAGATACTGAAGCTTGGCACTAGGCATCTAAAAGGCCTAAACTATAGGACTGATTTGTTATATCTTTATAGATTTTGTCTTATGATGAGCTTGGTTTGGGCCCGGATTTTCTCATTTTACCTTCTATCAACTTTTCTTTTTTCTAGATATCAGCATTCCTTACTCCATGGTGTTTTTCCTAATGTTCATGCACACTGGAAGATTAAGAGACAACTCTGGGTTTTTTTTTTGGGGGGGGGGGATATTTTCCTTTTTCTGAGACTGTATTTTTGTTCTAATAAAACCATGCTGGGTTTTTTGAGAGGTTTTGGATATTTCTGTATATGTACTGTATATTTACTACAATGTTCGTGTGCAACATAGTATCATAGTATTCCTTTTATGAATTAGTTTTCTGTCATAATTTTGTGCATATTTTGAATTTCTCAAATGCTAATCTCTTTGAAATGTATCGTCCCTTTACATACATACTATTATTGATGCGCCCACGGGGTCGGAGGTTACCCGTCACCGGGCCGCGGTTCTTCTCCTGGGTCGCCGCGGTGGCCTTGCCCAGTTCCATGACCCCGGCGGTGTCCATAAAGATGGGGATTGGAGTGATGGGGTAGTTGTTCGTGACACCACCTGTGGTGTGCGGCCAATTATTAGCCGCTGCTACGGGACTTCTCTCTCTGCTGGGGCAGATGGTGACGCAGCTCAGGCGTTACAACTCTCCACAGAGCTTGCCCCAGGGAGGATGATAGGAGTGGTGGTAGTCGCCTATGGTGCAGGGGCACGAGGTTGGAAGCACCGGCAGTAATAGGACGATACAGAGTGTGCAGTTCAAGTTCTCTACTCACTGGAAGCACACCGCCATTTTTAGCACCGAGCTACGCTGTGATGGGCTTTAGCCGATCCCAGATAGTTTGGAGGTCAAGGCCGGTGTTTCCTTCTGTGTGTCTCCTTTCGTCGGTTTCCCTCCACCCCCAGCTCCAGGGCCGTGGAACGGGTCATGGCGCCTTCTGCACTCACCGCGAACTCTGGGATCCCCCTTCTTTCCTAAGAACCCAGATCGAGCCTCCAGCTCCAGACCACGGGTCCCGAACTATCCATGTCTCTGCTAATCTCCTCCTGAGTGCGACCTGGCGGCTTGCTGCGCCCGGAACAGACTGACTATTGTGTGAGATGGCTCCTAACTACCCGTGTTGGTGCCCCGCCTCCCGAATTCCTGAACTAGTGGGCAAGAGGTCTCATACCTCTTGATGGCCACCCCAGCACCTCACCTAGCCCAGTCCCAGTGGAAGAGCTCCCGTGTTATGTGTTGGTTGGGTGTGTTGGTTGTTTACCGGTGACGACCTCCTCTGTATCAGAGATGAATACTGCACCTTGGGTGAGGTGCAGTAACCTGTGGCGCCTGGAGCTGCAGGGGTGCCACATTATTATTATAATTTTTTTTCTGTTCACTCATATACTGTTTAATATGTATCCATTAAACACTTCCATTTTCTCTTGTTATTGGTCCATTATACGAAGGGTTAATGGTCTAATTGATATTCACTCCCCTCGCTTTAAGTGGGGTCTCTTCATTTTATATAAAATCACCTTATGTACAACTAGACAGTGTCATGTGCCCAAAAAGTAAAGCCCTTGTATACTGGTTTTCTTTTTGTTTTTTAGTTTTTGTGCCTTTTTTTAATAATTTATTAATGATGCATATTTAACCCTGAATTCCCTGCGGCTGCTGGATTCCCTCTGATTCCTGGCCCCTATCACCTGAAAGCTTGTCCAAAGCCTCCGTGCACTGCAGTCATGCTACATTTGCTTAGTCTGGTGATCTGAATACTTTTTTTATTCTCTTTTCTTATACTAGTCCAGGTGGTGTAAGCCTTACAGACCTTCCTTACCAGTATGGAGGAAAAGTTGAGCCAGATGGAGTAGAAAATGAGGAATCCGTCATCTTCCCCTGCCCCATATCCAGCCCAGCAGTTTCCCTGTCAGACCTGCTTTTTGGTGTCTGCGATGGAACTACATCATCATGGTCCCCCAGGCCACGTTCCTTCCCCTGCCCAATCAGGGTGTGGCAAGTGTGTCCCAGCTATGCCCCATCCACCCTTAGAAGCTAGAGGCCTGATTCAGGGTGCGTCCCGGTGGAGGCCAATGTTGAAAATGCAGAAACTGAAGGCACCTTGCCAGAGAGTGCCAAAATGACGCCCAAGCTCAGCGGGAACTGCCGTTAAACTACCAACCTCCGCAGTAGTGTGGAACATTGTAGGGGAGGTGAGAAGGGAGGTCGCTCCTCACAATAATGAACATCTAATTGCGGGAAGTCCCATCCTGCTTGTCGAATGTGAAAATATCCTCATGGACTGTTTGGTGGACACCGGGTGATAACAAGTAACGATGATACCCAAAGCCTAATTCAATCAACACTTTCAGGCACTGGCTAAGCCAGAAAAGGAGACTCTGATTCAGGTGACTGCCGCCAACAAGTAACCGATCCCAGTCACAGGGTCGTGTGGATCTGCGGACAAGACGTGGGAAGGAAATTAATCCTGCTACTCCTAGAGCCCACTAAAGAAGATGTGCCAGTGATATGGGAATGTACATCTTTTGTGCATTGGACTAGATCATGTTCACGAAATGAGACCCCATCTACTAGAAGCAAGCCTCCCCACATAAGCCCATTTAGGGGGGGTCTTCCAATGCTTAGTCCGCCTCTGTCGGACAAAGAAGAATTTCCCGGCTCACCAATGCATCAGGGTCTTCAGGGTCCCTAGGAAAGGACCTGGACAAGAAAGTGAACTGCACCTGCAAGTCGGAACTTACCCTAACCTCAAAGGAATGGAAGTGCTCCTCAAGCCAGCGGTCCAGGGAAGAGTGGATCAGGAGGTTGCGATAGCCCACATGCTATCTGTGGTCCAGTGAGGACGGGTCCCGGTTAGTACCATCAAAGTCTGTCCCTGAGAAGTTCACTTTCCACTGAGGACCAGGCTTGCCCGGGTATACCTGAATAGAGGGGAGGGGGTAAGCCAGAAGGAGATAACCTTGTACCTGGTGGAAGGTGCAGTGTGGACCATAGAGGTCTTTGTGAAGACAGAAGAGGCACTGCCTCTGTAATAGCGTGGTCGAACCATCCTGGAACAAATGGAGGTGGTCGTGAAGTCTCTTCGCCCTGAGCATGTGCGAGTAATAAAAGATATGCTGTGGGAAAAAGACACCGTGTTCGCTCGCCACGCTGAATACTTCAGTTGTTCTGAGGTCATCATCCATGAAATACCGACATGGAATAGTCACCCGATCCGAGGGCAGAACCGGCAAACTTCCCCCAAGCTGTACCAAGAAGTGAAGATGTGTCGCCAGGGGTTAAGGGAATACCCATAACCGGGCCAAGGGGTTGCTTCTGGAAAGGGAATCACGGTGTCGTGACCCGGTCCGTGCTCCCTGGTTCCACAATAAAAAGGGGGATTATGTTCGTGACGCCACCCGTGGAATGTGATCAGAGATGACCACCGCTGCTGCAGAACCTCCGGGGGTGATGGAAGGCAGCTTGAGATGGGACGGCTCCCCACGGGTAGAGTCTTTTCCCCGGGGCAGTGTGTTAATTTATGGGGGGAGTGCAGGACACGAGCACAAAAAAACAGGCAGACTCACGGTTTTGCAGTTTCTTTGTCTTTTACTGATGATGGTATTCAGCAGAGTACTGTCCACGGAGTCTGTGAGGGGTTCAGGGTTTCTCTCACCCAGCCGGGCCATTTTGGCTTCCTTGCCTGCACTGTGTGTCTGTGGCCCTGCTGCTGTGTGAACTATGCAGCCGGCTCTGCTCTGCTCCTAGGTACCGACCTGACAGGCAACTCGAGTCCTTCCTAGTATGTTCCTGAACTCTCCTATGTTGCTTGTGTCTGTGGTACAGGTGAAAGATCTGGAATCTTCACTTATCTGGTGGTAACTGTACAGTATGTAACCTGCAGTCTCGGATCCAGCATCCGTTCTGTGTGCTTCACTGGGATGAGCTCTGCAATGCTCTGCCTCCCAGGAATGTTCCTCTGTGTAATCTGTCTCCTTTCCTCAGACCCTCAACTAGGCCTGGAATTGGTCAGTGGATCCTGAGGTGAGCTAAAGCCAGCTTCCAACCTGCAGAGATCCTGTCTCCTCAGTGCTCTGCACTGAACTTCCAAACTGAAACTACTGACCATTTCCCCTTCCCACCAGAATATACAGGGAAGCAGCTTGGTCTCCCCCTTCTGGCCAGGAGGTCTTGGTGTTGTGTGTGGGGAGTTAACCCTTTGTGTTGTTACTGTGGCAACCCTGGGGTGCCACATTCCCCTTAGTGAAGAACAGTACTCCGGGACTGTGAAAGACAAATAAGTTATCAACAACAAGTGTATATATAAATACAGAGTCTCAAAAGGAAAAAAAATACAAAAACCTTAAAGTTCAAAAAGAGTCCAAAATGTTCAAGAATATGTAAGTGTTCATACAGTATAGTCTCTGTAGGTACTGGGCTTGTGGGTCTTAACGTTGCAATTATATAAACATTTAAACAATCAAACGCTTCTTACAGGTGTCTCTACTCTGGTCGTAAGTGCAGTAGGCCTCATGGCCCTCGGGCCACCAACAATGTGATCAAGTTGTAACTCTCCGTGCTGCCACCTTACACCACTCTTCTCTCACCTTTTCTGTACACTAAACTGTTACGGTTTTTCATATAACCATTATAACATATGTACATTTTATATGCAATTCCACATTAGTCTTTATATCATGCTGGTATCTGACCCTGAGTACTACGCTGTGACCTGCGTACTGGTGGTGTACTGGGTGTACTTAGCATAATGGTGTGAGTGGAAGTGTACCTATTTGGTGTTTCTGGTATTTGTGAGGATGGGGGGCTGACTGTAGGACTGGCAAGCTCACTGGGACCAGGAATCTGTTCTTCCTCTACGGTTTCGACTTCCAATTCTTCTTGTCTTGAGACTTCTTGTGGTACGAGTTCTGATGCTGGTTCTGCCACTTGAGGGAAGGCGATCATTGGGACTACTACTGCTCCATAGTAATTTGGCCATGTTTTTGGGAAATCTCCTAAGACTGTATGGAATACATCTTCTTCCTTCTTGACAGGTTGTACCTGTACGGGCAAGGTGACTTCTGGTGTCTTCAGGGTTTCAGGACACGGTTTGAGTTGATCTCTTGACACGACAGCTGATGTCCTTCCTTCATCCTTACTGATGAGACACACTTTGGGATTATCCATACTGGATGGTAAGACTGTATATGGGGTGGTTTCCCACTGATTATCCAATTTGTTTGTGCGCCGTTTCCTCTTGAGAACTTGGTCACCAGGTTGCAATGGGGTTGCTAGAGCATGCTGGTTGAAGGTTCTCTCCTGTCTTCCCCTTGCTTGTTGGAGACTTTTCTCTACGCACTCTTGTACTTGGCGATACTGCTGCTGACGTAGGGTATCCCAATTGGATTCTTGAACTTCCGCATCTGGCTTCAGAATTCCCATATCTAAATCAATTGGCAGTTTACCGGGCCTTGCACGCATGAGGTAAGCGGGGGTGCAGTTTGTAGAACTCACCGGGACATGATTGTACAAGTCCACCAAGTCTGGCAATTTCTCTGGCCATTGATTTCTTTCTGACTCTGGTAAGGTCTTCAACAGGTCAATCACAATATGGTTCATCTTCTCACATAAGCCATTTGTTTGGGGATGGTATGCTGTTGTGCGGATCTTTTTACAGCCATACATGTTGCAGAATTCTTGGAAGATCTGTGATTCGAAAGCTGGACCTTGATCTGCAAGGACTTGTTCTGGGTAACCATGGGGTCTGCAAAAGTACGTCTGGAATGCTTTAGCTGCTGTTCTAGCTGTAAGGTCTTTCACGGGTACCACCACTAAGAAGCGTGAGTAATGGTCCATGATGGTTAAGGCATAGACATAGCCGGACCGGCTTGGTGACAACTTGACGTGGTCTAATGCGACTAGCTCGAGTGGTTGCTTGGTTACTATGGACTGGAGTGGAGCTCTCTGGTTCTGTTGATCCTTTCTTATGAGGTTGCACGGATTTTCTACACCAATCTTCAATTGATTTTCTCATAACTTCCCAGTAGAATCTTTTTCTTAAGAGCACTTCCAACTTTTTCCAACCAAAATGACCAGCACCGTTGTGGTAAGCTTCCAGAACCATCTTGACGTCTCTGTTGGGCACGATGATCTGCCAGACCAACTTATGTGTTTTTGGATTGGTGTGCCTTCTACAGAGCTTCCCTTGGTACAGGAACAATTTACCTCTCTCCTTCCAGAGATGTTGCGTCTCAGCTGGGGCATTCTGATTAGGGTAAGCACCTTGTTGTGTAAGCAGTTCTTTCACTAGCTTCACAGCTGGATCGCTGTCTTGTGTGTCAGCCCATCCGTGGTGTGCTAATGGGCTGAGAGTTGCCTGCTGTTGTTTTTGGTAGACACTCGGTTGATACTGTCCCACCTTAGGACGGTGAAAGGCCGGCAGCTCAATTTCTTCCAGTCCCTCCGGTTCCTCTTCCACGTTCCCCGAGTGTGGCATCCGGGATAAGGCATCTGCATTCCCATTCTTGTGGCCTGCCCTGTACTTGATGACAAAGTTGTAGTTTGACAGTCGGGCTATCCATCGCTGTTCCAGCGCACCTAATTTTGCAGAGTCCAGGTGGGTCAACGGATTGTTGTCAGTAAAGATGGTAAATTCTGCAGCTGCCAGGTAGTGTTTGAAACGCTCTGTTACAGCCCAAACTACTGCCAGTAGTTCTAACTTGAAGGAGCTGTAATTCTCTGGGTTTCTTTCTGTAGGCCGGAGCTTCCTGCTTGCAAAGGCAATAACTTTCTCCTTGCCTTCCTGCTTTTGAGACAATACTGCTCCCAGTCCTATGTTGCTGGCATCCCTGTACAAAATGAAGGCTTGATGGTAATCTGTATATGCCAGGATCTCTTCTCCTGTCAGTGCCCACTTCAACTTCTTAAAGGACTCTTCTCTCTCATCACTCCACTGGAAAGGAGGATTTCGGGCTGCAGACTTCTTTAACTGTCCTACCAGGATGTCTTGTAGGGGAGCTGCTAGCTTCGTGAACCCTTTTATAAATCTTCTATAGTAGCCCACCAGTCCCAGGAATTGCCTCACCTCTTTCACGCTGGTGGGTCTCGGCCAATCTCTTATCACGGTAACTTTTTCAGGATCTGGTGCTACCCCTTCTGAGCTCACGACATGTCCCAGGTACTGTACCCTTGGCTTTAGAAGGTGACACTTGGATGGCTTGATTTTCATGCCGTATCCGGATAAGGCTTCAAACACTTCTGCCAGGTCTTGTAGATGCTGTTCATAGGTCTTGGAGTAGACTATGTCGTCATCCAGGTACAGGAGGACAGTTTCAAAGTTCTTATGTCCTAGGCAGCACTCCATCAGTCGCTGGAAGGTTCCAGGTGCGTTGCAGAGTCCAAACGGCATACAATTGAACTCACAGAGGCCCATCGGCGTGGTGAATGCTGTTTTCTCCTTATCAGCCTCTGCCACAGGAACTTGCCAATACCCACTAGTCAGATCTAGGGTGGAAAAGTAAGTAGCGGATTTTAATGCAGCCAATGACTCTTCTATCCTAGGTAATGGGTATGCATCCTTGTGTGTAATGCGGTTGATCCGTCTGTAGTCTACGCACATCCTCATGGTCCCATCTTTTTTTCTAACTAGCACTAGTGGGGCTGCCCAGGGGCTACAACTGTCTCTTATTACCCCTGCTTCTTTCATTCCTTTGAGCATGTCTTTGGCGCATTGGTAGTGAGCCGGTGGTACTGGTCTATACCTCTCCTTTATGGGTGGATGGTTACCTGTGGGTATAGTGTGCTCTATCCCTTTGATCTGCCCAAAGTCTAATGGGTTTTTGCTGAATATTTGTTCATATTCTTTCACTACCCTGTATACTCCATGCTTTTGATGGGAGGGTGTAGAATCGGTACCTACATGTAGCTTTTTGCACCAATCCTCCATCTTTCCCTCTGAGCCATTGTCCTCCGCCTGACTTGACGGGCTTAAGGGCTCAACGGTGGTGATGGCATTGTTTTCAACCGTATATAGCTTAGCCATGGTAGCATACTTTGGTAGGGTGACCTCATCTTCCCCACAATTTAGAAGGCGTATTGGCACTCTTCCCCGATGTACCTCAACTATTCCTCTGGCCGTCAGTACAGTGGGCCTACTGTCTGAGTACACGGGTTCTACCAGGGCCTGATAGTCTCGCCCTCTGATGGCTATTGCGGCTCTACACCAGACCAGCATTTCTGTTTTGGGAGGAATTACAATAGGTATTTTGTCACTTACCCTTGCACTGCCAATTTCACCTCCTGACATTTCTACCTGCTGCTTCAGCATCAAGGCTTTAATTTCCTTCTGCAAGAGTCTCTGTTGCCCAGGTTTGGCAGTCTCGGCGATGTGCTGCAAGACAGTAATTACCTCTGCAAAACAATTTTCAATTACATTCATTCCTAGCAGCATAGTTGGTTCACGTTCTCGCCGGTCAACATCAACAATGACAATACCTTGGTTCTGCAATTCTACTCTCCCAATCTTAATGGTCATTTCTCTGAAACCAACCTGTGGTACTAATTCACCATTGCTAGCCCATATATTCAATGCAACATTAGATGGACCACTGCTAACGTCTGAATCAGCCCAGTACCTCTTATAAAGGACATGCGGAATTGATGTTATTTGGGAACCAGTGTCCAGCAAGGCGTTGAGCGGAATGCCATCCAGCACGATGGGGATGACTGGACGTCCCCCCACATACTTGTCGTGCCAGGGTGAGGGACCTTGAGAGTTCATTCCTGAGGAGCGGCCCGCCTCCCCAGGGGATCCCCATTTAAAGCACATTCACGGGCAAAGTGACCTGGCTCCTTGCAACGGCGGCAAATGGGCTGTCCATCCGGCTGGTAGCGGTCGCTGGGTCGTCCTCTCGTCGCTTGGTATCTCCTAGGCCTCATCCACGGGACATCCTCATTGCTGGTCGCCAGCTCAATCTTGGGTGCAGACTTGGATCCACGCAGCTTCTGGACGATTCTAGCCATGGAAGCAACAGTGTCTGTCAGGGCATCAAGCCTTTGATGGAGAGCCTCATTAGTGATCGTCTCCAGGTGGTTAGCAGCAGCCGCTGAAATGGCCGATGTCACCGGCACTACTGGCTGCTGGGGTGCCACTGTAAGGTGTTGAACAGAGTCTATATCCTGCGGCTCCTCCACCTGCTGGAGGCGGATGGCTCTATCCTTTAGCTGGGCAAATGTTAGTCCTGGATCCTGGATCACCATCATGCTCAGTTGTCCCCGGTGGGAAGGGGATGAGAGTCCATCCAGGAATTGGTCTATCAGCAGCTTATCTGCTCCAGGGGCTAAGGCAGGTTCTGCTAATTTAAGTGCTCTGAGCGCCTCCTGCAAGTTTAAGGCAAAGTCTCTTGCGCTCTCTCTAGGTTTTTGCTTGCATCCAAAGAACCTCATTTTAGCCCGGCTGCCAGCAGTGGATTCAAAAGCTGCTTTTAGTCCAGCTATTATATGCTCTACAGTGTCCTTTGCATCGTCCGGCCAGGATGTAGCCTCTCGCTGGACATTGTCAGTTAACTGTCCCATAAGCATACCAACACGCTGGGTTTCTGTCAGGGGGTACATGCTGTAGTAGATTTTTAGCTTTCCGATAAAGTCATTAAGTGTGTTGGGCTCACCTGAGTACTGCGGTAGCCACACTGCACCCAGGGTGTACGGCATCAGGAACGGCATGATAAGTGCCGCTGCACCGCCGGGTACAACAGCGTCTCCCTGCTGCGACATCTTTGCGCCCCCTTAGTTAATTTCACCAGTCTTCTTGACAGCAAGACTGGGACACTTTTCTGCGTTTTCGTTCGGGTCGCAGCACCGAGCGCACCTCCTCTGCAAGCGGTGGGCGGAGTCTTAGTTTAGGTGCGATGTTTTCCCGCGCGTAGCAGCTAATGGCGCGATTAAAGATGGCGCCTGGAAAATTTTACCAATGATGTTTTTGGATTTTTCCAGGTATCTTTGCAAAGTTTAAAGTCCGTTCTTTGTTGCACCAATTCACAGTGCAAGTCTTTTACGCAATGCAATAAGTCTTTACAGGCACACATCACCCGGGTTGCAGCCGGGTCCAGTCCGCATCCTGTTCGTGACGCCAAAGTTGTGTCGCCAGGGGTTAAGGGAATACCCATAACCGGGCCAAGGGGTTGCTTCTGGAAAGGGGATCACGGTGTCGTGACCCGGTCCGTGCTCCCTGGTTCCACAATAAAAAGGGGGGTTATGTTCGTGACGCCACCCGTGGAATGTGATCAGAGATGACCACCGCTGCTGCAGAACCTCCGGGGGTGATGGAAGGCAGCTTGAGATGGGACGGCTCCCCACGGGTAGAGCCTTTTCCCCGGGGCAGTGTGTTAGTTTATGGGGGGAGTGCAGGACACGAGCACAATAAACAGGCAGACTCACGGTTTTGCAGTTTCTTTGTCTTTTACTGATGATGGTATTCAGCAGAGTACTGTCCACGGAGTCTGTGAGGGGTTCAGGGTTTCTCCCACCCAGCCGGGCCGTTTTGGCTTTCTTGCCTGCACTTTGTGTCTGTGGCCCTGCTGCTGTGTGAACTAGGCAGCCGGCTCTGCTCTGCTCCTAGGTACCGACCTGACAGGCAACTCGAGTCCTTCCTAGTATGTTCCTGAACTCTCCTATGTTGCTTGTGTCTGTGGTACAGGTGAAAGATTTGGAATCTTCACTTATCTGGTGGTAACTGTACAGTATGTAACCTCCAGTCTCGGATCCAGCATCTGTTCTGTGTGCTCCACTGGGGTGAGCTCTGCAATGCTCTGCCTCCCAGGAATGTTCCTCTGTGTACTCTGTCTCCTTCCCTCAGACCCTCAACTAGGCCTGGAATTGGTCAGTGGATCCTGAGATGAGCTAAAGCCAGCTTCCAACCTGCAGAGATCCTGTCTCCTCAGTGCTCTGCACTGAACTTCCAAACTGAAACTACTGACCATTTCCCCTTCCCACCAGAATATACAGGGAAGCAGCTTGGTCTCCCCCTTCTGGCCAGGAGGTCTTGGTGTTGTGTGTGGGGAGTTAACCCTTTGTGTTGTTACTGTGGAAACCCTGGGGTGCCACAAAGACACTGTTGAGACAGATGTTGGAGTCAGGGGTGGTGCGGAGCAGCCAGAGTCCATGGGTGGTAACGGTGATGCTCGTAAGGAAAAAGGATGGGACCGTCTGGTTGTGCGTGGACTATAGGAAAGTCAATGCGCACATTATTCGAGATTCATAACCTTTGTCCCAAATCGAGGAATCCTTGACAGAACTGGGGAGGGCCAAATACTTCTCCACGTTAGACCTGGTGAGTGGATACTGGCAGGTACCGGTAGCAGCAGACGATGAAGCAAAGACTGCGTTCATTCTCCCTATGGGATTATTCAAGTTTAACCATATGCCATTCGGTCTGTCCAAAGCTACAGGTACATTCGAACGGCTGATGGAGAAGTTGGACCTGAACTTTGAGCCTACCCTAAGGCGGGCTTTGCACACTATGACATCGCAGGTGCGATGTCGGTGGGGTCAAATTGAAAATGACGTACTTCCGGCATCGCATGCGACATCGTAGTGTGTAAAGGTTCAATGATACGATTAACGAGCGCAAAAGCATCCTAATCGTATCATCGGTGCAGCGTCGGCGTAATCCATAATTACGCTGACGCGACGGTCCGATGTTGTTCCTCGCTACTGCGGCAGCACACATCACTGTGTGTGAAGTTGCAGGAGCGAGGAACATCTCCTACCGGCGTCACCGTGGCTTCCGTAGGATATGCGGAGGGAAGGAGGTGGGCGGGATGGTTACATCCCGCTCATCTCCGCCCCTCCGCTCCTATTGGCCGCCTGCCGTGTGATGTCGCTGTGACGCCGCACGACCCGCCCCCTTAATAAGGAGGCGGGTCGCCGGCCAGAGCGACATCCCAGGACAGGCGATAATGTTCGCTACGGCAGCTATCACAAGGATATCGCAGCTGCGACGGGGGCGGGGACTATCGCGCTCGGCATCGCAGCATCGGCTTGCGATGTCGCAGCGTGCAAAGTACCCCTTATTCTACCTGGATAACATCATCATATACTCCATCTCATTCCAAGAACACCTCGACCAGCTTGGGCAAGTACAGCTCTTGCGGGCTTGTAGCTTGGAGGTGAAACCAAAGAAGTGTCCCTTTTTCAAAATGGAGATCAAGTATCTGGACCACACCGTGACACAAGACAGAGTCTTACCTTCCAAGGAAAAGGTGGCTGTCATCCAGCAGTGTCTGTTTCCCCCAAACTTTGAGGGACCTGAAGGCGTTTCTTGGGCTAATCAGCTATACCTTCAGTTTCTCAAAGACTTCACAAAGTCAGCGGGTCCCCCTCAATGAGCTGCAGAAAGGGACAGCTGGAGTGTGAAAGAACCAAAATATCTCTTGATCCCAGGAACAGGACAAGGTTCTGAAGGTTGCTCTCACATCAGCGCCGAGCCTCGTCTACATGTTTTTTGATAAACCAATTCTGCTGTATACAGATTGCAGCCTCCATGGGCTTGGTGCTGTTCTGTCACAAGAACAAGATGGATGTGAGCGGGTCATCACATATGTCAGTAGGTCCCTAGGGGACATGTGACGCCCTGGGCAAGCCAGGGGTCACAGGTCACAACAACACACACACACACCCCACATTCCCTGCAGGTACACCAGCTAACCTACAAATCCTTGTTGCCTTCCTCCAGGGGCTGGTGTCCACACCAGGGGGTGGAGCCAGGCGGTTGGTGTCCGCCCACCAAGGAGGTCACAGCCCTGGAGGCAGGAAGTACCAGGCAGTTGAGCCCAGGCAGGGCAAGTGTGAAGTCTAGCTGAGGGCTAGAGCGGAGTAACGAACCAAGTGAAAGGAGAAACAACAGAGTGTAGCTCAGGAGGGAGCTAGAGTGAAGTGAAACAGTAGTGAAGTGACAGAAAGCCTGAAGTTGGTCTGTGGCTGTGTGCCCAGACGGAGTCAGCAAGGTCAGCAGACGGCGGTGAAGGTCTGCAGTGGGACTGTCTGGAGGTTACTGGAAGGACCCCGTTGGCTGTGTGCCCGGTGGTCTGGAGCGGATACAAAGGGCAGTCAGCACCAGAGCAGGGGCTTTTCGGATCCCAGCAAGGCTTGGAGTCGCTGTAAATTGCTAAATCCGTTAGTGAAGGGGACGTAGATCTCCCAACAAGCAAGTCCTGATTGACGGCAAAGGTCCAACCACAACGGGGAAACACCGCCACCGCCAAGGCACCAGTTTCCCAGGGCCGGCGCCTGCGGGCAAAGTGTGGAGCTCCTCCGGCCCAGATTGCAGTCGGGGAGCGGGTAACCGGTGGGAATCCATCGCTACCAAACAAACATTTCAAAGGTGCAGGGAAGAGACCGTCACCGCTAACTGCAGGGAACCGCAGCACCGTGAACCGTCCGAGGGACCCGTCCAACCAGCCGTTTGTTTACCGAGAACTGTGTCGTGTTTACTGGCTGAGTGAGTACCTTCGTGCCGCAAGGCACAGCGCTGCCCCTGCGCCCCTGCACCCCACTGGGCCCCGGGATCACCAACCCCTACCCACGGAGGGACAACACAACAACTGGCTGCTCCGTCTCACCATCCCCGGGACCTCCACATAGAGCAGCGGTGGTGTACACTCAATCACCACAACCGTGGGTGGCGTCACGGACATTATCCCAACACCCCAAACCCCCCTTTCACTCACGGGCGAGGAGCGCCGCTAGAGAAACCCCCGGGATCCGGCCCACGGCTCGAGCCACCACTGAGCAGCCGCTGGACCCGAGCAGAAGGGGTGAGCGCGGTGTGCTGACACCCTCCTCCCCGCCCGCGACAACTTGGCGTCACGAACAGGATCCTACCGCTCTGCCGTTTGGTAGAGGTGCGCCTTGTTACCGCCGGAGGTATCCGGCAGAAAAATTGCAGAAGCCGCCATCTTTGGCGCGAAAAGTTCCCGCTCGAGCGTCTTCTCGAGCAGTAGAGGCGCGAAGGCCAAGACCCCGCCCCGAAAGAGGAGGGGCCGGAAAGAGCTAAGGGGGACGGAAACATGATGTCTGCGCCCGATGGAGCCGCTGGAGGAGCGGTGGTCGCAGCCGCAGCGGCACCCGCGGATGGGAATGGGCCTGCCCAGGTCCTGGCTGCACCGGCGGGAGATGCCGCGGCCCCCGCGCTCGCTCAGGTCATGCCGTTCTCCTTGCCGGAGCTGCCTGGCTACCGCAGTATGACGGGAAACCGGATGCCCTACAGGCCTTCCGGAAAAAGCTTAACCCGTTGCTAGAGCTGTACCCCCTGACTGATAAGCAACGTGCAGCGATAGTGCTAGGCCAGCTAACCGGTGCGGCGGAGCAGGAAGCGGAGACCTGGGCCGAGGGGGACCGGCTCTCTGTAGCCACCATCTTTAAGAAGCTACAGACTGCCTTTGAAACCCGGACTGAAGCTGAGCTGAGGATGCAGTTTTACCAGTGCCGGCAACGGGCGGGGGATAGCATTCGGGATTATGCTCTACGGTTGCAGACCGCCCTCCGCACGCTGAGTCGGGCGAACCCTATTAATGAGGCGGATAGCAGCAAGATGTTAGTGGAGCAATTCGCGCAAGGGATGAGGTCCCCTGAGGATCGTAAACAGCTCCGGCTGTGGGCCCTGGAACACCCTGATGTGGACTTTGCTGTGTTAAAGGAGCGGGCCATTAAAGCATTACAACCCCCAGCTACCGAAGTTCTGGAACCCGCCCCGTGGCCCGTTGAGACGGCTCCCGTTGTGGCGGCCTCCGCCAAACCAACCTCTCCAACATCTGCAGCCCCGAGCAGCACGGTGGAAGAACTGGCAGCCCAGGTCCGTCGTATGGACAGAGATCTTGCCAAAATCCTTGCTGCACTACAACCTCTGACCAGATCTCAGCCTCCAGCACAGATACAGCTTGCTGACAGTCCTGAAGATGTGCCCTGGATGCAGCGGAAAGGTGCTAATCCCCCGCGGAGCAGGCCTCCAATCTGCTACAAGTGCCGTAAGCCGGGGCATTACTATCGAGAGTGCCCGTTAAACGAGCAACCCCTGGGGCCCCGGGCCAACCCTCAGGAGTAGAACCCCGTGGCCAATCGGACTGGAGGGATCGGTATGTCGGAGCTCGACCCATCATTCCCGTGGTGGTGGACGGTATACCGGTGATGGCTCTCTTGGACACTGGATCTCAGGTAACCACCATACCATACACATTGTACCAGCGGTATTGGGGGACGGACGAGCTGGCACCCCCAGACACTAGTATCACGCTGATTGCTGCCAATGGACTCCCGTTGACCCAAGTGGGGTATAAGCAGGTGGCCATGACAGTGGGACAGGCTGAACTGCAACACCAGGGTATGATTGTGATCATGAATGAGCCCAGTGATCATAACCCGAAGATAGTGCTGGGAACCAATGTGATGGAGCACTGTATGGGTGATGTGTTGGCCCTATTGCAGCAGCTGGCCGCCACGGCGGCGGGAAGCCGACAGAGAGCTGTGCAGCGTGAGATTCGTGCCTTGATGTACCGCCAGCATGTAAATTCAACAGGAGGAGAGATTGGTGGCGTGAGAGTGATGGATGCGGCCCCGTTGCTTGTGCCCCCCAGGAGTGAGATGATGATTTGGTGTAGGGCAGCCGTAGGGCCTCAGGGGCGTGACTACCCTGCCATGATGGAGCCCATCCCCTCCGAGCACTGGCCCACCGTAGTAGCCGCCCGAGGGGTGGTAGACGTGAAAAAGGGGAGGGTGCCCGTGAGGGTGTTGAATTGTGGGGAGGAAGAGGTTAGGCTCCCCCGGTATGCCACCATCGCCAAACTACTCACCCTAGATCCTCACACCATTCATGAAACCAGTCCCTCCGTCTCCCCACCTGCTACCAGCACTTCCCCACCGCAGGGGGGGGTGAAGGAGTGGCACCAACAGCTACATGTGGGCACTGACGATACCCCTACACATCACAAAGCGGGGGTACACAGGGTGGTACAGGAATATGAACAGGTATTCAGTAAGCACCCACTAGACTTCGGGCAGATCAAAGGGGTCCAACATCACATCCCCACTGGTGAACACCCCCCTATCAAAGAGAGGTACCGGCCTATTCCCCCTGCACATTACCAGTATGCTAAAGATATGTTGAGGAATATGAAGGAGGCAGGGGTCATTCGGGATAGCTGTAGTCCCTGGGCCGCTCCGTTGGTACTGGTCAAGAAGAAGGATGGTACCATGCGGATGTGTGTGGACTACCGGAAGATTAATCAGATAACCCACAAAGATGCCTACCCACTGCCCCGTATTGAAGAATCGTTGGCCGCGCTGCGGACGGCAAATTATTTCTCTACCCTGGACCTCACCAGTGGATACTGGCAAGTGGCCGTGGCCCCAGAAGACCGGGAGAAGACCGCCTTCACCACCCCGATGGGGCTTTGCGAATTCAATAGCATGCCGTTTGGGCTATGCAATGCCCCTGGGACCTTCCAACGGCTGATGGAGTGCTGTTTGGGACATTTAAACTTCGAGACCGTCCTGTTGTATTTGGATGATGTGATTGTTTATTCCCAGACGTATGAAGCCCATCTGGAGCACCTGGCCGAGGTGTTCGCGTCCCTTGCCAAGTACGGGATGAAATTGAAGCCTTCTAAATGTCACCTGCTGAAGCCCAGGGTGCAGTATCTCGGGCATGTGGTGAGTGCGGATGGAGTTGCTCCCGACCCTGAGAAGATCACTGCCATCCAGAGCTGGCCGAGACCAACTACAGTGAGAGAAGTAAGGCAGTTCCTGGGTCTGGTAGGGTACTACCGGCGCTTCATCAAGGGGTACACGAAGATGGCTGCCTCCATGCAAGACCTCCTCGTGGGACAGACCAAAGGGGGGCGACCAGCCCCACTGGTGTGGGAGGACAGGCATGAGGAGTCCTTCCATCAGCTGAAGGAGGCGTTGACCGGAGAAGAGGTCCTGGCGTATCCGGACTACAGCTGCCCATTCATTCTCCACACTGATGCCAGCATTGTGTCTTTGGGGGCAGTCCTATCCCAGGTCCAGGAAGGCAAAGAGAAAGTGATTGCCTATGCTAGTCGAAAACTCCGGCCGACCGAAAGGAATCCGGAGAACTATAGCTCTTTCAAGCTAGAGCTCCTGGCACTGGTGTGGGCTATCACCGAGCGGTTCCGCCACTACCTGGCCGTTGCAAAGTTCACCGCTTTTACGGATAACAACCCGTTGACCCACCTGGACACGGCCAAACTGGGTGCATTAGAACAACGGTGGGTAGCCAGACTAGCCAACTACGACTTCACCATCAAATATAGGGCCGGTCGTGTCAACATCAATGCTGATGCCCTCTCTCGAATGCCCCACTTGTCAGAAGGTGAGTGCAAAGATGATGACCTCGAGGAGATCGAGTTGCCTGCATTCCACCGGCCGTCAGGTGAGAAGATCCATGCCCATCAGCAACGGGTGAATCTGGATCCGCTACCTAGTCAGAAGTGGCAAGAAGCTCAAAATCAGGCGCCTGCGGTCCGCTTGGTCAAGAACCTGGTAGAGCAAGGCGCCGCTGGGATGGACCCTGCCGCCCCAGCGGAGGCCCAACGCTTGTGGAAAGAACGGGCCCGACTGAACCTGCATCAGGGGAGGCTGTACCGGGAGCTGATTAACCCGAAAACCCACGAGAAGACCCGCCAGCTGGTTATTCCCCAGGCTGATGTACCCACCGTTCTGCAGGCGTACCATGATGGCGCCGGCCACTTCGGGTGGAAGAAGCTGGAGATGCTGTTAAGAGAGCGGTTCTATTGGAGTGGGATGCGGGAATCGGTAGAAGCCTGGTGTCGGGAGTGTGGTCCTTGTACGTTGAGGAGGAAGGATGAAGCTAGCCAGAAGGCCCCCCTGCATCCCATCGTTACACACCAACCGTTGGAGCTGGTCGCCTTGGACCATGTGAAGTTCACCCCCAGCCGAAGTGGGTACACCTACGCTTTGACCATAGTGGACCACTATTCTCGGTTCATGGTGGTTGTCCCGGTCAAGGACTTAACCGGCCGCACCGCTGCAAAGGCGTTCCAGGCGTACTTCTGTCGACCCCATGGATACCCTGAGAAGGTGCTCACCGACCAAGGTCCAGCCTTTGAAGCGGAGGTATTCCAGGAGTTTTGTCAGCTGTATGGTTGCAAGAAGATCCGGACCACTCCTTACCATGCCCAGACCAACGGTATGTGTGAGAAGATGAACCATCTAGTCCTGGGTCTCCTCAAGACATTGCCACTAGAGGAACGGAACCTGTGGCCGGAGAAGCTGCCTGACTTGGTCGATATGTACAATAATATCCCGTCCAGCTCGACAAAGTGCACCCCAGCGTATCTGATGAGAGCTCGGCCTGGCCGGCTGCCAGTGGACTTGGAAATGGGATTGGAAGCCCCAGAGACGCTCCCCGCAACGGCTGAATGGGATGCCCGGCGGAGGGTGCAGTACCGACAGATTCAGGAGTATGTGGAGAAGAACCTGGGTCAGAGTCGAAAACAGCAGGAGCGACAGTTCAATCAGAGAGCGGCTGCGGGGCCTTTCCAGCCGGGAGATGTGGTGTTGAAGCGGAAGAGAAAAACCCACAAGTTGGATGATCAATGGGAACAAACCCCCTACGTCATCCAGCCCACCGGATGGGAAAATGGCAAGACTTACCAGATCAGTCGCGACCAAGGGGGCACTTTGGCCACGGTTTCGCGGGACCATTTGAAAAGGTGCCCACCAGCCTTGAGGACCATGCCGGAGGTACCAGCTCCTCCCCCAGCGGAAAAGGAAAAAGAGGTGATCCACACGGTGATGGGTGACTTCCCCGCAAACTGGCCTATGCAGAACGGCGCGGTGATACTTCCAGTGATACTGTTCCCACAGCCCGTGGATGAAGGAGTAGTGGAAGTGGTCAACCGTGAGCCAGAACCAATGCCAGTACCCAGGGATGAACCTATGCCCAGCTCCCCTATGCCTCCACCTGCCCCACACATAAGCCGGGAGGTGGAACCAATTGTTCCCTCTACCCCACTGCCCAGCACCACTGACACCGGGCCCCGAAGGTCCACCCGTTCCAACCTAGGTAGACCCCCACTTAGGTACAGGGAGACCGTTTTGTGATAAAAGGGGTCAGGGAATGTACCGTATGGTTGTTTGTTTGTTTGTTTGGAAAAGATGATAAGTGAAATTACCGAAGAAGTTACCTGATTTATTGTGATTAGCAACCGACTGGAGCCGGCACCGTTGTCCCCGTGGGGACCGTTTAAAAATGCATGGGAACTATCTATGGACAAGCCCGTGAACTTGCAGGGCAACCACAAACGTTAGTGGCTTGTAAATATGTTGGGTACCGTTACCGTTTTCCGCAGGCCGCCTCCGGAGAGGCAGGTTGGAGGGAGGGCCCTGAGCAGAGCAGGCTGGGGCCCAGCCACCAAAAGGACCGGTGGCTACCCTCTGGAGGGAAGGACAGATCCCGCTCGGGAACCATGTGCTGGACTGTGGGTCAAGGGGTGCTGCCTGGGTTTTAGGGGCAGCATCAGGGCCAGGTTGCTTGGGTGGGAGAGAGCGGAAACCGTAACCGTACACCGTTGCAACGTTGAAGTGATGTGCCTCCCGTTTTGGGAAGAGTTATTATTAAAAATGTATTCTACCGTATTATGTTATACCTTTTACCTTACAGAAAAAAAAAAAAAGGAAAATAAAACCGGTGTTGGACGGGCAGCCCGAGGACGGTCTGCGTTTTGCTAAGGGAGAATGTGACGCCCTGGGCAAGCCAGGGGTCACAGGTCACAACAACACACACACACACCCCACATTCCCTGCAGGTACACCAGCTAACCTACAAATCCTTGTTGCCTTCCTCCAGGGGCTGGTGTCCACACCAGGGGGTGGAGCCAGGCGGTTGGTGTCCGCCCACCAAGGAGGTCACAGCCCTGGAGGCAGGAAGTACCAGGCAGTTGAGCCCAGGCAGGGCAAGTGTGAAGTCTAGCTGAGGGCTAGAGCGGAGTAACGAACCAAGTGAAAGGAGAAACAACAGAGTGTAGCTCAGGAGGGAGCTAGAGTGAAGTGAAACAGTAGTGAAGTGACAGAAAGCCTGAAGTTGGTCTGTGGCTGTGTGCCCAGACGGAGTCAGCAAGGTCAGCAGACGGCGGTGAAGGTCTGCAGTGGGACTGTCTGGAGGTTACTGGAAGGACCCCGTTGGCTGTGTGCCCGGTGGTCTGGAGCGGATACAAAGGGCAGTCAGCACTAGAGCAGGGGCTTTTCGGATCCCAGCAAGGCTTGGAGTCGCTGTAAATTGCTAAATCCGTTAGTGAAGGGGACGTAGATCTCCCAACAAGCAAGTCCTGATTGACGGCAAAGGTCCAACCACAACGGGGAAACACTGCCACCGCCAAGGCACCAGTTGCCTGCGGGCAAAGTGTGGAGTTCCTCCGGCCCAGATTGCAGTCGGGGAGCGGGTAACCGGTGGGAATCCATCGCTACCAAACAAACATTTCAAAGGTGCAGGGAAGAGACCGTCACCGCTAACTGCAGGGAACCGCAGCACCGTGAACCGTCCGAGGGACCCATCCAACCAGCCGTTTGTTTACCGAGAACTGTGTCGTGTTTACTGGCTGAGTGAGTACCTTCGTGCCGCAAGGCACAGCGCTGCCCCTGCGCCCCTGCACCCCACTGGGCCCCGGGATCACCAACCCCTACCCACGGAGGGACAACACAACATCTGGCTGCTCCGTCTCACCATCCCCGGGACCTCCACATAGAGCAGCGGTGGTGTACACTCAATCACCACAACCGTGGGTGGCGTCACGGACATTATCCCAACACCCCAAACCCCCCTTTCACTCACGGGCGAGGAGCGCCGCTAGAGAAACCCCCGGGATCCGGCCCATGGCTCGAGCCACCACTGAGCAGCCGCCGGACCCGAGCAGAAGGGGTGAGCGCGGTGTGCTGACACCCTCCTCCCCGCCCGCGACAGACACATATAGGAACCCTTATAATTACAGTTCATTCAGTTTAGAGCTCCTGGCCCTGATATGGGTCGTGACCGAAAAGTTCACAGGCTTCCTGACATGGACCAAGATCTAGGTCCGAACGGATAACCTTGAGAAAGCCAAACTGGGGATCCTGGAGCAACAATGGGGGGCTTGTTTGGAGAAGTTTCATTTCACCATCTGCTACCGCTCTGCTACCAAGAGCGCCACTGTAGTTGGACTGTCAAGAGTGACCATATTGATACAAGTAAAATATATCTTTGTACCGTGTTAGCCAGTAGAGATAAAAAAATTGTTTAAAAGAACAGAAAGTCCTTAGTGGTTGATACCTTTTAATGGCTAACTGAAAAGATGGTAATAATTGCAAGCTTTCGAAACTACTGCAAGCAGGGCCGGATTAAGGTTGGTGGGGGCCCCTGGGCAGAAAATCTGGTGGGGGCCCCATAACGTTAACATTTTTAGCCATAACAGTAGAGCGCGAACTGTAGCATTTAGATAGAAATCCAATGAACATTTATCCTGTTCTGCCACATTCAGATTTACAGTACTACAATACAGACACAGTCCAGGATCACTCACAGCCGTCACTTATACACGGAAAGTAGAGTTAAGGCTGCTTTACACATTTCGATCTCGTATGCGATCACACACGCCCCCATCGTATGTGCGGAACAGGCAATTTGTTGCCCGTGTCGCACAAACGATTACCCCCATCACACGTACCTTCCAAATGACCTCGCTGTGGGCGGCGAACATCCACTTCCTGAAGGGGGAGGGACGTTCGGCGTCACAGCAACGTCACACAGCGGCCGGCCAATAGAAGCGGAGGGGCGGAGATGAGCGGGGCGTAAACATCCCGCCCACCTCCTTCCTTCCGCATTGCCGGCAGTACGCAGGTAAGCTGCAGTTCATTGTTCCCGGGGTATCACACGGAGCGATGTGTGCTGCCTCAAGAACGATGAACAACCAGACGTTCAATTTTTAGAAAATGAACGACGTGTCAGCGATCAACGTTTTAACGCACAATCAGGGTCGCACGTAGCTGTCACACACTACAATATCACTAACGATGCCGGATGTGCGTCACTTACGACGTGACACATCGTTATATATATTGTAGCGTGTAAAACTTTACTCACATTTTTTATTGATCCCAATGTTAAGGCAGCCAGGGCCGGCTCCAGGTCTTTGTGGCCTCCGGGTGAAAGAGTCTCAGTGGACCCCATCCACACACAGACACGCACATACACATACAGGCATACATATACATATTTGAAGACAAATTCAGAAAAATACATATAAACAGACAAATATATGCACAGTCATATACACTGACATACATGCAGACACAGACGCATTAGGGCTCGTGCGCACGTTGCGTAATTCCATGCATTTACACTGCGTATAGCACTGCAGTGTAAATGCATGCGTCCTGCGTCCCCTATACAATCTATGTAGATTGTGCATGATACGTGCGCACGTAGCTTTTATGAACGCAGTGATTTGGGTGCTAAAATGTTGACCCAAATCCGTGCGTTCATAAAATGAGCATGTCAATTATTCCGTGCGCTATGGATGCAGCTCCCACTCTGTCTATGGTGGGGGAAGCAGCCATAGCGCAGGAAATCGGATTTTCTGTACAGAAAAACTGCATCCATTATGCAGTGTTTCTGCAGCGATTTGACGCGCACATGTGCTGTCAAATCGCTGCAGAATATTCAGCAGTTACGTGTGCATGAGCCTTTACAGGTATTAATATGGGGAAATCGCCAGCAGCCTCACTCACCTCTCCCGCTTGTTTCCGTCCAGCTCCTTCAGGACATGTGGCTGTGTTTCACGATGGCTGTCACTAACAGACATGACTGCACACTGACAGCACTGCTGTATATATGTGTCGCCCTGGGCAAGCCAGGGGACACAGATAACAACACCACTACACCCCACACTCCAGGTAGGCACACCTGCTAACCAGAAATCCTTGTTGCCTCCCTCCAGGAGTCTGTGATGCACACCAGGGGGTGGGCCAGGCGGTTGGCTCCGCCCACCAAGGAGCTCACAACTCTGGAGGCAGGAAGTTACCAGGCAGATTAGCTCAGGGAGAGCTTGAGTGAGGAGTCCAGTCAGGGACATGAACGAGTGAACAGCAGAGTAGCCCAGGCAGGGGCTAGAGGAAACAACCAGAAGTGAAAGTGAAGGAAAGGAAAGTGGAACAGGAGGAAAGCAAGAAGTGGTGACAGAGCAGAGAGAAGGAGAAGCCTGAGAGCCCAGCTGTGTGTAGGGCTAGAACAGCAAGGTCAGCGACGGCGGTGACTGTCCGGAGGGGGACCGTTTGGAAGTTCCTGGAAGGACCCCGTTGGCTGTGTGCCCGGTGGTCTGGAGCAGTGTTCCGAAGGACAGTCAGCACCAGGGCAGGGGCCTCTCGGACCCCGGCAAGGCTAGGAGTCGCCCAATTTGCCGAATCCGTCAGTGAAGGGGACGCAGATCCCCCAGCAACAAAGTCCCGATTGACGGCAACAGCCCGACCATTACCGGGGAGACACCGCCACCGCCAAGGCACCAGTTTCCCCAGGGCCAGCGCCTGCGGGCAAAGTGTAGAGCTCCTCCGGCCCAGATTGTAGTCGGGGAGCGGGTAACCGGAGGGAATCCACCGCTACCATCAGTCAAACAGGTGCAAGGAAGAGAGACGTCACCGTCACCTACCGGGAGTGCAGGTGCAACCGTCTGTGGGACCGTCCTACCAGCCGTTGGTTTACCGTACAAACTGTGTCCGTGTCTCAGGCTGAGTGAGTACCACAGTGCCGCAAGGCATAGCGCTGCCCCCGTGTCCCTGCGCCCTCCAGGCCCTACACTTCACATCTCTTCACCGGGCCCCGGGATCACCAACCCCTACCCACGGAGGGGCAACACAACACCTGGCTGCTCCCATCACCATCCCCGGGACCCCCACACTGAGCAGCGGTGGTGCCATCACCACAACCGTGGGTGGCGTCACGAACTATAATCCCAACAAACACCCCCCCCCCCTTTTCACTCACGGGCGAGGAGCGTCGCTCGAGACACCCCGGGATCCGGCCCGCAGCTCGAGCCACCAGGAGCAACTGCCGGACCCGAGCAGAAGGGGTGAGCGCGGTGTGCTGACACCCTCCTCCCCGCCCGCGACAACTTGGCGTCACGAACAGGATCTTACCGCTCTGCCGTCAGGTAGAGGTGCGCCTTGTTACCGCCGGAGGTATCCGGCAGAAAAATTTCAGAAGTCGCCATCTTTGGCGCGAAAAGTTCCCGCTCGAGCGTCTTCTCGAGCAGTAGAGGCGCGAAGGCCAAAACTCCGCCCCGAGAGAGGAGGGGCCGGAAAGAGCTAAGGGGGACGCGATGGCGGCTGGCCGCATGTAGCCGCGGCTGTACAGGCAGAGACGCCAGGACTCTGCAGACTGACTGGGTTCCTGGAAAACACAACTGCCGAGATGTCCGCCCCACCTAGTTCTGCAGAGACTACCGAGCCGGTGTCTGGAACCGCAGCATGGTTGAGAGCCCGGGCGGCGGGGATCTGCCGTCGCTACCAAAGTCAGATCGGCGGGCTGATGGAGCAGTGGGCCGCGGAGGTAGAGGCCCTGGTTGCTGTGGCGCGAGTGTATGGAGTGGAGGCCGTGATGGAGGAGCTGGAAAATGACCCACGCCCCTGTGTCCCCGAGGGACCGGTCGCTGCGGCTGAGGGACCCGGTCTACCCCTGGCTCCTGTGTTACCTCCGTCCTGCTCGCTCGCGCGCTGCACCGCACCTGGCCCGTCGGGTGTGCCTCCCTATGTGACGGCAGCGGGGGCAGAAGATAGCGACTCCGGGCCTGACACCGAGTCTGTGTCGGAGGAGGAAGAGGGGGGTCGCTGCCCTGCCTGGCCTGGAGGCCACCTACGTTCCCCGAGCCGGAGGCAACGGGTATCGGGCGATCCTTCCACGCCGTGCGTGCTATGCGCTGGAGGGGCTGGTGCCCATGTCCTTTCACCCCGAGCCGGGTGAGGAGGACGAAGATACCGAGTAGGGCAATGGAGGCCCGCAGCACCGTCCCCGTTGGGACCACCTGCTTGTTTGAAAAAGTTTGTTGAAAGTTTTGAAAAATGAAAAACACTGATTGAACCGAGTTTTCACCTGATTGTCAGCTGTAATTTGCAACCGGCTGGAGCCGGCACCGTTGTCCCCGTGGGGACCGTTAAAAGTTTAAAAATGCATGGGAACTAGCCATGGACAAGCCCGTGAACTCTGCAGGGCAACCACAAACGTTAGTGGCTTGTAAATATGTTGGGTACCGTTACCGTTTCCGCAATGCCGCCTCCGGAGAGGCAGGTTGGAGGGAGGGCCCTGAGCAGAGCAGGCCAGGGCCCAGCCACCAAAGGGACCGGTGGCTACCCTCTGGAGGGAAGGACAGATCCCGCTCGGGTGACTTGTGCTGGACTGTGGGTCAAGGGGTGCTGCCTGGGTTTTAGGGGCAGCATCAGGGCCAGGTTGCTTGGGTGGGAGAGAGCGGAAACCGTGACCGTACACCGTTGAAACGTTAAAAGTAAAATGTGCCTCCCGTCTTGGGAAGAGTTGATTGAAAATGCTTATGTTTTGTTTAACCCTGTTATCCCCTTTTTACAGAAAAATAAAACCGGTGTAGGACGGCAGCCCGCGGACGGTCTGCATTTTGCTAAGGGGGAATGTGTCGCCCTGGGCAAGCCAGGGGACACAGATAACAACACCACTACACCCCACACTCCAGGTAGGCACACCTGCTAACCAGAAATCCTTGTTGCCTCCCTCCAGGAGTCTGTGATGCACACCAGGGGGTGGGCCAGGCGGTTGGCTCCGCCCACCAAGGAGCTCACAACTCTGGAGGCAGGAAGTTACCAGGCAGATTAGCTCAGGGAGAGCTTGAGTGAGGAGTCCAGTCAGGGACATGAACGAGTGAACAGCAGAGTAGCCCAGGCAGGGGCTAGAGGAAACAACCAGAAGTGAAAGTGAAGGAAAGGAAAGTGGAACAGGAGGAAAGCAAGAAGTGGTGACAGAGCAGAGAGAAGGAGAAGCCTGAGAGCCCAGCTGTGTGTAGGGCTAGAACAGCAAGGTCAGCGACGGCGGTGACTGTCCGGAGGGGGACCGTTTGGAAGTTCCTGGAAGGACCCCGTTGGCTGTGTGCCCGGTGGTCTGGAGCAGTGTTCCGAAGGACAGTCAGCACCAGGGCAGGGGCCTCTCGGACCCCGGCAAGGCTAGGAGTCGCCCAATTTGCCGAATCCGTCAGTGAAGGGGACGCAGATCCCCCAGCAACAAAGTCCCGATTGACGGCAACACCCCGACCATTACCGGGGAGACACCGCCACCGCCAAGGCACCAGTTTCCCCAGGGCCAGCGCCTGCGGGCAAAGTGTAGAGCTCCTCCGGCCCAGATTGTAGTCGGGGAGCGGGTAACCGGAGGGAATCCACCGCTACCATCAGTCAAACAGGTGCAAGGAAGAGAGACGTCACCGTCACCTACCGGGAGTGCAGGTGCAACCGTCTGTGGGACCGTCCTACCAGCCGTTGGTTTACCGTACAAACTGTGTCCGTGTCTCAGGCTGAGTGAGTACCACAGTGCCGCAAGGCATAGCGCTGCCCCCGTGTCCCTGCGCCCTCCAGGCCCTACACTTCACATCTCTTCACCGGGCCCCGGGATCACCAACCCCTACCCACGGAGGGGCAACACAACACCTGGCTGCTCCCATCACCATCCCCGGGACCCCCACACTGAGCAGCGGTGGTGCCATCACCACAACCGTGGGTGGCGTCACGAACTATAATCCCAACAAACACCCCCCCCCCCTTTTCACTCACGGGCGAGGAGCGTCGCTCGAGACACCCCGGGATCCGGCCCGCAGCTCGAGCCACCAGGAGCAACTGCCGGACCCGAGCAGAAGGGGTGAGCGCGGTGTGCTGACACCCTCCTCCCCGCCCGCGACATATACATCACAGGAGGGGCTGGGGGCTACAATATATACATTACAGGAGGGGCAGGGGGCATAGACGTTACTGGAGTGGCAAACAGCTTTGGTGGTGTACTCATTACTGCGATGGGTGACATAGCGCTCTGGGGGACCCATATAGTTCTGGGGGGGGGGGCCGCACAGACTGCTCTAATTCATATATACACACACAGTACTGCTTCTTACACACACAGCTCTGACACACACACACACACACACACACACACACTACAATGCACCCCCTACACACACACACACACACACTACAATGCACCCCCTACACACACACACACAATGCACCCCACATCACCTCCTACACACACACAATGCACCCCACATCACCACACACTACAATGCATCCCCCCCACACACACACACTGCACCCCACATCACCTCCTAAACACACACACACAATGCACCCCACATCACCTCACACACACACACACACACACACAATGCACCCCACATCACCTCACACACTCACACACACACACACACACAAAATGCACCCCACATCACCACACACACACACACACACACACACAATGCAACCCACATCACCACACACACACACACACACAATGCACCCCACATCACCTCACACACACACACACACACACACACACACACAAAATGCACCCCACATCACCTCACACACACACACAATGCACCCCACATCACCTCACACACACACACACACACAAAATGCACCCCACATCACCTCACACACACACACGCACACACACACACACACACAAAATGCACCCCACATCACCACACACACACACACACACACACACAATGCACCCCCCACACACACACACTGCACCCCACCACACACACACACACAATGCACCCCACATCACCTCACACACACACAATGCACCCCACATCACCTCACACACACAATGCACCCCACATCACCTCACACACACACACACAATGCACCCCACATCACCTCACACACACACACACAATTCACCCCACATTACCTCACACACACACACACAATGCACCCCACATCACCTCACACACACAATGCACCCCACATCACCTCACACACACACACACACAATGCACCCCACATCACCTCACACACACCCACACACAATGCACCCCACATCACCTCACACACACAATGCACCCCACATCACCTCACAAACACACACACACAATGCACCCCACATCACCTCTCTCACACACACACACACAGAATACAATGCACCCCCCCATTACCCCTCCCCCCACATACAATACAATGCACCCCCCCATTAACCCTCCCCCACACACAATACAATGCACCCCTCATTACCCTTCCCCACACAGAATACAATGCACCCTCCATTACCCTTCCCCACACACACGATACAATGCACCCTCCATTACCCCTCCCCCCCACACACAATACAACCCTCATCACCCCCTACACACACAAATTACACTGCCCCATCACTACACACTCCCCCCTTCCTCGGAATACAGTACTCTTCCTCTGCCTGTCACAGACCTGTGTTCCTTCACAAATGTTCACCGTTGTGTCCTCAGCCCCTCCTCACTCATCCCCATTAATTACACCTGTCTCTTCAGCTCCTTCATGGAGCGCTCGCTTCCTCTTGTCCCCTGTGTGGCGCCTGCAGCACTGTGATGACGTCAACAAGGTGCTGATCTCATCACGTTGCTGCACGTCGGGGGCGGGGCCGGGTCCCGGCACGCTGTTCAAATGTATTTACGTCTGAAAGATGCAAATACATTTGAATAGGAACGGAAAGAGGAAGCTTCGGTCATCGGCTCTGCTGCGCTCCTCTACACTGGGTGCATGCCGAGCACAGCACACAGCAGAGCCGACAGAGCACAGCGCGCTGCCTCCTTCTAGTGTGCCTGGCATGCACACAGTGTAGAGGAGCGCAGCGGGGACAGCAGATACAGCGGCGCACTATGTCGCGGGCGGGGAGGAGGGTGTCAGCACACCGCGCTCACCCCTTCTGCTCGGGTCCGGCTGCTCAGTGGTGGCTCGAGCCGTAGGCCGGATCCCGGGGGTTTTCCTCGAGCGGCACTCCTCGCCCGTGAGTGAAAGGGGGGTTTGGGATGTTGGGATAATGTCCGTGACGCCACCCACGGTTGTGGTGATGTGTAGCACCACCGCTGCTTAATGCGGGGATCCCGGGGATGGTGATGGGGAGCAGCCAGGTGTTGTGTTGCCCCTCCGTGGGTAGGGGTTGGTGATCCCGAGGCCCGGTGATGGCTTGGGAGGTGCAGGGCTTGGTGGGCGCAGGGACGCGGGGTCAGCGCTGTGCCTTGCGGCACTGTGGTACTCACTCAGCCTGAGACGTGACACAGTTTGTACGGTAAACCAAATGGCTGGTAGGACGGTCCCACAGACGGCTGCTTTGCTTCCCCGGCAGGTGACGGTGATGTCTCTCTTCCCTGCACCTGTATGTACGGATGGTTGCGATGGGTTCCCACCGGTAACCCGCTCCCCGGCTTCAAGCTGGGCCGGAGGAGCACTACACTTTGCCCGCAGGCGCTGGCCCTCAGAGACTGGTGCCCTGGCGGTGGCGGTGCCTCTGTTGTACTGGTTGGGCTGTTGCCTTCAATCGGGACTTGGTTGTTGGGGGAATCTACGTCCCCTTCACTGACGGATTCGGCAAATTTGGCGACTCCTAGCCTTGCCGGGGTCCGAGAGGCCCCTGCCCTGGTGCTGACTGTCCTTCGGAACACTGCTCCAGACCACCGGGCACACAGCCAACGGGGTCCTTCCAGGAACTTCCGAACGGTCCCCCTCCGGACAGTCACCGCCGTCGCTGACCTTGCTGTTCTAGCACTACACAAAGCTGGGCTCTCAGGCTTGGCACACTCTCTGCTCTGTCACCACTTCTTGCTTTCCTCCTTTTCCACTTTTCTTTCCTTCACTTTCACTTCTTTGTTGTTTACTCTAGCCCTACCCGGGCTACTCTGCTGTTGACACAGGCTCACCCTGGGCTCATCTGCCTGACACTTCCTGCCTCCAGAGCTGTGAGCTCCTTGGTGGGCGGAGCCAACCGCCTGGCCCACCCCCTGGTGTGCATCATCAGACTCCTGGAGGAAGGCAACAAGGATTTTTGGTTCAGCTTAGGTGTGCCTACCTGGGGTGTGGGGTGTGGTGGTGTTGTGACCTGTGACCCCTGGCTTGCCCAGGGCGACACACACTACACCGTGCCCCTGCTTCTAGGGAGGGGGAGGGGGAGGGGGGGCAGCTGCCCGCCCCTCGCTGGGTACGGCCGCAGCACATAGCAGGGAGCATTAGCACACCTGACCCCGGAAGTACAAGTGGCCGCTGGTACTTCCGGTGTCAATCAGCGTCCTGTGCCCGCAGTTTGTTTTTGCGTCTTAAAGACGCAGATACAAATAAATAGCGGTGCTTCAACACCCCGCGCCTTTCCCCCCCCCCCCCCCGAAAACACAGCTGATTTATTAGACTGTTTTTACGGAGGGGGAGAGGGTGTGAAGAAAAAAAAATGCTGACAGGTGCCAAGTATGGTGGGGGCCCCCTTAGAAGCTCTTTTGGTGGGGGCCCCTGGGCTGGAGCCCCGTCTGCCCCGCCTATAATCCGGCCCTGACTGCAAGACTACTGCAAGAGACCTGAGTAGTCTCGAAAGCTTGCAATTATTACCATCTTTTCAGTTAGCCATTAAAAGGTATCAACCACTGAGGACTTTCTGTTCTTTTAAACAATTTTTTTAAGAGTGACCATAGAGACTCTGTTGGGGGACCTCAATGAATGCCTAGAAAAGGAGAAAACATTGGACTTCCGGAATTTCATACCCCCGCTGGTGGTGGCCCTGTTAAGTGGGGAGTCCTGTGTGCTGCCCCGGACCAAGGAAGAGTGGAGACATACCCAAAATGAAGATATGGGACTACGACAGATGAAACGCTAGTTAACCCAGTGGCAGAAGCCCAGCAAAGAAGAAAGAGACAACCTTGATCCCACAATTAACAATGTCCTATGTCAGTTTAATATGGTAGAAAGGTGGATTATCGGTCTAGCGAGCGCTGAATATGCACTGGTTCCGTTGAAGGTTAAATTATTTTATTGTTAAAATATTTTTTATATATAATGCTCCTGTTAGTTAGATACAATACAACGCGTTTCAGCAATACATCAATGCTTTCCTCAGGTATACCTGAGGAAAGCATTGATGTATTGCTGAAACGCGTTGTATTTTTTATATATAATGCTCCTGTTAGTTAGATACAATACAACGCGTTTCAGCAATACATCAATGCTTTCCTCAGGTATACCTGAGGAAAGCATTGATGTATTGCTGAAACGCGTTGTATTGTATCTAACTAACAGGAGCATTATATATAAAAAATATTTTAACAATAAAATAATTTAACCTTCAACGGAACCAGTGCATATTCAGCGCTCGCTAGACCGATAATCCACCTTTCTACCATAAGCTCACTCCCTTTGAGGGAATCGGTCAGAGCTGCAGAAAGACACAGGCATCTCCACTCCAAAGCGGAACTTTCAGCTGGAGAGCGGAGGATCGTTGCAGTACTCCAAGACCCAGAGTGCCGGGGATACCAGGAGGAACCAGCGGTCCTGTATCCGGATATCTCCACTAAAGACTACAACTTAACAGCATCGCTACCAAGGATCCAAATCCCCGTCCATCCAGAGGATCTATTCAACCAACACCGAGGTTGTGCGAGGGTGCACAACCTCACCAGGTGAGGAAATTCAAACTCTCCTAAATCTTATCTTAGACCATCGGGTACTTGTCATATGCGCTACTTTCTTTTTTCAGTATGTCAGTTTAATAGACTTTAAGTCCAGGAGACAGTGCTGTACCACAGGAGATAGCACTCTAAAGACCCAGAGGTGAGGTGGCAGGTGGTTGTCCCAAGGGGCCTGGCCCAAGAAGTCGCCAAGAAAGATCATGAATATTCGGGGCCCACTTCAGCACTGCAAAGACCTACCAGTGGCTGCAGCGCTATGTGTACTACCCCCGACTGAAGTCCGTAGTGGAACAAGTTTGCCGGCAGTTTTGAGTGTGCAAATGTGGCGCCCCTGACCTGGTCAGGCGCCACTGAGTATTGCACCCATGCTGGGACAGTACTTCCAGGTGATTTTAAAGGCCAGAATGAGGTGTGTACACACAGACACATAGCCACCAGGTCTCCCACACCTTTAGAGGGGACCCTTGGGTAGTCCCCTAGGGGGGCTAGCTTTCAATTCTGTTCAAGAGGTGAAGCGGAGGGGCTGGGAGCTAAAGTGCAGTGGTTGTCAGGGAGAAAGGAGAGCCAGTCTGGTAGTGGCGCTCGGCGGTTGCTAAGGAGATGCGCGCTGTTACTAGTCAGACCCTGCACGGTGTAGTGACAGTTGGCAGGGGAGAACGGTCCCAGGTAGACATGCAGAGAATGTGCTCCTGGTGACTAGGCACGCACGGGGTACAGGTCCCTAGAACAGTCTCCAGTTTATCTACCTGTTAAACCTGCCGATGAGGGGAACTTCAGGTACCTCACAAACCTCACAGGTCCAAGCCTCAGCAGTAACGCAAGGACCCATAAGGGGACAGAGCTTGGAGCCATTTTCCTTGGTCCACGCTGCCGGCACACGGGCCGAACACAGGGGAGAAAAGGCAGTTGTGACTCCCTGGATAGACTCCATGGTACTTCAAGTCAGGGGTTATCCGAAAAAGGAAGTGCTAGGAAGACAAGCTACCTGTTACCCTAGTCTTTTACTAGGCATTGCCCCCACTAGCCAGATTCCTACTCCACACTGATGAGGGGCAAATACCCCGAAACGGCTGTCTGTGGATGGATACCATGTTTGGTATAGGTGGTCTCCTTGACTGGAGACTGCCCTTCCCGTGGTTGTTCCTTCCCGGTGAAAGACCTGGATAGTTTCCTGCCAGCGTTGAGAAACATGTGATGGTGTCTCCGCGGCTTTCTCATTTGCGTGACTCCCTGGATAGACTCCATGGTACTTCAAGTCAGGGGTTATCCGAAAAAGGAAGTGCTAGGAAGACAAGCTACCTGTTACCCTCAGACTGCCCCAAAGGATACCTGGTTCTACCTGGTTTATTGCAGCATCGCCCGGGTGAGCTCACAACAACAGCGCAGTGAGTAAAAATCAGTTAAAGACTTTTGGACTCTGCCTGAATTATTCTGAGACCCGCTACCTTACACACCCGAGCCGCTGGGGCCAGCCTCACTCCCAGGAGGCTACACCATCCGACTGCAGACCCCATCAGCCCCAGAAGCTCGTTAAACCTGCAGTGGCGGTCACCCATAACCCTGACCGCAATAAACATAATAATAATAATAACATAATAAACATGATAAAAACTAACTTACCTGTCTGCCAAATTGTCCAAGACCTGTGGCGTCCCGGAAGAGGATCAGCAGTATCCGTGGGGCGGCACACAATCTCGTCAAGAGCACTGAGCAGAGGTCACCCATTAAAGCCATACAAACCAAAGAGCTGCTGGAAGTCTTGATGATTGACTATCTCCTCATGGGACATTCGGCCCAGGGGCCACAATACTGCCTGGTCATGACTAGTGATGGGGAGACTTGCAGATAACCAGGACCAGTGGACCTAACTGGATTATAAAAAAATATGGTTCCAGCCACTGAATTGATCCCAGTTATCTGGCTGGATGCCGGTCCCCATATAAATCTAAGGGGACCAGAACCCAGGGATTAAAAATGGTGGTTAGAAGGGATAGGGAGATAGGAGCAAGCGCTTCATACTTACTGAGTCTACGGCACAGCTATAACTGCTCCTGTGACCGCATATGCACTGTTTTCCCTGCCAATCAGCGTCTGTGATTGGTTGCAGTCCGACGTGCCCCCACACTGAGTGACAGTGTGTCTGACACTTCCAATCACAGGTGCTGTCTGCGGATCTATCGTACATAAAAATAAATTAATAAAATATTTGGCGTAGGGTCCCCCCATATTATGATACCCAGCACAGTTAAAGCCTTTGAATACAGGCTGCATTCCCCAGCTGTGCGCCTATCTTGGCTGTATATCAAAATAGGAGGAACGGTATGCGGCTTTTTTGTATATTATGTAAATAAATATATGTTTTTTAAAAAATACATACTGTCCCCCCAAATTTAATACTCAGGCTGCAGCTACCCAAGATTGCCGTCTCCATTAGATGTGACAATCCCGGCACCTTACTCGGCTCTTCCTGATTGCCCTGGTGCAGTGGCAATCAGGGTAATAAGGGGTTAATTGCAGCTCACAGCTGCCAATAAGCCCTAGATTAGTAATATGAGATCCCCTCATTACTTATATGTAAGTGAAAGTAACCGAAAAAATCCTTTATTTTAAATAAAATACAAAAACACCCTCTTTCACCACTTAATTAACCCTCAAAACACCCCTGCAGGTCCGATGTAATCCACACGAGGTCCCACGATAATTCCAGCTCTGCCACATCTGAATTCCAAAAGCGCGCCATAGACATGACTGCCTGCTGTGAATTTTATGCAGAGACTGAGTAAGCCGCTCAATCAGCGATGACGTCACTAAGGTTAGTTGCACCCACAGCTGGAGGTTTCCATGGCCCTCCACCTCTGTCCACAGGTAACCTTGCCTCAGGTGAACTCAGTAAAGTCAGTGACCTCACCTAACCATGCGGCCTGAGTAGCAAAGGCCAGCTAGGTTGCTAGTGCAGTGCAGTTCCCGACGTTTGCGCCTGCCAAGTTTATTGTTGTGTTGATCTGTGTGATAGCTGGAGTGCCATACTGTTGGTGCACTCCAGCTAGATTTTGCTGTGTGTTCCAGAAAAATTACCCCCATTCATTTGTTTAAAATCTTATTCCCTACCTGTTAATAAAGCCTAAACCTTGGTTCTGCAATCTTGTCTTGTGTACCGTAATTGCATCCTGTACTTTGGTGATCTTTAGGTCACTGCTACATACAGTATACAATGTAAGCCCCCACAAAACCCTTCTATATACATTCTGAGCACTGACATAGTCCATCTCTATAGAGTGTAAGCCCCTGTATACAGTATGAGCCTCCAAAGTCTCCTAAACACAGTATGAGCCCCCATAGTCTCCTATATACCTTATGAACCCCACATAGACCCGATCTGTGTGTGTGAGTGGGATGGTGAAGACCCCGACAGTGGCACAGATCTCTGTGGGAGAACCCATCCACCATCTACACTTGCTAGCTGTAGTTGGTCAGGGTCTGGTGAGTGCGATTTTGGTGGCCTGTCTGCTTTCTTTTGGGGCTGTCTTCTCTCTTTTGGGTGGGGGGTCCTCTTTCTTTTGAGGGTGTCTTCTTTCTTTAATGAAGTGTCCTGCTGTATTCTTTAACTTTTTAAGTTGCCTGGACACTTCCTTACTGAATCACAACTAGGACTTATTTCTGGAGTAGGGCTTATATTTTGAGCCTACTGCAATAAGGCCACAAATTCCTGCTAGGGCTTATTTTCGGGGTAGGTCTTATATTCAGGGAAACACCGTAGGAGTGAGTGAAGTGGTGACACATGTGTCACTCTCTCCATTCATTGCTGAGGGAGCCTCGAATACGTCTCAGAGTATTTGCTCAACTTGCCTAAATACTAATCAACGCCAAGTGGTCCAGTTGGTGTGTCTGGAGCAACCTCATCTCCTGTTGTGAGCCGGTTAGTCTAGTCCCTATGCCTCTAATTAATGTGGATGTCATCAAATAGTGCAGGAGAATTTTTTGTTTGTTTTATTTATTTTGGATTATATTTTTATACTTATTTTATTTCCATATGAATATTCCCAGAAAGTTTGTACATCCATTATTACTGAGAATTACTACTTAAACAATCTGGATGCCTCCCATTACTTATACCGTGATGGGATATAAGGAAAGTACCAAAGACTCCTGTTATCTATTGTACGAGTCCCTGCACAAAAGCCTTAGTGATGTCACTAATGTCATTGCGGTGACCTCGCCTGTTTATTCTTGTCTGCTTCATCCCCATTAAACTCCTCACCATCCTCTCATCTGTCACCTACCTGTCACTTACGCACAGAGGCAATATTGAGCTAAAGATACGTTAAACTTATCAAGGAGCTGTCTACTCTCCTGACACGTGTGTCTCAGTACACGTCTTTCCTTACCTTTATTCTTGGCTCTACATATTCCAAGATATGTTTTGCATGATAATCAACTTTTAAAAAAAACTCCATCATTTTGCGATACTCCGCCATGAGACGTCTATGCTACACGTGTGGCCACCCAGTGGTTGTGACCTGAATTGTAGTTTGTCAAGCATTTTTTTAGCATGTCTCAATATTGTATGGAATGTAATCAGAACTAAATTCAAATAAAGGCAAGAATACAAGTATTTCCTAGGAAAGGGAATCTGTCAGCAGGTTTTTGCTATTTAATCTGAGGACATTCACAGTTATTATATTCTCATATATCCTAGTTATTAATTAATCACAGAAGGTATCTATTACAAGGTTTATTGAGTTTACAGACATTAAATTTTACATATTCAACCACACTAATGTGACGCCCTGGCAAAACCAGGTAGTCACAGATAGGCCCCCGCATAACACCCTTCCCTCACCTAGGTAACACACAGCCGACCTGAAACCCTAGTCATCTCCCCCTTAGGGAAAGATAGACACACCAGTGGGCGGGACCAGGCAGTTGGACACGCCCACCCAGGGGTCTAGACAGCCCAGGGCGGGAAAACAAGCAGATTAAGTTTGTAGTTCAAGTGGAGAGAAGTGTGGGCTGGAGCTAGGTGTAGCTCCAGCAGAGGAAGTTCAAATTGAACGGTGCCAGGATTGGAGCCCTGGTACCTTGGCTAGGTGGCAGACGGTGGTCTCCGTCAGCAGGGGATGGGAAGACGGCTCGGCAGAACCGAGGGAGACCGGGACAGGGTTGTAGCCCGCCGGTACCGACACGGGGAACTGACCCGGAAACCGTAGCACAGAGGGGGTACTCGGACCCTGAAGCCAGGATAGAAACCAGCGACCTAGCTAATTAACCGATTAAGGCCAGGATTATAGGTCCTGTCCCACCCAAAGTCCCTAAAAGAAGACAACAGCCCACCGATAGGGATAGGAGGCCACCGCCAGGGCCCATAGATCCCACGGGCCAGCGTCTGCGGGCACGGCTCCTTAGGCAACATCCAGCCGGGAGCGGACTCCTGAGTTCCAGACCAGGCAGTCCACCATACACAAAACAAGTGCAGAGGAAAAGGACAGTGACCACCAGCCTGGGGGGGGACCTGAATGCAACCGGCCGCAGCAGCCGGCCATCAACACCTTGGTTTACCAAAAGTCTCGTGTGATTCATTTACTGTGAGTAACCAAACATCCCCCTGCTAGCTCAGGCACGCCAACCCTCACCATTGCTATACCCTGCACAAAGACACTGGGTCCCGGGGCAACCATCTCTACCCACAGAGGGGTTAATATCCAGCTGCCACTACATCTCCCCCGGGTGCCCCACAACAGCAGGGGTGATGTCCCACCTCACCACACACCGTGGGTGGCGTCACGAACTTAATACAGCCAAGGCCGTACATCTACGTCCCCCTTTTATTCGGCGTGTCTGCGAGACCCCCGGGTCCTGAGACCCTCGAGCCACCCCCCAAGAAGGTCCGGATCCGAGCAGCGGGGGCTGCTGTCACGGGGGCGACACACTAACATTTTATTAAAAAGTGATCCCCGTGACTAAAACCTCCTATTCTTTCCCTATTTGTTCTGCTTCTGCCTATCTTGTTGGGATCGGCACCATTTTGGATCGCTAGAGAGATTGGTGCCCCCACTCTGCGGCGACTCTCCTTACCTGTTTTTCCCACTATTGTATATCTGGATTTTTTACCACTTTTTTTTAGAAGAGATAGGTACCAGTGCAGATTGGTTTAGAGATTGAATGACCCAAATCAATTTGGGTAGTCCATTTAGTGGGTCAACACTTTTAAAGGGAACCTGTCACCACTTTTTTGGCATATAAGCTGCGGCCACCACCACTGGGCTCTTATATACAGCATTCTAACATGCTGTATATAAGAGCTCAGGCCTCTGTGAGAACATAAAAAACACTTTATAGTACTTACCTAATGGTCGTGTGGTGGACCATATGGCGTCTCCGTTCTCCGGTGCCGGTGTCGCCTTTTTCGGACATTTTCGTCCTTCTTCTTCTCTAGCCGCGGTGCATGACCTGTCCAACGTCATCCACACTCGCCGGCATTCAGGTCCTGAGCAGGGCAGATCAAAGTATTGTAGTGTGCCTGCGCAGGACCGGCGAGTGTGTATGACGTAGACGCCTCATGCACCCAGGCTTCAGAAAGAGGACAAAGATGGCCGAAAGAGGCGGCACTGGCACCGGACAACGGAGACACCCATATGGCTAACTGAGCGACTGTTAGGTAAGTATTATAAAGTTTTTTTTATGTTCTCACCGCGGCCTGGGCTCTTATATACAGCATGTTAGAATGCTGTATATAAGAGCCCAGTGGTGGTGGCCGCAGCTTATAGCCAAAAAAGTGGTGACAGGTTCCCGTTAATGAAATTCTATACCTTCCCTATCAATTGGTGGAAAGATATAACTCTATCCTATACCTCTGTATCACAAATCTCTAGACCAATCTGCACTGGTGCCTATCTCTTCTAAAAAAACTGTAAAAAATCCAGGTAGACAATAGTGGGAAAAACAGGTAGGGAGAGTCGCTACAGATTGGGGAAACCAATCTCTCTAGCGATCCAATAGGGTTCCGACCCCCACAAGAAACAGAACAAATAGGGAAAGAATAGGAGGTTTTAGTCACGGGGATCACTTTTTGATAAAATGTTAGTGTAAGGCTACTTTCACACATCCGTTTTCTGCATTCAGGCACAATCCTTTTTTTTCCTGATGCAAAGGATCCGGCAAAAATGGATGCAAACTGTATCCACCGGATCCGGTTTTTAACGGATCCGTTATGCCGGATGCGTACAAAACCGGATCCGGTGGATACGGTTTGCATCCGTTTTTGCATCCGGTTTGTCCTTTTTTTTGAAGGATCAGCTTTTTTAATTAATTTGGTGCATGCGCAGTTTACAAAAACGGATCCGGTAGCCGCATCCATTTTTTACCGCATTGCGCCGGATCCGGCGTCCATAGGCTTTCATTGTAAAACACGCCGTATCGCGCCGGATCCGGCGCGATGCGGTTTTTTTGCCGGACAAAAAAACGTTGCAAGATACGTTGCCTCCGGCCGCCGCTTTGATAAATTTTGCCGCATCCGGAAAAAAACGGATGCACCGCAAAGCCATCCGGTACAATCCGGTACCAATGCAAGTCTATGGGGAAAAAACGGATGCGGTACCGGATCCGTTTTACCCGTTTTTTTCCGGATTGAACCTGATGGCAAAAAACTGATGTGTGAAAGTAGCCTAATTGTAAAATTTAATCTGAGGACAATGTGAGGTAGGGGTTAAAACACAGAATTCAACGATATGTCACATATTAATCTCCGTGCTATTGTTTACTTAAACTGAAGGTTTTATCATCTGGTGATTATCATTGCTGTGACTAGCTGCCTCATGCCATGTTGTCTGACTCCCCCCCCTACTTTGATTAGCAGCTCAGTATCTATAGACAATGTACATAGAGAGCCTGGTGTGGGCAGGGTTAGCTTTCTCAACACTGCTGCATTGCTAAATCTAAAAATTCTGATTGTGTCAGAACTGCTGCACCCAGTAATCTAAGTGATACATCGTTGGATTTAGGATCTCTTTGCCTAAATCATGCTGCTCTCAGATGAGGTAGCAATAACCTGCTGACAGATTCCCTTTAAGCATCAATTATATATTTTGACATTCCTCTGTAATACTTCCTGGAAATGTAGGAACCAATTGAAAACTGAATTATTCTTTTGTCTTTCTATACGATACTTATCTATTATGCAATAATATCTGGATTGGCTGTAAATGTATACTGCAGCAGGAAAACAACCCCAAACACACAAAAAGGAGTCCTGGCAGTGATGATAAAGCCCCAATCTCAGCATCATCTTCATCTGGAAATGAAGACACAGAAGAATTTGTGCATGCAATATTAACACAAGATCTGTGGTTAGTTCTCCAAGATGTTTGGAACAACCTCTCTGCTCAATGTCTCAAAAACTGTGTGCTAGTGACAACTGTACCAAGAAGTATTTATCCTAATATTGATTTTATTTATATGTTGCTTTTGTTTATTCACTTTGTATTCCATTAATATTGATAAAAATAAACTATTAACACTGCTGTTTTTTAACGCATTCTTACTTTTCTGCAGTTTTTCCATACTTGCCTAAAACTTTTGCACAGTACAAACAGCCTAAAACAGGCACTTACCAATTATAACATAAATCATTCAGTCATTAAAGTCTTAATATCTACACTTCCCAAAGGCATGACCTATTTACCTAGTTATTCAGGAATCCATAACTTCTAATAAAATGTAATACATACAACAGATAATAGAATAGAAGATTATATGTTATGTGAGAAACTGCTTTTTTATAGGCCCCCTTCACACGTCCGTGATACACGTGCGTGTTTGGTCCGTTTCCGTATATGCCGGAGACACGGCCAAACGTGCACCAATGTTAATCTATGATTGTGGTCACACGTCCGTTATTTCATTATGTCCGTGTGTGCGTGTCCGTGATCCGTATGTGTTTGCGTTTGGCACGGATGCATGTCCGTTATCTGCACGGAGCACGCACACGTGGACACAATGAAAGTCTATGGGTATGTGCACACACGTTAGTAAACACGTATGCATATACCTATAGTCCGTGTCCGTTTGGTGTTTTTATTTCTAGTGATGTCGGCTATTCTTTCTATTTCTGTGTATGTCGGTCAATCTCCCTGAGTCCGTCGGTCAGTCTCTCTGTCTCTCTGTCGGTCTCTCTGTCTGTCTGTCCCTCTCTCACAGTCTGTCGGTCAGTTTCCCCCCCTCTCTCATACTTACCGTTCCCCGATCTCCGGCGCAGCGCTGCACGGCATTCACACTGCTGCGGCGGCTTTTACTATTTTGAAAAAGCCGGCCGCCCATTAAACAATCTCGTATTCCCTGCTTTCCCCGCCCACCGGCGCCTATGATTGGTTGCAGTGAGACACGCCCCCACGCTGAGTGACAGGTGTCACACTGCACCCAATCACAGCAGCCGGTGGGCGTGTCTATACTGTGCAGTAAAATAAATAAATAAATAATTAAAAAAAAACGGCGTGCGGTTCCCCCCAATTTTAATGCCAGCCAGATAAAGCCATACGGCTGAAGGCTGGTATTCTCAGGATGGGGAGCTCCACGTTATGGGGAGCCCCCCACCCTAACAATATCAGTCAGCAGCCGCCCAGAATTGCCGCATACATTATATGCGACAGTTCTGGGGCTGTACCCGGCTCTTCCCGATTTGCCCTGGTGCCGTTGGGGTAATAAGGAGTTATTGGCAGCCCATAGCTGCCAATAAGTCCTAGATTAATCATGTCAGGCGTCTATGAGACACCTTCCATGATTAATCTGTAAGTGACAGTAAAAAAACACACACACCCGAAAAAATCCTTTATTTGAAATAAAAAACACACACAAATTCCCTCATTACCAATTTATTAACCCCGACAAACCCTCCATGTCCGGCGTACTCCACGGACCTCCAGCGTCGCTTCCAGCTCTGCTGCATGGAGGTGACAGGAGCAGCAGAAGACACCGCCGCTCCGGTCACCTCCACACAGCAAATGAGATGAGTAGCGCGATCAGCCTCTAGGAACGGACCTATCCCCCCACCACAGACCGGCCGCGTGACTCCTTACGTGGCCCGGGCCCCCCACACCCCCATGGCTTGCTCCAGACCATCCCGCAAACCAAGCATCCACAAGTCCAAGCCGATATCTGTGAGATGCACCCCATCTCTCCGCAAATATTGACCTGCCGACTCCTCCAATTCCTTATGTCGCACCACCAAGCCCCCATTCCGCGCCACAAACCGGCCAATCGCCCTATTCAATTTAATACGTGCCCTATTAATCCGGTCGACCGACCTCCCAAAACGCCAGTTCTCCCTGGCCACAATATCTGACCATACGATAATAATACCCGGGAACGCTCTCCACAGGTGCAAAAGATCCAACTTAATGTCCCTTTTTAATTCCCTCGCTGTCCTCACCCCTAAATCATTTCCCCCCACATGCAAAATGAGAACATTAGGATCCTGGTCGATCCTGCTATAGTAAGCCACCTCTGGCCGAACTCTCCCCCAGGTCATGCCCCGAATCCCGATCCATTTGACCAGTGCATCCGTTCTTGCCACTCCAAGTTGCCGACCGTCGGGACGCACATCCGCCCGCAACGCTCCCCAGTGAACAAAGGAATGCCCGAGAATCCACACCAGGCACACACCTAAAAAATATAAAACCAAGAATAAACAGCAACTGAACGAAGAAACCATGTCTCACAATAAACACCTATTAACCCCCGTAATTCCAAACCAGCCGAGTCAATCCCCGTCACCCCTCAGCAGGTCAGGCCTTATGTACAAACGGAACCTGGACGACTCCCATCTCCCAATGTGCCGGATACAATCATCGCTCAAACCCCACCTGGCCGCCTCTGCCGCTGCCCCAATCCGAAAGGAGTGTGACCCATAGTCACCTGGCACCTCCCCCACTCGTGCAAACACAGTTTTTAAAACCGCAATAAACTGGAATCTGGACAGTGCAGATCCATCCATGTGTCTCAAGAAAACCCCAGGATAACCTCCCCTTATCTTCAAAAACTCCGTTACCTGTCCAACCGGGCACAATTGGTGTCCAGGTATCCCATACAAAACCACCAGGCGCCCACGCCCCACCTGATCCGTTTTGGAAAAACGTAATCGACATTCCACTCGATCAACTCCAAGCGTTACGTCTCCCAACAACAACCCTCCTACTACCTGCTTCGCCGGACTAACCAACTCGCCAATCCGAAAGGCCCCGAAAAAGGCCAACACAAATGCCACTGCAAACAACCTCTGTTCGTAAGGGGACACACACACTTCCCCCAAGCACCCCACTAAACGCACTAACAATGGAAGCGATATCGGCCGCCTAGAGTCCCGCGACCGCACCCCTCTTCTAAAACCCCTCATAGCCTGCCGTACTAGAAAATCCTTCGTGGCATCCCGCACCCCTTGCAACTTGAATAAAAAGGCCAAGGCTGACAACCGGTAACTCATTACCGATACGGACCGCCCCGCTGAAAAATCGCCACTAATCACCGCCAAAACCCCCACCACTCGGCCATTATAACCCGGCTCCATGAACTCCGACCTGCCTAACTCTTCCCACTCATTCCACACTGCCTGGTATCGGCACCAAGTAGCCTCAGACACCGATCTCCTAATGCCCTCCAAAGCTACGCCAATGCTAGATCCCACAACCATTCCTGACATAGTGCTCCATCGTCGTCTGCTCCCGGCACCAGCCTTCTGAACCTGCGAAACTGAAACCGAGACAGCGCATCAGCCACCTCATTCTGAACCCCCGGCACATGCCTCGCCACAACACAAATGTTCAGTGCCAAGCAACGGAGCACCAGATGCCTCAGATACCCCACCACCGGGGGAGATTTTGCTGACAACGAATTGATCGAATGAACCACCGCCATATTATCACAATGCATGCAAACCTTTTTCCCCGAAAATTCAGAGCCCCACAGCTCGAGCGCCACTATGATCGGGAACAATTCAAGCAAAGCCAAATTCTTCACCAGCCCTTTCTCCTTCCATGCTTGTGGCCACTGTTCCACGCACCAATGAGTCTGGAAAATCGCTCCAAAACCCGTAGCCCCTGCCGCATCCGTAAACAGCTCAATCTGACTATTAGACATTGCCTTGCTCATCCACAGTGTCCTACCATTATACCTGTCTAAAAAGGAATCCCAAACCAGCAGATCCCCTTTCATCACTCTCGTCACTCTGACAAAATGATTCGGCGCTGTCACCCCAGCAGTCGCGCTCGCCAATCTCCTATTAAATATGCGCCCCATCGGCATGATGCGACAGGCGAAATTCAATTTTCCCAAAACTGACTGCAACTCTCTCAGCTTCACCTTTTTAGCCTGGTATAATGACCGCACTGACGCTTTTAAATCCACCAACTTCCCTTCCGGCAAGTGGCATTCCATTGCCATCGTGTCGATTTCTATGCCCAAAAAGCATAAAGCCGTCACTGGCCCTTCCGTTTTGTATTTTGCCAAAGGAATACCCAAACTCTGCGCTATCCGCTGTAACGTAAACAACAACAATGAACAAACCGAAGACCTTGCCGGCCCAACACAAAGGAAATCGTCCAAGTAATGAATGACGGAGTGCACCCCCGCCATGTCCCGGACTACCCATTCCACAAAAGAACTAAATGCCTCGAAATAAGAACAGGAAATAGAACATCCCATGGGCAGGTAACGGTCCACATAAAACTCTCCCTCCCACATACATCCCAACAGATACTGACTGTCTGGATGCACTGGGAGCAAGCGAAAAGCTGCCTCCACATCCGCTTTTGCCATCAGGGCCCCACGCCCGGCCGCCCGCACCAAATCCAAAGCTCTGTCAAAAGAAACATAACAAACCGCTGACAGCTCAGGTGATATCCCATCATTCACCGACAACCCGGCCGGGTAGGATAAATGATGTATGAGCCGAAATTTCTTCGGCTCTTTTTTGGGAACCACCCCCAATGGCGAAATCCGAAGATTGGAAAATGGTGGGTCCTGAAAAGGGCCCGCCATCCTCCCTAATTCAACCTCCTTGTCCAGCTTCTCTTTCACAACCTCCGGGTGTTCCCTTGCGGACCTCAAGTTACCCGGGCGAAACACTGGGGCCCCAGATTCAAACGGAATCCAAAAACCCTCAGTAAAACCCTTCCTCAATAACTCGGCCGCCCGTACATCCGGATACCTACTTAAATAGGGAAGCATCGCCTCTACCCTCACCGGCGTCCTCCCTTTTTCCAGCCCCCTCCCCGGGCTTACCCTTCCCTTTCTTAAAGCACCTGGACAAAGGATGGGAACCTCCACATCCGGAACACTCGTGCTTGAAACGGCACGAGGCCCCAAATTTGCACTGTCCCTCATTGAATTGCCAGCAGGCTCCTTTTCTCTGACCCGCCGGGGACCCGTTGCTTGTACCCGAACCCCCGGCAGCCCCGCGAAAGGGCTGGGCCGGGGCTGTCATTAACCTCATCCACAAGGAGATGTCCTTGTGGTCCCATTTAATTCCGGCCCGCAGAGCCTTGCGCTGCCGAAACTGTTCGTCGTACCTCAACCACCCTAAACCGCCGTACACTCTATACGCCTCCCCAATCGAATCCATATACCCGAAAAGTGCGGAACAATTTTCCGGCTCCTTTTCCCCAATGACACTGGCTAGGATCGCAAAGGCCTGTAACCAGTTGGTAAATGTCCTGGGAATAAGCCTATACCTCCTCTTTTCCTCATCCTCCTTCTCCTTTTTTGAATCGCTTGGCTTCACCTTATCCAAGTTAAATTTCTCAAGGGGAAGCAGGGAAAAAATTTCCACATACTCCCCTTTCCATATCTTCTCCCTCACCTCCTTTTTCAAATGCACCCCCAGCGGACTCTCGAAGCAAACGTATACCTCGCTCCGCGCCCTATCATCTAGCCGCACCACCTCATCCTCTTTCTCCTTCTCTTTTTCCCCGTCCTTTACCGCGTCCGACCCGGCCGCTACTCCTGCCACCTGCCCTGCTTCTGTCGTCACTGCAGCTCCCTGCGTAGCAACACTCTGCGCCGCCACCCCCGGCGGCACGCCACCCGAGGGACCCACCCAAGCCCCCGCCGGAGAACCAGACCCACTCGTACCTGCTCGCTCAGCCGACAGCCCCTGCAGCACCCCCAATAACTGCCCCCAAAACTCTGCCCCCGGTAACGCCGACGGCTCCCGAACCCCAGAGCCCCGCGCACTCGCAGACACAGAAGACACCCCCCCACACTACCCGCAACATTAAGCATACTCGTCGTTCGCTCACCGGGCTGCCTCTGAATCGGATCCGGAACAGCCGTATCATGATTCTCCTGACGCTCCATCCGTCTTGCTGCGTTGTCGCTTCCGTCCTCGTCACCAGAGTCCGAATCGCCGCTGAGGACCTCAGGGGGGACCAGCAAGGGGACAGCCTGCAATTGGCGGCCGTCAACCCCCACGGTCACCGCACCCTGCTCCTCCAATCGCCTCCTGCTGGACCTTTTTCGTGTCGCCCGACGCGGCGTCCTGCCGCCGTCCACCCACGATGATCCCGAGGCCGACTGCTGCACTGCGGCTCCACTTGCCATCCCCACTGGTCTCCCTCCCTGCCGACTGCAGGAAGGCCGTCTGGCCTCCGATAGACGCTGAGTCCTCCCCCCAGCACGATCCACGCTGGGGGGGGGCGTCACCACTGACCGCCCGCTGTGGCCCTGCCGGTTGCTGGACCCCTCCTCCGCAGCCCTTTGGCTGGCGATCTGCAGCTCCTGGGCTGCACTATCTGTGCGCCTCCCCTGCCGTCTGCAGGGAGTCCCCAACGTAATGTTGTTCTGCAGAGCTCTGCCCCCGGCCAGCATATCACCGGGGGCTGCTGTTAATCTGGTCCGGGGCCTTGCCGCCCGCGGACCGGAAGTAGGCCGCAAACAAGCTCCACCCACCTCCGGCCCGCGGGATCTCCGATGAGGATTCCTCCCGGAGGCCGGCGAAGCTCCTGCAGGCTGGTGAGGGCTCCCCTGCCCCGGAGGGTCCCGCAAGGGGCTCCTAGATCTCGCTCCCCTCCCGCTGGGGGAGTAACGCTCCGGCGGCCGCGACCGCCGAGCACGCAGCAAAGGTCCGGGTGCTGCAGCCGCAGCCACAGCTGAGGGCACCATCGCTCCGTCCCCACAGGCCGCACGCAGCTGCTCCCGCACCACATCCACTCCCAGGACTTCAGAGGCTCCACGGACCCACTCCAACAGCGCAGCTAGGTCAGCCATTCTAGAACCGCCGATGCTGACCAAACACGAATGGCACCAACGGCAAAAGAGGAGGTACTGCAAATAACTGCCCCTTATAAACCCCCCCCTTTTCTCCCCACCCCTTATGACCTCTGGCCCAATCCTCGCTGCTCACCAAACCACCAATCCCTTAATCCCTTACACAGCCCTATTCCCTCCAACATTAACCCCTTCCTACCCTATACCCTCCCGATAGTCATGGGCTCATTCACCCCTATGGGGCTCATTGCCCATCTTGCGCACTAATAAGGCTTGCACTGGGAGCCCATCATATAATGAGTGAAATGCACAGTGTCTGAACTGTAACCTATAAATGACGCCAGAAACCCAGGTCAGGCGGGCTAAACAGCACTATATAGGTGTGTGTGTGACGCCCTGGGCAAGCCAGGGGTCACAGGTCATAACACCACCGCACCCTACACCCCAGTTAGGAACACCAAGGCTAACCTAAAATCCTTGTTGCCTTCCTCCAGGGGCTGATGTCCACACCAGGGGGTGGGCCAGGCGGTTGGCTCCGCCCACCGAGGAGTTCACAGCCCTGGAGGCGGGAGAACCAGGCAGATAGAGTTTGGAGGAGGAAGTGAGAGGAGTTGAAGCCAGACTAGAGTCTGAGGAGGAGTTCAAGCTAGGAGAGTGAAGTAGAAGGAAGTAGTAGTGGAGCTAAGGAGAAAAGCTGAAGTGACAGAAAAAGTGAGAGTAGTAAAGCCTGAAGTTGTTCCGGGTGTGTGCCCCGGACAGTGACAGCAAGGTCAGCAGACGGCGGTGATAGTCCGCAGGGGTGACTGCTTGGAGGTTGCTAGAAGGACCGCGGACGGGTGGTGACCCGGCGGTCTGGAGCAGTATACGAAGAACAGTCAGCACCAGGGCAGGGGCCTTTCGGATCCCGGCAAGGCTAGGAGTCGCCATAATTTGCCAAATCCGTCAGTGAAGGGGACGTCTGTCTCCTAACAACCAAGTCCCGATTGAAGGCAACAGTCCAACCGTAACGGAGAGACACCGCCACCGCCAGGGCACCAGTTTCTCAGGGCCAGCGCCTGCGGGCAAAGTAGGGCTCCTCCGGCCCATATCCAAGCCGGGGAGCGGGTTACCGGTGGGAACCCATCGCAACCATCATCATCTTAGGTGCAGGAAAAAGTGACCGTCACCGTCACCTACTACGGAAAGCAAGTGCAGCCGTCCGTGGGAACCGTCTTTCCAGCCGTGTGTTTTACTGAGAACTGTGTCATCGTCTCAGGCTGAGTGAGTACCACAGTGCCGCAAGGGACAGAGCTGCCCCCGCGTCCCTGCACAACACCAAGCCCTGCATCACTCACCTCATCACTGGGCCCCGGGACAACCAACCCCCCTACCCACGGAGGGGAGGACTCACATCTAGCTGCTCCATACCATCCTTCCCGGGATCCCCATACAAAGCAGCGGTGGTGTCAACAAATCACCACAACCGTGGGTGGCGTCACGGACAATAAACTATCCCAAAACACCAATTCCCCTTTCACTCACGGGCGAGGAACGCCTCTTGAGCCCCCGGGATCCGGCCCATCGCTCGAGCCACCGAGCAGCGGCAGCAGCCGGACCCGAGCAGTAGGGAGGGCGCGGCGTCCCCTCCTCCGCCCACGACATGTGCACATATCATTTGTCTTGGCTCCTTTTTGGTGTTTTTTTATATAGTTCTTTGTGGTTTTTCTAACTAATTCAGTGTAGGGACTCGCAAGTGTGAGAATCCTTGACGAACGGATTGCGAGCTTACATATTTTGGGCCAAAATATAAACTAATATCTCACTATTTGAGGTATGGCACATTTTTTCCATTTTTGCAGGATGTGTGTGGACTTTTTGAATTCAGGTGGTTAAATGGTGAGCCTGTCATTTGTTATGTACTCATATAGTGCTAACTGACCCGCCTGGACCTGGTGTTGTGCGTCATTTATAGGCCTTAATTCAGACACTGTGCGTCTCAGGTATCCGTGCGAATTGCACCTATATAGTGCTGTTTTGCCCGCCTGACCTGGGTTTCTGGCGTCATTTATAGGTTACAGTTCAGACACTGTGCATTTCACTCATTATATGATGGGCTCCCAGTGCAAGCCTTATTAGTGCGCATGTCTTATGCTAAGCAGCCGCCCCTCCCCCCTAGTGTGGAGGTTGAGTGGCTGTGACAACAGCATCTTGCACCTTGGCTGCAGCCATCTTTATGAGGAAGGCTCACCACATTCTATGTGTGCACATATCATTTGTCTTGGCTCCTTTTTGGTGTTTTTCTGATATAGTTCTTTGTGGTTTTTCCCTCCACAAGTAGGGCAGGGGCTCCAGGGGGTTAGGTGATGGAGTTAGGCGGAAAGAAGGTAGTCCACACAAGGGATTGCAGTGTAACTTCTTTCCCCTGCACCGTTCTCAAGTTGGTGGGTCCCCGTGGCTTGGAGCATCTGGGGGTGACCTCCTGGTAGTCTCTCAGTCTCTGGTCCGTACGGCAGGCAGTGTGAACTCTGTAGGGTTGGTGTTCCGTTCCGGTCCCTGGTTCTCCCGTTACTGCTGATGCCCGCACACATCTAAGGTCAGTGAGGTCCTGGATGGTCCCCTCACTGTGCAGATTTTATCAGGTCTGTCTGGAGCGTTTGCCTGACCTATGGCTCTATACCCCGTCAGTGCTATGGTTCCGGGAGTACCCCAACATAATCCACCGGCAACCACACGCCTGGGCCCTCAGGTCACCATTACACTCTCCTGTCAGTGCGGTTACGTCCATCTCCTCTCATTTCCACTTGCTAACTGTCTTACTGTCCGTCCCCTGCCACCTGGTTGTCGTCTAGTGGACTGGATCGGCTCCACCCCTGGACCCATCCATTGGGTCCAACTGTAGTCTGTCACCAGTCCTTGGGGATGGGGAAAAACTGGGATTGTAATGTCGTTTGCTGTTACCGGCACTGGTCTTCCAGGTTCCTGGGGGTAGGCAGGATGCAGTACCTTGTAGTACCCTGATGGCTTCAGGGGCACTACATCATGACAACATTGGACTCTGTTCAGATTGAAGATTCTGACACTCCGCCCAATGGTTTTCTCTGGTGTCTGAGATCAACACAGTCAGACTTGGTGGTCAACCTGTTGTGTGCTGATTCTTAGGCAGGCTAGCAAGAGTTATTCTCTGTTAGTCTGCTTGCTCCTTTAATCACATTTTGTAGGGAAACCTATCACATCTGCTCCCCTCCTATTTATGCTGTTAGTATCCGTCTACCTATGCCAGCTACAGTTAATTGAGGTGTGGTGTCCCAGACTTTTTCTGTTGAATGTTGTGGTTAGTTGTGCTCATTGCTTGGTGCGCTTGTGGAGTTTATCCCTGTTGTTTTATTCTTCCTTCTTGCTCTTGTTTTTCTTCTGAATCTCTGATTGACTTATCCTGTGTGTGTGTGTGCTGTGTGACAGAGTTTTGCTTTATCCCTTGTCTGTCTTTTTTGTTGTGTCAACACTCCTGTCCCGTCACTACCTAGGCAAAGGGGGAATCAGAGCAGAACTGGCTAGGAGCAGGGTCAGGAAGGAGACTCCGGCCTCTCCACCATTAGGAGTATCCCCGAGGTTATGGATAGAGTAGGGTTCCCTAGCTTAAGGAACAGCTTAAAAGCCCCAGTTCCCCGCTATCCCAAAGTCATCATGACATAGTCATTCTAGTTTATATATAACAAGAGGACACTACGAAATAAAGGACGGTGCCCTACATAACAATAGAGGACACTATGTAATAAAGGATGGTGCTATACATAACTAGAGAGAATGCAGCATAACATGGGATGGCTCCGGCACTCTTGGGATCTAGTAATAAAAGTAGTTTCTTTATTGACACATAGATTAAAAGGATCACATATCATGGTTAGGACAGCAGGACATATGCCACGTTTCAATCAAGTAGTACGATTTTAATCATATATATCTATCTATATACATACAGTGTGTCCACCCATATCCTGTCCACCGCCATTAACTTGAGAACGGCGGCAGCTATAGGCATAGAAGTGGTGTCTAGGTATAGTAAAGTAGCCATGCGCTACGCAATGAAACCACCTATAGCGCCACCTGGTGGAAAACAACCGAGTTAGCAATTTTATCTCGAAAACAGAACGAGATAGAGAAAAAAGTGAATTAAAAAATTGTAGGGCATCATCAATTCAATACGAATCGACATCTTTCATGCATTCTCAAGTTAATGGCGGTGAATAGGATATGGGTGGACACACTGTATATATGGTTAAGTTCGTACTGCAAGAACAAAACACATCATATATCCTGCTGCCCTAACCATGATGTGTGATCCTTTTTAATCTACATGTCAATAAAGAATCTACTTTTATTTCACATGGATTCCAAGTGTGCTGGACGTCTTCTTTTGTGTTTACTTATCCCTAATGCTGAATCGGTGCTTCTTTGAGCTGGTTTTGTCTGCATACACATAATTTGGGATGGTGTTATACTTAACAAAATAAGACCCTATGTACGGTAATAAAGGGCGGTGCTATAAATAATAAGAGAGGCACTTATTATACAATAGCGGAAGGCTCTAAAAATAATAATGGTGGAAGCTATGTAATAAGGGACGGTGCTATACATAAGATGAGGGTAGACCATTTACTAAGGGATGGCACTATAAATGACAATAGACTATATAAAAAGGGATGGCACAGAGAGTACGCATTAAAATAAGGGACAGCACTAAACATAATAAGTGAGTATACTATACACTAATGGAGGGTAGTATATTAAAAAGTGAGTACATCATATTCTAAGAGACAGCACTACGCATAATAAGTGAGTTTCACTATATACTAATGGATGGGAAGAGGAAAGTTAATTTATAAACAAGAGTATTACTATGAATATCTTTCTGTAACTAATAAACCACACTGATCACAGCGTCCCTGAAAATAATAATACTACATGTACTGAATATATTCATTTGACTCCAAAATAAAATATCGTCCACACTGTGCCCCTGAATACACAAGTATGGACCCCACCAATATACAATTATCCACACACCATTCAAAATATAGATTAATAAGCCAGCACCATGCCACCATGACACCATTATAATTAGCACTCCCTCAAATTCATTACAAATCCCTGTCTTGTACCCTCCTTGTTATAAGTTCCTGTATTGTCTGCTCTCCTCCCACTTCATTATTAGTCCCTGTAATGTCTGATCTCCCTACACTTCATTATAAGGCCCTGTATTGTCTAATCTCCCCCCACTTCATTATAAGGCCCAGTATTGTCTAATCTCCCCCCACTTCATTATAAGGCCCAGTATTGTCTGATCTCGCCAATTTCATTATAAGACCCTGTATTGTGCTCTCTCACCACCCCTTCAATTCATTATAAGACCCTGTATTTCCCGTTCTCAACCTCCATTGTGCTCCATTATGGTTCTGCTTTTAACTTTATCTAGGAGGCCGCATGGCACATGAAATACGTAATATAGGTTAGGACCCCCCTATTGAGATTTGCCGTGACGTTGGCAGGGGTGGCTAAAAGAATTGATCAATTATTTGCTAAAAATCTCATTTTTTTTTATTATATTACAGTTAGAATAAATCTGTGAATTTTCACTTTTTATATGATGCATGCCAATTTCAGATCGTGCTGGCTCCTTTTTCTCTGTTATGACTGTAGTTATGCTACAATTTCTGGTGACTGACCATCACCATACCATGCACGCCTGATTTTGGTTTGCAATGTATTCCTCCTGTTAGTAGCTGTTCAGATTCAGTTGCCTCACCCTTTCCACAGGCAATGCTAATTAAGCACCATTCTTGGATCTGGTCCGCCTTTATCAATGGTTGCTGTCTGGCACTGGGAGGGTCAGTTCTGATATAGTCCTGGTATGTGTAGAGCTTGCTCCACATGCTGGGACCTGGGCTGGTCTCTATCCACAATTGCCTTTTTTGCAACATGGAAGCGGCTATATACAGGTTACAGGTATGTGTGCTCCATTATGGTTCTGCTTTTAACTTTATCTAGGAGGCCGCATGGCACATGAAATACGTAATATAGGTTAGGACCCCCCTATTGAGATTTGCCGTGACGTTGGCAGGGGTGGCTCAAAGAATTGATCAATTATTTGCTAAAAATCTCATTTTTTTTATTATAGTACAGTTGGAATAAATCTGTGAATTTTCACTTTTTATATGATGCATGCCAATTTCAGATCGTGCTGGCTCCTTTTTCTTAGTCCCTGTAATGTCTGATCTTCCTACACTTCATTATAAGGCCCTGTATTGTCTAATCTCCCCCCACTTCATTATAAGGCCCAGTATTGCCTAATCTCCCCCCACTTCATTATAAGGCCCAGTATTGTCTGATCTCCCCAATTTCATTATAAGACCCTGTATTGTGCTCTCTCACCACCCCTTCAATTCATTATAAGACCCTGTATTTCCCTTTCTCAACCTCCCAATCACCATAAGACACTGTACTGTTCTTCCCAATTTATTTTAAGACCTTTCAGTGTCCCCGAATAGATCTGTACACCCTCAATTCATTATGAGGCCCTGTACTGTGCTCTCTCCCTAGCAATTCATTATATGAACCTGTACTGTCCTCTACTTCACCCCTGTATTGTGCGCTCCCCTACTGTGTTGGAACAAAAGGACTCACTTACCTATCCAGTTGATACTTTGTGGAGCCGCTTCTATCCTCTCCTGGTCGAGCACAGGCTAGATGACACATATTGTATAATAATCTCATCCTGCTGCTGAGTCTTAGGGGTACTTTGCATGCTGCAACATCGCTACTGCGATCTTGTCAGGGTCAAATTGAAAGTGACGCACATCCGACACCGGTAACAACGTCGCAACGTGTAAAGCCTAGAAGCACCTATAAACGATCGCAAAAGCGTCATAAATCGGTGATCTGTGTAGTGTTGGTCATTTTCATAATTTCGCTGCAGTGTCAGGTACGATGTTGTTCCTCGTTTCTGCGGCACCACACATCGCTGTGTATGAAGCCGCAGGAGCGAGGAACTTCTCCTTACCTGCGCCCGCCGTCCACCGGCTATGCGGAAGGAAGGAGGTGGGCGGGATGTTTACGTCCCGCTCATCTCCGCCCCCCGCTTCTATTGGCCGCCTGCCGTGTGACGTCGCTGTGACGCCGCACGTCCCGCCCCCTTAGGAAGGAGGCGGGTCGCTGGCCTGAGCGACGTTGCAGGGCAGGTAAGTGCGTGTGAAGCTGCCGTAGTGATAATCTTCACAACAGCAGCTATCACAAGAGATCACATCTGCGACGGGGGGCGGGGACTATCGCGCTCGGCATCACTACAATCGGCTAGCGATGTCGCAGCGTGCAAAGTACACCTTAGGCCTCTTTCACATGTCCGTGAAAAACCCATGAAAAACCCATGAAAAACCCCACATATTTTACTCGGACATGTAAAAAATGTGTATGGCTCTCTGTGTGCCATGATTTCGGCACGAGTGTTCTCCGTGTGCTATCCGTAATAACACACGGAGAACAGGAACATTATGATCATCTGTCTCTGGCGCTGCTGTCCGTGGTGCTGATGTCTTCCTCTCTGCGGTCTCTGGCCCTGCTGACTCCCCTGCTGCTGCTTCCAGTCCTCGGTGCAGTGAATATACAATGAGCATAAGGGGGTCGGAAGCAAGTCACAGCAGCGGCAGAGACAGCAGCGCTGGAGAAGGTGAGTGTAGAAATTAATTTTATTTCACAGAAATGTGTTTTTCTCAGGTACGTGTCACACTGATGTCACATGGCTCACATACATGCGGTCCATGTGACACCCATGCTGCTGGAGAAAAACGGACATGTCTACGTGTGGAGCACACAGACACACGTATGCTCCACACGGACACAGGGTCCATGTGAAAACATGCACGTGTGCACAGACCCATTGATTATGAGTCTACATATGTCAGTGTCTCCGATACGTGGGAAAACGGACGTCACATGTACCGGAGACACGGATGTGGGAAGGGGGCCTAGAGAGAGCGCCGGGCAGGAAGGGCAGGACGACCCCCTGCAGCTCCGCAGCTATCATTTGTTGCAGACAGTGGAACTGCAGGAAAGGCTAGATTAGAATAAGTGTGATCTGGTCATGGCCCCCCACAGTCTCAGGTATTGGATAATAATCCCGTTTGTCCTCATGATAATCTGCTTGTGTACAGACCACCCTCCACCTTGACTGCTCCATTCTGTGCATCACCTGGCTCACCATTCCCTCATAAAAGGATGAGCTGAAATTGCATTTTTTTCCTATGTTTATTAATGAATTTTATACAACTTTTAAATTTTTTAATGCATATTTTCATCCTTTGCAGGATACGGTACATTCGTGTCCTTTAGTGTTGGTTTAGAGAATTGGGGCATTGTGGGGTGCACATACAGTATATAGCACAGGCCAGCCCGCCTGATCTAACAGTATGGGTGCCACTGTGCACTACACGTATCTGTGGGCCCCATGCAAGCCATTTATAATACTAGGCATACTGGAAACCAGTATTAATATTATTATTATTATTATTTATTTATAGAGCACCATTAATTCCATGGTGCTGTACATGAGAAGGGGTTACATACATAATACATATACAAGTTACAGTAGACAGACTAGTACAGAGGGAAGAGGGCCCTGCCCTTGCGGGCTTACATTCTATAAGATTTTGGGGAGGAGACAGTAGGTGGGGTGTAGGTTGGGCGGCAGCTCTGCATGGTGGTGGGGCGGCGGCTCCACACGGTGGTGGGGCGGCAAAGCAGTAAGGTCATGTTAGGGAATAGCTGTTTACACTTTGCCAAAATGAATTTCAGGGGAATTATACTATCCATATGTGATAATTACTAGATTGGTGTTGATCCCCCCACTGAGGGTTCCCATTGATAACCATAATGAGGAACTTGTGCCCTGTGTCTCCTCTGGCCACAAGACGGCTGTTAGACGTAAAATCGAGCTGTGTCAGTCTATAGCATTGACAAAGATAGCCAAGAATAGCGCTTTAAAAGCTATAAGTGCATCTCAATAAATTAGAATATCATCAAAAAGTTAATTTATCACAGTAATTCAGCACATAAAGGGAAACGCATATATTAGAGTCATTACACACAGAGGGATCTATTCCTATATATTATATAGAGTAATTACACACAGAGGGATCTATTCCTATATTATATAGAGTCATTACACACAGTGGGATCTATTCCTATATATTATATAGAGTCATTGCACACAGAGGGATCTATTCCTATATATTATATAGAGTCATTACACACAGAGGGATCTATTCCTATATATTATATAGAGTCATTGCACACAGATGGATCTATTCCTATATATTATATAGAGTCATTACACACAGAGTGATCTATTCCTATATATTATATAGAGTTATTGCACACAGAGGGATCTATTCCTATATATGATATAGAGTCATTACACACAGAGGGATCTATTTCAAGTGTTTATTTCTGTTAATGTTGATGATTATGGCTTACAGCCCAGGAAAATCCAAAACATTATCTCAGAAAATTAGAATAATTACCACAAAGGCTTCCTAAGCAGTTAAAATGGTCCCTTAGTCTGATTCAGTAGGCTACACAATCATGGGGATGACTGCTGGCTTGACAGATGTTCAGAAGGCAGTCATTGACACACTTCACAAGGAGGGTAAGCCACAAAAGTCATTGCTAAAGAAGCTGGCTGTTCACAGAGTGCTTTATCCAAGCATATTAATGGAAAGTTGAGTGGAAGGAAGAAGTGTGGTAGAAAAAGGTACACGAGCAACCGGGATAACTGCTGCCTTGATAGGACTGATAAGAAAAGGCCATTCAAAAATTTGGGGGAGATTCACAAGCAGTGGACTGCTGCGTCAGTGCCTCAAAAGCCATCACACACAGACGTATCCAGGACATGGGCTACAAGTGTCGTATTCCTTGTATATACACTTGAACACTTGAATGAACACATGAAATAGATCTCTCTGTGTGTAATGACTCTATAATATATAGGAATAGGTCCCTCTGTGTGTAATGACTCTATATTTGTGTTTCCCTTTTTGTATTGAATTATTAAAATTAAATTTTTTGATGATATTCTAATTTATTGAGATGCACTTATAGCTTCACATTCTTAGTGCAGTGGTGTAATGGATACACGATCAGTAAAGTCCAATTTCCCTAGCTGCAGTATTGTGGCCAGCAGATATATAGGGAAGATGGAGCACAATTCTCATGTTTAATACCTAGTGCAGTGGATAGATGATCATTTATGTAGACCAGAATTCCCGTTATTGGAAACTCTCCATATAGAGAAGTTTAGAGCAAAAGAAAAAGAAACATAAAGAATGTGAGTTGTTAGGTAAAGAAAAAGATTGGTTTGTTTGGATTGTTGGTGGAAGGTGCTGGCATTCACTTATATACAGTTTTTGGTATCCCAGCTCCAGGTCATTAGCTGAATGCTCTGTAAATGCTACTTAAAGGAACTCTTGTAAGCACAGGATGACTGTTCACGCCAAGCACAGGATGACTGTTCACGCCAAGCACAGGATGACTGTTCACGCCATGCACAGGATGACTGTTCACGCCAAGCACAGGATGACTGTTCCAACCAGGCACATTATGACTGTTCCAACCAAGCACATGATGACTGTTCATGCCAAGCACAGGATGACTGTTCCAACCAAGCACATGATGACTGTTCAGACCAAGCGCAGGTGCTCACGCATTATGGAGCTAATCATTTAAAGACACCTTCCCACCTGCTGGTTTTCTATCTATCTCCTTCCTTGTTTGGGCCTATGAAGCCAGATTTGTCAATCACAGAAGAGGGGAAGGTGAAAATTGAATGGAAACCAGCAGGTGGGAAGGTGAATTTAAATTATTAGCCCTACCATAAGGCATGGGCGCCTGTACTTGGTGTGAAGAGTCATCCTGTGATGGTAGAGTCCCTGAAGGGAAAGCCAAGGGAAAGTGGTAGGTTCGGAAACTGTTGACCACATACAGTCCTCTTAAATTTGCAGGAGGGGCAGTCACACCTATAAGACTACTAGAACCCCCCACCCCCCAAAAAATATATAAATAATTTATCTAATGTTGACATAAACAATCTGGTCTAAAATTGTGCTGTGCTTGAAGACCAGCCATCTGGTCAGCATTAACATAAAAGATCAAACTGAAGTCAATCCAAGGCATCTTCTAACCAAGCATGGACACCAGTCCCATGTGATTTTCAGGCACTTTGCAATCGGGGCTATAAAACTACCCGAACTTTTCAGATTGATCAAGTCTAAAGGCCGCTTTACACGCAACAACATCGCTAACGAGATGTCGTTGGGGGTCACATAATTCGTGACGCACATCCGGCATCGTTAGCGACGTCGTTGCGTGTGACACGTACGAACGACCGTTAACGATCAAAATTACTTACCTTATTGTTGATCGTTGACGCGTCGTTCCATTCCCAAATATCATTGCTGTTGCAGGACGCATGTTGTTTGTCGTTGCTGCGGCAGCACACATCGCTACGTGTGACACCGCAGGAACGAGGAACAACCTCGTACCTGCGGCCGCCCGCAATGAGGAATGAAGGAGGTGGGCGCGATGTTCTTCCCGCTCATGTCCGCCCCTCCGCTTCTATTGGACGGCTGCCGTGTGACACCGCACGAACCGCCCCCTTAGAAAGGAGGCGGTTTGTCGGCCACAGCGACGTCGCTAGGCAGGTAAGTATGTGTGGCAGGTGTTAGCGATGTTGTGCACCAAGGGCAGCGATTTGCCCGGGACGCACAACCGACGGGGGCGGGTACGCTCGCTAGCGATATCGCAGCGTGTAAAGTACCCTTAACTCTCCAATGACTGACTAGATAATACATCTGATCGGGTCATGAGCAGAGCGATGCCCGGAGATCCCGGTGATGGAGCACCAAGTACAATTTTTGAAGAACTACACCGTTCTGTGAATCTTGGCAGGTAACATGCAGCCATGTGCCCAGACTCATTTCACAATCGCTTTTGGCATGAACAGTACATTCCTGTAAGGTGATCGGTGTGTACGGTGACTGCAGTAATGGTGCGAGAATGTCATCCTGTAAACATTACATGCTTTCTCTGTGACCGTCCAGAATATATTTAATTATCCATCCTAATGAATGTTAAAAACTTTGTGTTTGTTTTTTTTATTCCAAATTCTTTTGTCTCTGTTTGTTTTAAAAAGAAGATACACAGGAGAAAGATATATATACAATATATAAGGTAGATATAAAAAATGTTTTGCTCATACGTTGCAATGAGAAGTGCAGTTATAGCGGGAGTAATGGGGCACCAGCGAGCGAGTGAGCCAAACCGTCTCAAATCTAACCAAAGGCAATATCTCCATTCAGTTTGTATGCCTTCGTCGATTTCCCATGGGTTTTGTCCAGTTTATTTTTGTTTCCTCCAAGTTGCTATATTATATATGCAGCATATGGACAAAAATATTGGGACATGCATCTTTATCATTGAATTCAAGTTTTTCATTCAGCCCCATTGCCCATGGTGTATAACATGGGGCTCCTTGCTCCCCGGTGTATAACATCTGCCCCTCCTCCCCCACGAGGGTATAGCATCCAGCCATTCACCATGCCATTTTCCTTTACCGATATGTGATAGAATGGTTGGTGATGCAGAGCTCACTGATACCAGCGCATTCTGTAATAGGAGCCACCAGTATAACACGTCCTTTCATTACATTTTTTTCCCTCCTTTTTTTCCCTCTTCCCCATCACCTGCGAGTAATATTATTGAGAAGTGGAAAGAAAATACAGCTACTCAGCCATGAGGTGGAGACCCCGAAACGTTAGGTCAAGGGTGTGTCATGCTTGATAGACAGTCCTGTAGTTTCCGGCTCTAGAAGGTCACAGCGTTTGGCTCCACAAGCTACTCTGACTTTCCCTTTTTCCCTGCTTGGGGTTTATCCCTTTCTCTTTAGGACCCTACGGATTTCCTCGCCTTTTCAGCTGTTAATTTTCAGCACTTGCCTTGGTATCTTTAAATACACTCATTCCCCTTACTCTGTGCTGTGTGTTACTCAGTGATAGGTCTAATACCCTTGAAACGTCTTCAGTGCAAGCAGTTGGCTTGTATTCATCTGGAAAAACTTTGTTGTTGTTGCAGTTTCTCTCCCTGAGTCATCTGAAGATAAGTTATCTGTTTACTTCCCCCTGTGTGTATTCCCTGTGTGTCCTTTGGAGCTTAGTGGGGTTGACTAAGTGCTCATCCCATACATTCCCTACCTATGTCATATTTCAACACCAGCCAGGGTCAGGTATCCGGCATGGCGCATAGGTGAGGAGCCTATCTAGGCTGGTGAGGGAAGCCAGGGCCCAGCGGTAGGTGTGGTCAGGGGTCACCATCTCCTCCTTACCTAGATACAGGGTTTCCCTTCTCTTTTGCCGTTCACTTGGTAGTTCCCACTATCTAGCGTGACAGTTACAGAGGGGCCATGTCCTTAGGAGCAGAGGGCAAAAAAGTCACCAATGGCACTGCTGACTCCAAAATGTCCTCTGGTATTAAATCAACACAAAAATTTTGCCCCCAACAGGAGCTTCATGGCCAAGCAGCTGCAGTAATACATTACCAACTACAATACCGAGCGTCGCATTGAGTGGTGTAAAGCCATCACCACTGGACTCTGGAGGAGACAGTGATGGATCACACTGCTTTATCTGCATCTGATGGACATGTGCCGCCCCCGTGCCAGGAGCCGCCGCTGCTCGGGCCCGGTCCTTCCAGTGGGTGGCTCGAGGGTCTCCGGACCCAGGGGTGTCGCTGACACGCCGAATAAAATGTGGGGGACGTAGATGTATGGGCTAGGCCGTAATAAGTTTGTGACGCCACCCACGGTGTGGGGTGAGGTGGGACACCACCGCTGCTGTTACGGGGCACCCAATGGAGATGTTGTGCAGCAAGTTGTTAACCCCTCCGTGGGCAGGGATGGTGGCCCCCAGGACCCGGTTGGCGTGGTGCAGGGGAGATGGCGACCGCAGGGTGCTGGTGTACTCACTGTTAGTAAAACACAGAAGTCTCTGGTAAACCAAGGTGATGGTGGCCGGTGCCACGGCTGGTTGCGTTCTGTTCCCCCACCCGGCTGGTGGTCTCTATCCTTGTTCTGCACTGCTGTGTAAAAGGTGGACTTTCCTAGTGTGAAACTCAGGAGTCTGCTCCCGGCTGGATGTGGCCTAAGGAGCCGTGCCCTCAGACACTGGCGCGTGGGATCTATGGGCCCTGGCGGTGATCTCTTATCCCTAATCGGTGGACTGTTGTCTTCTATGAGGGACTTTAGGTGGGACAGGACCTCTAGTCCTGACCTCAATCGGTTAATTAACCAGTTCCAGTAGGTTCTGGTTCCTGGCTTCAGGGTCCGAGTACCCTACTTTGTGCTACGGTTTCCGGGTCAGTTCACCGTGTCGGTACCGGCGGGCTCCTACCCTGGCCCGGTCCACCTCGGTTCCACCGAGCCGTCTTCCCGTCTCCTGTTGACAGAGACCACCGTCTGCCTCCTAGCCAAGGCACCAGGGCTCCTACTCTGGCACCGCTCAACTTGGACTTGACTGCTGGAGCTACCCCTAGCTCCAGTTCACACTCCTCTCCAAACTGAGCTCTAAGACAAAACTGACTATTTTCCCGCCCCCGGGCTGTCTGGAGCCCTGGGTGGGCGTGTTCCAACCACCTGGTCACGCCCACTGGTGTGTCTATCTTTCCCTAAGGGGGGTGACTAGGGTTTAATGGTTGGCTGTGTGTTTCCTAGTGAGGGAAGGTGTTATGCAGGGGCCTATTTGTGACTACCTGGTTTTGCCAGGGCATCACAGACAAGTCTGGGTTTGGGGACGTGTTGCACTTGCTAGTTGTTAGGTCCTGTTCCCATATGCTGCACATTAAGCTGTGGTTTTGAGTCGCCCGGGGATTAGGGGTACTCAGATCCGGGCCACGGGGTCACTTCTGTGGGTATCACGGTGGCGTGACCCGGTCTGTGGTCCCAGGCTCCACAGTAAAAAGAGGATTAGGTAAGGGAGATTGTCCGTGACGCCACCCACGGTTGTGGTGAGGTTGTGACAGCACCGCTGCTCTGGACGGGGATCCCGGGAGCGATGGTGTGGAGCAGCTAGGATGTTGTTTCCCCTCCGTGTTTAGGGGGGTTTGTTGTCCCGGGGCCCGGTGATGGGGTAGGGATTGATGATGGCAGGCGGGTTGTGGGGCCTGGTGAGGTGCAGGGTCGCGGGAGCAGCGCTGTGCCGCACGGCACGGTGGTACTCACTCAGCCCAATGATGCACACAGAGTCTCTGCTGAAACAAACGGCTGGATGGACGGGTCCCACAGGCGGCTGCGGTGTTTTTCCCCTGACCCCAGGTTGGTAATGTAAGTCCTTTCCTGCACCTTCCGTACGCTCCTCCTGCGCTCCGGTTTCCAGTTGGCTCCCCGATTCAGTACCGGTGGGCCACCGCCCAGCCCCGGCTACCTACGGTTCCACCAACTGTCTGCCCGGCTCCCTGCAGACGGCCACTACCGTCTGCCTCACTCTCTACACGGGGCCCTAGGCTCCAACCTAGGCCCCAGTCTGCGTCTGCCTCTCTGCAGACCTCCTCTCTCTTCCTCTGCCTGAACTTGTCTGGACCTGTTTCCTGCCTCAGGCCAGCTAAACTCCTGGGTGGGCGTGCCCATCTGCCTGACTCCGCTCACCTGGTGTGTCTGGCTGAGCCCGAGGAAGGTCTCACTGGAGATGTCTGCTGTGAACTGCTGGGGGTGGGGGTGTGTGTGTGTTGTTACCTGTGGCCCCTGGCTTGTCCAGGGCGCCACAGTTTCTCAAAAGTACAGTGGCTACGGAAAGTATTCAGACCCCTTTAAATTTTTCACTCTTTGTTTCATTGCAGCCATTTGCTAAATTCAAAATAGTTAATTTTTGTTCTCATTAATGTACACTCTGCACCCCATCCCCCATCTTGACAGAAAAAAACAGAAATGTAGATATTTTTGCTAATTTTTTAAACAAGAAAAACTGAAATATCCCATGGTCATAAGTATTCAGACCCTTTGCTCGGACACTTCTCATGCTGTCCATTTCCTTGTGATCCTCCTTGAGGTGGTTCTACTCCTTCATTGGAGTCCAGCTGTGTTTAATTAAAGTGATTGGACTTGATTTGGAAAGGCGCACACCTGTCTATATAAGACCTCACAGCTCACACTGCATGTCAGCCCAAATGAGAATCATGAGGTCAAAGGAACTGCCCAAGGAGCTCAGAGACAGAATTGTGGCACGGCACAGATCTGGCCAAGGTTACAAAAGAATTTCTGCAGTACTCAAGGTTCCTAAGAGCACAGCGGCTTCCATAATCCTTAAATGGAAAACGTTTGGGACCACCAGAACTCTTCCTAGACCCAGACGTCCAGCCAAACTGAGCAATCTTGACTGGCCCAGCAAGAGCCCTCATCTAAACACAATTGAGCATCACTGGAGAGACCTGAAAATGTCGTCCACCAACGTTCACCATCCAGCCTGATGGAACTGGAGAGGATCTGCAAGGAAGAATTGTAGAGGATCTCTAAATCCAGGTGTGACAAACTTGTTGCATCATATCCAAGAAGACTAATGGCTATACTAGCTCAATAGGGAGGGTGCTTCTACTCACTACTGAACAAAGGGTCTGAATACTTGTGACCATGTAATATTTCAGTTTTTCTTGTTTAAAAAATTAGCAAAAATTTCTACATTTCTGTTTTTTCTGTGAAAATGGGGAGCAGAGTGCACATTTGTCAGGGCCGGGAGGACTGGTGGGCCCAGGAGGTGGATCCACTGGACCGAGTACCCCACCGGGGGGCAGAGTACACGGCAGCCGGAGCACTGGCGTGGCCGGGACGGTTATAACCGGGTCACTAGGGTCACAGAGTTCTATAGGATACTGCAGGAAACAGGCACAGGTACCCGGTAGCAAAGGACAAACAGTAACAGGAAACAGGACACAGCACAAGGGGACCTGAGCACCTAGCTCTAAAGACAAGCAAAAGGACACGTTGATCAGGCCCCGCCCACATGGAAAGGCAAGTCTCATATACCCAGCACAGCCCCATGTCATTACCTGCATCAGGTGTGCTGGGCCCATAAGACCAGGAGAGTGGGCGCGGCCTGGTCCTATACAGAACCATGAGGCCAATACTCAAAGTCAGACTCCTGAGACCAGGAGCAGGAGTCAGGGGAGCAGGAGCGGGAGCGGCAGCCATGCCTGGTGGACACATGGAGTGGATCAGTGGGTAAGGAGTGGTGCTGGGACACTGGGAGCGTGACAGTACCCCCCCCTCTAAGCCCCCCCCTCCGAGCACAGAACCCCAGGGGCACCCCGGATCGAGACACCGGGCCGGGGCCCGACGCAAAGGCGGGGAAGGACCTCTGACCCCGTACCGCCTTCTTAGCCGCACGGCGCTTAGCCGATCTACCAGCAGTGGCAGCGGGGGCAACGGGAAGAGGAGGACCGACAGAAACAGTACTGACATCGTGGAGAACCGGCCCGGGCGACTCGGACCGGGCACAGGACGGTGACTCATCCCCGGTAGCTGGTGGCATCAGAGTCTCAATCGTCGGGGACGGTGGAACGACGCTGGGGTGCGTCATCACTTCCGGTTCCGGTGGCACCACAGGCACAAGTGCCAGGATCTGTGGTACAACGCTGGACTGCGTCATTTTCTCCTGTTCTTGTGACATGATAGGATCAGGTGCCAGGGGCTGAGGGACGGGCTGAAGACAGGTATCATGGCACGAGGGACTCCAGCGAGAGATTGCGCCGGAGCGCCAACTGATGTCAGGATCATGGAGTTTAAGCCAGGGCAGACCCAGCAGGAGCTCAGGAGCCATTCTCGGGATGACATAAAACGCAATAGTCTCAGTGTGCAGGGTACCAATACAAAGTCTCACGGGTTCGGTGGTGTACCGGACAGGTTCGTATAATTGTTTTCCGTCCACGGAGGCGAACCAGAGGGGTTTTGCAAGCGGGATGACCGGTATCCGATAACGGTCCACGGTAGCTTGTTGGATGAAATTACCCGCTGCTCCCGAATCAATGTGAGCCTCTGCCGTGAACTGGGTCTTCTCGGTCGTGACCTGGACAGTCTGTGTAACCGGGACTGACGGGATTCCGGTACCAAGGGTGGCGGTTCCCACCATCCCTTGGACTTGGGGTCTTCCTGGCCTCTCAGGGCAAGAGCGGAGCAGATGTGAACCGCTTCCACAATAGAAGCACAGGCCCCGGGCGAGTCGCTCTGCACGACGTTGCTCGGCTTGGCTCAGCCGGTCTATTTGCATTGGCTCAGGAGTGGAGTCGCAGAACGGCAGTGGCGGGGGAACGGTAGACCTCTGCGGGACAAAGGCGTGACGGACTGGTCGCTTTTCCCGGGATACCTCCTTGGTTCGTTCCTGAAAACGGAGATCAATCCGGGTGGCTAGTGATACCAAAGCATCCAAGGTACGGGGAACATCACGACCGGCTAATTCGTCCTTGATGCGACCGGAGAGCCCCTCCCAGAAGGCGGCAGTCAAGGCCTCATTGTTCCAGCCTAGCTCGGAGGCAAGCGTGCGGAACTGAATGGCGTATTGGCCGACGGTCAGGGTCCCTTGGCGTAGCCGGAGGAGCGAGGAGGTAACCGCGGTACTGCGTCCCGGTTCATCGAAGGTACTTCGGAAAGCCTGCAGGAATTCCCGGATGTCGGTCGTCACCGGATCCTCGTTCTCCCACAACGGATTTATCCAGGCCAACGCCTCGCCTTCCAGGTGGGACATCACAAAGGCTATCTTGGCTTGGTCGGAAGCGAAGAGGTGCGGGAGTAATTTGAAGTGCAGCGAGCACTGGTTCAAAAACCCCCGGCAGTTCTTGGGGTCCCCGGCATACCGAGGCGGAGCAGCGGGGCGAAGTTGCGAGGCTGCAGAGACAACAGGTTCAGACGTAGAGACTGGTTGCTGCGTGGACTCAGATGAGACGGCTGTCTGTAGCGTATATAACCGGTGGTCCACGGACGCCAGGAATTTCAGCATCCGGCTCAGGGTTTCACGCTGTTGTGCCAGCTCTTGGCGCAGCTCAGCCAGCTCTGATGTTTGTGCTCCAGCGGGATCCATGGCCTGATCAATCTGTCAGGGCCGGGAGGACTGGTGGGCCCAGGAGGTGGATCCACTGGACCGAGTACCCCACCGGGGGGCAGAGTACACGGCAGCCGGAGCACTGGCGTGGCCGGGACGGTTATAACCGGGTCACTAGGGTCACAGAGTTCTATAGGATACTGCAGGAAACAGGCACAGGTACCCGGTAGCAAAGGACAAACAGTAACAGGAAACAGGACACAGCACAAGGGGACCTGAGCACCTAGCTCTAAAGACAAGCAAAAGGACACGTTGATCAGGCCCCGCCCACATGGAAAGGCAAGTCTCATATACCCAGCACAGCCCCATGTCATTACCTGCATCAGGTGTGCTGGGCCCATAAGACCAGGAGAGTGGGCGCGGCCTGGTCCTATACAGAACCATGAGGCCAATACTCAAAGTCAGACTCCTGAGACCAGGAGCAGGAGTCAGGGGAGCAGGAGCGGGAGCGGCAGCCATGCCTGGTGGACACATGGAGTGGATCAGTGGGTAAGGAGTGGTGCTGGGACACTGGGAGCGTGACAACATTAATGAGAAAAAAAAATAAACTTCTTTGAATTTACCAAATAGCTGCAATGAAACAAAGAGTGAAAAATTTAAAGGGGTCTGAATACTTTCCAAACCCACTGTATCTGTATCCTAGAACCCACTGTATTTACTGCATCCACTGTACCATACGTGCCTGTTGTACTAGCTGAACCACCTTCTGCACCTTTCAGTACCTGCCATCCCAGCTGTACCAGCTACTCCTGCCATATCTGCCGAATCCTACATCTTTGCCTATCCCAGCTGTCTAGTCTGCATGAGCCGTCCCAACCGTACCGGTCTGCACCAGAGACTGTACCTGCCTGCACCTCTGCCCGTACCGGTATTCCCTACCCCAGTTGTCAGCTGCCAAAATATTGTGTCTCCTTGCAGCGCAAGCCTACCCTCACTATCAGATGCTATAGTCAAGATGACGTAGTTGCTTGTTACGGGCCGCAAATTTGCCTGTGCTGCTGCCCAGTGGGTCCATTGCCACTTGCACCCACAGGTATAACATTATTCATTGTCTCTTTGAGTGTGATGGTAATTCTTGAAAGTTCCACCAAACCAGATGAATGCCATCATACATCACTCGAAGCAAAATGTACATCCAAATGTATGACGCCCTACTAGTAAATGTTTGGCTATTGGCTTTTTGTGGCCAGACCTAACTATATCTTGTGTTGGATTCGTATATGGTCTGGTTGAGTGGAAATTTTATTACACAATAGTCACAATGTCAAGACCAGAAGGCTTGAGCTTACCAGCTCACCAAATAACCAAAGTGGTATGACTTCCAGTACTCATGGTGGCACGGGTTCAACAAAATTTACAATAACCCCAACTTGTGTGGCAACAATGGTATGACCCAAGTTTTCCTACAATGATATGTTTATGATGCGATTGATGAAAGATGCAGCAAACACGGTCTCCATCCAGCGACAGAATACATGGAAGACGTCTACACGGAACTGCATGTTGTGTCGATGACGTTTGCGCTCTTCCATGTAACCCATTAACCTTTACATGTATTGTTCGTAATGATTAATTTTCCATTGTAAGACAAGATTTTGAACATCAATATAATTACATTACAGGCAGATCGCAATATGTCCTACAAGCATAGAACGACTCCGAACAATAGAAAGGAAAGTTCTTCGAGACTCTTTACATGAAGAAACAAGCACTTAGGGCACATTCCCAGGTAATGCTCTGTCCATGCTCAGAGATTGACAATTAACATTTATGTCATAGGAGAAGAACTTATCCTTCAATTATAGAGCAGTGGAAGATGAGATTTGTGATGATAGGGCTATTAGCTGGATTGTCAGGCTCACATTTTTAGTGAATAAGCACCTTGTTTCTTGACTGTAAATTCAAGCCTCACGTTTTGGGCTGTCTCATAATCTAGTCTTACATTCTTAAGCAATAGCTTCGCGCACCGTCATTGCAATGCCAAACCCAACACCAGATGAATCTTGTTATAACTAATCACATCTTCTGAGACTGACAAATATGCTCTAATTAAACGCTCAGGGATTTAATGAGTTGTTTTTCAAAGTTATATTGCCGTGCAAGAAGCAAAGGTAGAAGGGAGATGAGCAAATGTAGAAGTGTAGCTTGAAGCCTATAGACCCCTTTTCAGGAATTAAACCTAGGTCTACCCTGCTACCAACCCCATAAGCTAGCAACCCTATATGATATATCCAATGCTATGACGTATTAGTAGGTATGTACTGTGTTTAAATCAGTAATTGGTGATACAACAGATGTGTCCACATTTACCTTGACCTTTCGCCCATTCTTAGCCAACCAAATAACCTATCTTCACTTTATCTTAAGTTTACACCTGCCCTCCCCCTATTAATGATGACTGACAACTGTGGATTTTGGATGAAATGGCCACAGCAGCCTTTATTTTACAACATTAACTGTATTTATATATTATTATATAACCGATTTGAACTAAATGTAAGGAAACAGGTCTTTGGAAGCCAACAAATAAAGCCCTGGTGCCATCAGATGCTCCTTTTTGCCCCCAACTGCAACGCACCGATTTGGGGTCCTTCTTTCTGAATTGTGCCCCATTGTCAGTGGGGAGGTACTGACAGACCAGGGGTTCCTAAGCTGGCCCTAAGACTGGTGCCCCTATGCTCACCCTCATCCCAGGGGTACCCTTGAAGGTAGAGAGGCCGGGCCCCTGACCTGGCCCTGTCTCCTATCTAAGCCCTGATTTAACTCCCCCCAAACCCTGGGTGTGGGCCAGAAACCAAACCGCACAAAAAAGACACGGACAAGGGAGAACAAAACCTCGTACACACTGCACTCACACACAAAGAGGAGACAATATGTGTACTTGGGGAATAAAGAAAAGGGTAGAGAAAAACTCACAACAGGGGAATGTTCACACCACACAACAAAGCAACTGTTGTTCACCATGAATTGAGAACCACTGAGACCGGGAGCCCTGATGCTATCTTCGGCGGCCTCCTTCTACACTCCCCAGCCTTTAATATGAAGAGACCAGCTGGAGATGGTAATTAGCAGCCTGGCTCTTAGAAGAGTTGCACACTGCTCCAAAAAGGATTAACTCCTGCACAACTGGGAGCAGTGAAACAACTCAGCCGATGCCCAGTCGAGCTGAGAAGTTAAAGAGACCAGGCTGCATGTCAGACTGCAATGTGAACCGAGTCTGATGCTGTAGTAGCAATCCGCAAGTGTGGAACTGGACAGCGCATGACACCCATACAAGTTTGTCTCTGATACCTTGCTTGGCCCAGTAGGGACCCAGAGTATTTCTTACCACTTACAAAAGAGGGGAGGTGACCCTCCCAAAGCGGGTTCCCTCCCCCTTTACCATACCATCACTTGGATTTCCGAAGACCTGACCCACCAGCTATCGTGCCCTAACGCCTGACATCACACCCTAAGGCAGCTGCACTATACCCAAATCAAGGACTTACCCTACAACACAAACCCTATCTACAACATTGAAGGGAGGGTGGGATGATGCACCATCAACGGATTGCCCCTACGCTCCCTCGGTAGCCCTAAATACCCCAGTTTCTTCCAACAACCGGGTATGGCCATGGTTAACACCACTTCCCTAATACCTGACCACTTTATTAATTACCCTGCACACTGCCTTATGAAAAACACATCTTAGGATCCCTGATATCCTGTCTCACAAAATGATATCTTACAAAAACCCCTTGAGGTCACAGTCTGGGTTTTACTTTCAGTGAATTTCTTTAAATACCTACATTTCTCATGAAACAAATACAATATATTATATTAACTTGCTAGTAATTAAAAAGGTGGCCAGAAGAAGATACTCATATTCAGTGATCCATGGCATTTGTGCTCCAACATCGCCATCTGGTGTAGGATCATTGTCACCAGGAACCAATCTGTAAAAAGTGTGTTTCCCAGTTATCAAATATAAAAAGGCTGGGCCAGCAGCAGGAAGACAGAGTTGGTGCGAAGATCAGATCATCAGGGGAATGGATTTGTGCACAGCAGAGCAGGGCCATGTCATCTGCAGGGGAATTATATGGAAGCGATCTGAGCCCAGGGGGACCTGCATACCAATGCCAGAGAGACCCGAAGCCTGCATACCATCAGTAGAGGAACCCGAAGACTGCGTACTGTCACCAGAGGAACCTGAATACTACATACGGGCGGCACGGTGGCTCAGTGGTTAGCACTGCAGCCTTCCAGCACTGGGGTCCAGGGTTCGAATCCCATCAAGAATGGCCGGAGCACTGACCCCCCCCTCCCCCCGGGCATGTGTGGAGGCCAGCATGACACTGATTGGAGTGGAGGTCATGATGTCACGGGTAGGGGAGGGGGAGTAAGTCAGGGTATAGTAAAAAGGTGAAGCTGGGGGAGGAGCGGCACTTTTCCCGCTCTGGGACACCAGTGAGAGTCCCCATCCCTGTACCTGCTATGGACGCCGGGGATCAGCTCCTGGAGCGGCTGAGAGATGCTGCTGGGACCATCCCCCCAGGTGGCTGTAGAGCCTGATAGCAAGGATCTTCGGTGGGAGTCCGGGGGGGGGCAGGGACGGCACCCCTGCGACAGCGGCGCCCCCGGAGGTCTGGACTGGCAGAGAGGCGGTCACCTGACCTGACTCCCAGGGCCCAGCGTCGCCACAGAAGCCCCCTCCAGGCCGGACGCCGCGAGCTGCGAGGTCCGGCAGGCCCCGGCCTGGGAGGAATTCAGACGGGCGGCTGGGCCCGGCGGCAGTCGGCAGGTCTACGCTGGAGTTGGGGGCGGGGCCTGCTGCTGCCTTGTCGGCGAGTGACGTCGGCGGTGCGGCGGGGCGCTCTGGTGATGTACCGGCCGAGCGCCCTGAGCCTCTCCTCCCTGCAGCGATAGTATCCCGGATGGATCCCTGTGAGGTGGGCGGAGCCAGGCGGCTGCGGTCGGAACTACATCGGGCCTGGCATTCAGGGCCTGCGGCTACAGAGGCACTGTCTGGGAGAGGGGCCACATGGAGCGGAGCAGGGGGGGCCGTGCTTGGAGAGCCCTGAGGATAATATGCAGCTCCCCCTGTTGGTCGGCGCTACTGATCGTCATGTCCAGGATATGCGGCCGGCGGGGCCTCGGGCCGCGCGGCTAAAACAGCAATGGAGCAGAGTCGGATGGGAGGAGCCAAGTCATGCTAGATCGGCAGGAGGGACGTCAGGATACAGGTGGTCCGGCTGGCGAGGTTATACCTTTGTGCAGCCTGGTGAGTATGATTACATGTTTTGTTTGTCTTCACATGCTGTTTAGGTACACAGTAAAGGGGGGGTGACGGGTCAGCTGGGGTTCGGTTTGGGGGTGCCAGCGGGTGTTAGGGGGAATGCGTTGAGTGGGGAGTTGTCAGAATTGAAGTTGCGTTCGCCAGTTGCGGGCCCGGATTAGGGGCCAGGAAAACCCCGGCGCCAGTGGCGGCTTGGGTTAATTTGTCCGTCATTGCGGCTAGTGAGTCCAGTTGGGAGTGTCTCTTCCCCAGTATTAGTGGCAGTTCAGACTGAAAGGAGTAAGGAGGTGGCAAAAATTTATTTTGACAAAGGGGGAAAAGACGATAGCAAGAAGGAAGATGGGGAGAAGTGGCGATGGCACTTGATTCCTCAGACTTATGCTAATAGGTTTAAGGCGTTGCAGTTTGGGCAAGAGTAATTGGCGACAGGCGCCAGAGAATAGTTTTCAGTGGTTTTGCTATATGGGCTCGATTGGTGAGGCCTATAGGATTTATGGGGGGTAGACCTGGATGCGTTATGAGGAGCAGTGTCATCAGAGGATGGCGACCGTCCATCCATAAGATGGGATCAGAAGGATATAGGCTTGTGGTTGCGGGTGATGGTGGCAGCCAGATATGGGCAGTCATTTCAGGGCGGGGCAGGGTTCCCCGGCCGGTCAGGAAGCTGGGGTGCCGGTGGTCAGTACGGACAGACAGGGTCCTAGAAGTCAAGTTCGTGTTGGTAAGTTAATGAGGGGGAAGGCAAGTCAGTGCCACTTGTCGTTGTTTGGACATCTCCGCACCTATTGTAACGGAGCATCCCATGGGATGTCCAAGGGTCAGACACCGGTGAGCTTAGTTGCGATGCTGCCGTACCTAAATAGGGATCCTGTTAGGGCCAAAGCTGAGGTTTGAGGTTGGGTTTTGGGGAGGGTTTCAGGATTCCTTCCCCTGTTTTTGAAGTTCCAGGGACAACCAGGAATCTCCCTCGGTGTATCAGCATTTGGCGCTGCTAGGTGGAAAGTTAGGAAAGGAGGTGGCGTTGGGGAGAATGGGGGGCACAGTTAGTCACCCCCCTACCTTTTCTTATTTTGTGGTTTCGTCATTCGGGGGGGGGCCCAAGGAGGAGCCAGGTAAAGTTCGGCTAATCCACCATTTGTCTCATCCCAGGGGTAGGTCAGCGAATGATGGTATACTGGCTGAGCTTCGTTAGGTGTTGTATACGTCGTTTGATGAGGCTACAAAGTAGGTAAAGAGTTGTGGGAGGGGTATGTTGATGGCAATAGATGGATATTGAGGCAGCTGTCCGGCTCTTACCAGTTCATCCAAAATTGTGTTCGTTATTAGTTTGTTTTTGGAAGGGAAATTGTTTTGGAGACCCCTGCTTGCCAATGGGTAGTGCAGTATCGTGCACATGTGTTGAAACCTTTTGTTCTTTTTTAGAATGGGGGGGGCGTGATGTTTCTGGTTTGGCATCACTGGTACCTTACCGGGATGAATTGTCGGTGTGTGGGATTGGCTGTTTCGGCACAGGCACAAGAATTCTAGCAGCAATGGAATGGATAGCGAGAGGCTTTGGGGTGCCTTTGGCACCTGGGGAAGAACTGTTCGGCCAAATACCTGTATTTAGTTTATGGCCATTGTAATTGACTCAGTGATTTGGGAGGTTCGGCTTCCTGACGACAGGTTGCCACGCTTAAGGTTGAGGTAGCAAGGGCATGCCGGGTGAGGAAGTTACAATTAAAGGAGGTTCAATCGCTATTGGGGGAAACTTAATTTTGCGTGTCGGGTAAGGTCAATGGGCCGAGTTTTCACGTCGGCTAGCTTGCGTGACAGCTGGAGTGCTTGCTCTTCACCCCTACATAAGTTTGTCGGAGGAACATTGAGCGGCCTTGTTGGTTTGGGGAGAATTTTTTGGGGAGCAGGACAATGGTGGTTCGTTGCTTAAGGATGAGGTAGTGGTTAATTTCAAATTGGAATTGTTTACGGATGCTGCGGGTGACTCAGGTTTCGGGGCCTTTTTTCAGGGTCAGTGATGTGCGGATTGGTGACCAGAAAGTTGGATGGCGGAGGGGTTGACAAGGAATGTGTCGCTATTGGAAATTTTTTCCGATGATGGTCGCACTCCATTTGGGGAGTGACAAGTTGTGGAATAAGTAGATCCGGTTCAACTGGGACAATATGGGGGTGGTGCTAGTGATTAATAACGGCTCGGCATATTTTACCCAAGTTGTTCGGGTGTTGCGGCGGTTGGTTTTTATTTGTTGGGAAATTAATACGGGTCACAGCAGCTCAGGTACCAGGTATAGAGGACCTAATAGCGGATTTCCTTTCCTGTTTCAGTGAGATTGTTTCCGGGATTTTGCGGTAGTGGCGGACGGCAGCAGCTTGTAGTCCCCTGCGCAGCTTTGGAGCATGGTCTTCAAGCAGCAAGACCACGGATTCAGGCAGTTTGACTGGTACCACGTGGGCGGCGTATTAGGCCACATGGGTTCCTGGGAGTGGTGGTTGGGTGGTGGCATGATGAATGAGGATTCCCAGTTAGGACTGTTCCTGGGAAATCGGGGGAGTGGCGATAACAGGTTGGTCTTCCACGAAGTTGAGTCATTTGATTACAGGGTTGGCATTTGGTTTCTGGTTGCGAGGTGTACAGGATTGGGAACAAATTTTTGGGTAGTTCAGGCGTTGAAGGGTGTGCATAGGGGCCATAGGTAGATGGCCTGTGTGATTTAGCTTATTGGAATGTTTGGGTAGGGAATTAAGGTATCATTGTTGCGGTTGGCTTTTCGTTGGCGGTTTTTCGGGGCTTGGTGTATTGGCGAATTGGTATTTCCCAGGGTGACGTGCCCCGGGGGCTTGGGTAATAGTGACGTCCTATTTTTGGAGCATGGGGATCGAATTTTGGATCCAGAAATCAAAAATGGATAAAGTGGGGGCAGGCGGGTTCGTTTAGGGAAGGTTATGGCATCAGGTATGTGCCATTGGCAGTGCGTTTTGAGCTTTGCAAAGGTCCACCCGAGTCAGGATGGCCCATTGTTATGTCTCGAGGACGGGTCTTTTTGTCCAGATATTAGTTCATTAGTGTTTTGTGGGCATGTTTGAAATCATTGGGTCTGGTTGGCGAGGTTTGCGTTGCATTCTTTTCGTCTTGGGACGGCAGTGGAAACCTCTGGGTGTGGTCTCCCTGCTAAGACAGTTAAACAGATTGGTCGATGGAAGTCTCAGCGTTGTAAGTCGTGGGTTCGCAATGTTTCAGGGGCAATTGATCGGAAGACTGGTTCTGATGGAGGGGGGGGGGGGGGTGTCATTCTTTGGGGTGGTATTGGAGCTACTTGGTAATTTTGTTAGTGCTTTGTTTTTCAGACACCCCCCCCCCCCCCCGTTTTTCCAGCCTGGTCTGGATCTTGGGCCATTCTAATGTGTGCTGGGGAACACAGAGAGCGGATACGAGAAGGAACAGGAGACAGCTAAATTTTGTCGGAGGGATAGGGCTCCTGTCGGATGGGTTGGAATCAGGGGTATGGGGTGGAATACGGTGTTGCAGGGGGTGCATAACTATGCTCATTTGGGCAGGCCCCCTGACATTTTGGTTTTACGCGTCGAGGGACCTATTTGGGTGAGCGGCTTTCTCGGACTTTGATAAAGATACTAAGCATGACTTGTTGCGGTTATGGGTGTCTTTTCCAGGCGTGATAATTGTGTGGTGGGACATTGTTCCAAGAAGGGTTTGGGCGGAAAGCATGGTCTGTGGAGAAGCTGAATAAGGTGCGGGTGAAAGTTAATAGGGTTATATCAAAAAATTTGGGGGCTGCAACGTGGGAGTCGCAGCTCGGCTTTTTGAGCTGGAGCGAGAGGATGACGAATTTTGGTAGGCGGATGGGGTGCATTTGAATGCAGTACGGATTGATTGTGGGCACTTGGATTGCAGGGAGGTATTGAGCGAGCTTTGCTATTGAGGGGGGGTCTCAGGCACTTGAAGGTTATCAAGGTGCCCTCGTTGTGGCAGGTTTTTGGTGGGTCCTTGAAGTTGGTTCTAAATTGGTTCGGGGAACCCATCCGGGTATGGATCCCCTCATTGGCAGAATGGTTGGTCACCTGGTGATTTTTGGGGGATCCCGACGGGGTATGTCGGGGCCCCCGTGGGTGTTTTTGGTGGTTAATGAAGGAATAACCCTTAGGGGCACTTTGCACACTGCGACATCGCAGGTGCGATGTCGGTGGGGTCAAATTGAAAATGACGCACTTCCGGCATCGCATGCGACATCGCAGTGTGTAAAGGCTGGATGATACGATTAACGAGCGCAAAAGTGTCGTAATCGTATCATCGGTGCAGCGTCGGCGTAATCCATGATTACGCTGACGCGACGGTCCGATGTTGTTCCTCGCTCCTGCGGCTGCACACATCGCTGTGTGTGAAGTCGCAGGAGCGAGGAACGTCTCCTACCGGCCTCACTGCGGCTTCCGTAGGATATGCGGAAGGAAGGAGGTGGGCAGGATGTTGACATCCTGCTCATCTCCGCCCCTCCGCTCTGATTGGCCGCCTGCCGTGTGACGTCGCAGTGACGCCGCACGACCCGCCCCCTTAACAAGGAGGCGGGTCGCCGGCCACAGGGACGTCGCACGGCAGGTGAGTGTGTGTGTGAAGCTGGTGTAGCGATAACTTTCGCTACGCCAGCTATCACCACATATCGCTGCTGCGACGGGGGCGGGCACTATCGCACTCGGCATCGCAGCATCGGGCTGCGATGTCGTAGTGTGCAAAGCCCGCCTTACACTTTGGTGCTCCTGAGCCAGTGTGGGTAACGGCTGGGAGCAATTTGGTTATATGGCTTGGTTATGGGAATCACCAGGGTTTTAGCTTCAAGGACCTTACCACAATGCAAAATTTTACATGTTATGTATTTGTTTAATAAATGGCTGCTATGGCCAAAATTATCCAAAGATAAATTGGTGTCTGAGTGGTTATTAGCAGATAAGGGGGAATTGGAAAAGGGGTGTGTGTGCCTAATTTTGGCCGAAATCTACAATTCCAGGGTCAAGAATGGCCGGAGCACTGACCCCCCCCTCCCCCCGGGCATGTGTGGAGGCCAGCATGACACTGATTGGAGTGGAGGTCATGATGTCACGGGTAGGGGAGGGGGAGTAAGTCAGGGTATAGTAAAAAGGTGAAGCTGGGGGAGGAGCGGCACTTTTCCCGCTCTGGGACACCAGTGAGAGTCCCACCCGCCCTCCCTAAAGACTTTGAGTTCGCAATGGGCTGCAAGTTTTGTGGGAGGCGATATGGAAGTTTATCGGGTCGTAGTGGCCTGGTGGCAGGTTTTTGGTGGGTCCTTGAAGTTGGTTCTAAATTGGTTCGGGGAACCCATCCGGGTATGGATCCCCTCATTGGCAGAATGGTTGGTCACCTGGTGATTTTTGGGGGATCCCGACGGGGTATGTCGGGGCCCCCGTGGGTGTTTTTGGTGGTTAATGAAGGAATAACCTTTACACTTTGGTGCTCCTGAGCCAGTGTGGGTAACGGCTGGGAGCAATTTGGTTATATGGCTTGGTTATGGGAATCACCAGGGTTTTAGCTTCAAGGACCTTACCACAATGCAAAATTTTACATGTTATGTATTTGTTTAATAAATGGCTGCTATGGCCAAAATTATCCAAAGATAAATTGGTGTCTGAGTGGTTATTAGCAGATAAGGGGGAATTGGAAAAGGGGTGTGTGTGCCTAATTTTGGCCGGAATCTACAATTCCAGGGTCAAGGACAACATCTGCAAGGAGTGTGTATGTTCTCCCCGTGTTTGCGTGGGTTTCCTCCAGGTACTCCGGTTTCCTTCCAAAGTCATACAGATAGGGAATTTAGATTGTGAGCCCCAATGGGGACAGTGTTGTTGATGTATGTGAAATATGTTAGCGCTATATAAAAATAAAGATTTATTTTTTTTATTTTTTATACCATTGCCAGAGGAACTCGAAGACTGCATACCATTGCCAGAGAGGCCCAAAGTCTGCCTACCATCAGCAGAGGAACCCGAAGACTGCGTACTATCCCCACTGGAAACCAAATACTACATACCTTTGCCTGAGGTACCTGAAGACCACATACCCTTGCCAAAGGGACCCGAAACCTGTATATTATTGCCAGACAGACCTGTAAACTGCATACGTCACCTGAAGAACATGAAGGTTGAAGGAACCCAAATACCGAATATTGTTGAAAGAGGAACCTGAAGACTGATCACTGAACACCGTCACTGGAAGAGGATCAGCCTACATGGTCAATCAACCATGTCTGGACATCGAGATCCAGAGACTGAGAAATGGACATTTGTTCCGGAGCAGCATCCAAGTGAGCCGGGCCGTTAATTCCCTTCTTGACATACGGTACTGAGAGAGAGAATAGCTAATTACTAAAGTCATCTGTTGGTGTGGTGCATTACCACACAACTGCACCATGTTTAACGAACTGCTAACATAGGCTTATGAAAGTGTAAGCTTTCCTGTTTAATTTCCTATTGTGACCCTAAGAAGGGCGACTTTGATGCTCCCCTGACGGAAGGTTCGGGGTTAGATCTGTTAAGAGAATTAGGTCTGGTCCAGAGGTTTGGAAGTGATTGGTGGCTGGACTGGGAGTCATTGTCTTGGTATGGTGGCTCTCGGTTCCGGGATGTGGCAGGCACGGGGTTCTGCCAAAGTGTGGGGGTCAATCCTTGGGTGATTGGCACCTCGTCTCTGGGTCGGTGTGTTGCGGCCAGGGACAGGGGGAGTAGTAGTTATGGACTGGGCCTGCCCCGGGGGGTGTCTTGTAAATGTTATTGTCTATTGTTACCTTTATGTTGTTGTTTTGGGTCGCCCGTTGGACAGCGTCCCTAAGGTGTTAGTTTGTAAACAATAGGCAATAAAGGCTGCTGTGGCCATTTTGAACCAAGTCGCATGCAGTCCGTGTGTTTATTCTTAGTGGATAAGGGGTTTGGTAACACAGACATCACGACCGGAGAATCCTCCCTCAGAAGGTCATGAATTTCTCCTGAGTCTGATAAAAACTTTAGTTCTGCTTTTGGATTTTGCCTTCTTCTTACTGTTTTTGGTACTGGTATTGATCCCATGCCTGTCCTCTGACTGTGTACTTATCTTATCCTCCCATTTGTTATATCTGGACCATTTTCCTGGTGACCCCACTTCATCTAATTACCCACCACTACCAACAACCATACACCACAACCCTGCCAAATGGTCACTAGTTTGTAAAATGGTAACCAGATCAGGAAACACCATATTTCCGTGTAGGTGCTTTAGGGTGCAGAACAAGGCATGTTGACCCCATAACAGTTATAGCAGGGACAGACATACCATTGGTGCAGCCTGTGTAGTTGTGTAGGTGGCACGGGGCAAGCAGTGCCAGTCGTGTATACAGGGGCTGCCAGGCCGCGTTGCACCAGCTCGTTTGCCCCTTGCCTCCCAGTTGCCACTCCACTAAAAGGATGACTGCGCCACAGTCCATTCTTCAATCCATTCTCCCTCTGAGACAATAAAGTGCACACCGGAGTATTCGCTTTCAACAACAGAACTGTACTATTATTCTTTACAGTATCTGTCTTCACTCACACTACATGGTCATTGCTTCTGGTCTCGATGGGTTTCCCTCCAGACTCTACCTTCACGTATAATTTAACGGCTGACCGCTTTCCTGTCACCTGGCCTCCATTAGATACCATTAGGCCCCTCATTCTCCCATCTGACGTCACGCTGCATGAACCGATTCAAATAGTCCTTAAGCCTATCCATCACATACACAGGGATTAGCTTACGCTTTGGAAAGGCTACGTGTGATAGCACTCCTCCGGTTGTGCTATAGGCCCGGACCTACCCTTCTCAGTCAAGGGCCCACTGACCTTTGGTATCGCAGGGGATTTCTTAGGGTTTTCGTATCCAGGTAAGAACAGATGACTCCCCAACTGACCAGACTACACCCCGCTTCTGGGGATGCAATTAAACAGTCCTCTAAAGAGCAGGACCCCGCATGTCCAGGATCAGGGGTGACCCTTAGGATCATTAATTAGATCAATAAATGGCTCCTTCTTTCTATCTCATGCTGGGAACTCTCCTACCCTCCTTCTTTCTCTTAAACCATTGTTTACCTAACCAGGTGCCAATACAGCCATAACAAACCCACACTGCCACCTGATGGCCATTTACAAAATACACATACAGTTACTACAGCAGATAAACCCATTCGGTGTGCCGGCTACTTAAGCAGGGGAGTGGCTTAGCCTCAATCCCCCTACAGCTGCACAGGGGCCCATAAAGTATGAGGGCTATTTTGACCTGCAAAGCAGGTGGAATTGTGGATTATGCTTAGATATTTGACTGCAAAGGGCCCATATATTGTTCTTGCCCAGAGGTCTGGGTTCTCGGTCTGTGTCCACCACAAAGTTATAGGTTTACTGCCCATTGAGAACATATAAACCTGAAGATCATATAGCTCAGTCAGGCCTGTCTTGATTTTCAAGGTAATGGCATTTTTTTTAATGTTTCTTGAGAGCACTAAGGGGTACTTTGCACGCTGCGACATCGCTAGCCGATGCTAGCGATGCCGAGCGCGATAGTACCCGCCCCCATACCACATGCGATATCATGGTGATAGCTGCCGTAGCGAACATTATTGCTACGGCAGCTTCACACGCACTTACCTGCCCTGCGACGTCGCTCTGGCCGGCGAACCACCTCCTTACTAAGGTGGCGGGTCGTGCGGTGTCATAGCGATGTCACACGGCAGGCGGCCAATAGAAGCAGACGGGCGGAGATGAGCGGGACGTAAACATCCCGCCCACCTCCTTCCTTCCGCATTGGCGGCGGGACACAGGTAGATGTTCCTCGCTCCTGCGGCTTCACACACAGCGATGTGTGGTGCCGCAGGAACGAGGAACAACATCGTAACATCGGTCAATCCGAAATTATGGAAATGACCGACGCTACACAGATCGCCGTTTACGACGCTTTTGCGATCGTTAATTGGCGCATCTAGGCTTTACACGTTGCGACATCATTACTGGCACCGGATGTGCGTCACTTTCGATTTGACCCGACAATATCACAGTAGCGGTGTCGCAATGTGCAAAGTACCCCTAAGAATCAAGAATATAAAAGAATGACATCCCATCCCAATATTATAGCAAAAGAAGGGAAGAATTCAAGTAAAAATGCTCGAAGATCTAAATTTAAACCCATTTTGTTATGTATAAGATGGTTATATAGGATTCCTGGATCAAGTTGTCACAGACTAAAGTAATGACGGGAGCTTTCTGCGCCATTTTAGTCAAAACAACTCGGCCTGCTCCGAATTATCACATAAACAATGATTCCTCAGGTTTAGAAAAACATGGCTGCTTTCTTCCTCATAAAAGACACCGCACTGTCCATAGGTTGTATCTGGAATTGTAACTCAGCTCCACTAAAATGAATTGGGATGATTATGCGATACCAAAAACAACTTGGGGCCCATTCATCAAAACTGTCTTTGTTGCCCATAGCAACCAATTACTGTTCCGCTTTCATTTTGCAAGAGCTGTTTACAAAAATGAAAGCTACTCTCTGATTGGTTGCTATGGGCAATAAATACAGCTTTTCTTTTGACAGTTTTAAAAAATGAGGGCCGTAAGTTGTGGACCGCAGTGTTAAGAAAGCAGTCACGTCCAGCGACGTAGACAATAATTGACCTCAATTTTCATGTTACCATTATAGCTGCAGAGTAGTGTTGCAGCAATAGCCCTGACATCCTTGAACATACGCAGGGCTAAAATGGGGAAACCCAGCACAGGAAAAGCTTCTATTAAAAGGGTTGTCCACTACTTTGACATTGATGTCCTATTCTGAGGATAGGTCATCAATCTCTGATCGGCCAGGGTCCGACATGATGCACCCCGCTGTACAGTTGTTATCAGTCCTGGCGGCGGCAGCCGGAAATGCTCAGTTCCGGAGCTGCCCCGTCTTCTGATAGCGGCCGCCTCCTGTTGATTAGAACGGGAAGCGGATATGCAGTACCCGGCCGTAGCCGGTATCAGAAAATGAAGCAGCGCCGGAGTTGAGCATTTCCGGCTGCCTGCTGCCGGGACCGACATCAGCTGATCGACGGGGGTGCGGCGGATCGGACCCAGGCTGATCAGACATTGTTGACCTATCCGAAGGAAAGGCTATCAATGTCAAAGTAGTGAACAACCCCTTTAAGATGTCTGGCACAGACACAGAAGACTTATGGCTCATGTCTATAATGTGATCCTACTATAACTCATAATAGGATACATTAGAGGGATTCAAATGAAATGTAGGATGTATTGATATATGAAAAAAAATAAAACCATGAGGCAGATATTACTTGCCCCATGTAATTTTCCCAACTCCACTTATGGTAAACAGAATAGTTGGATCAGTGACCCATCACATAATCCAGTGCCCATAACCTGTAATATATTATCTATCAAGAAAAGCATCCATGTCCATGTTGAAATCTTTAATGAATCAACTATTACTTTATCATGTGTCAGAGAAATCTATACTCACTGCTCATACAGTAAAGAATCCATAGTATCACAGTTGTTACCGTAGAGAATCCATAGTTTCACTAGTTGTACAGTAAATAATCCATAATCTCAATACTTCTCAGTAAAGCATCGCTGTTTGTGACGATACTAAAACCTTATCTCTACTAAACATAGGTGATATTCCTTTGCAAAAAGATCATTATATAGATATCAGTGCTGTCCATTCACATATTTGTGCACTGTAAATTCATTTTTCCAAACTGAATAACCCCACGTTTGATAACCGGACTTCTGCATTTCCATTCCCGTAATAACCTTGGTTTCTCTTCTCTGCACCCGCTCTAGTTAACATATTTCCTTTTTACATAAAGGGGCCAAAAATTGTACACAGTATTCTCAGTGTGGCTGTACTAGTGACTTGAGATGAGCAATTCGTTTCCACTGCTCTTGTCCAGTATACAGTCTGGACCTCCATGGAACCTGGTCTTCACTTTCGAGTCAGGTATTATGGGAGTCATTAGGACTTGCACGACGTCTTAAGCCGGCGTCACACGGGACAATCTATCGTGCGATTGCACGAGTGATCGTACCCGCCCCCATCATTTGTGCGACACGGGCAATATGTTGCCCGTGTCGCACAAAGTCGGTAACCCCCGTCACACGCACTTACCATCGAAACGACCTTGCTGTGGGCGGCGAACATCCTCTTCCTGAAGGGGGAGGGACGTTCGGCATCACAGCGATGTCACTCAGCGGCCGCCCAATAGAAGCGGAGGGACGGAGACATCCCGCACACCTCCTTTCTTCCGCATTGCCGGCGGGATGCAGGTAAGCTGTGTTCGTCATTCCTGAGGTGTCACACAGAGCGACGTGTGCTGCCTCGGGAACGATGAACAACCGGAGCACAGAAGGAGGACCGACATTTTGAAAACGAACAACGTGTCAACAAGCAACGATAAGGTGAGTATTTTTACTCGTTCACAGTCGTTCGTAGCTGTCACACGCTACGATATGTCGAACGATGCCAGATGTGCGTCATGGAATCCGTGACCCCGATGACATATCGCCCGATATATCGTACCGTGTGATGCCAGCTTTACACTCACTCTTATCAATGGCTACTTAGAGATCCTATCAGTAGGGAAGATGTAAGCGGATGGTATACAGAAGATGCACACAGCTCTTGTCTTGCAGCATTTCCAAGTGAATATCACCATCTGCTGCTTCGATAGGGCAGGCAGGAGCTGAGGAATAAGTGTGTTTCCTCGAGGGAAGAGTTTGAAGAGGACGCCGGGTCAGGTGACAGCTGGGGCGCAGTTACTAAATGTAAAAGCATGGTACGGCGAAGAATGGGAGGACTTGGTGCCAAGACCTTTAGAGAAGTGGATGTGTGAATAGGAGAGCATGCTCATAGCCTCCATAGTAGGTGAAGTACCGGTGGGTGATCTGACCTAGTAGAAGACCAAAACAATTCTAGTAGGAGACTATGACCAGTGCCAGTAGAAGACCATAACTTGCACCAGTAGAAGACCATAACCATCACCAGTAGAAGACCATAGCTTCCACCAGTAAAAGACCATAACCATCACCAGTAGAAGACCATAACCATCACCAGTAGAAGACCATAACCATCACCAGTAGAAAAGCATAATCAGCGCCACTAGAAGACCATAACCAGCGCCACCAGAAAACTATAACCAGCGCCAGTAGAAGACTGTGACCAGAAATGATCCAGACAATCCGGCTATAGCAGAGGACTGTTCCTATGGGCTGTAGCGTCCTACCTTGCGGTATTACACTAAGCAAGAGGGTTGCTTGTTAAATTTGGACTGATGGCGTATTGAGTTGTGTCAGTCCCATTAGAAGCATGTGAAGATATATATCGAATTGTTTATAGAAGGGGTATTATGACAAGACGCTGATGCTTCCTTGACAAAGAGAGACCGGGATTAAGTTAACATTAGTAATATTTGTTGTCTAGTGTCTTCGGTAACTGAATGTAAAAGAATATCACATTTATACTTTGTAAATTACTGACTGTGTATTGATCTGCCCTCTGAGAATCACCTGTACTGTTCCATGATCATGTCTTATCACTGCTAATCCTTTGTTTCTGTAAATAAAATGAAAACCATTGGTGAGTCACCACTGAGTCGCCATACAGTGCCACTGCATTCTTGAAACCTGTTCAAAAAGACTTAGATGGATGGATATATTTGTGACTCTTTGCTGGTGTTGAGGATAGTCACTACATTTGCTTCTTCTGTAGAGGCGGTCACAGGCATCTTTCCTACAGTATATGTAACTACTATCGGGGGTCAGATGGGGTCTGGGTGCTAAGAGGTTTGATGGAAGTCTCCATCAGTACTAATCCTGCTCCGACATGTTGTGACATCCTCCTACCAGCAGGGGAGGACATTGTGGACATGACTAACAAATTACATATTAATGACTTCCACATTTGTGAAATTACTCCAAATCGGGGATAGATGCCAAGTTTCATCTTCACATAGCATTGCCAACTGCCATGGTTGGGCACGTGGCGTAAAATTACAAGGGTTCAGATGCACGATGTGCTAGAATTTGCTTTCCTTAAGGTAAGAGACGTAAATAATTCATAATCCTTTAATTAAGGCATAATAAACAGCAATCATGTGTTAGACTGTATGCAATCACAACACGGTTACATCGAAGCATGGAGACGTGGGCAACCTGCATGTGGGCTTACTGGTCCGCTTTAGCGTGGATTGATATGTACATATTATACCTGTTTTGCATTAGCATAATTGTACTGACCTGGAGAATTATTTTTGCCAAGTAATTTTCAAAGTACAATGAACTATGTAAAAACAAAACCCAAAAAACAATGGCGGAATTGGATTTTTATTTCGCCATTTCACCTCCCTTGGATATTTTTTTTAGCACATTATATATTAAAGTGAATGTTGTCATTAATAACTACAACATGTCTTGCAAAAAAAAAAGCCCTCATCATAGAACTACAGTCATGGCCAAAAGTCTTGGCAGCCTTGAATTTATTCCAGAAAATAAAGTGTAACACAAAAAAAATGGAAAAAAGGCAAATTGGACATAATTTCAGAAAAAAAAACAAAAATGGGCTACACAAAATTGTTGGTACCTTTCTAAAATTGTGGGAAAATAACTTTTTATCATGCATGTGATGTTCATTGAAACTCACCTATGGCAAGTAACAGGTGTGGGCAATATGAAAATCACACCTGGAACCAGATAAAACAGGGAGAAGTTGACTCAAATTTTGTATTGTGGGTCTGTGTGTGCCACTATAAGCATGGAGAGCAGAAAGAGGAGAAGAGGACTGTCTGAGGACTTGAGGACCAAAATTGTTGAAAAATATCAACAATCTCAGAGCCACAAGTCCACCTCAAGAGTTCTTGATGTTCCTTTATCCACGGTACCCAATATAATCAAGAGGTTTACAATCCATTGCACTGCAACGAATCTGCCTTGACGTAGACGGCAGAGAAAAGTTGGTGAAAGGTTGCAACGCAGGATAGTCTGGAAGGTGGACAAGACACTCTACAGGGTGCTTTACATGCTGCGTCATCGCTAACGATATATTGTCAGGGTCACGTCGTTAGTGACGCACATCCGGCGCCGTTAGCAACATCGCAGCGTGTGACACCAAGGAGCGGCAATCAACGAGCGCAAAAAAACGTGAAACATTGTTGCTCGTTGACACGTCGCTCCTTTTCCAAATATCGTTGCTGCTGCAGGTACGATGTTGTTCGTCGTTCCTGCGGCAGCATACATTGCTATGTGTGACACCGCAGGAATGACGAACATCTCCTTTCCTGCGTCCACCGGCAATGAGGAAGGAAGGAGGTGGGCGGCATGTTCCGGCCACTCATCTCCGCCTCTCAGCTTCTATTGGACGGCTGCCGTGTGACGTCGCTGTCACGCTGCACGAACCGCCCCCTTAGAAAGGAGGCGGATCGCCGGCCAGAGCAACGTTGCTATGCAGGTAAGTCCGTGTGACGGGTGTTAGCGATGTTGTGCGCCACGGGCAGCGATTTGCCCTTGATGCACAACCGACGAGGGTGGGTACGCTCGCTAGCAATATCGGTACCGATATTGCAGCATGTAAAGTACCCTTAATCAAGCTCCAAAGATATTCAAATTGTCCTGCAGACTCAGGGTGAATCAGTGTCAATGTAAACTGTTCTTCAACATTTGAATGAAATGAAGCGCTATGGCAGGAGACCCAGGAGGACCCCACTCTTGACACAGAGACATAAAGCTAGATTGCAGTTTGCCAAAATATACACATGTAAGCCAAAATCCTTCTGAGAAAGCATCTTGTGGACAGATGAAACCAAGATAGAGCTTTTCAGTAAAGAATATCATTCTACTGTTTACTGATGGAATGAGGCCTACAAAAAAAGAACACAGGACTTAAGCCCGCTACACACGCTTCAATATATCTCACAATCTGTCGTTGGGGTCAAGTTGTAAGTGACGCACATCCGGCATCGTTTGTGAGGTATCTGCGTGTGACATCTACTTGCGATCAGGATTAAACGCAAAACCATTGATCGCAAACACATCGTATCATTCTCTAGAATTGAGCGTTTTGTTGCACGAACCTAGTCAATTGTAACGTGCGACATCCCTCATACGATTTTGGTGTCTGATGCTATGTGCGCAGGTGTGCGCTCTGCACCGCAGCTTAAAAAAGGTCCGCTTCAGAGCGCAGCTGAAAAGCTGCGTTCTGAAGCGCCTCACAATGTCTGTCAGTCACTAATCTCCGTCAGTCGGTCACTATCTCTGTCCCTCACTCTCTGTCCATGTCAGTCTATCCCCCTCTCTCATATACTCACCGATCCCCGATCCCCGGTGCTGCACGGCGTTCACACTGCTCCGGCGGCTTTTACTGTTTTGAAAAAGCCGGCCGCCCATTAAACAATCTCGTATTCCCTGCTTTCCCCGCCCACCGGCGCCTATGATTGGTTACAGTGAGACACGCCCCCACGCTGAGTGACAGGTGTCACACTGCACCCAATCACAGCAGCCGGTGGGCGTGTCTATACTGTGTAGTGAAATAAATAATTAAATAATTAAAAAAAATGGCGTGCGGTTCCCCCCAATTTTAAAACCAGCCAGATAAAGCCATACGGCTGAAGGCTGGTATTCTCAGGATGGGGAGCTCAACGTTATGGGGAGCCCCCCAGCCTAACAATATCAGCCAACAGCCGCCCAGAATTGCCGCATACATTATATGCGACAGTTCTGGGACTGTACCCGGCTCTTCCCGATTTGCCCTGGTGCGTTGGCAAATCGGGGTAATAAGGAGTTATTGGCAGCCCATAGCTGCCAATAAGTCCTAGATTAATCATGTCAGGCATCTATGAGACACCCTCCATGATTAATCTGTAAATTACAGTAAATAAACACACACACCCGAAAAAATCCTTTATTAGAAATAAAAACACAAACATACACCCCATACACACCTATTGCCAATCCACATCGTATATATAGCCTGGGTCTCAGCTTCCCATACACGGTAAGTTTTTTAACTGCATGAGAGGACACACACAAGCTAGGGACCCCAACGTAGAGAAATACTTTGGCGTAGTGTTGGGGTTCTATTGCATTGATCAATTCAGTAGCTAAATTTCTCTTTATTGATATATTCATGGCAGTAATGCAGATTCCATTTTTCACATTTCATTCTACATATAGCTATTGAATTTTTCATGTCAGTATTCACACAGCAGTTTCTGCTATTACATGTATTCCCCTTCCATAGTCACTGGTGTGCATACCTTATCTCCCCATAGTGATGTTTTTTAGGTTTTTTGCACCCAGTTCAGACATAGAATGGAGTTCCAAACGTTATTCTTTGATGATAACAATATCAGCCAACAGCCGCCCAGAATTGCCGCATACATTATATGCGACAGTTCTGGGACTGTACCCGGCTCTTCCCGATTTGCCCTGGTGCGTTGGCAAATCGGGGTAATAAGGAGTTATTGGCAGTCCATAGCTGCCACTAAATCCTAGATTAATCATGTCAGGAGTCTATGAGACACCCTCCATGATTAATCTGTAAGTTACAGTAAATAAACACACACACCCGAGAAAATCCTTTATTAGAAATAAAAACACAAACATATACCCTGGTTCACCACTTTAATCAGCCCCAAAAAGCCCTCCTTGTCCGGCGTACTCCAGGATGCTCCAGCGTCGCTTCCAGTGCTGCTGCATGGAGGTGACCGGAGCTGCAGCAGACACAGCCGCTCCGGTCACCTCCACGCAGGTAATGAAGACAGCCGCGCGATCAGCTGCTGTCACTGAGGTTACCCGCTGACACTGGATCCAGCGGTGGCTGCGGGTAACCTCAGTGACAGCAGCTGATCGCGCGGCTGTCTTCATTACCTGCGTGGAGGTGACCGGAGCGGCTGTGTCTGCTGCAGCTCCGGTCACCTCCATGCAGCAGCGCTGGAAGCGACGCTGGAGCATCCTGGATTACGCCGGACAAGGAGGGCTTTTTGGGGCTGATTAAAGTGGTGAACCAGGGTATATGTTTGTGTTTTTATTTCTAATAAAGGATTTTTTCGGGTGTGTGTGTTTATTTACTGTAATTTACAGATTAATCATGGAGGGTGTCTCATAGACGCCTGACATGATTAATCTAGGACTTATTGGCAGCTATGGGCTGCCAATAACTCCTTATTACCCCAATTTGCCAACGCACCAGGGCAAATCGGGAAGAGCCGGGTACAGTCCCAGAACTGTCGCATATAATGTATGCGGCAATTCTGGGCGGCTGTTGGCTGATATTGTTAGGCTGGGGGGCTCCCCATAACGTGGAGCTCCCCATCCTGAGAATACCAGCCTTCAGCCGTATGGCTTTATCTGGCTGGTATTAAAATTGGGGGGGACCGCACGCCGTTTTTTTAAATTATTTAATTATTTATTTCACTACACAGTATAGACACGCCCACCGGCTGCTGTGATTGGGTGCAGTGTGACACCTGTCACTCAGAGTGGGGGCGTGTCTCACTGTAACCAATCATAGGCGCTGGTGGGCGGGGAAAGCAGGGAATACGAAATTGTTTAATGGGCGGCCGGCTTTTTCAAAACAGTAAAAGCCGCCGGAGCAGTGTGAGTGCCGTGCAACGCCGCGCCGGGGATCGGGGATCGGTGAGTATGAGAGAGGGCTGCTAACTTCAGTAACTTAGGAGATTAGCGGTCACCGGTGAGTCCTTCACTGGTGACCGCTAATCAGGGCGCGACACAGACAGAGCCGCAGCATGACAATGAAGTCGGGTGAAGTTCACCCGAGTTCATTCTGACAGTGCGGCTCTTTCTGTGTCTGCTGTCATCTGCCATTCATCTCTGCTACATGGCTGTCTGTGTCTGCTGTCATCTGCCATTCATCTCTGCTACATGGCTGTCTGTGTCTGCTGTCATCTGCCATTCATCTCTGCTACATGGCTGTCTGTGTCTGCTGTCAGCGGCCATGTAGCAGAGCTGAATGGCAGATGACATAGTAAAAACGCATCCCTACACATTACACACGCTTGTCAAGTCAATAAATAAAAAAAAAAAAAGGTGCCCAATGCATACGTCACAGAACACATGATCTAAAGGATCGCACATAACATTGACCAATTTAACATAGACTACTAACGCACGTGTGACAGCAAATGAACGACCTACGTGCAATCTCATAAGATCCCGTATGCAACTGTGGCGCCCCTGACCTGGTCAGGCACCACAGAGTATTGCACCCATGCGGGGACAATGCCTCCAGGTAATCTCCAAAGGCCAGGATGAGGCGCACACACAAACATATAGTGACCAGGCCTCCCACATCACCAGAGGGGACCCTTGGGTAGCCAGAAGGGGTTAACTTTCAATTCCCAGCTAGGGGTGTGTTCAGGGGCTAGTTGCTAGGAAGCAGGGCAGAGAGGAAGGGAGGGAGGTCTGGAGCTGGAGGTGGAAGTGTGTGGAAGGGAGCAGAGGAGCTCTCGTGTCAGACAGGTCCTGAGGAGTGCAGTAGCTGAAAGCGGGGGAGAAAGGAGTACCGTGGGTCGGCCTGAAAATCATCCAGAGAGAAGGGTGGCTGAGTACGGAGATCCCGGTATCCGAGCACACAAGGGGAACTAGGTCCCTAGTACAGGCAGCAGATCATCCAGAGCTGCTTAACCTACAGGTGGGGGGGGTACTTCATGCCCTCACCACGACTACACAGAGCTTGAGCCAAGCAGCAATCACCAGGCCCATAAGGGGACAGGGACAGAAGCCATCCCACCAAGGCCACGCTGCCGGCAGACGAGCCAGAGAGAGGGGAGCAGGGTGGTAACAGCTTCCCTGGAGGGGTCCTACCACGCTTCAAGCAAAGGATCCTCCTAAAACAGAAAGAGTGCAAGGAAGGCGAGTGGACAGCTACCCTCAGAACGGCCTCCTGGAATTCCTGGTTCCACCTGGTTATCACAGTGTCGCCCGGGCATCTCACCGTGACCTCCAAACAGTGAGTAAACACGTTGAAAGACTTCTTGGACTGTGTTTGAGTCATTCTGCGACCTGTGGTCCCACACACATACACCGGGGCCTGGGGCTTGCCTCACTCTCAGGGGGCTAATATACTGACTGCACCCACCATCAGCCCCAGGCATCCCTTAATCTGCAGTGGCGGTCCCCGCTGACCGCAATACTGAGAGTGGCGTCACGACAATCCTAAAAGAAGGTTCCCTACCTGTGACCAGACTGTTCCATCCACGTGGAGTCCCTGAAGGTACTGCACCGACACATACTAGCGGGGCTTCACAACTTCTGGCGTCACGAACAGGATTTGGACTAGACCTGTTCAGACAGGTGACCGTGCGCCTCAGAGGTCCGACCGCAAAAATTGAACCGCCGCCATATTGCCATCTTCAGAAGCGCGCGCTGCAGCCCGCGCGAGGGAGAAGAGCACCGCCCACGAAGAGGTGTGGCCGCCCCAGAATCCCCACAATTCGGAGAGCGTTCTGACCCAGGAAGTGGAAAGGGGGCGCAGAGATTTTTGAAGAAAAATGGACGCTGCAGGAGGTAATGCCCCTGGTCAGGGCGACGCAGCCCAAGCGATGCCAGCCCCCGTCGCGCTGGACGCAGCAGCGCCTGGTGCCGGTGCCGCGGTCACAGCCGCGCCGGCTGAAATCTCCCCCATAATGCCAGTTTCCTTGCTGTATGTCCCAGGAGCGCAATGGCTGCCCCAATACGCCGGTAAAATAGACACGCTGACCGGGTTTAAGAAGAAGATCAACACCCTGCTAGACATGCACGCGATGACTGGTAAGCAGAGGGCCGCTGTGGTGCTGGGACAATTGACTGAAGCAGCAGAATTGGAGGCTGAGTCCTGGACCAATGATGACCGGAGCTCTGTTGAGACCATCTTTGCCAAACTAGCAGCTGCTTTTGAACACCGCACCGAGGGAGAGCTGAGGACGGACTTCTATAACTGCCGGCAGAAGCCCCAAGATAGCATAAGAGACTATGCCCTCAGGCTGCAGGCTGCACTACGGGCTCTCAAGCTGGTGGACCCTGTCAGTGATCAGGAAGGAAACCGGATGATGAAGGAACAATTCTTGCGGGGCCTGCGCTCGCCTGAGGATGGGAAGCAGATGAAGCTGTGGTCCCTGGAACACCCTGACGTGGACTTTGCCATTCTGAAAGACAGGGCAGTGAAAGCACTCCAACCTCCTGTGGACACAGACCCCGTCGCACCAGCATGGCCTGCCAGTTCCACGGCTGCAGGAGCGGAATCCTCCTCGCAGGCCCTGGTAACTGCAAAAGGACTCAACACGCCAGCAGAGACCATAAATACACTATCCTCCCAGGTGCAACAGCTCACTAAGGACGTCGCACAAATCCTGAAAGCAATGCAGTTGCCCTCAGAGACCAAAGTCCCTCATCGGATCCTGCTAGCTGACAACCCAGAGGACGTCCCTTGGATGCGGAGGAGAAGAGGTCCCCCAACCCGAGGCAGGAGCAGTGATCGCTATGACTCATCTGGACAACCCATCTGTCGTCGTTGCCAGGAGGCCGGACACTATGCAAGGGCCTGTCCTTTAAACGAGCCAAACCTGGGGCCGGGGGCCAGTCCTCAGGATTAAGAAGATCAGGCCCAAGTCGCTGCTGTGATCAGTACGTGGGTGGACGTCCTGTCCTGTCCATCGTCCTGGACGGGATCCCTACCCCGGCGTTATTGGACACCGGCTCTCAGGTCACCACGATCCCGTATGTCCTTTATCGGAGGTTTTGGTCGGACGACGATCTCCGACCACCGGACCCCTCCCTCACCATCTATGCTGCCAACGGACAACCTATAGACCAGATCGGGGTCAAAGAGGTAACCATAAAGGTGGGAAGGCAGGAAATGAAGGGACAAGGACTGATTGTTGTGGACACTGATATTAGAGAAAGGAACCCGCAAATGATTTTAGGCACTAATGTCATAGAAAATTGCCTAGGGGAAGTGTTGTTGTTGCTTCACCAGATTGTTGAAGGTGCTGAGGGCAGGTCGCAAAGAGCCTTGCAAAAGGAGATCCGAATCATTCTGAGGAAGCAACAGGTAAAACAGGCTGGCGGTGAGATTGGTAGTGTACGGGTGATGGATGCTAACCCCATTGTGATACCCCCACGGAGTGAAATGATGATGTGGTGTAGAGCAGCGGTAGGTCTCAGAGGACAAGATTACCAGGCTGTACTAGAGCCCACTCATTCAGACCACTGGCCCACGATTCTGACAGCCAGGGGGGTAGTTGATGTACACAAGGGACGAGTGCCTGTACGAGTGTTGAACTGTGGGGAGGAGGAAGCCAGACTACCAAGGTACGCTACCATAGCCAAACTGTTTACATGCTCAGATGACGCCATAACACCTGTAGGTCCCCTGACACAAGCTGACTCAAAAGAGGGCGAGACCTCCCAAAAGCAGTTAGAGGATTGGTGCCAGAAACTCCACGTGGGGACTGACTCTACACCCGACTACCAGAAACATGGGGTTTACAGGGTCGTGCAGGAATACGAGCAGGTCTTTAGTAAGAACCCACTAGACTTTGGTAGGATCAAAGGGGTGCAACATCACATACCCACAGGCAGTCATCCTCCCATTAAGGAAAGACATAGGCCTATTCCACCAGCCCATTACCAGCGCACAAAGGACATGCTGAAGGACATGAAGGAGGCAGGCGTCATAAGGGACAGTTGTAGCCCCTGGGCGGCTCCCCTGGTCCTGGTAAGAAAGAAGGATGGCACGATGAGGATGTGTGTGGATTACAGACGGATAAATCAGATAACACACAAGGATGCCTACCCTTTGCCAAGGATAGAGGAATCCCTCGCTGCCTTGAAAGCCTCTAACTACTTTTCTACCCTAGATCTTACTAGTGGCTACTGGCAAGTATCTGTAGCAGAAGAAGATCGGGAGAAGACGGCCTTCACCACCCCAATGGGCCTCTGTGAGTTCAACAGCATGCCATTTGGACTCTGCAATGCCCCCGGGACCTTCCAGAGGCTTATGGAATGCTGCCTAGGGCACCTCAACTTTGAGACCGTCCTGCTCTACCTGGATGATGTCATCGTGTACTCCAAGACCTACGAGGACCACCTGAAACACCTGGCTGAAGTCTTTGAAGCGCTATCCCGATATGGAATGAAGCTGAAACCATCCAAGTGCCATCTACTGAAGCCAAAGGTCCAGTACCTAGGTCACGTGGTCAGTGCAGAAGGAGTAGCACCGGACCCAGAGAAGGTCACAGTCATCCAGGAATGGCCCACACCTACTACCGTCCGGGAGGTACGTCAGTTCCTTGGCTTGGTAGGCTACTACAGAAGGTTCATCAAGGGCTACACGAAAATGGCAGCGCCTTTGCAAGAGCTCCTGGTAGGCCACCCAAAGAAGAGAGGAAAGATCTCCGGCCCGCCATTTCACTGGGGAGAAGCAGAAGAACACTCCTTCAGACAAATGAAAGGGGCCTTGACGGGTGAAGAGATCCTAGCCTACCCTGACTACGGTCTGCCATTCGTACTGTACACAGATGCCAGTAATGTGGGACTGGGAGCAGTGCTTTCACAGGTGCAGGGAGGCAAAGAGCGTGTGATTGCTTACGCCAGTAGGAAGCTCAGGCCTACTGAAAGAAACCCGGAGAATTATAGCTCATTCAAGCTAGAGTTCCTGGCCATGGTATGGGCTATCACAGAGCGGTTCAAGCACTACCTGGCAGCCACCAAATTCACTGTCTTCACGGACAACAACCCCCTGACCCACTTGGATACTGCTAAATTGGGTGCCATGGAGCAGCGTTGGGTAGCCCGACTGGCGAATTATGACTTTACTGTCAAGTATCGAGCTGGCCGCAAGAACGGCAACGCAGATGCTCTGTCCAGGATGCCTCACCTAGCAGACGAGGGTGAAGATGTAGATGATCTTGAAGAGATTGAGCTGCCAGCGTTCCATCGCCATGGAGCAAAACAGTGTCGGCAGTCGCGTGCCAACCGCCAAGAGGTGACCCTGAACCCACTACCTCACTACAACTGGAAGGAGACCCAGGAAAATGATCCAGCGGTAGGCTTGGTAAAGAAACTGATCAGCCAGCCGGGCGCCAGCCTTGACAAAGGAGCCCCACCTGAGGCACAGTACCTATGGAAGGAGAGGGGTCGATTATTCATCTATCAAGACAAACTTTACAGGAGCATCATTGACCCGAGGACGCATGAGAAGGTGTGGCAAGTGATTGTACCACAGAAGGACACGAGGATGGTGCTAGAAGCCTATCACAATGGTGCAGGCCACTTTGGTTGGAAGAAACTGGAGGCCCTACTTAAAGTAAGATTCTACTGGGTGGGCATGAGATCTGCCCTAGAGAAGTGGTGTCGAAACTGCGGGCCCTGCAATCTTAGAAGAAAAGACCAGCACAGCCAGAGAGCACCACTCCAGCCAATCCAAACTAAACGGCCCCTGGAGATCGTGGCCCTGGACCATGTAAAGTTGGCACCCAGCAGACAAGGCTACAACTACGCTCTCACTATGGTTGACCACTACTCCAGATTCCTGGTGGTAGTACCAGTCAAGGACTTGACAGGTCAAACTGCAGCCAAAGCTTTCCAGACACACTTCTGTCGACCACATGGCTATCCAGATCAAGTGCTCACTGACCAAGGACCAGCCTTTGAAGCTGAAGTGTTTAAGGAGTTTTGTAACCTATACGGCTGCCAGAAGATCCGTACTACGCCTTACCATCCTCAGACCAATGGCATGTGTGAGAAAATGAACCACATCATTCTCGACCTTCTGAAGACGCTCCCACTAGAAGAACGAAGTCAGTGGCCGGAAAAGCTGCCCGATCTAGTGGACATGTATAACAACATCCCTGTGAGTTCCACGAACTGCACACCGGCATACCTGATGAGGGCCAGACCCGGGAGATTGCCAGTAGATCTGGAAATGGGAGTTGAGACCCCTGAAGACCATCAACAAGGTGCTGATTGGGATTCCAACCGCCAAGCCCAATACAAGAAAGTACAAGAGTGTGTGGAGCGAAGCCTGACTCAGCAGCGTGAGAAACAAGAAAAGGCCTACAATCGAAAAGCACCTGCTGTTCCTTTGATGCCAGGAGATATAGTTCTCAAAAGAAAGAGAAGACGTCATAAACTTGACAATCACTGGGAAGAAGAACCCTATACTGTGTTACCATCGACGCTTAGCAATGAAAAGACATGCCTTATCAGCAAAGATGGAGGAAAAACAACAGCTGTCGTTTCTAGAGATCGCTTAAAGAAATGTCCTGAACAACTAAGAATCCCTGAAGAAATTCCCAACCCTTTGCCAGTTCAAGAACCAAAAGAAAAGATGATCCATACTGTACTTGGAGATTTTCCAGCAAGTTGGCCTCAATACAATGGAGCAGTAGTTATTCCAGTCATTACATTCCCTCAATCTAGAGAAGTAAGAGACCCAGAAGAACCTGTTCAGAACTTGGAAGAGCCAAATGTAGCTGAAGCAGAAGACCATGCACTGGTATCAATACCTAGTACACCTATTATTCACATTGAGACACATACATCGGGTGGGAGGACACAACCTCAGACAGATGACAGTATAGTACTGCGTAGATCAACCCGCAGCAACTTTGGTCAGCTCCCATTACGCTATAGAGAAAGTACAGTTTAGTTCAAAGTGACTGTATGAAAGGTAATGTTTAACCTGTTTATAGTTAAGTAACGTTTAAGCGAAATGTGCCCACAAGGACTATTGTGAGACCTCCTTAAAATGTTAGACCACTGGTTATGAACTGGCTTTAACCACAAACTTTTGCATTGTAAAAAGTTACCTCCTTGGTATCAACCACAGAGTCTGCCTGTTGAGGGGCATGGCTCTGCACCAACAAGGGGGCACGCCTGTTTATGGGGCCTGCCCTCCAACACTCGGAAGCGGGTACGCCTGTTTATGGGGCCTACCTTACACCACTCTCCTCAGGAGAGGAAGATTGGAGGAAAGGTCTGGGGAATGTGATGGCCCAGCCCTGGTCACCAAAAGGACCGGCGACCTACCTCCTGGAGGTTTTTGGGTGGGGTTCGGACATGTGGGTGGTTGGTGGTGGAATGGTACCTGGTATGTTTAAATGTAAATAATTGCCCCTGTGTGGGAAAAGTTTGTATTTACCTTTTCTCTTGTCTTTGCAGCCCGAGGACGTGCTGATGATAACTAAGGGGGAATGTGGCGCCCCTGACCTGGTCAGGCACCACAGAGTATTGCACCCATGCGGGGACAATGCCTCCAGGTAATCTCCAAAGGCCAGGATGAGGCGCACACACAAACATATAGTGACCAGGCCTCCCACATCACCAGAGGGGACCCTTGGGTAGCCAGAAGGGGTTAACTTTCAATTCCCAGCTAGGGGTGTGTTCAGGGGCTAGTTGCTAGGAAGCAGGGCAGAGAGGAAGGGAGGGAGGTCTGGAGCTGGAGGTGGAAGTGTGTGGAAGGGAGCAGAGGAGCTCTCGTGTCAGACAGGTCCTGAGGAGTGCAGTAGCTGAAAGCGGGGGAGAAAGGAGTACCGTGGGTCGGCCTGAAAATCATCCAGAGAGAAGGGTGGCTGAGTACGGAGATCCCGGTATCCGAGCACACAAGGGGAACTAGGTCCCTAGTACAGGCAGCAGATCATCCAGAGCTGCTTAACCTACAGGTGGGGGGGGTACTTCATGCCCTCACCACGACTACACAGAGCTTGAGCCAAGCAGCAATCACCAGGCCCATAAGGGGACAGGGACAGAAGCCATCCCACCAAGGCCACGCTGCCGGCAGACGAGCCAGAGAGAGGGGAGCAGGGTGGTAACAGCTTCCCTGGAGGGGTCCTACCACGCTTCAAGCAAAGGATCCTCCTAAAACAGAAAGAGTGCAAGGAAGGCGAGTGGACAGCTACCCTCAGAACGGCCTCCTGGAATTCCTGGTTCCACCTGGTTATCACAGTGTCGCCCGGGCATCTCACCGTGACCTCCAAACAGTGAGTAAACACGTTGAAAGACTTCTTGGACTGTGTTTGAGTCATTCTGCGACCTGTGGTCCCACACACATACACCGGGGCCTGGGGCTTGCCTCACTCTCAGGGGGCTAATATACTGACTGCACCCACCATCAGCCCCAGGCATCCCTTAATCTGCAGTGGCGGTCCCCGCTGACCGCAATACTGAGAGTGGCGTCACGACAATCCTAAAAGAAGGTTCCCTACCTGTGACCAGACTGTTCCATCCACGTGGAGTCCCTGAAGGTACTGCACCGACACATACTAGCGGGGCTTCACACAACCTGGGCGTGTCACATCGCAAATGCGATTGTACAACTAATTGCAACGTGTAAAGTGGGCTTTACAGTCAAATATGGTGGAGGCACAAAGATGTTTTGGGCTTTTTTTTACTGCCTCTGGCACTGGGGGCCTTGAGTGTGTGCAAAACATTATAAAATCTGAAGATTACAAAAGGATTTGCGGCCACAATGTAGTTTCCAGTGTCAGAAAGTTGGGTTTGCGTAATAGATCATGGGTCTTCCAGCAGGACAATGACCCCAAACTTACTACAAGAAGCCCCAGAAATGGATGTAAACAAAGAGCTGGAGAGTTCTGAAGAGGCAGCAATGAGTCCGGATCTAAATCCATCGACACTTGTGCAGAGATCTTACAATTTCTGTTGGGAGAAGACGACTTCAAATATGAGAGACCTAGAGCAGATTATAAAGAAGAGGCCAACATTCCAGGTGAGAGGAGTAAAGGCTACTTTACACACTGCGATATCGGTCCCGATATCGCTAGTGTGGGTACCCGCCCCCATCTGTTGCGCGACACGGGCATATCGCTGCCCGTGCCGCACAACATCGCCCACAGCCGTCACACATACTTACCTGTCCGGCGACGTCGCTGTGTCCGGCGAACCGCCTCCTTTCTAAGGGGGCGGTCCGTGCGGCGTCACAGCGACGTCACTGAAACGTCACTGAACCGCCGCCCAATAGCAGCGGAGGGGCGGAGATGAGCGGGACGTAACATCCCGCCCACCTCCTTCTTTCCGCATAGCGGCCGGGAGGCAGGTAAGGGGAGCTTCCTCGCTCCTGCGGCGTCACACGCAGCGATGTGTGCTGCCGCAGGAACGAGGAACAACCTCGTTACTGCTGCAGTAACGAGATTTGAGAATGGACCCCCGTGTCGCCAATTAGCGATTTTGCACGTTTTTGCAACGATGCAAAATCGCTTATCGATGTCACACGCAACGGCATCGCTAATGCGGCCGGATGTGCGTCACGAATTCTGTGACCCCCAACGACTCCGCATTAGCGATGTCGTAGCGTGTAAAGCCCGCTTTAGAAGCTTGAGGACGGTTATAGGAAGAGATTGATTACAGTTATTTATGCCAAAGGGTAAAGGGAGTGCAACCAAATATTAAGTTGAGGGGACAACAATTTTGTGTGGCCCACTTTTGGAGTTTTGTGTGAAACTATGTCCAATTTGCCTTTTTTCCCCCGTTTTTTTTTGTGTTCCAATAGACAGAAAGGAAATAGCCATGTGTATAACAAAATATGTGTAATTGGAATAATTTTCTGGGAGAAACACGTCATTTTCTGGAACATTTTTAAGGGTGCCAACACTTTCAGCCATGACTGTGTCTCTATGGAAAAATGCAAAAAGCTATGATTCTTGGAAGAAGGGAAGGGGGAAAAAAAGGAAGGAGTATAAACCAAATGTTGCCTGGTCAGAAAGGGGTTAAAGGGCCTGTTCTACTTTCTTTATGTAACTTAGTGCCTGCTAGTGGAAAACCTTCATTATTCCTTGCCTTCTCTTGAATTATAAAGTGAGATTGTGGATGATGGCATCTAGTCACTGTCTCTAAAAAGAATCTGTCAGCAGGTTTTTGCTCCCCCATCTGAGACCAGCATAATGTAGAGGAATAGACTCGGATAACAGACATGTGTTACTTACTGGTCTGTTTGCTGCAGTTTTTATTACAAATGGTGTTTTCTGCTGCAGATCTACCAGTTCTCAATGCCAAGTTCTGTATAACCCCGCCCCCACCCATGATTGGCAGCTTTATGTGTACATTGTGCATAGGCAGAAAGCTGTCAATCAGAGATGGGAAGCAGGTTTACGGTACTAGTCCTCCTGCTAATAAAACTGCAATTTTATCAAAACTACATAAGGCAGCCCAGTATGTGATACATTGCTGGAATCAGGGAATAAGCCCATACATCATGCTGCTCTCAGATTACAAAGCAAAAACCTGCTGAAAGATTCACTTTAGAAAAACAACAAAAACTATTAAACAAATGTGGACAGAAAGGGTTAATTGATTATCAATGCAAAAATGAAAGCTTTAAACTACTATTTAACTCGCTGTCTATGAAAATGCAGATCAAGCGTGTTACTGTGAGAGCAGCCGCCTGCCGGGATGGGAATACGGGTTCAGCAGGTTATGTAGGATTCTAAATACAAGAGTCAAGAAGAGAATCATAATAATGACTTCCCATAGACACGATGTACTGGGGATGCTCCACACATGTGTGACATACAAAATCCTGTATACATGGAATACATATATAATATACAAAACATAGAAGCAGCATAATATATACACATAATATAGGTAATATATAAATATGCATATGTTAAATATCTGATAAATGATAACTATATTATTAACACCGCCATCTATGTTATTAATCTAATATGTAAAGCCAAATGTATGTGTGTGTATGTGTGCATACAGTTAGGTCCAGAAATATTTGGACAGTGACGCAAGTTTTGTTATTTTAGCTGTTTACAAAAACATGTTCAGAAATACAATTATATATATAATATGGGCTGAAAGTGCACACTCCCAGCTGCAATATGAGAGTTTTCACATCCAAATCGGAGAAAGGGTTTAGGAATCATAGCTCTGTAATGCATAGCCTCCTCTTTTTCAAGGGACCAAAAGTAATTGGACAAGGGACTCTAAGGGCTGCAATTAACTCTGAAGGCGTCTCCCTCGTTAACCTGTAATCAATGAAGTAGTTAAAAGGTCTGGGGTTGATTACAGGTGTGTGGTTTTGCATTTGGAAGCTGTTGCTGTGACCAGACAACATGCGGTCTAAGGAACTCTCAATTGAGGTGAAGCAGAACATCCTGAGGCTGAAAAAAAAGAAAAAATCCATCAGAGAGATAGCAGACATGCTTGGAGTTGCAAAATCAACAGTCGGGTACATTCTGAGAAAAAAGGAATTGACTGGTGAGCTTGGGAACTCAAAAAGGCCTGGGCGTCCACGGATGACAACAGTGGTGGATGATCGCCGCATACTTTCTTTGGTGAAGAAGAACCCGTTCACAACATCAACTGAAGTCCAGAACACTCTCAGTGAAGTAGGTGCATCTGTCTCTAAGTCAACAGTAAAGAGAAGACTCCATGAAAGTAAATACAAAGGGTTCACATCTAGATGCAAACCATTCATCAATTCCAAAAATAGACAGGCTAGAGTTAAATTTGCTGAAAAACACCTCATGAAGCCAGCTCAGTTCTGGAAAAGTATTCTATGGACAGATGAGACAAAGATCAACCTGTACCAGAATGATGGGAAGAAAAAAGTTTGGAGAAGAAAGGGAACGGCACATGATCCAAGGCACACCACATCCTCTGTAAAACATGGTGGAGGCAACGTGATGGCATGGGCATGCATGGCTTTCAATGGCACTCCGTCACTTGTGTTTATTGATGACATAACAGCAGACAAGAGTAGCCGGATGAATTCTGAAGTGTACCGGGATATACTTTCAGCCCAGATTCAGCCAAATGCCGCAAAGTTGATCGGACGGCGCTTCATAGTACAGATGGACAATGACCCCAAGCATACAGCCAAAGCTACCCAGGAGTTCATGAGTGCAAAAAAGTGGAACATTCTGCAATGGCCAAGTCAATCACCAGATCTTAACCCAATTGAGCATGCATTTCACTTGCTCAAATCCAGACTTAAGACGGAAAGACCCACAAACAAGCAAGACCTGAAGGCTTAAGACTTAAGGGTTCCAGACTTAAGGCAGTGATTGCCTCCAAAGGATTCGCAACAAAATATTGAAAATAAAAATATTTTGTTTGGGTTTGGTTTATTTGTCCAATTACTTTTGACCTCCTAAAATGTGGAGTGTTTGTAAAGAAATGTGACAATTCCTACAATTTCTATCAGATATTTTTGTTCAAACCTTCAAATTAAACGTTACAATCTGCACTTGAATTCTGTTGTAGAGGTTTCATTTCAAATCCAATGTGGTGGCATGCAGAGCCCAACTCGCGAAAATTGTGTCACTGTCCAAATATTTCTGGACCTAACTGTATATGTGTATGTGTGTGTGTGTGTATGTGTGTGTATGTGTATGTGTGTGTGTGTGTGTGTGTGTGTGTGTGTGTATATATGTGTGTGTGTATATATGTGTGTGTGTATATATGTGTATGTGTGTGTATGTGTATATATGTGTATGTGTGTGTATGTGTATATGTGTGTGTGTATGTGTATATGTGTGTATGTATGTGTGTGTGTGTGTGTATATGTGTGTGTATATATGTGTGTGTGTGTGTATGTGTGTGTATGTGTGTGTGTGTGTGTATCTATGTGTGTATCTGTGTGTGTGTATCTGTGTGTGTGTATGTGTGTGTGTGTGTGTATCTATGTGTGTATCTGTGTGTGTGTATCTGTGTGTGTGTATGTGTGTGTATATGTGTATGTGTATATGTGTGTGTGTATGTGTGTGTATCTGTGTGTGTATATGTGTATGTGTATATGTGTGTGTGTGTATGTGTGTGTATCTGTGTGTGTGTGTGTGTATGTATATATGTATGTCCGCTAAAGGAATCCGCACCATCACATTTACAATCATGAAATTTTGCATAGACGCCTCATGTGACTCAGGGAACGTCATAGACTATGTTTTGAGGGGAAAATGTAACCCTGCGCTTTACAGTTATTCGCCAAAACACCTCCTTACATTAAAGGGAACCTGACACCACTTTTTTACCCTATAAGCTGCAGCAACCACCACTGGGCTCTTATATACAACATTCTAACATGCTGTATATAAGAGCCCAGGCCGCTGTGTACATTATAAAAAACACTTTATAATACTCAGCTAAACCGGTCGCTGCTGTGGATGTGGCTCAGATGGGTGTCTTCGTCCTCCGGTGTCAGCACCCGACGTCATCCACACTCGCCGGCATTCAGGTCCTGAGCAGGGCAGATCAAAGTATTGTAGTGCGCGGGACTGGCGAGTGTGTATGACGTAGAGGCGTCATGCACACAGGCTTCAGAAGGAGGATGAAGATGGCCGAAAGAGGCTGCGTCAGCACCGGAGAACAGACACGCCCATCTGAGCCACATCCACCGCAGAGACCGGTTTAGGTAAGTATTATAAAGTGTTTTTTATGTTCTACACAGCGGCCTGGGCTCTTATATACAGGCTGGGTGTCCAGTTGAGACCCGGTCACTGTCAGCCTTTATTCACATTGAGGCCTATTTTAGACCCTTGGTAAGGTTTTAATATTAGAGAGTGTAGGTACTGTCCCAACCGGGTATACCTTGTCGTTGGTGGGATGGCTTTATGCTTTTTTTGATCAAAAACAGTATTTACTAAGTACCCTATGTATATATGCACTATGCTTTTATTTAGTTACAGCAGGGTATATGTTCATAATTTTTCCCTTGGTTTTTCTTTGTCTTATATACAGCATGTTAGAATGCTGTATATAAGAGTCCACTGATGCTGGCCACAGCTTATAGAGTAAAAAAATGGTGACAGGTTCCCTTTAAAGTGAATGGAGCTGGGAGCTACAGGTCATTAATAGGAGCTGTGATTGGTTGCTATTGGAACAAAGGACATTCTTAGTATAAGAAGCTTATGTGTCAGTTAATATGATTTCAGTGGAGAGATGAATAGAGACAGACAGAGAGACAGAGAGATACAGACAGAGACAAATAAAGAGACAGACAGAGAGACAGACAGATAGAGAGACAGACAGATAGAGAGAGGAGGTTGGATAGAGACAGACAGAGGGAGACAAACAGAGAGACACAGAGAGACAATTAGTTACTATCCTGGGCAGCTCCGGGTACTACAGCTAGTAAAATATAAAGCACAAAACCCCCAACAGATGGAACATATACAATAAATACACAAAATGCCACATACAATAAATACTTAGAGAATATGTAAATCATACAAATCTGTGGGAAATAAATAGTGCTTGAGCGAATCAGTAGGCAAGTTGAATTTGGCTCGAAATTTTCTTCCCCAATTGGATTTTTCCAAACTCAAATTTTTGGTGATTTTTTTTGTGGCGGGTCTAGCCAATTGGCAGCGAGCCATTATTGTGCTGATTTATAGTGGGCTGGGAAATTGTGAAAAAACACTATAAATTTTGCTTTGCAGCTCACATGTTCCGGCCTCGTAGCACCCCAAACTGGGCCACCACGCATCTCCCTCCAGCTTCTTCTTATTTCTCTATTGCGCAAGGTCTCCCTTCCTCCATCTTCCAATTTTCTCCATGGCTTCTAACGCCAAGTAAGTATCCAAAGTCACTACACACATCATAATATTGCAAGATGCATCTTTCTAGGCCCGGACTAGGCCTTGGGCAAAACACGTCATGATGTCAGAGGCCTGTTCTGCCACTGCTCAAACTGAATATAAAAGAGCAGAAGATCACTTGCCATGGAGAAGCAAAGAAGAGGCCAGGGGGATTGGTGAGGAGGACTGGATGGAGGATGGTTGGTGTGGGGTGGAAAAGGTAAGTGGTGGGTCGAGCGTATTTTTAATCAATAATTTACCCTATGATTATCATGCTCTGGGGACTAGTGAGGTGCGACCATTTCTTGGTCATATAATAGCAAATTGTTGAATTCAATTTTGGCATATTTGCTCATCACTACCACTAATATCTTTTTGCAGGAGATATGTAACTTTTCCCTCTTGGGTCACAATGCAAGCTGTCAGGCACAAGGGCCTGGATGTGACTGTTACCTCTGCACAGTGACTGCCTAAAGCTGTATAAGGGTGGCTTTACACGCTACGAGATCGCTACAGCGATCTCGTTGGGGTCACAGATTTTGTGACGCACATCCGGCCGCTGTAGCGATCCCGTTGTGTATGACTCCTAAGAGCGATTTTGGATCGTTGCAAAAACGTCCAAAATCGCTCCTCGCTGACATGGGGGTCCTCTCCCAATTATCGCTGCTGTTGCTTGGGCGAAGTTGATCCTCGTCCCTGCGGCAGCACACATCGCTACGTGCGATGCCGCAGGAACGAGGAACCTCTCCTTACCTGCCACACGCCAGCAATGAGGAAGGAAGAAGGTGGGCGGGATGTTCGTCCCGCTCATCTCCGCCCCTCAGCTTTGATTGGGCGGCCGCTTAGTGACGCCGCTGTGACGCCGAGCGAAGCGCCCCCTTATAAAGGAGGCGGTTAGCCGGTTACAGCGACGTTGCCGAGCAGGTAAGTACGTGTGAAGCTGCCGTAGCGATAATGTTCGCTACGGCAGCGATCTTCACATATCGGCATAATGATAGGGGCGGGTGCTATCACGCTCGCCATTGCTAGCATCGGCTAGCGATGTCGCAGCGTGTAAAGCCCGCTTAAGAGTGGTGGACAGTGATGGTCGCATTCCTGCCCCTGAAGACACCAATCACATCAATCTTGTGTAATGTGAATTGTGTCTTGCTTCTTTTGAATATTGTGTTATGTGAATTGTAATGTCAGGTATAATATGGCATAATGTATGTTGTGATATTTCCCGGATCCGAATATTCCTTTCCCAAGAAACTGCAAAAACCCTACTACATGCCCTTATTACCTCCCGCCTGGATTATTGCAACCTCCTGCTCTGTGGCCTCCCTTCTAACAGTCTCACACACCTACAATCTATTCTAAACTATGCTGCCCGGCTCATCCACCTCTCCCCCCGCTACTCCCCGACCTCTTCTCTCTGCCGATCCCTTCACTGGCTTCCCATTGCCCAACGACTCCAGTTCAAAACCCTAACCATGACCTACAAAGCCATCCACAACCTGTCTCCTCCCTGCATCTGTGACCTAGTCTCCCGGTACCTACCTGCATGTAACCTTTGATCCTCACAAGATCTTCTTCTCTACTCCTCTCTCATCTCCTCTTCCCACCATCGCATCCAAGATTTCTCCTGTGCCTCCCCCATACTCTGGAATGCTCTGCCATAACACATCAGACTCTCGCCTACCTTGACAAGCTTCAAAAGGAACCTGAAGACCCACCTCTTCCGACAAGCCTACAACCTGCCGTAACCCTCAGTCTGATACAGCGCCGCACAACCAGCTCTACCCTCACCTACTGTATCCTCACCTATCCCTTGTAGACTGTGAGCCCTTGGGGGCAGGGACCTCTCTCCTCCTGTACCTGTCTGCTTTGTATTGTTTATGATTATTGTACTTGTCCCTATTATGTACACCCCTTTCGCATGAAAAGCGCCATGGAATTGATGGTGCTATAGTAATAAATAATAATAATAATAATAGACTAATATATGGTTAAACTCAGTAAGGTCACGGAGTCTCGCACGGCCATAGTCACCATCAACTCTTTGGGTCCCACTCCCACCAGCAGTTTCTGACCTTCGTTGGACAAACCTCGTCTACTGAGTATCTCTGTGCTGACCTTTTTGCCCAAGTCTATACGAGTCCTCCAATATAGGACTAGTACAGCTAGAAACAGTCGCACCCGAGTTGGGGTCTTGGACTCACTATGGTGGGATAGTGTACTCTATTGTCTCATCCTGCGTTTGAGTCTCTAATACTGGTTTTCGTGTCTTGCCAGAACCACCCCCGTCTCTGGACCTCCGGTGTTCAGCAGCCTTGCCCACTATTTTCTCAACAACTCTCTTGTCCTTTTATCTCTGGGTGACTATACTACTGTATATACAACTCTTCTCATTAGTCTTAACTGTTTACCATCTCACTGCCCCTGTTGCTAGGCAACCTCCAATACAATAATGAGAATAGAACAATAATGAGAAGTACCGAAAACTGGCCACTAGATGGCCACATATATGAAACAAGCATTAACACATTATTCACATCAACACTATTTACATCATTGAATTGTGGAGACAATTGTCTTCTTCAGGACAGGGGACATGGAGCCCAGCGATGCCAGGATTGACTACTGCTCCCTTGACCCGAACCTGTAGTTTCATAAATGCCTATTAGACTATGCCAGTAATTAAATTCAACCCCCCCCCCCCTCTTTGGTGCCCATTTGTAATTTCTTGCCTGTTTAATAACCTCCTGTTACAGAAGGGTAATAAAGTGGCCATGAATAGCAACTGGACAAAAAGGAGGGACTGGACAAGAGATTTTCTGTTCCCTATACCTGTTTTCCATTTATTAATTCACAGAGGAAGAAGTCACAGAAGAACCTCTCCGAGGTGCCCTATAATATATGTACCGTAATATAAAAAGTGATTAATAAAAAGCACTCATACAGGTTAACCTTTTATTCTTGCTGAAAGTACCAAAGGAATCAGACACTGAATTGCACCATCAACATCAGGAGCAGAGGCGGACATATCATTGCTGCAGCCTGTGGATATGCACAAGGGCCCAAGAGGTTGGGGGGGCCCATTTCTACCTCCAAATCAGGTGGAATTCTACATTTTGATGAACTCATAAACAGGGCCCATAAATTGTTTTTCCACAGGGGCCCTTTCTGTGTGTGTCCGCCAGTGATCAGGAGGATTCATGATGCTCTCCTTTATTTTGGCCATTTGGTTCCCCCAGCAGGAGGAAAAAGCAATGACAGGACCAAATAGGAAATCCTCCGAGTGGCATCGATCAGACGATCATCTCATTCTCATTTTGTATCATTTTGTGGGATCATGATATTGTGACTATAACACTATAGGCCAATTTACACGCTGCGACATCGCTACCGATATATCGTCGGGGTCACGTCATTAGTGACGCACATCCGGCGCCGTTACCGTCATCGCAGCATGTAAAACCAATGAGTGATGATCGACGAGCGCAAAAACGTAAAAAATTGTTGTTCGTTGACATGTCATTCATTTCCTTAATATTGTTGCTGCCACAGGTACGATGTTCCTCTTTCCTGCAGCACACATCGCTGTGTGTGACACCGCAGAAACGATGAACATCTCCTTACCTGCGTCCACCGGCAATGCGGAAGGAAGGAGGTGGGCGGCATGTTCCGGCCGCTCATCTCCGCCCCTCCGCTTCTATTGGCCGGCCACTTAGTGACGCCGCAGTGACATTGCTATGACGCCAAACGCACCTCCCCCTTGAGTGAGGGATTGTTCGGCGGTCACAGCGACGTCGCTGCACAGGTAAGTGCGTGTGACGCTGCCGTAGCGATAATGTTCGCTACGGCAGCGATCACCACATATCGCACGACGGGGGGGGAGCTATCGCTTGCGACATTGCTAGCAATCACTAGAGATGTTGCAGTGTGTAAAGCACCCTCAATAGTCAGGGGGGACAGGTTGCTCTAATATTTTAAGTGAACACTGCTGGAAATTACTAGATACAAGCATGACTATGTATAATGTATTGTGCAAATGTTTTAGGCAGATGTGGAAAAAATTGCTGCAAACTAAGAATACTTTAAGTTTTAATTTATTTTTATCAGACGATTAATTAAATAGTAAGTGAAGAAACAATAGTGAAATCTAAACCGGATCAATATTTGGTGTGACCGCCCTTTACCTTCAAAATGGCATCATTTCTTCTATGTACTTTGTAAAGATGAGCCAGGGGAGCCTCCGGCCTTGTAGTCGTGGCTGTAGTTTTCAGGCTTGTCCCTGGCTTCACCACTACCTCAAGGTCGGGAGCTGACTTGGTGGGGCAGAGTGTGATGGTGCATTCGCCGGACGGTGTACAAATGATCTTCAGGCAAAGGGTGGTGGTAATAAAAGACATCCTTTATTGTCCATAATAATACGGCAGCAGAATCAGGCACTTTCGGTGGAGCTGGGGGCAGCCTGCCCTAACGCACCCTCTGATGGGGATATGCCCGGAGTACTCCACTTCGCCGGGCTCCCACTCTTCGGTTACACGCACACCGGACCCACACCAGTTGCTTCACACCCTGAGGTTACGTTCCACTCCTTTCTCTCCGGCGCCCCCTGCTGGTCCCGCTCACACACTCTGCCCCTCGATGTTCTCACTCTCCCGTCCCGGATCCAACTAACTCACACACACCTAAACTCCTCCCCTGGTGTTAGCCGGCTCCTCCTTCCCCGGTGGCAACAGCCGTTCCACCCGGCCACTAGGGGGTTTCAAACATATTACATTTACAACGAACACATTTTTATTAATGGCATTTCCGGGCTAACTATGTTTTTCTTGGTAGGGGGTTTGCTTACCCACTACACGCCTCCCCTCTTAAAACCCGAGCCTCCCGGCAAGGCTCTATCTAAAAATCACATACACTTTAAAACTAGACATAACATGGGGATAAACTACGAACCAGTCCACAACAAGCGGCCCGGAAGAAAAGGGGCACCAGTCCAGCGCTCGGTCTTGGCAGTGCCCGGAGGCTTAGCAGCGCTCCCGGTCTTTGGTGGTGCCCGGAGGCTTAGCAGCGCTCCCGGTCTTTGGTGGTGCCCGGAGGCTCAACAGCGCTCCCGGTCTTTGGTGATGCCCGGAGGCTTAGCAGCGCTCCCGGTCTTGGTTGTGGACAACAGGAACACACAAAACAAACTGAAACCAAACTGCTCCCTCTTCGCCTTACGGAGGAGCCCCTGGCTCAGTCCAGCAGCGGACTCTCTCCGGGCTTAACAACTGGAACATGTAAAACACAACTTCTGCCGGTCTTCGTACAAGCCGACCAGGACACTTACTCCGGAGGCCAGGACCGCTTCCATTCGGCTGTTTGAGCCTGGATGTAGTCGCCCAGGGTCTGCCCAGGTTGTTGGCGTACCCTCCGAAAAGACACAGGAGCGTAGGGGGCCTCTGATGGCGTGGCCTCTTCAGTCCCCGCCGGGGGTGATGGGGACGCTACCCGGGGTGGTTGAGGTACTGGTTGAGGCACATCTAGAACAATCACCGGGTGGTTGGTAACGCTCTGATTGACCGCCAGCACCGCCGGGGTGTTCTTTTCCGGGTCAGCAGTCAGGCCGGGCATCACCTCCGGTGCTACCGCCAAGGTACGTCTGGGACGGGACGCATCGGTCGTCACCGGTTTTGACTGGTTCCGTCGCCGATTTTGGTGCTCTTCCCATTCCAGCTCCTGCTGCCATTGGGCCGCTTCACGTGGGGTCGGCATCCTGGTCACACCGACCGCGAAAAGGCCGCGGCTTCCCGCCTCGGGTAGAAACTGTACTTTTTCACCCGGATAGAGGGTGTGGAGGCGCTGCGGTAACCCTTCCACATCCAGGTGTACCCGGTTATAGAAATAGTCATCTCCGGTTGCCTCTTCCCGGATAAAACCATTGCCTTCCTGCTGGTTGAACTTCACCACTATACCGGTGGTGAATTGCAGCGCCAGCTCTTCGCCGCCGGGACCGGCCATCATCTCCTGGGCGATGGTTTCCGCGAGCAGCCGCTCCTGGACGGGGTCTGGTGCCGGGGACGGAGCCCTTGGGTAAAGGTTGGGAGACGGGTGTACGGGGTCCCAGAAAAAGCCCCGGTGGTCTTGCTCCAGCTTCTGGGCAAGTACTTTGGCCGGTTCCTGTCTGGAGGCAGATGGCGCTGCTGCCGCGGCGGCGGGCGGAGGTGTCTCGAGGTCGGCATAGGGGATCCCCAGGGGCCGATTCCCCACCGGCAACTGTGTAGCATAAGTCGCCCGGACTTCTGTGGTAGTGCCTCCGGTCGCTGCGTCCCATGTTGTCAGCCAGGTCACTTTAGCCGGCCGTTCTGATCCTCCTGGCGCGGCCGGGATGTCGAGAGGGGACACTCCGGTAGCTGCAACATGTTTGGGGCGCCCTCGGCCCAGGCTAGTGAGTGCCAGGGCGGTCACCATTTCCTGCTGCTGTTCTGAGGTATCCATTTCAAGAACTCACGACGTCTTTAGTAATGGCGACGGAGTCGATGCTGAGACTGGAGGAAGTGGAGGCGGGCCTATGTTTCCCGCTCTTGGGCATGCTCCACCCCCAGCCTCACACATCATCTTGACTTCTCCGCGGCGGTTCTTCTTTTTCTTCCAAACACCGCCCACTTCATATGTCTTTCTTCGTGCCCTGGGACCGGCACCTCCCCTCTTTGGGCGGAGTACTCCGAACTTCTTCTTCGGCACTGGCCAGCCCCAGGCTCTTCTTTTGGCGCCAATTTTTCGCGCCCTTTCTTCATCTTCACAGACGACGGCCATCTTGCCGCCATCTTGTGCCCGGTCCAACGCTGCAGGCACTGTATCTTCTTCTTCCCACCATGGGATCGGAAACCTTCTATCATAGTTCGGATCCTGTGCCCTAGGCACCACTTGATCTCCGACTTCTTGGGTCCCTGGCAGGGAATTCGCATCCTGCCGACTACGCCACATGTAAAGATGAGCCAGGGGAGCCTCCGGCCTTGTAGTCGTGGCTGTAGTTTTCAGGCTTGTCCCTGGCTTCACCACTACCTCAAGGTCGGGAGCTGACTTGGTGGGGCAGAGTGTGATGGTGCATTCGCCGGACGGTGTACAAACGATCTTCAGGCAAAGGGTGGTGGTAATAAAAGACATCCTTTATTGTACATAATAATCCGGCAGCAGAATCAGGCACTTTCGGTGGAGCTGGGGGCAGCCTGCCCTAACGCACCCTCTGATGGGGATATGCCCGGAGTACTCCACTTCGCCGGGCTCCCACTCTTCGGTTACACGCACACCGGACCCACACCAGTTGCTTCACACCCTGAGGTTACGTTCCACTCCTTTCTCTCCGGCGCCCCCTGCTGGTCCCGCTCACACACTCTGCCCCTCGATGTTCTCACTCTCCCGTCCCGGATCCAACTAACTCACACACACCTAAACTCCTCCCCTGGTGTTAGCCGGCTCCTCCTTCCCCGGTGGCAACAGCCGTTCCACCCGGCCACTAGGGGGTTTCAAACATATTACATTTACAACGAACACATTTTTATTAATGGCATTTCCGGGCTAACTATGTTTTTCTTGGTAGGGGGTTTGCTCACCCACTACATACTTCACGCAGTTTAAGGCCTCTTTCACGCGTTCGTGAAAAACCACGGACATTTTTCATGGACGTGTCAGAGTTGCGTGTTGCCTTCCGTGACCCGTGTTTATTGTGTAAGGGGTAGTTGGACCCCTGGTAGTGAAGGAACGTTTTCCCCCCCTGAAGACGCCACATGGTGTGGTGACAAATGGTACTGGTAAAATGTTACCTGTCGTTTTAGCTAATAAATGGTTTCCCCACTAGGTGCCAGTGTAGAGCAGTGGTTCCCCTGGTAACAGTGGCAGGGAAGGAGGGGCAGGCAGCCTAGGTGGGGAAGGAAGGGAGGTCTCTGAATGCAGGGCAGTGTGTGCAGGACAGGGGAGTAGTCTGATGTGACTGAAGAGAGAAGTCTGAGGTGCTGGGGGCAGAGTGTGGGAGTGAAACGTGGCAGGCAGCCAGAGTGAGTGCCCAGACAAAGAAGTGAAGGTAAATGGGAACGCCCGTAGAAAGGAAGAGAAGTAGTTCCCCGGCAAAGAAGTGGAGAGGTGAGAACTTATCCGGAGCCGGTAGTCTGTGCTAGATCTGCCCTATAGTAAATCCGGGTTCAGTGTGCAGCTACTAGGGGGTTAACGCATGTCCCCTGCAGGAGAGGGAAAGTTACCGGGGAAAGAGGAAACTGTCAGCAAGAAGTGTAACCTGTAATCCGAAGTGACTTGATGCTGAAGGGTGTAAAGAAGAGTGGAATTTGTGTTCAATAAAATGTTTCTTAGTTCATCAACTGCCTGTCTGTGGCTCTTTACTGGGAGTGGTGAAGAGGCCTGTGCGCCGAGAGAAAAAGGTGTCACCGAGAAGCAAATTGTCCACATGGAAGTGTCCCTGCCATCCACACTCTGCCCCACAAGCAACAAACCTGTCGTACAAGTGACAGCCGGGCCGGGGGTCAGCCTGCCGCCCCCTGGGGAAGAGACCGCGACTACAACCCCTGAGGCGCCCCCTGCCCCCGTTACAATTGCCTACGTGTGTGTGATGCCCTGGACGCCAGGTTGTCACAGGTAGGCCCTTACACAAACACCTTCCCCCGTTAATAAGGTGACATCAGCCAAACTACAAAACCCTTGTCACCTCCCTCCGGGTTTGATATTCACACCAGGGGGTGGAGCCAGGCGGTTGGCTCCGCCCACTGAGGAGTTCACAAGCCCTGAGGTGGGAAAAGAGTAGATTAGTTTTGACAGTGGAGAGGAGTGGGATTCAAGTGCAGACCTGTGTCCAGATCTGCCATAGTCTACACCAGGTGTCTGGGTCGGAGCCCAGTCACCTCTGGCAAGGAGGCAGACGGTGGTGGCCGCCTGCAGGAGCTGGGATTACAGCCAGTGGAACCGTAGGGACCGGGGACCGGCGGTGGCCCGCCGGTACCGAACTGGGGAACCAATTGGAAACCGGAGCACCAGGAGGGGTACTCAGACCCAGTACGAGGCCCAGAAACAACTGGGCTGAGTCGAATCAACTGATTGAGGACTGGATTTTAGGCCCTTTCCCACCTAAGACCCGACTGAAGACAACAGCCCAACCACAAGGGTAGAAAGCCACCGCCCAGGCATAGAGATCCGACGGGCCAGCGCCTGCATGCAAAAAGGGCTCTCCCGGCACACACCAGGCTAGGGAGTGGACTACCGTTGCTGAGGCATAGGAGTTGTCATTTCTACACAAGTGAGGTGCAGGAGAAAGGCGGAAACCACCAACCTGAAAAGGGGAGAAGCGCAGCCGGCTACGGGCACCGTTCACCATCTTGTTCGGTTTACCAGAGACTCCAGCGTGTTTGTAATAGTGAGTACAACAGTGCCTTCGGGCCGCGCACCGCACCAACACGACAGCACGCATCCATCCCCCCGCCTCAGCACCTCCGTCGGGCCCTCGGGACCATCATTCCCCCTACCCACAACACCGTCCCCGGGAGCCTAGTCAATGGTGTCCATCTATTCACCACAACCCGTAGGTGGCGTCACGAACTCAAAATCCCCTACAAACAACCGCAGCTCCTTTCAGAACGACGTGACCCCCGGGTCCGCGAGGAGCTCAAGCCATCCACCGACGAGCACGGATCCGAGCGGCTCGGCAGCCAGCCGAATCCCGAGGCGCTACATATGTTCTCCGTGTGTTATCCGTGATAACACACGGAGAACGGGAACTTTCTGCTTACATGCCTCTGGCGTCGCTGTCCGTGGAGCTGATCTTCGGTCTCCGGTCCTGCCGACTCTCCGCTGCTGCTGCTTCCGGCCGCAGTGAAGTGAATATTCAATGAGCATAATGAGCGGCGGTCGGCAGCAAGTGATAGCAGCGGCAGAGCCTGCAGGGCTGGAGAAGGTGAGTAAAGTTTTGTTTTTGTTTTCTCACAGACACATGTCTTCTCTCCGGTGCGTGTCACACGGGTCTGTGTGTGTTACGTATGACACGTATGCGTTCCGTGTGACACCCGTGATGCCGGAGAGAAAACGGACATGTCGGCGTGAGAAACACACGGACACACGCTCGGGTCCGGCGCTGCTGCGGCTGCTGCTGCTGCTCGGTGGCTCGAGCGGTGGGTCGGATCCGGGGACTTGAGCGGCGCTCCTTGCCCGTGAGTGAAAGGGGTGGTTGGTTTGGGGGATTTAGTCAGTGACGCCACCCACGGGTCGTGGTGAAGATAGGCACCACCGCTGCTGATGACGGGGATCCCGGGAGCGATGGTAAGGAGCAGCTGGGATGTTGTTTTCCCCCTCCGTGGGTAGGGGTCGGTGGTCCTGGGGCCCGGTGATGTTGTGACGGGGAGGCAGGGTTGGTGAGGTGCAGGGTTGCAGGGACAGCGCGGCGCGGTGCCAGATGGCACGGGTGTACTCACTCAGCAAGAAAGGTACAAAGTCCTCGGTAAACCAAACGGCTGGATGGACGGATCCCGCAACCGGCTGCAGTGCTTCTCCCCGGACAGGTGATGGCGGCTGTCTTTCCCTGCACCTTGATGTTCTCTTTTTGACTACTATGGATTCCCAATGGTAGTCCGCTCCCCGGTGTATTGGTACCGGAGGAGCCCATTTGCCTGCAGACGCTGGCCCTTGGGTCTCTAGCCTTAGGCGGTACCTGTATACCCTCACAGTGTGGGCGGTTGCCTTCAATCGGGACTTTTGCTGTTGTGAAACCCCTGGGGTTCCAGTCACATTCGGATCTGACTATTGTCGGCGGCTCCAAGCCTGGTCGGGGTCCGATGGCCCTGCCTGTGTGTGCTGGCTTCACTTCGCTCCCCGGTCGGTACCGGCGGGCCGTCGCCTGTCCCCGGTCCTACGGTTCCGCGTTGCTCCACCACTCCTGCAGACGGCCACCACCGTCTGCCAACCTTGCTGTCAGTGCCTGGGCCACAAACCCAGACACCCAAGTGCTTGCTCCTCTCACTTCAAACTCCTAAACTGTTCTCCTGTCACTTTTCCCGCCTCCAGGCCTGTGAACTCCTCGGTGGGTGGGGCCAACCGCTTGACTCCACCCCACCTGGTGTGGACATCAGACACTGGTGGGAGGCAACAAGGATTTTTGTTTGGCTAGTGTCCCTGTCTAATGGGGGTGGGGGCGTTTGGATGTTATTTGTGATGACCTGGCTAGGCCAGGGCGCCACATTCCCCCTTGGTGAAATGCAGACCGTCCACGGGCTGCCCGTCCATCACCGGTTTTATTTTTCAACTGGAAAAAAGATATAAATAACATGTAAAACATTTCAAACATAAGCATTTCTTGTGAGGACACTTCAAACGTTGCACATATAAACATAAACATTTTTAATAATGACGGACGGACGGATGTCTTTTGCTCTCCCACCCAAGAAACCTAGCCCTGATGCTGCCCCTAAGAAGTGGGCAGCACCCCATGACCCCAGTCCAGGTTCAGGCTGCCCGAGCGGGAACGGGTACGGTTACTCGCACCCGGCTGTCACTTCAGGGAACCCACGTCCTTGGGGGACCCCTGACCCCCGGAGGATGGCCACTGGTCTTGGTGGTGGCCGGGCCCCAGCCTTCTCCGCTGCGGGCCCTTCCTCCAATCTGCCTCTCCAGAGGCGGCTCTGACGGAAAATCACCCCTCAACTTATTTACAAGCCCACAAGTTCGTGGGTGGCCTGCCAGTTCTCGGCCATGTCCATGAATAGTCTCTCATGTAGGTGGAGTAAACACATAAAGTCCCTCCGGGGACAACTGGCCGGCAACGGCCGGAATAATCACACAGTCAATCAGGTAAAGCTTCGGTTTGATTTACTGTCATTCATTTAAACTGCTGAGGGTCCCAACGGGGGACAACGGCTTGCAACGGAGGACCGCTGCCATTACTGCTCACTTTCGTACTCCTCACCCGGCTCTAGGTGCAGAAGCACGGGTTCCAGCCCCTCCAGTGCACGGCAGGCGCGACGAGGAAGAGCTGCCCGGTATCCATTATTTCCGCTCCGAGGGGTGTAAGTGGCCTCCATGTCATACAGGCCAAAGACTCCCTCCTCCTTCGAGACAGGCTCCGTGTCAGCCCCCGAGCCGCTGTCCTCTGACTCCAGGGAACCACTGGTGGGACTTGGCAGGCCGGTAACGGTTTCCAGCTGAGCCCAGACTCGTGGCTCCTCAGTGGCAAGTGACCCGTCATCGGCTTGGGTGGGGAGGTCTGCTACCGGTTCGTCTATGTTACCCGCTCCAGCGGTTGATGGGCTGGCTTCCTCTCGGGCCTCCGAGCCCTGGCGGTGCAACACGGACTCTGCCACCTCCATCGGGGACGGTGATCTGGGTGGGGTTGTATGGGTGGTCAGCACAGGCGATGGGTCGGGCCCTGCTGGGGCCAGGGGTAGATCGGATCCTTCAGCCGCAGCGGCCGGTCCTCTAGGGACAGAAGGGTGTGGGTCTCTCACCAGCTCCTCTAGCATTGTCTCTATTTCATGCGCCCGCACGACCGCAGCCAGCTCCTCAATATCAGCGGTCCAGCGATCTAACAGGTTCCGAAATTTGGACCCGGTTGCGGCAGCACAACAGCATCACTTGGGTATTCAGCCAAGCCGCCGTCCCAGGGGCAGGCTCCGAAGACTCGGGCCTCTCAGATGGTGCGGACATGTTGCAAGCTGCTTCCAGGAACTGATTAGCTTTGCAGAGTCCTGGCGTCCCCGCTTTTATAGCTTCGGCTACATCAGGCAGACACACTCTCGCGCCCCCTTGGTAGTCTTCAGCACTTCCGTTTGTGGGGGGCGGGGCTTCGCTTTCGCGCCTTCCCTGCTCGGAGAAGATGCTCGAGCGGGAGATTTTCGCGCCAAGATGGCGGCGCTTCAAAATTGTCGGCCGGACGCCGCCGGCGGAGATCACAAGGCGCACTTCTACTGGTAAGTAGAGGGGTTCAATCCTGTTCGTGACGCCAAGTTGTCGCGGGCGGGGAGGACGCCGTCGCTGCTGCGCTCTTGCCAACGCTCGGGTCCGGCGCTGCTGCGGCTGCTGCTGCTGCTCGGTGGCTCGAGCGGTGGGCCGGATCCGGGGACTCGAGCAGCGCTCCTCGCCAAGTGCTTGCTCCTCTCACTTCAAACTCCTAAACTGTTCTCCTGTCACTTTTCCCGCCTCCAGGCCTGTGAACTCCTTGGTGGGTGGGGCCAACCGCTTGACTCCGCCCCACCTGGTGTGGACATCAGACAATGGAGGGAGGCAACAAGGATTTTTGTTTGGCTGGTGTCCCTGTCTAATGGGGGTGGGGGCATTTGGATGTTATTTGTGACGACCTGGCTAGGCCAGGGCGCCACATGAGGAGCCTGGCTATGGCGGTACGGGCCCGTAAGATGGAGGCCCCGCGCGTGGAGCGGGTAAGCAGCTACCCAGTCCCGGTTGACCCGGCCTACCCGGCCGCGGGATCCGATCTGCCCCCGGCCACTGCAAGCACCCAGCCACCGCCACCCTCGCCTTCGGTGGATGCTGAGCCGCTACCCCCAACACCGGCAGCGGAACTTCCAGCCCCAGTTAAAAGTGCGCAGGCTGCGACGCCTCCAGCCTCACCACCGCCCATAATCTCTGCTCGGATCCAGGGTTGCCGTGGCTCAAGGGTCTCCGGACCCGGGGATCGGGGGCACCCGAAAATAAAAGTGGGCTATTTACAGGGGATTAATGTTTGTGATGCCACCCGTGGTTCGCGGTAAGGGGAGTACCGCCACTGCCGATGGGAGTACCCAGGAGAAATGGAGTGGGGCAGGCAGATGACGTTCCCTCCACAGGTAGGAGAGGCCCCGGGACTCTGAACGGTGGAGTGTAGGGGCACGTGCTGCAAGTTGGACACAAGGGAAGGCACCGTACTCACTCAGGCCGTGTTGGTGTAGATGTGACCACAAAGCAGACTCTGACACAGTAGTAAACCAAGTCTCTGGGTGCCGCTGCCACTTCAGGGGAGCTCGTCCAGGAGTCCGCTCCCAACGGTTATTTAGAGGAGCGGTGCTCTCGATGGCTGATACTTGGGATTTTAGTGGGTTGCATAAGCTGGAAAGCCCTATCCTCCTCGTTATGTTGATGCCTTCGATCTCTGAGCTCTTGGGGAAAGTTCATAAAAAGACTATCCTCCACAGGTTAATTATCAGGTTGCGTGAAACTACTCCCTGATCTAGGGTCCAGTACCCCGCCGTGCTTGGTAGCGGTTTGGTTACTAGATTTTTTTGGTGCCGACCGTTTTCCCAAACTAAGTCTGGAACCCCTTTCTAATACCCTGCGACCGGGTCTCCGACTCCTCCGGTCCCAGACCACCATCTGCGACCTAGCCAACGTCTCCCACGGAGCTCCAACTCCGTTGAGCTCCTCACTCTCTTAGGGCTCCTCACTGTTCTAACTCAGCCCCTCTCACCAGTTTGCCCGACCCCTAGGCAGGTGGCCCTGTTCCAGCTAGACCACCCACTAGTGTGCCTGATAGGGTGTGGTGAGAGGTGTGGCTAGGATTTGAATGCTGATGGAGCAATACCACAGGTTAGGATCCCAGAACCATGGAGGGTGAGTTCTGCACCAGAAGGGAAAGGAGTGCAGGACCCTGTGACACCCTGACTAGTTCAGGGCCCAGGGCATCACAGACCCACTTCCCCCTCATCCTCTTACCCGGGCATGACACACCAAATGTTGCTTCTTCCATTCTGAACCCTGCCATGTGTCCAAGCAGAACTTTTTGATTACATGTGGGGACATCGCCGTGCTCGGAAGAAAATGGGTATAAAACTGTGGGGTGTAATTTTTGTGTTACCTCTTGCAAAAATGAAACGTTTGGGGCAAAGGCAATATTTTTGTGAAAAAAAAGAAAATCTTCAATATGACGAGATGATATTAGCAAATTCTATGTTCTATCTGTGAGTTCAAAATGCTCACTATAGCCCTGGATAAAATCCTTGAGGGGCTGCCACAATTCAGCATTCTGCAGTCACAGAGACTAAAGGGTGCTTTACACACTGCAACATCGCTAACAATATATCGTCGGGGTCACGTCGTTAGTGACGCACATCCGGCGCAGTTACCGTCATCGCAGCGCGTGACACCTATGAGCGACAATAAACGAGCGCAAAAATGTGAAAAATCGTTGCTCGTTGACACGTCGTTCATTTCCTTAATATCGTTGCTGCTGCAGGTACGATGTTGTTCGTCGTTCCTGCGGCATCACACATCGCTATGTGTGACACCGCAGGAACGACGAACATCTCCTTACCTGCGTCCACCGGCAATGAGGAAGGAAGGAAGTGGGCGGCATGCTCCGGCCGCTCATCTCCGCCCCTCCTCTGCTATTGGACGGCTGCCGTGTGACGTCGCTGTGATGCCGCATGAACTGCCCCCTTAGAAAGGAGGCGGATCGCCGGCCAGAGCGACGTCGTAGGGCAGGTAAGTGCGTGTGACAGGTGTTAGCAATGTTGTGCGCCACTGGCAGCGATTTGCCCGTGTCGCACAACCGACAGGGGCGGGTACCCTTGCTAGCGATATCGGTAACGATATCGCAGCGTGTAAAGTACCCTTAACTGTATACTTTTGTCCCTCTTTTTACCCCAACAACCATTTAACCCCTTGCCTCCGCCACCAATTTTCATTATTACAGTCTGCATTTATCCCTCCCTTTTTTCATGTTCCATTTTTCTGCTGATATAGTTTTGAATGTGTACCGCCCCACGGGCTCGGCTGCGACCGCCGAGCCGCTCGGATCCGTGCTCATACTGCGGGTGGTGGCTCGAGCCTCTCACGGACCCGGGGGTCACGTCGCTCTGCAAGGGAGTTGGCGCTACACGCGGGGACTTGGGTGAGGAGTTTCACGGCCGGGGACGCAGTTGTTTGGCTTGGATTGTAAGTTCGTGACGCCACCCACGGGTTGTGGTGAATGGATGGACACCACCGCTGCCATTAACTAGGCCTCCCAGGGACGGTGTTGCGCAGCTTGGTGTTGACCCCTCCATGGGTAGGGGAGCGATGGTCCCGGGGGCCCGAGGGAGTTGCTGAGGCGGGGGGAGCGAGTTGGACGCTAGTGCGGTGCGGCACGGTGCGCGGCCCAATGGCACTGGTGTACTCACTCTGACACAATACACTGGAGTCTCTGGTAAACCAAACGGAGTGATGAACGGGGCCCGCAGCCGGCTGCAGCTTCTCCCAGAATAGGTTGGTGGTTTCCGCCTTTCTCCTGCACCTCTGTGTGTAAATGTTTGACTCCTATGCCTAGACACCGGTAGTCTTCTCCCCGACTTGTATATGCCGTAGGATCCCGTTTGCCCGCAGACGCTGGCCCTTCGGGTCTCTATGCCTTGGCGGTGGCTTTACCCTGTATGGTTGGGCTGTTGTCTTCTAACGGGACTTGTGTGGGATAGGTCCTAAAGTCCAGTCCGCAATCAGTTAATTTGACTCGGCCCTGTCGGTTCGGGGCTTCATACTGGGTCTGAGTACCCCTCCTGGTGCTCCGGTTTCCAATCGGTTCCCCGGTTCGGTACCGGCGGGCCACCGCCCGACCCCAGTCTCTACGGTTCCACCGGCTGTAATCCCAGCTCCTGCAGGCAGCCACCACCGTCTGCCTCCTTGCCAAAGGTGACTGGCCTCCGACCCAGCCACCAGAGTAGTCTACAGCAGGCCTGGGCGCAGGTCTGCCCTTGGACTCAACCTCCCTCCTTCACTGTCAAAACTACTCTGCACTGTCAACTTGAACTTGTGTCTGTGTTTTCCCGCCTCCAGGCCTGTGAACTCCTCGGTGGGCGGAGCCAACCGCCTGGCTCCGCCCCCCTGGTGTGGACATCAAACTTGGAGGGTGGTGACAAGGTTTTTAATTTGACTGATGTCACCTAATCGGGAGGGGGTGTGGTGTTGTATGTTCCCAACTAGGACGACCTGACTAGTCCAGGGCGTCACAAATGTAACCATTGATTTTTCCATTCAATGTACTTAATAACTGGTAAAACACTCCAAGTGGGTTGAAATAAGGAAACAAACATCCAATTTCCAGCAATTGTTTTTGGATTTCTTTTTCCCACTATTGGTAAGCATGCTCGGAGCGGTAGTCATGAGCGAGCGCCTCGGTTTTCTCACCCTGGAACACTCCAGACAAAGTGTGAGTGTGTGTGGAAGCTTTATCTTGTTACAACAATACTTCTCGGCTGCAGGCCGGCTCCTTATCTCCTAAAGCACATTGTGTGGTAATTTTTTCAAGGTCATTAAAGAAGGGTGCGCAACAGTTAAAAAGTTCATGCACTTTACTGGCAGAACGTTTCAAACACTGTTCCATTTTGCTTGCGACACGTTTCAAGCTTTGTTTCTTACAAGGCACTGACATGGACCGACTCTTCCATTACGGAAGCTGATGTGACGCCCCTGGACTATCAGGTCGTCACAGGGTACTGCACAAACTGCCCTTCTGTGCAGTACTCCAAGTCCCTCATGGTTCTGGGTCCCTATCTTATGGTGTTGCCTCCAACAGCAAATCAAATCCTAGATACACACTGCACCACACCCACCAGGCACACCAGTGGACTGCTTGAGTGGAATAGAGTTGCCCACCTGGGGGATCAGGGAGGGGAGGTGAGGAGTGTAGTCAGTCAGTCAGTGAGTAGTCAGTGGAGAGTTGGGAAGTAGCCCTCGAGCTGTGAGGAGCTCAGAGGAGGTTGGGAGTGGTGGCTCCCAAGAGAAGCTGTCTAGGTTGCAGACGGTGGTCTGGACCTAGAGGAGTCAGACCCCGGTCGCAGGGGATCGTGGCTAGGTGCCTGGACCTGTCAAGGAGGACAGTCAGCAGCCTGACACTATCACCGGTCCGGGGCCAAAGGCACGGCGGGGTACACGGACCCTAGGTTGGGGAGAAGCTTCAGGCAATCCAGCAATTAACCTGAGGAGAACGGAGCCTTTATGATCTGTTCCCACCTGCTCCAGAATCGGGGCACTAGCGCAACGAGAGGGATAGGGCCTTCCAAACAAACGGTCCAGAAAATCCCAAGCGTGAGCCCTGAGAGCAGGCTCCCACACTTAGCCAACGTTAGGAGCGGGGCACGGCAAGTTTCAGACTACTAGGCTACCACGTTGAAGTTAAACTTAGTGCCAGGAGGCAGGTCACGGATCACCTCAAGCAGCAGCGAGACCCCGAGATTTGGTTTACCCGGTTGTCAGCGTCTGCTTATTGACTGAGTGAGTACCTGAGTGACCCCTGCATCCCACGGCATCCCACCGAGTCCTGGGACCATCCCCTACCCGTGGAGAACGACGACATCTAGCTGCCCCTCTTCATCATCCCGAGTACTCCCAATGGCAGCAGCAGTACTCCCAATTACCGTACACCACGGGTGGCGACACGAACTATATCTCCCCTGTAAATACCCCCCTTCTTCATTTGAGAGTGGCCCCTAGCCCCCGGGTCCGGAGACCCTCGAGCCACGAATCCGAGCGGTTCGACCGCTGAGGGGGGGCACACTGATATGTTCACATCGGCTACCAAGGAGGGAGAGGGGATTCGGCTCATCTCTATCCTATGGATATCTAACCACACGGGTCAAGGTGTATCGCTTTAATTAGAGTACCAAGCACAGCTCTGCTATTTCTCCGGGGTCATGCCTAGGGTCTTTTCCCGTGTTCCATTGGCCTTTTTTCGCTCTCTAAATGGGTCCTCGTAACAAACTGGTCTGTCACTGTCCGCACCTTTGCACACTGCCTGTGTAGTGGGGAGTCCTCTCTTGTACCTCAAGGGAACTTCGCCTGTCATCCATTTCCGGTTGCTTCTGCTTCCTCCTTTACATTGCTTCTGCCTTAAGGGGGCTTTACACGGTAGCGATATCGCTAGCAATTTCTAGCGATAGCGACCGTGTAAGTACCCGCCCCCGTCGCGCATGCGATTGTTTGTGATCGCTGCCGTAGCGAACATTATCGCTACGCAGCGTCACACATTTTTACCTGGTCGGCGGCGTCGCTGTGACTAGCGAACAATCCCTCCTTCAAGGGGGAGGGACGTTCGGCATCACAGCGACGTCACCGCAACGTCACTAAGCGGCCGGCCAATCAAAGCAGAGGGGCGGAGATGAGCAAGACGTAACATCCCGCCCACCTCCTTCCTTCCTCATTGGGGCCGGCGGCAGGTAAAGAGACGTTCCTCGCTCATGCGGTGTCACACATAGCGATGTGTGCTGCCGCATGAGCGATGAACCACAACGCTAAACAACCCTTACCGATTATTGACTTTGGGACGACATCTCCATGGTGAACGATTTTCACCATTTTTGAGGTCGCCTAAGGTCGCTGGTAAGTATTACACGCTGCGATATCGTTAATGACGCCGGATGTGCGTCACTAACAATGTGACCCCGACGACAAAACATTAACGATATCGTAGCGTGTAAAGCCCCCTTTAGCTTTTCTTACACAACACTGCTTAAACCAGTAAATACCCTTCACTATTTTCCCCTCACTGTGGGCCGGCTCTAAACCTGTCAACACAGTCCCTGTTCCTGAAACCCAATCTTCCCCCTACAACCAAGGAACCCATAATTGGTGACATCTAGTGGTGACTGGTAGCACTGCGTCCATACATGTTAACACAATTAGGGTATGTGCACACGATCAGGACACACTGCATCCTGGACGCAGCGGGTCCTGACCTGTGGGGCCGCGCGTCTCGTCCACAAGTGAACGCAACAGACCGCAGCTGCTCGTACCCACGATCAGGGTTCGGTGCGCTGTGGTCTCTCTCTTGTGTTCTCCCTACGTAGGACACTTGTGAATCCGCAGCAAACAATTGACATGCTGCTATTTTCAAACGCACTCCGCAGGTCAGTGTTTGCTGCGGATAAAACAAGCACAGTGGGCACGGGATTTTTAGAAATCCATCCACTATGTTTGTACTGTAGAACGCAGCATTTTGGACACATCTGAAGTGTGCTACATCCAAAACGTTGCAAATGCTGATCGTGGGCACGCAGCCTTAGGCCCGTTTCACACGTCAGTGAAAAACACAGACGTTTTTCACTGGTGTGTAAAACACGCACATGTCCCTGCGTGTGCCGTGAATCTCGGCACACGTGGGTTGTCTAAGTGCAATCCGGGCTCCGATCTCCGTGGCCCGTGATTGCACTTAGAGATTCACTCACCTGCGCCCGCTCCCGCTCTCCGTGGTGCTGAATCCTCCCGCGGTGCAGCATCCGGCCGGCGGTGACCCCTGCAGCAGCTGCTTCCGGGTCGGCTGTGTCGCGCATAATGAATATGCGCGACAGTAATCAGCCGGCTTAGAAGCAGCAGGCTGCACGGGCTGCAGAGAGCGCGCCTGAAGCCGGGTGAGTTAAAATGTTTATTATTTTAAATGCACGTTTTTTTCTGGCACGTGTTTCACGGACCACACCACTGCGTGGTCCGTGGAACATCAGTGATGCCAGAAAAAAATGGACATGTCTCCGTGCAGCAATCACGCACACGCGGGTACGCCGCACGGAGACACGTGCAGTGAAAAATCACTGATGTGTGAGCAGACCCATTCATTATAATGGGTCTGCGTATGTCAGTGATTCTGGTACGTTTAAAAAAAAGCACAAACGTACCAGAATCACTGACGTGTGAAAGGGGCCTTATACAGATAAATATACATCACACATAAAAGCAATGATGTCTTCAATAAGGTGCAAGATCATAGATCACCCTCATACACATTCATTGTTTTTACAGAATTAATTCATCACTTTCTATCATTTTCTTTCAGATATTGAAATTTTAAATAGGTGTGACTAATATGTCCCTCTTTTACTTCTTGCAAAGTTTGGACACTTCTATTTTTTTAAAGCATCCTTACTTAGAATGATTTTTTCCACACCTTCCTAAAACTTTTTACAGTACCATTTAAAAGAAGTTTGTCACCCCCAAAACGCAAATTAAATCTTTTATACAATCATGTAGTGGACTTATGGCCGCTTTACACGCTGCGATATCGGTACCAATATCGCTAGCGTGCGTACCCGCCCCCATCGGTTGTGTGACACGGGCAAATCGCTGCCCGTAGCGCACAAAATCGCACGGACCCATCGCACTACTTACCTGCCTAGCGACGTCGCTGTGACTGGCAAACCGCCTGCTTTTTAAGGAGGCGATTAGTTTGGCGTCACAGTGACGTCACTAAGCGGCCGCCCAATAGAAGCGGATGGGTGGAGATGAGCGAGACGTAACATCCCCCCCACCTCCTTCCTTTCGCATCGCGGGCGGCCGCAGGTAAGGAGAGGTTCCTCGTTCCTGCGGTGTCACGCGTAGCGATGTGTGGTGCCGCAGGAACGATAAACTTTATCATTACTGCTGCAGCAGCGATAATCGAGAATAGGGGGACATGTCACCGATGAGCGATTTTGAACATTTTTGCGACGATTCAAAATCGCTCATAGGTGTCACACGCAACGACATCGCTAAAGCGGCCGGATGTGCGTCACAAATTCCGTGACCCCAACAAGATCGCTTGAGCGATGTCGCAGCGTGTAAAGCAGCCTTTAGTCTCTATAAAAATCATACCTAGATACATATGTCACCAAGTTTGTTTTTTAAAAAAGTTTTATTACATATGTAAATGAGAGGAACCATCATCAATACATGAATACATCACAAGAACCATCATTAGTACAGGAATACATAATCAGAACCAAATAATCAATACAGAAGTACAGCACCAGAACCATGATCAGTACATGAATACAGCACCAAGCTTACTACAGTGATCAATTGTAATGTCAGGTCATCCCTCTATACAATTGTATCACGTTACATGAAGCTACAATTCCTAATATGTCATTAACAATGGTAAGAAGATGCTGTGAGTTCTTTTTACCAGCAGACTGCAGAGTCAGAACCTCTATCACTATATGAGTGCATCGCCAGAACCACCGTTAGTACATGATTACAGCACCAAGAATAGTGCAACAATCAAATATAATATCATGTTAGCCCCATACACTTATTGCTTGAACCTACAATTTCCAGTATGTCCTTAACAATGCTAAAGAGATACTAGGAGTTGTTGTTCCCAGTCATCATCACCAGACTGTTGACCATACAGGAACCACAGCACTTATGAGATGTAGTCAGTGCCAGAAATAAATATTTACATCCAGGTACCTTATAGGTGACATCTTATCTGTTTGGAGTCTTTCTTCTTTTCTTCTCTATCTGGTCCAGAAGCCATGATGATTTTTTTCAGGTCTTCTGCAGCACAAACCAACATGGCACCTTCAAATATAGCAGCATGAGGAAACTGATCCTGAATAAAAACATCTGCCCTATGCTATGCCCCTGAATAAATTGCTCCCTGCACCAAATATGACCCCCAACACTGTCCCTCTTTAAGTACATGATCTTCATACTGGGCCCCATCTTCACACTCTCTTCTCACACTGTGTTCCCGCTATACTTCCCAGTCTCTATACTGTGCACCTTCCTCAAACTCCCCCTCCTTGTCATACTGTCCCTTTCTTGCTGTGTCTCCACAATGCCCTCCCATTTTGCTCCTTTTTTTATCCTGACTCCCAAACTACCCAGGTTTTATACTATGTCCCCTTATACTTTTATCCCAAAATTTTCCCTCACATTTTTCTCCCAACATGTCTCATCACACTTTTTTCTCCCATATAATTCTCCCCCATATGGTCTCCTCACACACTTGCCTCCCCACTCCCCATTCTGTTGATTACAAATTTCTCTCTCTCCTGCTATAAATGCTGAGAACATCATCAGTCTCAGAACTTTAGTGCAACCTCGCACTGCGCCAAAATTTTGCTAATTTTCAAAGCTTTTTACACCAGAAATTTGACGTAAAAAGTTTGATGCATTGGAAGGATGTCAAAATTTTGAACTCAACCCCTGATTAGCCGCAAAGTGGGGTACAATTTATGTAATATTACATGTGAAAGGGAATTGCACTTTAAGACACAAATTATTCCCCTCCCAATAGCTTGTAACTAAGTGGTATATTATATAAGGATTTCATTTTATATGGATTACACAATTTTTCTCTAAAGAATGTATACAATGTGTTTATGCATGCCACTCTTGCTTTCCCTAGTTAAACCGAAGTACAGTATCGGGCACGTCATCATACTGACAGGCTGGTGTGTGGCAATACCTGGCAGGTCATAGATAGGTATCATGTTTCATGGTGAGACATGCAGTTGGCAGCCACGGTGTACACATTATACGGCTACAATGCATGTGTAGATGTCCCTGACTGCATGTGACTATCTAATTGGAAGGAATTACACAAATGTTGGAAGGTGGTAATTTGTGCAGGAGATGCCGAATACAGAAAATTAACATCAAGATAAACATTTTTTTACAAATACATGTGAGATACATGAGACTAAAGCAAAATTAGATAGATAGATAGAGAGATATGGGATGGATCGGGGTGCATAATATTTTTTTATTCCAACGGCCACATTGGAAGGGGTATTTACATGAAGACGTGATCAAAACCACCATTAGTACAATAATACATCACCAGAACCAAGTGTTAAGTATTGAAAAAAGGATTTGGAGAGCTTCGGCTTAGTTTCTGCTTACAAAAACTAACTTAAACTGAGTTTTTGGAGCAAAAACTCACCAAATCCTCTTCATAAAATACTCAAAACTTAGAGATTTGAGATTGTTTTAAAATAACCATTAAGCATGTTAAGGATTGCTACATGTGTAGAACACAACAACTGTCAGTACATGAGTGTGGCATCAGAACCACTATCAGAACCAGAATACAGCACCACAACCATCGATAGTACATGAGTATCTCATTAGAACCATCATCAGTACATTAGTGTGGTGGTAAAACCACCATCAGTACCAAAATCCAGCACCAGAACCACAATCAGTACATGAATACAAAGTCAGAAACACTGTCATTATATGAATGCAGTGCCAGAACCACTATTAGTACATGAAAGCAGCAGCAGAACCACTACCAGTATATAAATGCAGCTCGATAACCACTATTAGTACATGAATGCAGTGCCAAAACAACCATCAGCACATAAATGCAGAGGCAGAACCACCATTACTTTATGAATGCACCTCCAGAACCACCGTTAGTACATGAATACAGCACTAAGCATAGTGTACCAATTGAATGTAATGTTATGTCAACCACATACATTTATACTAATGAGATGTTTTCAGTATCACAAAATCATTTACATCCAGTTACCCTATACAGTAGGTGACATCTTCCCTGATTGAAGTTGTACACATCCATTTTGTCTCCACATAGTTAAGACATCCATGATGAAATTTCTTAGCCAGAGCTAGGCTCTGCAGACTTCCCTGTTCTCTGGTCTACTGCAGCTTATCCTGACTTGGGGCCCTTAAAAATAAAAGAATCGTTATACTGCCAAATAAAAATAAATATCTTACATGCTGCACCCCTGAAAAAATAATTGCCCCTCAGTGTGCTTCCTGTGCAAAATATCCCATATACGTTCTCTCTCCATAATATAACTCTTTCCATAATGTCCTCCACACAATAATGCTCCATAAGATCCCCCCACACTGAACCTCTCCATAATATCCCCTCTACACTAAGCCACTCCATATTATCCCCCGACACTGAGCTTCTCCATAAAATCAACATCCCCTGCCACAGCCCCTCTTCATAATGTCACCCTCCACACACACCCTCTCCATAATGTCACCCACTCCACCCTCTCCATAATACCCCAGCCACACTGAGCCTCTCCATACGATTACTCTTCCATGTTGACCCTCTCTAAAATATCCTCCCAAACTGCCCCTATTCATATTCTCCTCACACTGCCCCCTATGTACAAAGTCCCACTGCCCCTCGGTATATTGTGCCCCTTTAATAATCACCCCTCTACATATTGTCTTCCCTCCTCCTGATAATTACACATTTAATCTTTGGATCCTCCATGCAGAGCTTACCGGAGCCAGAGATCCCAGATGCCTCTGCAGCACCAACAGCAAGCAATGTGATGATGTCAGCAACGTGCTGACCTCATCATGCTGCTGCACGTCGGGGACAAGGACGGCAGGCGCTCCTCTCCTCTGTTCCAGTCCCGGCACCACAGTCTTCAAATGTATTCACATCTGAAAGGCTGGGCAGGCCTGGGATAGATAGAAATATAGATAGATAGAAATATAGATAGATAGATAGATAGAAATATAGATAGATAGATAGATAGAAATATAAATAGATAGATAGATAGAGGGATAGATAGATAGAATAAATCAGTTCTGCATATATAACACTGTTTGCTGCACGCACTATATATTAGAGGTGGCGGTATGTCGCATATGTTCGGAGATGATTATCTCAGTCTTGATGATAATATGCAGGCTGACATTATCACACCCCGTGCAGTATCTGTAACATCACTGATTAGGAATGGTGTGACTGAAAATCTGCTAAAATTACCACATTTTCTGCATAATGGAGGAATACATTAAACTGAGATCTTTTCCTGATTTTTTTCCCCAGTGTTTTAAAGGGGCACTTAACCTTAATATAATTGGTATTATTAAAATCACTTGTTTTATCATTATTTCTTTCCCAACAGCCAACTGTTTTTTGAGAACTGGCGGAGACGGTCCTGAGTCTGCAGCAACCTCTTTTCACCTTAATGAGTACTCTGGGGAGAAGACAGAAGTGGTTTTTCATGGCTTCTGTCTTCTCATTTGCAGTCTATATGTAGTGACTAAAGCCAAACATAAAATGCATCTAAAAACCAATGCACAGTCATTTATACAGTATATTTTATATACAGTATATGGGCTGCATTGTGCTGTCGAGCGGTGGAGGTCCAGGCACTGAAATGGAGCTGTATGGGCTCAGTAGTAAGTCTATGGGTCTGCACACCACTCTCACAGAGCAACTTATATACTCATAAATTTGCTATTTTTCTCTTTACTTAACATCCAAGTAAAACAATCCAATTATCCTGATCAGACTCTGAACACAGATTGATTAGAGTGGGATTTTTTTCTCTCCACCTACTCCATTCATTTAGGTTTTGAAAACCGGATGTCTTCCGAGTGTGATCTGATGATTTCCATGGACCCATAAAATTAGGGGTACTTTACACATTGCGACATCGTTAGCAACGGCTAGCGATGCCAAGCGTGATAGTACCCGCCCCCGTCGTACATGCGATATCTTTTGATAGCTGTCATAGCGAAATTATCGCTACGGCAGCTTCACACGCACATACCTGCCCTGCAACGTTGCTCTGGCCGGCAACCCGCCTCCTTCCTAAGGGGGTGGGTCATGCTGCGTCACAGCGACGTCACACGGCAGACGGCCAATAGAAGCGGAGGGGCGGAGATGAGCGGGACGTAAACATCTTGCCCACCTCCTTCCTTCCACATAGCCGGTGGAGACAGGTAAGGAGATGTTCCTCGCTCCTGCGGCTTCATACACAGCGATGTGTGCTGCCGCAGGAACGCCAAACAACATTGTATCTCCTATTGGTGCGACATTATGAAAATGACCAACGCTACACAGATCACTGATTTTTGATGCTTTTGCGATCCTTTATTGGCGCATCTAGGCTTTACACGTTGCGACGTCGTTACCGGCGCCGGATGTGCGTCACTTTCGATTTGACCCCGACGATATCGCAGTAGCTATGTCGCAATGTGCAAAGTACCCCTTACACTGCTAATTTTGATCCAACATTCAGATCAAAATCTGACGTCACCCATTTGTTCCTCAGATCAATAAATTGGACATATGCACAGCCCCATAAAGTAAAATGAGTACGAGTGCAATCAAAACCATGAATAATACTCGTCCTTTTTAAATGTTGTTGTTCACAAGCCCATACACAGATAAAGTCTGCATTGTGGTCTTCCCCCCTGTGTAATAAAAAAAAACCCAAAAAAACAGAAATCACTTACCAATCCAGACAATCCCTCGCAGACCCACTTTCATCTTCTGGTCAGGTACTTGCTTAATGATATAGTTAGCATGATTATGTAATTGCACTGCTCAATCATAGGAAAAAGCGCCAGGCCAGAATCTGAGAAGGGCACCCTGCAGCCACCCTGCAACATGCAACTGCCAGCAATATAGCTACAGGAACACTTCCTGGCAGGGGTGTAACTAGGGTTCGATGAACCCCGGTGCAAAGTTTGGACCTGGTCGCCCCTTCCTGTTGGTCAGATGTATGGGCCTTATAATGTAGAAATGTCCCTCATCTTGTTCTGATGTACCCAAATTCCAGACTCCTTTCTGATAAATATGTCCTCCATTTTGAGATATATATATATATATATATATATATATATATATATATATAGCTCCCATCCTGGTGAATGTCCCACATCCTAGTAAATATGTCCCCCATCCTGGTAAATATGTTTCCCATCCTGATATATATATGTTCCCATTCTGATATAAGTATCTCCATCCTGGTAAATATGTCCCTCATCCTGGTATATATGCAACCCATCCTGGTAAATATATTTTCCTTTGTGATATATATGTTCCCATCCTGGTATATATGTCCCCCATCCTGGTATATATGTCCTCATCCTGGTATATATGTCACCATCCTGGGCACATCCTGGTATATATGTCCCTATCTTGGTATATATGTTCCCGTACAGAGCCCATCCTGGTATGTATGTCCCCACCCCGGTATATATGTTCCCTACCTGGTATATATGTCCCCATCCTCGGCCCCTCTAGGTATATATGCCCACATCCTGGTAAATATGTCTACATCTTGGTATAAATGTCCCCATCCTGGTATAAATGTCCCCATCCTGGTAAATATATCCCCTTCCTGGTATATATGTCCCTATCCTGGGTCCCATTATGGTATATATGTCCCAATCCTGGTATGTATGTCCCCATCCTGGTTAATATGACCCCTTCCTGGTGTATAGGTCTTTGACGCAAGAAAAATCCCCAAAACATTATTCTCACCATCCCCGGCTCCCACAATGTGTCCGCTGTAGCCAGTGCACAGTGGGTGGCAGCTGACATCGGTGTCCGTGCTATAACGACACATGACGTCACTGTCCTGGAGACGACAATCTTCAGCTGCCTGCTACTGCATACAGCATTTGCTTTTAAACATCAACAGTTACTAAAATTTATAAGAACAAATACAGTTAAGCAAGTGCAATAAATCTGTTGGATGTTGTGCGGATGATCGGTATGGCATCCGATTGCTTTTTGCGCATCCATAAACTTCAACAGGCAAGTTTCGTCTCAAATATGGACGAGATTAGTGCATGCTGCTGGGTTTTTTGTTTTTGGTCATCTGACCAGCATTTTGAACATTGCTCCTAGTTTTCACGGACAGAGCTCGGACCTAAAATATAGTTGTGTAAATGGAGTGCCCCTACACACCATCAGAGTTTTCTCTCTGACCTTGTAACAAGTCCATGAGTTTCCAGTGATTTCTCTCCCTGCAGCTGCTCATGTGGTTGATATAGTGCTGTGACTTCCTGCTGCGCTAGAAGCAGAGAGAGATTCTTCATTCATTTTCTAGAGAAAGAGAGTTCTGTAACTTAGAGACACCCCTCACACCGATGATAACTATCCAGGAAACACTGAAGGAGCATGGGATAAGAAAAAAATAAAGTCTCCGGGATGGCAAATGTTTATCTTAGGACAAAATATGACAAATATTGTGCTGCTGATGACAAGTCCAATACTTGTACAGTCATGCTCTGCACGACTTAGCAATAATTAATGATTAGTTCCATCTTATCTCCACACGTGTGGTTTCCTGGAGTCCAGATTCCTAGTTCCTTTATTTATGTATGGATGAATGTATTTGTGTATGTTCGATGTGTATGTTTGTGTGTAATTCTATGTAGTATCTATGTATTTATGCATAAAACATTATTTGGAAGTGTATATTTATGCACAGAATATATAAAGAAAATATATTTAGATATGAGTTGAAGTGAATAACCAATTTGAGATTTATTTTCTCATTTTTTTTTACTGGAAGCGGGAAAACTGAATAAACACAAAGGATCTGTCATGATGTTCTTGTGGCTCTGCTCTCTGCAGAGCCAGTGTGTTCTGTGTGTTTTCGTGTTGTCTGTATTCTCTGGAGCTGGTGGGAGGGGCCTTTTCGGTCGTGCCCCGTTCCGGCGGATTGCTCTGCCTTATCTTGGAGCCATTTCACTCGGAACACCGCCAGTGTTATTTCCTGCTCTGCAGTATACGTTTCTGGTTCCCATGAGTTCCTCTCATCTTATCTTGGTACCTGGTTTTCTATTTTCGTGTTCCTTCACTCTCCCTGCCTTGTCTTTGCTCCCTGCCTCTTGACCTCCAGCTTATGTGACCCCGGTTCTGCTTGCTCCTCTGTACTAACACGTTGTAATGGCTGCCTGGATCCACACACTCAGACGGGCTGTAAAGGATAGGCTAAAGGGAAGCCACTCGCCAAGCAGGACCCCCAGAACCCTGAAACCCTTTAACCCCTATACAGGGATTTGGAATTACACAGGGCCCTGGAGATCACTACCTGTGGAAGGCTGCAGTCAGAGAGAGTAGTCATCAGGCAGGGTCAAACCAGGAATTGCGGAACAGGGACAGATTCTGCAGGCAAAGACGTAATCAGAAACAAGCAGAGGTCAAAACTGGATCGGGCAGCGATGTACAAAAACAGCAGGCAGGAGGGTAGTCAGGAAACAAGCGGTAATCAGCACACGAAATCACAGGACGAAACAGGAGCCAGAATTCTTAGAACTATCTCTGGCAGAGGTCAGCAGACAGGAGGGGAATTAAAAAGGGTGTGGTGTCTTCCCATAGGCTGTAGCTGAATGATGGTACCTCAGCTGGGAGACACCTGCCACCTACAGTCATCCAGTGGCACTGCAGATCCCCAGGAAACCCAGACCACTGGATGAACGGAGCCTGCGCCCACAGGCGCTGCTGGCATCGACTCCTCTCCCATCACCAGCACCATCCACGGCAGGAACACGGCATCGCCTGGCGATCAGAGCAGAAGTCGATGGAGTGGACTCCGGTGGTGACGTAACACATGTCCTCTCGGCTCCAGACCCCAGCGTGTACTCTGACCATGGCTCTGCTCCCCTTCTGTACCTGAGGCTACTTCCTGGCTTACCGACCTCCGGCTTGCATGTGACCGTGGCTTCTCTTGCTCCTCTGTACTGACATTACCTCCCGGCTTCTGACTCTCGGCTTGATCGACTACTCTGCAAACCGTTTCTGCTTAGGTACTAGTGACCCCTCGCGGGCTTGTGCCTCACTACAGGATTGGAGAGGAGAGAGTATAGTAGTAGGAAGACAATTTAGTAGAGAATTACTGTAATCCAGGTGAGAATGAATAAAAGCGTCAGTAAGAGTTATTGCAGAGTCATTGGTAAGAAAAGGTTGAATTCTAGAGATATTTTTGAGGTGCAATTGACATGAGCGAGCAAGTGAACGAATATGGGGAGTGAAGCAAAGATCGGAGTCAAATATAACCCCAAGACAGCGGGCGTGCTGCTGAGGCGTAATGGTAGAACCACACAGAAATGGTAATATTGGGTTTGAGAAGGTTAGGAGAGGGAGAAACATTGAGGAGTTCAGTTTTGACAGGTTCAGTTTTAGATAGAGGGAGGACATTATGTTGGAGACAGTAGATAGACAATCGCTAGTATTATGTGATAAGGAAGCGGTGATGTTAGGGGATGATGTGTATAGTTGGGTGTCATCAGCATAGAGATAGTACTGGAAACCAAATCTGCTGATGGATTGTCCAATAGGGGCTGTGTATAGAGAGAAAAGGAGGGGACCGAGGACTGAACCCTGAAGTACCCCGACCGTAAGGGGAAGAGGAGCAGGCAAGTAATTTTTATTGCACGATGAACGTCATGAAACAAAACCCAAGGAACAATGGTGACATTGCCGTGTTTTCGTCACACTTGAATATTTTTTTCACGGTTTCCAGTACATTTTATGGTAAAATAAACAATGTCATTCAAAACTCCCCTCTTCGCACAAGAAAACAAGCACTTATACGTATGTCAATGGATAAATAGGAGAGTTATCGCTCTTAGAAGAAGAGGAGGAAAAAGTGAAGGCGCAAAAACAAAAATTGGCTGTGGTGGGAAGGGGTTGATTAAAATGAAAGCGCTTTTTACATAATATGTAAAGTTGTAACGTGCACAGAATCAACATGTTGTAATACGTAAGCAAACAGTAACAACTCATCAGATTTTTTAGCCTGTTCCACAGCACATTAATGTCTACTGTATGTAGTAATTAGCAGCGATTATGTCACACGCCAGTAATTCATCCCATTGTTTGCTGCACGTGACTGGATTTATAAATATGTCGGCTCCAGGCAAGTATTCTAACACTGATACACAGCAGGGTGCCAGAACTTCAGCTCCACTTCTTCTCAGGAGAACAGTCCCCAGAATTTTGGTGAAACATGGCCTGGTTCTTGGTTCAGATCATCGGGATCATCTGCGGCTTTGTTGGCATGGTGCTCACCTGGATCATTACCATCATGCCTCAGTGGAGAGTGTCTATCTTGGCTGAAAACAATGGCATAAATGGTCGTATCGATGGCGTCTGGATCAGCCGGTGGGATGGCTTGTGGACAACCTGTGTTAATCAAGCTAGATATTCCATGCACTGCGACAACTATGGATCCCAGGTGTCCCTGACCATGGACTTAAAATCTGGAAGGATCTTGATGAGCTTCGCTTTGACAATGACATTTCTTGCCTTCAGCTTCTCACTTGTGAGCATTCTGTTGAGCAAGTGTTGTAAAGACGGCAAGGTGACCAGACACTGCATGCGACTGACGGCTGGAATCCTCTACATTTTGAGCAGCATCCTCATTGCTATTCCCGTAATCTGGACCACCAGCAACATCCTCAGAAAAGCATATGATTCTTCCGTATGTAGTGGAGCATTGAGGATAGAGATGGGAGAAGCCCTCTTCTTGGCATGGCCCACTATCGTCTTCATCCTCATCGGAGGAATTATATTATGCTGTCATTGCAAATGTAGACATTTATGTATATGCCAAGAGGACAAATGTGACTATACACCAGCCATGGAAAGAGAGATGGTCTGCATGACAAGTATACCAGAGGCAGGACCAAACTGCAACCGCAGAGGCGTATACATATAGACACTGATGGGATCTTTCCTAATGGAATGCACTTTATAAGGACTTTACAAGGGTCCGGACCGGATTTTGAAGTTTGAGGGTGTTTTGTCTACGACCCTCGTGATTCTTAATTTATTATGCAGTATTGAAAATTGTTGTTCTAAACGTGGTCTACATGAAGGCTGTGAGTGTTGTTCGTGATGGCATGCATATACAAAAATAGTAAGGTATACAAGATATGTTTTATAGACCTGTTTTATTTTTTAAGACAGCATCTCCCTTGTCAATGTATAGTGCCATACCCTTTAAAGTCGTCCAAGCCCGTGGGATTAGCCAACAGTCTATTGTGTATGGGGGGCCTTCCGACTCTCCCAACCGTGTAGATATGGATCCGGTTATTGGAATCTTACCAGACAATCCTTTTCTCCAGTAGATAGGGCTCCATCATAGGGGTCTGTCCACAGCTCTCTCATGGAGAATACAGGAGCACTGCTGGTTACAGAGGAGTCAGGAGATTAAGCTGTTGATTGAATATTCGGTCTACTTTATATGTGGGTCTTTAGTTGCAAAAGCAGGCATTGCCCTGACAATGGCTCTCAATAAAGTAGACCCTATTCTCTAATCTCAAAAACCCCTTTAAGTGTTGTGTTCATGGTCATTGTGCTGCTAGTCAGCTTTAGTATGTTAGGTGTAACTTTATTTAATTATATTTACTGTAAACTTATCCATGGTAGGGGGGGGTATTTAAGGGGATGTCTGCTTTGAAACCCCTCTTTTTGTTAGACAGATGAATTAATCATTGGTTGTCCTGGTATTGGGACCACTAGTCACAATCAGTACACTGCAGGAGATCCTCGCAGCATGTGTTCAATTTCCTCACAGTGCCTCCGCAGGGCAAATTAAGTATTACAAAGCTTTCACTGAAATCAATCAGCAGTTCATACAATGTATGGACATGTTAGGTCCTTCAAAAATAGAGACGCTCTTTCAGATTTTGATTTGAGGAACCCTTTCTTAATCCATAAATTTGTTCACGTCTTTACCACGTTGACTCTTTTGTGCTTTTTGTATGTTGGACGCTTATGTGAAATGACACTTTCACAGATCGCACGCACTGAAAATGTAATTATTTCTTACTTTCTTAATGCCAAATGAAAAAGCTTAAAATGATATTTCATTCTGATGATTATTACATTAATTTATCTCTGTAAGACTATTGTCAGTTTATTTTTTGACCAAATTAAAAAAAAAAGTTTGATAAAACTCCATGTGAACTTTGTGCTTTACTTAATTAGAATACTTTGTTTTGATTTGCTCGGTATTATGTTCTGATTCTCAAAGCCTTTATTTAATCATGATAATTTAATAGCTTTTGTTGCAATTTATAGACAAGATAATAAAGTACAAACACAAAATCTATCACAGCTTGGAAGGTTGGAACAAAAGGTAAAGATCCCTACTAAGACACCTTATTTTAGCTGATTCTTTTGAAGAACTCCACTGGTTTGTCGTCCAGAAATGCCCACTGATTTATTCTCATCCATTGTAAGCATTATTAAAAATGTTTCATAATGTGAAATGTAACTCGTTTGGGGTGAAATAAGGTTTAGACCTACCAAGTGTCCTCAGGGGTTGGACCTCCCAAGTCCCAACCCATGAGGTCTCTCCCCTCATTTTACATAACTAAGTCAACTCAACAATGTTTACCAATGTCCATAAGTCACATATGGGCACTAATGTCTGATGGCTGTATTGACACATCTCCAGCTAAGTAGGGGGCTATCAACATTTGAAAATCCATGTTCGAAATGTTGCTAAAAGTCCTTACTAATGGTGCCTTCAAATAGTGTAATTTGATATGAAAGATTTAGCATAATTACTCATTACATCAAGAAGACACCCCATTAACCACAGTGTCATTAAAAGGGGTATTCTCATTTAGAATATGCCATAAATGTCTGCTACAACACAGTTCTCTAGAAAGGAACCCAACTGCCAACACCGGGAGTGGCGAGGTGACCGAACATGCTCAACGCTTCCCTTCATTGGGAACTCAAAGATCTAAAAAGTTGATTAAAAAATGATGGTGATCCTTGATGGACATGCCTCTAATTCTCAAAAATATATAGCTTTATTTATGATTTTGTATTATAGATATTTACATGACCAGAGCCAACTCAAGGTTTGGGCAGTCCCCTGGCCAAAGGAGTCTTAGTGGGCCTCTCTTTACTTTCATTTCTCCTTCTCAACTTCCAAGATTTAGAGGTTTGCTATAGAGTGAAATCACTCATTGATTTTTGTAGTACTAGCTGTTGTTTTCATGGTTACCATTTTGGGATTCATACAACTTTTTGAACTATTTATTCCATTTTTTTTTCTTGGGGAGTCTAAATCCGATAACAGCAGTTAGTCTCTGGTGCCAGCTATATTACAAAGCCAGCATCTGCATTGTTTGGAGTTTTCTCACTCTTGAGAGTAGAGATGAGCGAACCTTTGGAAGTTAGGTTCGCCAAGTACAGGTACTTTAAAAAAGTTCGTTTTTTAACCCTGACTTGATTCGAACCTCAATGGAAGTCAGTAATTGGGCAGTTCGTGACTTTACCCACATGCTGCCAACCATAAGCAGAACACTTCCGTGGGAGGGTGGACGGGGTTTTTCAATTTTTTTTATAGTTTGCGTGTGCACACTGCATCTGATTATGCTGATTTTACCCCAAGTGTGAGCCTGCATGTGGCTCTCACTGGGCTAAGCATCACTTATACTCAAGCACAATGCTGCTCGTTTGAGTGGTTTGCACTTATAACTCACTCGAACTTCGAACCAGATCTTTGATTTTTTTTTGAAAGTCGGTTTTCAAACCCAAACTCCAAACATTGAACCTCAGGTTGACTCATCTCTACTTGAGCGCTCTCTATACACTCAGAGCATCCAACCATATGTTGTAAATTGAAACCTGGGAAGAGGTCACCCACAGGCATTGTAGGCTCCGGCACTTGCCCGAGTTTGCACGATATCGGAATGGGTCGTATACAGATTTTTAAGAAAAAAAAATGCACAAGTAGTTTTTAGTATCTCGTTAAGAAATTCTTAGTTTCATCTGATCTACAGTAAAAATACAATTATTTCTTCTTATTAACAGGCTGTAACATTTGGTGTCTTGCAGTAAAACTTGAATTTTTCTCTGCCGGATGTCAGTCTTTTCAAAGAATTTTCTGGTAATCGGTTACGAGACATTAAATGTTTACTTTCCTGCCAACGTTTTTGCTGGACCCGTCATACGCCCCAGGGAAGACATGAAAGAATCGCTCTTGACTAACAGTACAAAGCAATGGCCGCATAACAAGGTACCGGAGCGATAGATGATATGCAGCATCTATTTACGTCTGGAGGGATGTCAACCAGTTCTGACGATCCGAGGCCTCAAAGGCTTCTGTGCTTGGAAGAGCAGCAAATACGCAGTGGTCATCAGCTTTTCAATTCACAACATCTCCCGAAATATTCTGCTTTAAAGCCAAATGAACTAGAAGGAGCTTGGAGACAAATCCCGCGTATGTCGCATCCCTGAGACATGTCCATCGTGAAGCTGGTGGTAAACAACGTACTCATTATTTTTACAAGGTCTTATAAAATAAAAAGTCATAATAAGCCTAGTTATATTACTGGAATTTCAAAAATGTTTTTCAGAGATTGCCCTATTGTCCTGTCAAGAACTGGATATTGAAGAACCTTTTTGACTAGTTCTTTCCATATTAAATAGTTTAAAAAGGGTTTTCTAGCTAGAGAAGACCTTCAGTTTCTGATGGGTGAGGGTCTGACTGCCCTCACTACTTCACTATGGGCAGAAAACAGTGTTTGGCAAAAAATAGCCTTAGTATTTCGCAGCTGTTTGCTGAATCATCAGTATTCATGTACCGTGAGGTGATTAACTATTTATTTTTTACTTGGGACATAGAACAACCATTATATTTACCATCACAGGATTACAGGAAGATCTCAGAAAGCTCATACAATACAGACGAACTATAAGGCTCTGTGCGCACAAGGCGTTTTTTTCACGCTGCGTTTTTTGTGCGTTTCTGTCTGCAAAAAACGCACAAAAACGCACCCACGGCAAAAAAAACGCAGCGTTTTTACCGCGTTTTTGTGCACTGCATTCAATGAGTAAAAAACGCAGAAATAATTGACATGCTGCGTATTTGTGGTCACCACAAAAAACGCAGTTACAAAAAAACGCTGTGTGCGGACAGCACTTCTGAAAACCCATAGACATTACTGGGGAAGCAATGTCACAGCGTTTTCAGCACAAAAATGCGTTAAAAACACCGCAAAAAACGCAGTAAAAACGTCTAGCGCGCACAGGGCCTAAAGCTATCTTCACTCAGGGTTTTTTTGCTGCATTTTCTTCTGCAGCAATACCTTATCTTGTGGCAGGAAGTCTCTTGGTGGTTTTCTGCGTTTTTGGTATGGTTTTTGTCTGGGCTTTTGGTGCAGTTTTTATTGCGTTTTAATTTTAATTAATTATTACAGTGTTTCTTTGCACTCTCAGTTAATGTTGGCCAGACCAAGTCCAGACCCGCGAGTGCCCGAGCTGGAATAGATCTGGATCTGGCACTCGGGTAATACAGTATATAAAAAAGAAAAAAAAACAAGTATGTGCTATATTTACCAGTCTCTGGCACGGCTGTAGCTGCTCCCGCGCCCACTCCTTCTACTGGGTAAATTAAAAAAGTTGGTGTAGGGTCCCCCCATGTTATGATACCCAACACAGATAAAGCAAATGCCTACAGCTGTGCGCTATCTTGGCTATGTATCAAAATAAGAGGAACCACATGTGTCATTTTTTAAATAAATAATTTAAAAAAAACATCGTGCAGTCCCCCCAATTTTGATAACCAGCCATGATAAAGCCCTACAGCTGGGGGCTGGTATTCTCAGGCTGGGGAGACCCATGCTTTTTGGGCCCTCCCAGCCTAAAAATAGCAGCCTGCAGCTGCCCAGGATTGTCACATCCATTAGAGTTGAAAATCCCAGCACTTTCCCAGCTCTTCCTGATTTCCCTGGTGCAATGGCAATAAGCGGTTAATCACAGCTGAGAGCTGCCACCAAGCCCAAGGTTAGTAATGGGTAGGGTCTATTAGACCACCTCATAACCAATCTGTAAGTGAAAATAAATAAACACAAACAGCAAAAAAATCCTTTATTTGAAATAAAATACAAAGAACACCATCTTTCACCCCTTTATTAACCCCAAAAGCACCTCTGCAGGTCCGACATGATCCACATGAGGTCCCACAACAATTCCAGCTCTGCTGCATCTAAAACTCACAGCACACAGCATAGAACATGACCGCCCACAGTGAGCTCCAGACAGAGATTGAGGGAGCTGCGCAATCAGCGGTGACATTACTCAGGTTAGTTACGGGCACAGCTGGAGGTTCTCACAGTCCTCCACCTATGACCGCAGATAACCTGACCTCAGGTGACCTCAATAAAGTCAGTGACCTAATTTCACGTAGGGTCACTGAGTTTAATGAAGTACCCTGAGGTCAAGCAGTGAATATGTATGAGGCTAGTAAGCGGCCTCAGAAGTAAAATCAGGTGCGAGGAGTATAGCTTTGCCCAAGCCTCGGTAAGTAACGCGCCTGCTACAAACCCCTATCGTTTCCCCCACCATTTTTACATTTTTAAATTGGATTTTGATCCTCATATTATATAAGGAATAGCGTCCGGCTAGAATCAATTCTGTGCTGGAAACGGGTTTTTATTAACCCGCTTAGACCCGCCGATCCAGGGTATCTGCGAGTCTGCCCATGACTGGGGTGAAAAACGAAGACAAAAAATTGATATGTTCATTCTTTTAATAATGCAGCAAAACCAAGGAGGTCGACAAAGCCGTAAGGAAAACACTGCAGGTGTGTGTGTGTGCATGAGATTTCTGTAATTTCATTAGTGTTTGCTGGGACGGTGAAAGCAGCGTTTTATTAGCATGGATTTGCATAAAACCAAGGTAAAAACCTTAATTAAAAAAGCTGCAAAAATGCTGCAAAAACTCCCTGTGTGAACATAGGCTAACAATAAACACACCGCCATCTGTCGTCTTCTTAGAATACTTCCTGGACAGTATAAGCCAGCAGCTGTTGTATACTGTATAGGTGACTGGCAAATGTCCTTGTAGTTGAAACCCCACAAATGTTGAAGTAATAGGCTTATACCTTTGATATTGATCATACATGCCTAGGATATTGAAGCGATGGCCGAGAGGTCCACCGCAGTGCAGAGTAGGTTACAGTACACAAGACGAGGTGCGAACAACAAGGGTGTATTTATTAACAGGCGGGGAAAGATGTGGAGAAGGCAGGTTCAGGCACGGGGTATACAGTGGCAAAATGTGATTTAACAACACTTTTGTATTCTCTAGCTGGTCCGCTCAATAGCACGGTGCTCCAACTATTACAGGTTCAAGAAACACAAAAAACAGTCAGGTACAATGCTACTCTACACGTAACCTCTCTGGCCTCTGCTAAACGGGCCACACGGATGCCGTGTTCTACCTACTGAAGCCTACTTTAGCCCCTTGTATGTGCACAATATTCAACTCACAGTGATGCTGGGGACGTGGATCCAGTCCCGGGGGCCCCCCAACAGCAGTCTCATCCGGAGGTGCGCACTTCTCCTGGGCCGGGTTAAGGAGATCAAAATCTTCTTCTTGCTTCAGATTCCTCGATGGTTCCCTGTTATCTGCAAGTCTCTCTCTCGATTCAGAAGAAAAACTCCAATTATCCGAGACACACCGGCTGTGTGTTCCTTCACACGCTAAAATCAAAACAGAAACTCACTTCTCTTCTTACACTCGGGCTGTCCATTAGCACACTTTCTGCAGGGGGAGCAGAACATTCCATTACCCCTCAACACGGGGAGGTTTCTGTCTCTTAAAGTGGCAGCGTGTTTCTTATTGTCCATAGCAGTAGCACCCCCCAATATGCCTCCCCACTTAATGATGGTCGTCCTCGGCCATCACAGCTTCGAGCCCACTGTGTTTTGAAGGAAGGTTCAAACCTGTAGAGGAGACAACAATGGCAGTACAGCAGACCTAGTACATTGTTCAACATATCAGATTGGTGGAACCCCTGCAGTAGACCTCTGAGATCTTCTAAGATCTTGACTATCAGGCTCGGCTTGACTAGCTTCCGGAGGAACACTTGCTGTGGGAGCTGCAGTGGAATCTTGGCTGGTCTCTTCTTCCCGTGGCAGTAGTGGCTCATCCATGGGATCTCCGTTTCCGGAAGGCTGAGGATCCGCCCCTGCATCGAGGACTGTCCACCAGTCATCATCATCACCAGGGCAACATCAGAGAATCCTAAGATGATACTTGACAGATCTCTAAGAGATGGAAGGTGGGCACTGACAATATGCCATATGTTCTGCACAACCCTGAGGAAGTTTTCAAATATTTTGGAGTGGAACTCCTCCTCACTGTTACACATCTCTCCCTGGTCTGAGCTCTGCTACCTTCACCAAATCTGTTGAGCTTTTTTGTGCTCCACATTGGGCTTTGCAAATAGACCAGTGTGCTCCCTTGTGATCATCTATCTGCTCCATACCTGCTTTCTGGTGTCCTGTCTGCCTGTGGCCTCCAGTGTTTCTGGTACCTGCTCCATACCTGCTTTCTGGTGTCCTGTCTGCCTGTGGGCTCCAGTGTTTCTGGTACCTGTTCAATACCTACTTTCCGATATCCTATCTTCCTGCGGTCTTCAGTGCTTCTGGTACCTGCTCCATACCTGTTTTCTGGTGTCCTGTCTGCCTGCGGCATCCAGTGCTTCTAGTACCTGCTCCATACCTGTTTTCTGGTGTCCTGTGTGCCTGTATCCTCCAGTGCTTCTAGTACCTGCTCCATACCTGTTTTCTGGTGTCCTGTGTGCCTGTATCCTCCAGTGCTTCTAGTACCTGCTCCATACCTGCTTCTGGTGTCCTGTCTGCCTACATCCTTCAGTGCTTCTGTTACCTGCTCCATACCTGCTTTCCAGTGTCCTGTCTTCCTACATCCTCCAGTGCTTCTGTTACCTGCTCCATACCTGCTTTCCAGTGTCCTGTCTGCCTACGTCCACCTGTGCTTCTGTTAGCTTCTCCATACCTGCTTTCTGATGTCCTGTCTGCCTACATCCTCCAGTACTTTTGTTACCTGCTCCATACCTGCTTTCCGGTGTCCTGTCTGCCTGCAGCCTCCCGTGCTTCTGTTGCCTGCTGTATACCTTCTTTGTGGAGTCCTGTCTGCCTGCAGACTCCAGTGCTTCTGTTGCCTACTCCATACCTGCTTTCCGGTGTCTTGTCTACCTGCAGCCTCCAGTACTTCTAGTACCTGCTCCATACCTGCTTTCCGATGTCTGCGGCCTCCAGTGCTTCTTTCACCTGTTTCATACCTGCTTTCCGATGTCTTGTTAGCCTGCGGCCTCCAGTGCTTCTTTCACCTGTTTCATACCTGCTTTCCGGTGTCTTGTCTGCCTGTGGCCTCCAGTGCTTCTTTCACCTGCTCCATACCTGCTTTCCGATGTCTTGTTAGCCTGCGGCCTCCAGTGCTTCTTTTACCTGCTTCATACCTGCTTTCCGGTGTCCTGTCTGCCTGCGGCCTCTTGTGCTTGCTGCTCACTCCCTACACGGCTTTCTAAGGCTGCATCATCAACCAGGATCCGCGTCCCCACCTGGACCTGGGCTTAGAGGATCCACCTCACAAATTGAGCTCTTAAAATTCTTTAGGACACTTCAAGCCTTTCTGGCACTGACCGTCACCGGTGAGTGGATTCCGTTTAGCCCCAAACCTCTTTCTGGACTGATAGTTACACCCACTTCCAGTCAGACCCCCTCCAAAACCTCTGGCGGGTACGATGACTTTTCTGAGCAGATTTCCAACCTATACTTGCATTAGATGTGAAAAATGCGCAGGTAAAAAAAAACAGGGGCAGATTTTGGTAATGAAAAATGTCTGCGCCAAAAACTCAGCGTGCACACATACCCTTAATTTGGCATCATGGTGTTTTGTGGTTTGGCTCTGCTACATTAATATTGGAAAAAGACAATTGCCATATCGAACAATTTCTGTATGAAATGATGTAAAATAAAACAACTACACCCTGAATGTTTTATTCATTCACAAAAACATGGACTCCGCTTTTGGAGTAACAGATGGGAAGATTATTTTGATATACCTGCTTTGCAGTGGTCGCCACGTCTATCCTCATTCCTGCTGCTTTCTCCGTGCCGCAGCCTCGGAGCCGCCTCAGACCTCTCCGGAATCACACACTCTGCAATTATCTCCCACTTGTATAATTTGCAGCTCTGAATCCAAGACAAAGAGCGGATGTGTTGCCATTCAGATAAAGTCCTGAAATGATTGGAAAGGTGGATTTGCAGAGATAAAAATATTTTCAGAAACAGATGTCCAAATCTTTTCTATTTCCCTGTTGATGGAGCTGAATGAGGGCTTTTATTTTTTCTTTTTCTTTTGGGACGAGTTGTAGTTTTGAATAAATCGGTTCATTTTTCATATAATGTACTGAAAATTAGAAAAAAAACAATTTCGTGCAGAGAAAAAATAAGGTGAAGAATAATAAAAAGAAATGGTGATTAAAAATGGAATTGTGCCATTGTTTTTTAGATGTTTGTTGTGCAGTAAAAAACACCCGATGTTATGATGCTCCATGTCAGTGTCGTTAAGATAAACCTGGCTAGTGAGTGGGCAGGAAAAGGACGCCAGCCCCTCCACCGCAACCCCCCAAAAAACGTTTTCTGAGACTCATAATTACGATATTTTTTCTGTGCAAAGGCTTGAAGTTTTTTTTTTTTCACGATTTTACTGACAGCATATTGGGAACATACATAATTTTGATATATATATATATATATATATATGTATATATATATATATATACATATATATATACAGTACAGACCAAAAGTTTGGACACAGCTTCCCATTCAAAGACTTTTCTTTATTTTCATGACTCTGAAAATTGTAGATTCACATTTTCACATTGAAGGCATCAAAACTATGAATTAACACATGTGGAATGAAATACTTAACAAAAAAGTGTGAAACAACTGAAAATATGTCTTATATTCTAGGTTCTTCAAAGTAGCCAACTTTTGCTTTGATTACTGCTTTGCACACTCTTGGCATTTTCTTGATGAGCATCAAGAGGTAGTCACCGGAAATGGTCTTCCAACAGTCTTGAAGGAGTTCCCAGAGATGCTTAGCACTTGTTGGCCCTTTTGCCATCACTCTTTGGTCCAGCTCACCCCAAATCATCTCGATTGGGTTCAGGTCTGGTGACTGTGGAGGCCAAGTCATCTGGTGTAGCACCCCATCACTCTCCTTCTTAGTCAAATAGCCCTTACACAGCCTGGAGGTGTGTTTGGGTTCATTGTCCTGTTGAAAAATAAATGGTGGTCCAACTAAACGCAAACCGGATGGAATGGCATGCCGCTGCAAGATGCAGTGGTAGGCATGCTGGTTCAGTATGCCTTCAATTTTGAATTAATCCCCAACAGTGTCACCAGAAAAGCACCCCCACACCATCACACCTCCTCCTCCATGCTTCACGGTGGGAACCAGGCATGTAGAGTCCATCCGTTCACCTTTTCTGCGTTGCACAAAGACACGGTGGTTGGATCCAAAGATCTCAAATTTGGACTCATCAGACCAAAGCACAGATTCCACTGGTCTAATGTCTATTCCTTGTGTTCTTTAGCCCAAACAAGTCTCTTCTGCTTGTTGCCTGTCCTTATGGAAACTAGAAAAGAGAAGCGCTGATAGGGTTTTACCAGATTACACATACGGTTTAGCATATATCACAATACACTCACCGATTCAGGTTGTGAGAGGTCACAACCACCATAGATAGCATCAGATAATGGCGGCTGCAGCGGCCCCACGTGTTTGCAGATCAAAGTGGAGAAGGAGAAGGGGTTAAACCCGCGCAATCCGCCAGATAAATTCAGAGGAGATGTTGATAATTCAACATAACCCATGGAATAAAAGAATGTTCTGAATTATCAACATCTCCTCTGAATTTATCTGGCGGATTGCGCGGATTCCACTTTGATCTGTTGCCTGTCCTTAGCAGTGGTTTCCTAGCAGCTATTTTACCATGAAGGCTGCTGCACAAAGTCTCTTCTTAACAGTTGTTCTAGAGATGTGTCTGCTGCTAGAACTCTGTGTGGCATTGACCTGGTCTCTAATCTGAGCTGCTGTTAACCTGCGCTTTCTGAGGCTGGTGACACGGATAAACTTATCCTCCGCAGCGGAGGCGATTCTTGATCTTCCTTTCCTGGGGCGGTCCTCATGTGAGCCAGTTTCTTTGTAGTGTTTGATGGTTTTTGCCACTGTACTTGGGGACACTTTCAAAGTTTTCCCAATTTCTCAGACTGACTGACCTTCATTTCTTAAAGTAATGATGGCCACTTGTTTTTCTTTACTTAGCTGCTTTTTTCTTGCCATAATACAAATTCTAGTCTATTCACCAGACTTCTGCACAACACAAGTGATGGTCCAAACCCCATTTATAAGTCAAGAAATCCCACGTATTAAACCTGACAGTGCACACCTGTGAAGTGAAAACCATTTCCGGTGACTACCTCTTAAAGCTCATCAAGAGAATGCCAACACAGTATTCATCTCGGATACGGAAGAGCTCATCACCGGTAAACCACCAACAACACACTCAACCAACACATAGCACAGGAGCTCTTCCACTGGGACTGGACTAGGGTAGGTGCTGGGGTGGCCATCACGAGGTATGGGACCTCTTGCCCACTAGTTCAGGAACCCCAGAGGCGGGGCACCAACACGGCTAGTTAGGAGCCATCACACTCAGTAGTCAGTCAGCTCCGGATGCAACAAGCGCCAGGTTGGATTCAGGAGGAGAGAAGCAGAGACACGGACAGTTCGGGACCCGTGGTCTGGAGCTGGAAGCTCGACCCGGGTTCTTAGGAAAAAAAGGGGATCCCAGGGTTCCGGGGAGTGCAGAAGGCACCCGTCACCCGTTCCACGGCCCAGGAGCTGGGGGTGGAGAGAAACCGTCGAAAGGTGATGCACAGAAGGAAACACCGGCCTCGACCTCCAAAGTATCCGGAATCGGCTGAAGCCCAACAAAGCGTAGCTCAGTGATCCAGCGGCAGTGTGTGACCGGTGAATAAAGAACTTGAACTGCACCCTCTGTGTCGTCCTGTTACTGCCGATGCTTTCAACATCGCGCCCCTGTGCTATAGGCGACTACTACTACTCCTATCATCCTCCCTGGGGCTAAGCTCTACCTGTGGAGAGCTGCAACACCCGAGCTGCGTTAACCTCTGCCCCAGAAGAGAGAGACCCTCCGCAGCGGCGGCTGATAATTGGCCGCACACCACAGGTGGCGTCACAAACAACAACTCTCATCGTCCCCATCCCCAGCTTTATTGACACCGCCGGGGTCACGGAACCGGGCAAGGGCACCGCGGTGACCCAAGGAGAAGCACCGTGGACCGGTGACGGGTAACCCCAGACCCTGTGGGCATGTCCATTACACCGGTAATGGAGGCTCTGGGTCTCACTCTTGTGAGGGGTCTGGAGCTGAATGTGGTCGCATTCCTCACTCACCCTCTTTGAGCTAAATGTGGCTCTTTAGGTTAGAAAGGTTGGGGACCACGGTCTTAGGAGAATAGAACGTGCGATCATTTTTACACTTTACAGCATACAACAGGCTGGGCTTCACAGGAGCATAATGATGGTTATAAAGCCTTCTATCAGGCTCTGGCTCCATTTCCAATGTGGGGCGTAAATTGGGGGTGATAGGTCCCAGAATGGATGTCTAATCGGGTCCATATCCAAGACTAACAACCTGTTCCTTACTTGTTCTGCTTCCCCTACTTCAGAGCATTAGAAACACTCATGTATGGCAGTGGCAGCCACCATTGACCAACAAAGATTGGGTCAAATGCATTTAAGACACATGACATGGCAAAAGATCTGTGGCATGACTCCCAACTTTGGATTTACTGTTTGTACCATGTCCCACAGCTTCACCTAGAAGATTTTGGTTTTTAGACCAAGTTAGGCTATGTTCACACAGGGTGTTTTTTGTCAGGCTTTTTCTGCAGCAAAACTTCATCTTTTGTCAGGAAATAACCTGAAGTTTTGCCACGTTTTTTTTGCCGAGGTTTTGCAAAGAATTTACATGCTCATGTCACGCAAGGTATGGACAAGTACCAAGTGAACGGCGAAAGGGAAGGGAAGGTAACCCCTGCGTGTAGGGAAAGGGAAGATGATGACCCCTGACCAAACCTACTGCTGGTCCCTGGGGTCCCTCACTACTCTAGATAGATTCTGCACCTATGTGGTAGCCGAATACCTGACCCTAGGTATCCCTAGTGCTTGGCCCTAAATAGAGAATGGATGGGATGAGCTCTTGTCGCGGGCGGAGGAGGGGACGCCGCGCTCTCCCTCCGCTCGGGTCTGGCCGCTACCCTCTGTGGTGGCTCGAGCGGTGGGCCAGATCCCGGGGCCTCAAGCGGCGCTCCTCGCCCGTGAGTGAAAGGGGTTTTGATTTGTTGGTGGGGGAGTTGGTGATTGTCCGTGACGCCACCCACGGTTGTGGTGATAGGGTTGACACCACCACTGCTCTATACGGGGATCCCGGGAGTTGTGACAGTGAGCAGCCAAGTTGTTAGCTCTACCCTCCGTGGGTAGGGGGGGTTGGTTGTCCCGGGCCCGGTGATGGGGTAAGGGTAGATGGTGCAGGCGGGTTGCGGGGCCTGGCGAGGTGCAGGGACGCGGGGGCAGCGCTGTGCCACACGGCACGGTGGTACTCACTCAGCCTGAGACAACGACACAGTTCACAGTAAACACTCGGCTGGAAGGACGGTTCCCACGGACGGCTGCTATTGCTCTTCCCCGGTAGTTAGCGGTGACGGTCTCTTTCCCTGCACCTAGTACAGTTGTTGGATCCAATGGGTTTCCACCGGTAACCCGCTCCCCAGCTTGGATATGGGCCGGAGGAGCCCCTCTTTGCCCGCAGGCGCTGGCCCTGAGAAACTGGTGCCTTGGCGGTGGCGGTGTCTCTCTCATACGGTTGGACTGTTGCCTTCAAACGGGACTTAGTTGTTTGGAGACCCAGGAGGTCCCCTTCACTGACGGATTTGGCAAACTGTACGGCGACTCCAAGCCTTGCCGGGATCCGAAAGGCCCCTGCCAATGGTGCTGACTTCTCTTCGTGTAACGGTCCGGTACCGCTTGGCCACCGCCCGTCCACGGTCCTTTCGGCAACTTCAAAAAGCCACTCCTGCAGACGGTCACCACCGTCTGCTAACCTTACTGTCTCTGTCCGGGGCACACACCCGGACGCAGTCTCACTGTTGCTCTACTGCCACTTTTCCTTCCTTTCACTTTCCCTGTCAGAACTAGACTCTACTCCTTCACTTCCCTAGCTTAACTGCTGCTTTTTCCGCCTCCAGGACTGTGAACTCCTCAGTGGGCGGGACCAACCGCCTGGCCCACCCCCTGGTGTGAACATCAGCCCCTGGAGGAAGGCAACAAGGGTTTCTTGTTTAGCTTTGGTGTACCTAGCCAGGGTGTAGGGTGTGGTGGTGTAGTTACCTGTGACCCCTGGCTTGCCCAGGGCGTCACACTCTTCATCAACTCCACTAAACACTACAGAAGATACAAGCAGGACACAGTGGGAAAAGCATGAGCTACTTATCCACAGACGACTCAGGTAGAAGTTCAGCAAAGTTTTCAGCAACGATACCACAGAAGAGTACAAGCCACCTGCTTGCACCCAGAGCTGGAGTGAACTGAATAATATCACCAGCACCAGTCCAAGGAAGGAAGGGGTATATAAGCATCAAGTGAATGCTGATGATCAGCAGCTGGGTGGAAGTCGAGCTCCTGCTGTGTCCTAAAGGGTGAGAGATGAATCCAGCAGGAAAGCTACCTATACCAATGAATACTGACAGCAGGAACAATGGAGAGTCAAGGAGCCAAATGCTGTGACCTTCTATGGCCAGAAACCACATGACTGTCACCTGTGACAGAATCTCATAGACTTTGCTGGGACTGTGAAGACAGAGTTTTATTAGTATGGATTTGCATAAAACCAAGCAAAAACCATATTGGGAAGTTTGAGAACATTTCAATATAGATAGAGTAACATTATTTGCTACAGCCTAAGTCAATGAACGCAAACATTAGAATGGGCCTGTAACTCTTTGGTAACCCTGCAGCCTGACATGATATCCATACTATATGTAACCTTTATATTTATTTTCATACTTTTGATGATACATTTACACGTGGAGAATACAGGGTGAGGTCATCTGTCTGTTCCCCTCCCATTGAGACGAAAGCTTGCGGCAATGTTGGCATTCTCATGGTACGACTGCTCCTGGCTCGGGATCAGGTAGTCAGGGCCTTGGAATTTTCTTCCGGGAGTGCAGCACAAGATTAAAAATACACACACACGTGGAAGGAATACATAACATACGCAGAACATGACAAGAGTATTTCATTGACTTGTATGGTATGTGAGACATGAGTCAGCAGACAGCAGACAGACTCCCTGCCTACGCACATTTCTGTATAATTTGTTAAATAATTGATAATTTGCAGATATAATGGAGCTAAACTTGTCATTTAGTGGTCTCTTCTGTACACTGTGGTCCTAACAGGACAGGGGCAAGTAAAGTTCAGGGGGAAACTGTCCCAGGCGCTAAGGTTATATTCACATAGAGACTTTTGAGGCACTAAAAAACAAATGAGCAGATTCCCAAAGCAATTTTGCCAAAATTTTGGGGTAAATTGCTTTGAAAAGTTGCCGAAGTTTTGTGCAATACGGTGTTGTTCTAAAAATTTTCATTGCAGTCTCGGCCAGCACCCTAATTCATTAGTGATGAGCGACTAGTAACTAGTTGTCACGGTGTGGACTAGGAAAGGTCCGGTGTGAAGCCAAACACACAACTTAACAGTGGTAACACCACGAAAAACAAGGGGTACACTGGGGACACTTTAACAATGGTAAGCCCTAATGCTAGTGAGAAGGAAGATGGACACCTCTTCCACTTACCGTACCCTGCACTCCTAGCTAGTCCCTATACAGGTTCCTCACCTGTCACCAAGCAGGAGCCTGAAGCTCTGAGTGACCCTACAATGGTCTTGGCTAGTGAGTGGGCAGGTAAGGGATGCTAGCCTCGCCCCTGCACTAAAACAACATACCAGGGAAGAAAGACAGACAGGGAGAAAAGACAAGGATGAACTGCTGGAGTCAGCACCAAGACTGCAGCCATCACAGCAACTTCAACAGAGGGTTACAGCAGCTCCTTCCACCTCTTGGCCCAGCATTCCAATGGCAAAAAATATACAGCACCCTCTGCTGGTAGCAGACGGTATATAAAGGGACTGGGAGTAGTCCCAAACCAGAAACACCTGACCGGGATTCAGAAGCTGCTGGAACGTAAACTGACATTAACCCTACAACTGCCAACAAAAAGGAAATCCATTTACTATTGAGAGCCTAGCATGGAAATGATTCTCAAGTCCTGAATCTATCACTAGTCTCATAATGCAGAGAGACAGGCATGACACTAGTCCTGTTCGGATTATTCGTAACAAATCCCACAGTAATATTCTGGTATTCATCACGAATAACGAACCTAATGCAAGTCCATGGGGAACCCGAGCATTTTTTTAGGAAATCTTTAAGAAAAATGCTCGGGTTCCTCATTCACTTGCATTAGGTTCATTATTCAGGATGAATACCGGAATATTACTTTAGGATTTGTTTAGAATAAACCACACTTGCCTATCCCTAAAACCGTTGGCAAAGGTGGCACACACAGCGGGAAGGCGTCCTGACTTAGAGGAGCTGTGGCGTTCTCTAGTTTGGAAAGCCTTGACTAGTGTGAGATTTGTGGTGAGGCATGCGGAGGCGCACGACACTCGTAAGATGCTCCTGATTCATTAAGAGCGGTGCTCTAACAACAGAGGCATAGCAAAGGGGGGGCGTAGGGGGCGGTACGCCCCAGGCGGCACGTGTCGGGGGCGGCATTTTGGGGGTAAAAAATAAAAAATAGAAAAACATAAAAGAAATAATAATTGTTGATTAAAACCCCTTAACAACCCATGACATACCCAGTACGTCATGGCGAAATCACGGCCCTGGAGCCCCAGTGGCTGCGATCGGTTTACAAAAACAAAAGATTCAAGCAGGAGGGAACCTCTGCCTGACCTCAGGAGGGATGGTGTCTCCCCCCCAGACCTACAGAGGCTATGATTGGCTGACGAACGCCGCTCAGCCAATCACAGCCACTGTGATGTTTCAGCCATTGAAAATGGCTCAAACATTGAAATCCAGCCATGATCAGTGCAGCTGTAGCTCTGATCACTGGCTGGAGCTGGGTGACCTTTGTTTCACCCGCCCCCAGCTCTGATTGGAGAGATCGGCCTTGTGACCGATCTCTCCAATCACCTTGCATCTGGGACCAGTGACCTGCAGGGGACCACTCCCCTCAGCTTTATTCCATCCGTGAAAGCCGAGGAGAGTGATCCCTGCAAGTGCCATTTGGTAAGTGCCCCTGATCCATCGCTGCCCCCGCCACTGCCCCCTTTCAGCCACGCCGCCGCCGCAGCAGCAGTACTTGTCACCACCCTTGATCTACCACCGCTACTGCCTCTGATCTGCCACCGCCCTCCTCCATCTGCTGCCCCCCCTCTATCCGCCAATGCCACATTTTGATGCTTTTCCGGATTTTTGAAGGTTTCTGGATTATTGACGGCCAACGGAGGGGGGTGGCAAAAGCAGTGGCTACGCAACTGTCTAACAAGCCCCTCATCAACCTCATCAAGTCCAGTGAGTAAATCGCCAGCCTTGATGAATAAGGGTCCAATAATTATTGGATGTTTTGGAAGAGTTTTCTTTCACCCTATGTTATTGGTAATTTGGGAAACATTCCATGAGGATCCGCTTCTAAGAAGTGACATGCATATTTTTTGTTTTTCGACTGCTTTTCAGAAAAAATAAAATGCTAAAAAAACTCCACATATGAATAGCAAAGTGGAAAATGATTTGGCAGGAGGTTCCCCCAGCATTTTTGATAGTGATAGCCCTCACAAACCTCCCACCAAGAATCCAACCACATACAACCCTAATTGATGGTGGCTTTGGAGTGATGATGTGTTGTGGAAGTCACCTGATTATGGTCACCAATCACACGCCTACTTCTGCTTGAATGGTGACATCTCACTTTTTGTATAAACACCAACCACAGAGGAGCCAGCCCCAGATCCAGGCTAGTGTCGGGGGGTGCGTATCTCGTCATTCCAAGCCACAGGGAAAGAATGTAATTTTGCCCGGACAACCCCTTTAAGCTTCCTAGACTTTGGCTGGAGAGCACAATGATTCCCCATACTCATTCCGTTCCGAGCACATAATATATTTCCATATAGGAGTTTAGAAGAGATGAGTATAAACCCATATGGGAGCGCTAATGGTGTAAAATAAGGATAATGCAGTCCGCCACTCACTCACAGTCCATGGCCAATGCAAATTTTACATTTCCATATATATCTCCTTGTGATCTGATTAATTAAGAAACTTGAGGTTTAAATCCATATTATAGACCTTGTATTCTCTTTGTTGCATTCCACATTAACATTTTTACACGGGCGCTGCTATGGCAGCGAGTTAGCGAACAAGATTTCTGCTAATAATTTACAAGACTGAGTCTGAAAATCAACCCTCGCCAAGTCGTGTTTCGATTTCATGATGAGACGTGGAGAAAGCCGGGCGCGTTTTCTGTTTGATGCTTCTATATACAGAGCGAAAACATTGGAATGAAGAGCGAAGAAGACGGAAATAAGCAAGAGATTGGCAAACACAAAGTGACCTGGAAATGTGCATATTCTGTGTCTGGCGTTGATACAATTCTCCGTGTTTGACATTCGAAGGAGCTACCTGGCTCGTCACTTCTATAGTCTTGGTGTGTTAACAGAAAAATAATGGACCCACAACTCACGTACCTTGTACAGCTGAAACCCGATAGATTCAGGCAAAACGAAAAGTAGTAGGATCAATTTTATGTTGATTTCAACCTGCTATGGAGGTAGATGACCCCTTACTCTGGACCCTTATGCCTGGCCCTTTACCTCTGACCCTTTACCTCTGACCCTTTACCTCTGACCCTTTACATCTGACCCTTTACCTCTGGCCCTTTACCTCTGGCCCCTTACCTCTGGCCTCTTACCTCTGGCCCTTTAACTCTGGCCCCTTACCTCTGGCCATTTACCTCTGGCCCTTTATCTCTGGCCCTTCACCTCTGGCCCCTTACCTCTGGCCCTTTTCTTCTGGCTCTTTACATCTGGTCCTTACCTCTGGCCCTTTACCTCTGGTCCCTTACATCTGGCCATTTACCTCTGGCACTTTATCTCTGGCCCCTTACCTCAGGCTCTTTACATCTGGTCCTTCAGCTCTGGCCCCTTACCTCTGGCCCCTTACCTCTGGCCAATTACCTCTGGCCCTTTAATTCTGGCTCTTTACATCTGGTCCTTACCTCTGGCCCTTTAAGTCTGGCCCCTTACCTCAGGCTCTTTACCTCTGGTCCTTCACCTCTGGCCCCTTACCTCTGGCCCCTTACCTCTGGCCTTTCATCTCTGGCCCTTTATCTCTGGCCTTTTATCTCTGTGTTGTGAATATCAGTTATGCTTTTGCTGCTGTGAGGCTCCCTCTTATGGCCAGGAATGGTTTGGACAGAGACCAGGTGTGTTGAGCAATGGGCGTATCCATTGCTAACTCTCTGCCTATTTAAACCCTGGTCTGCTGGCAGGCTATGCCGGATGTCAGTTGTTCTTTGTTCACCAGCCTGCTTCATCCTGCTCCAGACCACATCTACCCCAGATAAGTGCTTGGCTCTTTATTTGTTTCTTGGTTCTTTTTGCTCTTATCTGAGTTTGTCATTTGCTGTGGTTATTGTCAGTTTATTTGCATGCAGGGATCTTCCTTCTCAGTTGCTTAGCTGGGAAGCTCCCTGCAGCTATGTTTGGAGTATTGCTCCTATTAGTCCATGTGTTTGTTGCTTCTTGAATTTGTAATGGTTCCTGCTTTCTGTTCATTGGTATGACAAGAGCGCCTGATATAGGACGGAGTTCAGATCTAGTGATCTGAGGGCTTTTTGTACTATCAGGTTTTTGAATTTTTGTAGGGTTTTTCTCTGGCCACCATCAGTCCCTTTCCTATTCTGTCCTATTTAGTCAGTAGGGCCTCACCTTTCGCTAATCCTATCATCTATCTGTGTATTGTGTTTTCCTATATCACCGCAGTCTTTGAATGTGGGGGGCTTGCTATTATTTATCTATTTTCTGAGGCAGAGAGTTATTCATCTTTCCTTTCTTTAGCATAGCTAGTTCTCCGGCTGGGTTCGCGGTGCACAGGATGTTAGTTCACCCCTCGGCTACTTCTAGTGTTGATGGTTAGTAAGGGGATGGCGGCCAGATTACTTGCCAATGCTCTAGTCACCTTTTACCAATGATTTATGGTGGTCTTCCATGGTTCCGGATCATAACATCTCTAGCCCTTTACTTCTTAGATCTCTGTGCTGTGTGTCCTCTCCTGTAAATAAAGTTATACATGTAAAGCTGCTTGAACCGATCACCAGCACAAATAGAAAGCTCTACTGAGAGACTGGAATGTGGGGGAAACTGATGAAAGAAGGAATTCTGAGGAAAATATTAGAAAGCAGAAAAATAGTTAGATAAGTAACTGTGTATAGTGGAGTTTTCTGAACACAAAAATGAAAAATGATCTGGTTGTCCCTTTAACGAATCCACCAAACCACCTCATGCTTTTATTTCCATTTTTAGATCCTATTCAGCCCCTATCATTGTGGAACGTTATTGTTTACAATTTGAACTCTCAGGCTTCTCCTCCAGAGCAGTATTCGCACCATAGGTCTCTCACTCCCACCCCCAGAGTCCACCCACTCCGCTTACAAAGCACCATCCTGAGACTCCCATACAGTCTCTAGATGGATAAATGTCTGCCCATAGTTTCTCTCTCATAACATCCTCCCACTTCACACAGTATTTGATATCATGAGACTATGCCACAATAGTGTTACAGGCACTGATACTGGCCATATGCAGACTCAGTATACTGAGACTCTACATCAGAGGCCCTCTGCTTTGCAAACCAGAGACAGATACAGTGCCTACAAGTAGTATTCAACCCCCTGCAGATTTAGCAGGTTTGATAAGATGCAAATAAGTTAGAGCCTGCAAACTTCAAACAAGAGCAGGATTTATTAACAGATGCATAAATCTTACAAACCAACAAGTTATGTTGCTCAGTTAAATTTTAATAAATTTTCAACATAAAAGTGTGGGTCAATTATTATTCAACCCCTAGGTTTAATATTTTGTGGAATAACCCTTGTTTGCAATTCCAGCTAGTAATCGTCTTTTATAAGACCTGATCAGGCCGGCACAGGTCTCTGGAGTTATCTTGGCCCACTCCTCCATGCAGATCTTCTCCAAGTTATCTAGGTTCTTTGGGTGTCTCATGTGGACTTTAATCTTGAGCTCCTTCCACAAGTTTTCAATTGGGTTAAGGTCAGGAGACTGACTAGGCCACTGCAACACCTTGATTTTTTCCCTCTTGAACCAGGCCTTGGTTTTCTTGGCTGTGTGCTTTGGGTCGTTGTCTTGTTGGAAGATGAAATGACGACCCATCTTAAGATCCTTGATGGAGGAGCGGAGGTTCTTGGCCAAAATCTCCAGGTAGGCCATGCTATTCATCTTCCCATGGATGCGGACCAGATGGCCAGGCCCCTTGGCTGAGAAACAGCCCCACAGCATGATGCTGCCACCACCATGCTTGACTGTAGGGATGGTATTCTTGGGGTCGTATGCAGTGCCATCCAGTCTCCAAACGTCACGTGTGTGGTTGGCACCACAGATCTCGATCTTGGTCTCATCAGACCAGAGAACCTTGAACCAGTCTGTCTCAGAGTCCTCCAAGTGATCATGAGCAAACTGTAGACGAGCCTTGACATGACGCTTTGAAAGTAAAGGTACCTTACGGGCTCGTCTGGAACGGAGACCATTGCGGTGGAGTACGTTACTTATGGTATTGACTGAAACCAATGTCCCCACTGCCATGAGATCTTCCCGGAGCTCCTTTCTTGTTGTCCTTGGGTTAGCCTTGACTCTTCGTACAAGCCTGGCCTCGGCACGGGTGGAAACTTTCAAAGGCTGTCCAGGCCGTGGAAGGCTAACAGTAGTTCCATAAGCCTTCCACTTCCGGATGATGCTCCCAACAGTGGAGACAGGTAGGCCCAACTCCTTGGAAAGGGTTTTGTACCCCTTGCCAGCCTTGTGACCCTCCACGATCTTGTCTCTGATGGCCTTGGAATGCTCCTTTGTCTTTCCCATGTTGACCAAGTATGAGTGCTGTTCACAAGTTTGGGGAGGGTCTTAATTAGTCAGAAAAGGCTGGAAAAAGAGATAATTAATCCAAACATGTGAAGCTCATTGTTCTTTGTGCCTGAAATACTTCTTAATACTTTAGGGGAACCAAACAGAATTCTTGTGGTTTGAGGGGTTGAATAATAAATGACCCTCTGACAAAACTTTTCACAATTTAAAAAAAAAAAAAAAAAGAAACAACATTATTTTTTGCTGCATTTCACACTTTCAGGCTGATCTACAGTCCAAATGTCACAATGCCAAGAATGTGTAAACCTGATAAATCTGCGGGGGGTTGAATACTACTTGTAGGCACTGTATATCATCTCAGACAGATGTAGCAGAGCTGAGACGGTCAAATGTAGCAGAGCAAAGGCTACTGTAACCTCTCTGATCGTCTCTGCTCTGCTTCATCTGACTGTATCTGCTCTGTTACATCTGACCATCTCAGCTGTCCTACATCTGAGTGAGACAGACAGATGTAGCAGAGCAGAGACAGATGAAGGTAAAAGTAATGGTACTATTATGTTAGGTCTATGCAATATAATGTAATGTGGTTACTATATGGCAGTATTATGCTGGGTCTAGACAATGAAATCTCTTTACTAAATGGCGGTATAATGCTTGGTCTATACAATGCAATCTGGTTACTATATGGTGTCATTATGCCGGGTTTATAGAATACAATGTGGTTACTATATGGCAGTATTATGTTGGGTCTGCACAATTTAGTTTCGTTACTGTATGAAGGTATTATGCTAGGTCTGTACAATGCAATCTCGTTACTAGATAACGGTATTATGCTGGGCCTATAGAATGCAATCTCGTTAATATATGGTTAATATATTCTCCTCCTCATTGTACAATGACTGATAACACCTCTATATACAAGATAATAAATTCACTGCACTCATAGATTGTGATGCAAAAAGTTTTCCAAATTTATTGAGGCGACTGTGAAGTCATTCCGATGTTTCGACCCCGCCTGGGTCTTAGTCAAGAGTCGCTTCAAGATGGGTGCCTGAGATATGGAAATTTAAGTGGTTTAATAGCATTCGGTAGAGAATACCTTGAGGATAAAGGTCCTGGGTTTAGCCAGCGCAGCAGCGCTGTGGCTGGTGATATGGTATATCATGTGTATCCTCTATATACAGTAGATAACACAGGATCCACCATTCGCAACTGGTGATGTCACAGCTCACCTTCTCCTCCTCCTGTACAATGACTGATAACACCTCTATATACAGTAGCTAACACAGGATCCACTGTTCACAATAGGTGATGTCACAGCTCGCCTCCTCCTCCTATACAATAACTGATAACACTTTTATATTCAGTAGATAATTCAGGATCCACCATTCACAATAGGTGATGTCACAGCTCACCTTCTCCTCCTCTTATATAAGAACTGATAACACTTTTATATTCAGTAGATAACTCAGGATCCACTATTCACAATAGATGATGTCACAGCTCACCTCCTCCTCCTCCTATACAATAACTGATAACACTTTTATATACAGTAGATAACTTAGGATCCACCATTCACAATAGTTGATGTCACAGCTCACCTTCTCCTCCTCCTGTACAATGACTGATAACACCTCTATATACAGTAGCTAACACAGGATCCACTATTCACAATAGGTGATGTCACAGCTCGCCTCCTCCTCCTATACAATAACTGATAACACTTTTATATTCAGTAGATAATTCAGGATCCACCATTCACAATAGGTGATGTCACAGCTCACCTTCTCCTCCTCTTATATAAGAACTGATAACACTTTTATATTCAGTAGATAACTCAGGATCCACTATTCACAATAGATGATGTCACAGCTCACCTCCTCCTCCTCCTATACAATAACTGATAACACTTTTATATACAGTAGATAACTTAGGATCCACCATTCACAATAGTTGATGTCACAGCTCACCTTCTCCTCCTCCTGTACAATGACTGATAACACCTCTATATACAGTAGCTAACACAGGATCCACTATTCACAATAGGTGATGTCACAGCTCGCCTCCTCCTCCTATACAATAACTGATAACACTTTTATATTCAGTAGATAATTCAGGATCCACCATTCACAATAGGTGATGTCACAGCTCACCTTCTCCTCCTCTTATATAAGAACTGATAACACTTTTATATTCAGTAGATAACTCAGGATCCACTATTCACAATAGGTGATGTCACAGCTCACCTCCTCCTCCTCCTATACAATAACTGATAACACTTTTATATACAGTAGATAACTTAGGATCCACCATTCACAATAGTTGATGTCACAGCTCACCTTCTCCTCCTGTCCAATAACTGCTAACACCTCTATATACAGTAGATAACACAGGATTCAACATGCACAATAGGTGATATCCCAGCTCACCTCCTCCTCCTATACAATAACTGATAACACTTTTATATTCAGAAGATAACTCAGGATCCACTATTCACAATAGGTGATGTCACAGCTCGCCTCCTCCTCCTATACAATAACTGATAACACTTTTATATTCAGTAGATAATTCAGGATCCACCATTCACAATAGGTGATGTCACAGCTCACCTTCTCCTCCTCTTATATAATAATAATAATAATTAATAATAATTTTATTCATTTATATAGCGCTATTAATTCCACAGCGCTTTTACATACATTTGCAACACTGTCCCCATTGGGGCTCACAATCTAGAGTCCCTATCTGTATGTCTTTGGAGTGTGGGAGGAAACCGGAGTACCCGGAGGAAACCCACGCAAACACGGGGAGAACATACAAACTCCTTGCAGATGGTGTCCTTGTATATAAGAACTGATAACACTTTTATATTCAGTAGATAACTCAGGATCCACTATTCACAATAGGTGATGTCACAGCTCACCTCCTCCTCCTCCTATACAATAACTGATAACACTTTTATATACAGTAGATAACTTAGGATCCACCATTCACAATAGTTGATGTCACAGCTCACCTTCTCCTCCTCCTGTACAATGACTGATAACACCTCTATATACAGTAGCTAACACAGGATCCACTATTCACAATAGGTGATGTCACAGCTCGCCTCCTCCTCCTATACAATAACTGATAACACTTTTATATTCAGTAGATAATTCAGGATCCACCATTCACAATAGGTGATGTCACAGCTCACCTTCTCCTCCTCTTATATAAGAACTGATAACACTTTTATATTCAGTAGATAACTCAGGATCCACTATTCACAATAGGTGATGTCACAGCTCACCTCCTCCTCCTGTCCAATAACTGATAACACCTCTATATACAGTAGATAACACAGGATTCAACATGCACAATAGGTGATATCCCAGCTCACCTCCTCCTCCTATACAATAACTGATAACACTTTTATATTCAGAAGATAACTCAGGATCCACTATTCACAATAGGTGATGTCACAGCTCGCCTCCTCCTCCTATACAATAACTGATAACACTTTTATATTCAGTAGATAATTCAGGATCCACCATTCACAATAGGTGATGTCACAGCTCACCTTCTCCTCCTCTTATATAAGAACTGATAACACTTTTATATTCAGTAGATAACTCAGGATCCACTATTCACAATAGGTGATGTCACAGCTCACCTCCTCCTCCTCCTATACAATAACTGATAACACTTTTATATACAGTAGATAACTTAGGATCCACCATTCACAATAGTTGATGTCACAGCTCACCTTCTCCTCCTCCTGTACAATGACTGATAACACCTCTATATACAGTAGCTAACACAGGATCCACTATTCACAATAGGTGATGTCACAGCTCGCCTCCTCCTCCTATACAATAACTGATAACACTTTTATATTCAGTAGATAATTCAGGATCCACCATTCACAATAGGTGATGTCACAGCTCACCTTCTCCTCCTCTTATATAAGAACTGATAACACTTTTATATTCAGTAGATAACTCAGGATCCACTATTCACAATAGGTGATGTCACAGCTCACCTCCTCCTCCTCCTATACAATAACTGATAACACTTTTATATACAGTAGATAACTTAGGATCCACCATTCACAATAGTTGATGTCACAGCTCACCTTCTCCTCCTGTCCAATAACTGATAACACCTCTATATACAGTAGATAACACAGGATTCAACATGCACAATAGGTGATATCCCAGCTCACCTCCTCCTCCTATACAATAACTGATAACACTTTTATATTCAGAAGATAACTCAGGATCCACTATTCACAATAGGTGATGTCACAGCTCACCTCCTCCTCCTATACAATAACTGATAACACTTTTATATACAGTAGATAACTTAGGATCCACCATTCACAATAGTTGATGTCCCAGCTCACCTCCTCCCCCTCCTGTACAATAACTGATAACACTTTTATATTCAGTAGATAACTCAGGATCCACCATTCACAATAGGTGATGTCACAGCTCACCTCCTCCCCCTCCTGTACAATAACTGATAACACCTCTATATACAGTAGATAACACAGGATTCAACATGCACAATAGGTGATATCCCAGCTCACCTCCTCCTCCTATACAATAACTGATAACACTTTTATATTCAGAAGATAACTCAGGATCCACTATTCACAATAGGTGATGTCACAGCTCGCCTCCTCCTCCTATACAATAACTGATAACACTTTTATATTCAGTAGATAATTCAGGATCCACCATTCACAATAGGTGATGTCACAGCTCACCTTCTCCTCCTCTTATATAAGAACTGATAACACTTTTATATTCAGTAGATAACTCAGGATCCACTATTCACAATAGGTGATGTCACAGCTCACCTCCTCCTCCTCCTATACAATAACTGATAACACTTTTATATACAGTAGATAACTTAGGATCCACCATTCACAATAGTTGATGTCACAGCTCACCTTCTCCTCCTCCTGTACAATGACTGATAACACCTCTATATACAGTAGCTAACACAGGATCCACTATTCACAATAGGTGATGTCACAGCTCGCCTCCTCCTCCTATACAATAACTGATAACACTTTTATATTCAGTAGATAATTCAGGATCCACCATTCACAATAGGTGATGTCACAGCTCACCTTCTCCTCCTCTTATATAAGAACTGATAACACTTTTATATTCAGTACATAACTCAGGATCCACTATTCACAATAGGTGATGTCACAGCTCACCTCCTCCTCCTGTCCAATAACTGATAACACCTCTATATACAGTAGATAACACAGGATTCAACATGCACAATAGGTGATATCCCAGCTCACCTCCTCCTCCTATACAATAACTGATAACACTTTTATATTCAGAAGATAACTCAGGATCCACTATTCACAATAGGTGATGTCACAGCTCGCCTCCTCCTCCTATACAATAACTGATAACACTTTTATATTCAGTAGATAATTCAGGATCCACCATTCACAATAGGTGATGTCACAGCTCACCTTCTCCTCCTCTTATATAATAACTGATAACACTTTTATATTCAGTAGCTAACTCAGGATCCACTATTCACAATAGGTGATGTCACAGCTCACCTCCTCCTCCTCCTATACAATAACTGATAACACTTTTATATACAGTAGATAACTTAGGATCCACCATTCACAATAGTTGATGTCACAGCTCACCTTCTCCTCCTGTCCAATAACTGATAACACCTCTATATACAGTAGATAACACAGGATTCAACATGCACAATAGGTGATATCCCAGCTCACCTCCTCCTCCTATACAATAACTGATAACACTTTTATATTCAGAAGATAACTCAGGATCCACTATTCACAATAGGTGATGTCACAGCTCGCCTCCTCCTCCTATAAATTAACTGATAACACTTTTATATACAGTAGATAACTTAGGATCCACCATTCACAATAGTTGATGTCACAGCTCACCTCCTCCTCCTGTCCAATAACTGATAACACCTCTATATACAGTAGATAACACAGGATTCAACATGCACAATAGGTGATATCCCAGCTCACCTCCTCCTGTACAATGACTGATAACACCTCTATATACAGTAGATAACACTGGTCCACCATTGACAATAGGTGATGTCACAGCTCACCTCCTCCTGTACAATGACTGATAAATACAGTAGATAACACAGTATCCTCCATGTACAATATGTGTGTCCTCCTCCTCCTCTCTGCACAATGATCTCTGCACAGGTCACTAGGCACAACCACAATATTGTTTCACATAATTCAATTAGTGGCCTCCAGTTTATTGCTTCCTTTGATCCATGCAGCATACTATTAGCAGACATATAGATGGCCGCCCCAATAATCACCTGCAGAACACAGAGTGCACAATCACAAGATAAAAACACATCAGAAATGGTCTAATGTAAAGAAAAAGCGATATAGTTTTATTGGAAACCGTGCGGAGGACATTAATCATGTGTTGACAGCTGAGATGTGAGTCCGAGACATCGGGGAATCTACCATAAATTAAGAAGAATTTTATTTCTAATTGGGATATAAATCACAAAGGAGCAATAAAATAGAAGGCGCGAGAGCATATGGTAACGCTACACATGCGGCAAGTAGAAAGGTTCATCACAGCCCCAAATCAGATCGTATCAATGTCATATTGGGGGTCAGCGCGGCCGGACTGGGAATGGGATCATTACTATAGCTCACTGGTACGGTAATTACCCCACTGGAAATGGAAATGTGAGAGGATCCAATGGGGATTTTCAGAAGAAAAAGGTCAGAAGATGAAATGGTTATTTTAGTCAAGGGATTTTTTAGGTTTATATACATAAAACTTAATCATTCTGTTATGAAATGTTCATGTGGGGGATCACAGATATATGCACCAGCATTCTAGACCCTAAAGGCTGCTTTACACGCAGCAGCATCGCTAGCGATATATCGTCGGGGTCACGTCGTTAGTGACGCACATCCGGTACCAGTAGCAACATCGCAGCGTGTGACACCAAGGAGCGACGATCAACGAGCGCAAAATCGTCCAAAATCATTGATCGTTGACACGTCGCTCCTTTCCTTAATATCGCTGCTGCCACAGGTACGATGTTGTTCGGCGCTCCTGCGGCAGCACACATCGCTCCGTGTGACACCCCGGGAACGACGAACACAGCTTACCTGCGTCCCGCCGGCAATACGGAAGGGAGGAGGGGGACGGGATGTTCTGGCCGCTCATCTCCGCCCCTCTGCTTCTTTTGGGCGGCCGCTGTGTGACGTCGCTGTGACGCCGAACGTCCCTCCCCCTTCAAGAAGAGGATGTTCACCGCCCACAGCGACGTCATTAGGGAGGTAAGTATGTGTGACGGGGGTTAATGACATTGTGCGCCACGGGCAATGAATTGCCCATGACGCACAACTGACGGGGGCGGGTGCGATCGCACGATCTATCGGAGCGTGTGACAGGGCTTTACCTGCCTAGCGACGTCGCTGTGGCCGGCGAACAGCCTCTTTTCTAAGGGGGCGGTTTGTGCAGCGTCACAACGACGTCACACAGCAGGCGTCCAATAGAAGCGGAGGGGCGGAGAGCCACATGAAAGTCACGCCCACCTCGTTGCCGGAGGACGTAGGTACGGTGTTCCTCATTCCTGGGGTGTCACACGTAGTGATGTGTGCTGCCTCAGGAACAACGAACTACCTGCGTCCAAAAGCAGCAACGATATTTTGGAAATGGACGACATGTCAACGATGAACGATTTGGTGAGTATTTTGCATCGTTAGCGGTCGCTCGTACGTGTCACACGCAACAACGTCGCTAACGAGGCCAGATGTGCGTCACGAATTCCGTGACTCCAATGACATCTTGTTAGCGATGTCATTGCATGTAAAGCCCCCTTTAAACCTCATTTATCAAGCAATTTTTGACAGAAGTCTGGTATGAAGCTTCTTGAGAGGTCTCAAAATGTATGAATAACACAAAGATGTGCAAAAAAATATTACAACTTTTGGGATTTTTGAAAAGTTGTCAGAGTCCGTACAGGATAGCGCCAAACGCACCTGTCAGGCTGCCAACAGGGGGAGCTAGAGTCCTGCAGAGAAAGACACTACACGGAGCTGAATGAGCAAGGAGTGGAACTCCCAGTGTGTGCTAATGCAGTGTCTGCCAGCATCAGCCGGACAGCTGAAGCTGTGGAGCATGCGGGGGATGGTCAGACGGGTCTGGGTCATACACAGTACGGGCAGCAGGAAGACCGGAGGAACTAGCAGAGGAGGAGCTGAGATCAGGCCGAGGTCAGTACCAGAGGAAACAACCGAGTGGGCAGGTAGGAGAGGGGGGAACAATCGGGGCTATTGTGGGAAGGAAGGAGGTGGGACAGAGGAATGGCAGAACGACTAGGGGACAGAACACAGACAGAGGCTTAGGGCACAGAGAAGGAACGGATCAGGATCACACTTACAGGGACCAGCACTCACAGGCAAAGCAGCGCTAAGCTTATAGCCGGCGCTGGTTCACCGGAGATAACAGTATTTAAAGCATCCCAGCTCCGGAAGTGAGGCTCGGGAGAAGGCTCCACCCCCTAGCCATGTGGACGGAGAGGGGAAACCGTGACAGCACCCAACAAATTTACCATAAATTATGGTGAATTTGTTGGGTGCATTTGGCACTATCCTGTCACGAGGCAGAGTAACAGAGTGGCGACACTTAGCCTGAATATCAGACTGGAGACCCTGTGCTGTCCTTTAGCTCAGAGGTACACTTGATGGTAGTGAGGTCTGAGCCTCCAGCATGACCCTAACTCCTGTCCAAGCCCTGGCATAATTTCCCTCCCGATGAGTTAAATAAAAAAAATTCCGGTATTCCTTAAAATCCAATAATAATTCCCTCCCTCTCCTCCACCCAAGAGGTGACTGGGGACTGTAGTCACAAACTTCACAACAAAGCACGGACAGGGAAGAAACCAAAACTCATACACACGGCAAGCAAACACAAAGGAGCAACAATACGTGCACAAGGGACAATAACATAAAAGAGGTGGAAGTAAATTGACAGAAACTTTCACACCAGACAATAAGCACACCACAGATCACCAAAAGAGGATCACCACAGTAAGACTGGACATGCTGCACAAGCTGGAGCTATTATTGGTGAAGACTGAAAGAAAGCGGTACCTTAAATAGAAAGGAGACAACTTCACGTGGGTATTAGCAACCTGAGATCCTAGTTCCTGATCACCTGTCTGCAGGGCTGAAGACTAGTGAACCTGAATCAGCCAATGTCCGGCTCTGTCTGACCAACTTTGACGCATCAGGTTGCGTGTCCGACTCTGTAGTATCAACAGAGCCTGACGCTGCCATGCCACCAACTGAGCCGAACATTACATGACATAAACATGCATCAGTTCCTGACTATCGAACATTTGTAGCGGTAGTTGAAATATACCAGATTTATGAAAAAAGCATGTAGATTTGGCAAGTCTGACTCCAGCACTTTCTTCATTAAAACATGCATACAAAACAGCAGTCTAAATGAATTGGAGGAATCAAAACAGAGTATGAGATCACAGATGCTTCTTTCTGAGAGGTAAAACATTGCCCAGCAGAGATTGTACATCACAGAAAGAATCAATTGTAATCACGTGCTATAATGTCTTTATACTCATTTGCGTCCTCCCCTGCCCAGGAGATGTGGTATGATCAGACCATGTCCCTGTACAGTCAGACACCCCCATTACACAGTATACAGCAGGGGCACATATATAAGATTATCACAGCACAGGAACATTCTTTTTAAACACATCCAATTCTGGAAATTATTATCAGTATCCAAAGATTTATTGATTAAAATTGACTTTGTTGATTGGAAAATCTCTTTAAGCTAATAATTTTTAAATTGTTTTTTAGAACATATTTATATGTAGGTTTTTGTAAATTTCAGTTAAAGTTTAGAAACAATGCTTCCTCTTTTAATATGTCATACTTTATTTTTTTAATTTGAATAATTACACTAAATTAAAGAATTAAAAAATGACTTTCTTATTTTGTTTAGTTTGTGAAATATATGGCCTTAACTATATAGTATTTTTAATTTTTTTTATTTTTTTTGTACAAAGTTCTGAATTGTTTACGCCACTAAAATATATATACATACATACATACACATACATATATATATATATATATATATATATATATATATATATATATATATATATATTATATATATATATATACCAAAACTAAATGTCACCATATTTGGACTGATCTGGAGAGTCGGATAATGTAATCAAATCGGGTAATTTTTACCTCTCAATGAACATTGTAAAAAAGGTAAATAAAACAAATAATGGCGGAATTGAGTTATTTTTTCCACTATTCAATCCCATTTGTTGAGTTTTCAGGAAATTATATGGTCAAATAAGTTACATAATTTAAAATTGCAATTCATCTAGAAAAAATAAAGCCCCGATGATGAAAAAATAAAAATGTTAAGGCACTTGAAAGAAGGGTAAAAAATAACTAAAGGCTCAAAAACAAAAAATAAATTGACCTGGTGTGAAGGGGTTAAATCTGAACACCAAATCTTGAAATAATAAGATCCATTGTCTCACCAAATACATTGTGACCCCACATCTCGGTATCTTTCCTTGGCGGTTCCATCATGTACTAAATATGAAATGAGTGTGTGATAATGGTTTTCTTATAGACCTTTATATTCATTCTAGGATGTTTCTAGCAATCTGAATTGTATAGTGTCCATTGTTAGAACCAGTCATTCCTTCCATATTCCCGCAGGTCCATTGTATAGAAGAAGCGTTTGACTGTGAGCCTTGCCGAGGTGCAATAACCTTTTCTAAATACAGTACATGACCTTGCGCTTGACCTACTTACGATGGGTGGCATTGTTGGAGAAAAAGGGATATCGTTTGCTGCGTCATAAAGAATACAGACCTAAACTGTATATAAACTATCACAATTATTTCTATGTTTTTTGGCTACAATACATACAGGAAGCTAATTTAGAAATAATCTTGATAAAAAAATATACCAGTTTCTGTATGCAGCTCTCGTGCAGACCTAGGTGTCTCCCTGGTTACAGACTACAAACAAACCCTGTCTGTAGTCTGATCCTGCAGTCATTTGTGAGCTCCTTCTCTTGTATTTTTCGTAGAGTATTAATGTAAGAGGAGAGTTGCGAACGTTTGTTACCCTCTTACTAAACATATTGCCAAAATCTTGGTGTAGCGCTGGTAACACCTTATTCACATCCCCGGCCGGGTTGCTTCCTCCTCCGTTGACCTGCGGCCATCCACATGTGTTCCTGATTCCTCCCCCTCCCGGGGCCTGTGCACACAGCTCCTGGAGTGTGCTTAGAGCACACGCATGCACACTTGTCCTCCTCTTAAAGGGCCAAATTTCCAGGAAATGCCTCACCTGAGATCCTAGTTCCTGATCACCTGTCTGCAGGGCTGAAGACTAGTGAACCTGAATCAGCCAATGTCCGGCTCTGTCTGTTCAACTTTGACGCATCAGGTTGCGTGTCCGACTCTGTAGTGTCAACAGAGCCTGACGCTGCCATGCCACCAACTGAGCCGAACATTACATGACATAAACATGCATCAGTTCCTGACTATCGAACATTTATAGCGGTAGTTGAAATATACCAGATTTATGAAAAAGGCATGTAGATTTGGCAAGTCTGACTCCAGCACTTTCTTCATTAAAACATGCATACAAAACAGCAGTCTAAATGAATTGGAGGAATCAAAACAGAGTATGAGATCACAGATGCTTTTTTCTGAGAGGTAAAACATTGCCCAGCAGAGATTTTACATCACAGAAAGAATCAATTGTAATCACGTGCTATAATGTCTTTATACTCATTTGCGTCCTCCCCTGCCCAGGAGATGTGGTATGATCAGACCATGTCCCTGTACAGTCAGACACCCCCATTACACAGTATATAGCAAGGACACATATATAAGATTATCACAGCACAGGAATATTCTTTTTAAACACATCCAATTGTGGAAATTATTATCAGTATCCCAAGATTTAATTGATTAAAATTGACTTTGTTGATTGGAAAATCTCTTTAAGCTAATAATTTTTAAATTGTTTTTTAGAACATATTTATATGTAGGTTTTTGTAAATTTCAGTTAAAGTTTAGAAACAATTCTTGCTCTTTTAATATGTCATATTTTATTTTTTTAATTTGAATAATTACACTAAATTAAAGAATTAAAAAATGACTTTCTTATTTTGTTTAGTTTGTGAAATATATGGCCTTAACTATATAGTATTTTTAATTTTTTAAATTTTTTTTTACAAAGTTCTGAATTGTTTACGCCACTAAAATATATATACATATATATATATATATATATATATATATATATATATATACCAAAACTAAATGTCACCATATTTGGACTGATCTGGAGAGTCGGATAATGTAATCAAATCGGGTAATTTTTACCTCTCAATGAACATTGTGAAAAAGGTAAATAAAACAAATAATGGCGGAATTGAGTTATTTTTTCCACTATTCAATCCCATTTGTTGAGTTTTCAGTAAATTATATGGTCAAATAAGTTACATAATTTAAAATTGCAATTCATCTAGAAAAAATAAAGCCCCAATGATGAAAAAATAAAAATGTTAAGGCACTTGAAAGAAGGGTAAAAAATAACTAAAGGCTCAAAAACAAAAAATAAATTGACCTGGCTTGAAGGGGTTAAATCTGAACACCAAATCTTGAAATAATAAGATCCATTGTCTCACTAAATACATTGTGACCCCACATCTCGGTATCTTTCCTTGGCGGTTCCATCATGTACTAAATATGAAATGAGTGTGTGATAATGGTTTTCTTATAGACCTTTATATTCATTCTAGGATGTTTCTAGCAATCTGAATTGTATAGTGTCCATTGTTAGAACCAGTCATTCCTTCAATATTCCCGCTGGTCCATTGTATAGAAGCAGCGTTTGACTGTGAGCCTTGCCGAGGTGCGATAACCTTTTCTAAATACAGTACATGACCTTGCGCTTGACCTACTTACGATGGGTGGCATTGTTGGAGAAAAAGGGATATCGTTTGCTGCGTCATAAAGGATGCAGACCTAAACTGTATATAAACTATCACAATTATTTCTATTTTTTTGGCTAAAATACATACAGGAAGCTAATTTAGAAATAATCTTGATGAAAAAAAAAAAAATCTACCGGTTTCTGTATGCAGCTCTCATGCAGAGCTATGTATCTCCCTGGTTACAGACTACAAACAAACCCTATCTTTAGTCTGATCCTGCAGTCATTTGTTAGCTCCTTCTCTTGTATTTTTCGTAGAGCATTAATGTAAGACGATAGTTGCGAACTTTTGTTACCCTATTACTAAACATATTGCCATAATCTTGGTGTAGCACCAGCGTCCCTGCACGGATGCTGTCTTACTCACCGTCCCAGCCAGGTTGCTTCTTCCCCCGTTGCCCTGCGGCCGTCCACATTTGCTCCTGTTTCATCCCCCTCCCAGGGCCTGAGCACTCAGCTCAGGACTCCTGGGAGTGTGCTTAGGGCACAGGAATGCACACCTGCCCTCCTCTTAAAGGGCCGACGAGCCATTTCCCGGAAATACCTCTCTGCCTATGTCTGAGAGGCACTAAGTATTTTAGGCACCCTCTCATTAGGGCAGGTGCCTGCACAACACTCCAAGCAAGTTAGTTTTCCAGTCAGCTAGGTAGTTGTCAGGTCCCGTAGTTTCTGTGTCCGTTGCCCATACCTGCCTTCCTACACCTATCTACCCTGCTTTGCCACCATACCTGTCCATACCCACTTGTCTGTCTGCCTCAACCATTTCACCTGTACCTGCCTGCACTTTTGTCCATACCTAAGTCCATATCCTATCCTGGGGGTCAGCTGCCATGGTCCCGGACACTACCTGGGAGTGGTACCTGGCATCCAACTCGCGGCAGGTGCTTAGATAAACCCATCCCACTGAGGGTAAGCCTGAGTTCCCTCTGTGGTCCAGTGGGTCTACTCCTGCTTGCCTCCTCTGCAATATCAGCGGCGAACATTGGAGTTTGCGCAGGCCATGGATTCCGCTGGCTCTGACACAATTTCACACTGCCAGCGCTTTAACAGGAGATGACGCAAGAACAGATTCTGTCCTTTCTATGGTCCGCTGGTGCGTATGTTCAGAGATCTTCTGGATAGGAAGAAATGAGAGTCAGCCTCACTGCCGGCAAAGGAATGAGCCTGGAGAAAGATCACTGGAGGAATTGTCTGTCTTAGGTGTTATCCCTGTTGTTGTGAAGTGGCCAGAAGAAAGCTGGTGGTAGTGGATGTCATGAGCTCATGCACAACCTGTGGAATTGGAAGATACAAAAATGTCTATAACCAGTGACTGTAAAAAGATTCCTATGCAACGTATGAAGTGCAATACATCTTCCTGGAAGATTCTTAACACCTCATGTTGGACCTCCCAGTGTAGTACTTGGTCCTCCTGACCATACAGCTCATTTTATGATCCAGATCCTTCACAAAGAAGAGAGGACACGAAGGGCATGGGGTGAAATTAGCTGTTTGGAGAGTATATTTCCGTTAGTGAGGGATTGCACATTCGTTCATTGGGTTTGCATAATGTCACATCCTAACCGTAGTCCGCTCTTGCGACTTCTGCTTCGGTCACCAGGCGCCGCCATATTCCCGCCATGGACTGTGCTGGTGATAGGAGAGGAGTCGGTGCCAGTGGCTCTGGTGGGCGCAGGCTCTGCTCATCTACTAAGCTGGGTTTCCCTGGGACCTGCAGTACCACTGGCTGACGGTGGTCGCGTGTGTCTTCCAGCTGAAGTTACCACCATTCAGCTACAGCTAATGGGAAGACACCACATCCTTCTAATTCCCCCTCCTGTCTGCTGGTCACTGCTAGATATAGTTTTGTATTCCTGCTAGTCTCTGGTTCTCCCTGCTCTGGATATTGAATATGTTTTGACCCCTGCCTGCTCTCTGACTACTTTCCTGCCTGCCGTATTTTTACCTCGCTGCCGTCTTCAGTTTTGACCTTTGCCTGATTCTCTGACTAAGCCTTTGCCGGCTGATTTTGTCACCTGTTTTGTATCTCCTGGTTTGACCCTGCCTGTCGACTACTCTTCTTGGACTCAGCCTTTCATAGGCAGCGATCTCCGGGGCCCTGTAGTAATTCCAAATCCCTATATAGGGGTTAAAGGGTTTCAGGGTTCTCAGGATCCTGCTGAGTGGACAGCTTTCCTCTATCCTGTCGATATCAGCCATCTTGGGACTGTGGTGCTGGTCAGGCGTCACACATAACTGATTTGTGCAGAATTGCCAATATTACGTATTTGATGTTAGGCCGGCTTTGCACACTATGACATCGCAGGTGAGATGTCGGTGGGGTCAAATCGAAAGTGACGCACATCCGGCGTCACTTGCGATGTCGTAGTGTATAAAACCTTTTTGATACGATGAACGAGCGCAAAAGCATCGTTATCGTATCATCGGTATAGTCTCCGACATTTCCATAATGCCAGTGCAGCGAAAGGTACAATGTTGTTCCCCATTCCTGCGGCAGCACACATCGCTGTGTGTAAAGCCGCAGGAGCGAGGAACATCTCCTTACCTGCGTCCCGGCTGCTATGAGAAGGAAGGAGGTGGGCGGGATGTTTACGTCCTGCTCATCTCCGCCCCTCCGTTGCTATTGGCCGCCTGCCGTGTGACGTCGCTGTGACGCCGCACGACCCGCCCCCTTAGGGAGGAGGCAGGTCGCCGGCCAGAGCGACGTCGCAGGACAAGTGAGTGCATGTGAAGCTGCCATAGCGATAATGTTCGCTATGGCAGCTATCACAAGAGATCGCATGTGCGACGGGGGCGGGTAATATCGCGCTCGACATCGCAGCATCGGCATATGCCGATATCGTAATATGCAAAGCCGGGCTTAAGATGAACAACACACCAAGTTATGCAAGAAACAGATAATTAGCAAAATATACAACAGAAGGAGGAAGCGAAGCAGGCGATCAATGTCTGCCTATGTAAATTGCAACATTTAATCAAACTTATGCCCAACACAATGAAAGTTACCGTTACAAAATGCGGTAAGTAAATCAGACATCACTCCCTGCAATGGACACATCAGATTAGTTACAGACAATTACCTTTCTATAGTCTTCATAGCAGCATAAAGAGAATACTAAACATGGAATATACGCAAGGAAAAAAATCCCACCGTTTCCTCCCTTGGATATGTTCCTGCCGGACTTGTGCAGAAATTCTGCAGAACGTGCTGTGGATCTTCATTGCAAAACATGAAATCTTTGTGGAAATCTACAGCAGTAATTGATTTTTTTTTTGTAAACTCTAATCCACAGTAGTAGATTTTCTATCCCATATATGCTGCCCCATCTTTACTTAGCTGCTTTTTTCTCGCCATAATACAAATTCTAACAGTGTATTCAGTAGGACTATCAGCTGTGTATCCACCGGACTTCTGCACAACACAACTGATGGTCCCAACCCCATTTATAAGGCAAGAAATCCCACTTATTAAACCTGACAGGGCACACCTGTGAAGTGAAAACCATTTCCGGTGACTGCCTCTTGTAGCTCAAGAGAATGCCAAGACCGTGCAAAGCAGTAATCAAAGCAAAAGGTGGCTACTTTGAATAACCTAGAATATAAAACATATTTTCAGTTGTTTCACACTTTTTTGTTAAGTATTTCATTCCACATGTGTTAATTCATAGTTTTGATGCCTTCCATGTGAATCTACAATTTTCAGAGTCATGAAAATAAAGAAAACTCTTTAAATGAGAAGGTGTGTCCAAACTTTTGGTACTGTAGATATACAGTATATATATACACCGTATTTTTCACTTTATAAGACGCACTTTTTTCCCCCAAATTTTGGGGGAAAGTAGGGGGTGCGTCTTAAAATCCGAATATACTGCAGGGCCCAGGGGAGGTGGGGGCAGTTCTGGAGTGGTGCTGGAGACTGAGGCAGGCTTGTGGAGGCTGGTAAAGGCTGCAGGAGGCAGCAGGAGATCTCCTGCTCCCGCTCATATAATATGCACTGCCACTGTCCATCACCGTGGTGCTGAAACCGCACCGCGGTGATGGGCTGGGGGAGCGACGCATATTATATGTGCCTGCGCCCCCCTTTGATGGCACATGCCCCCTCCCCTGTGTTAGATATGGCCCCCATTTTGCTGCCCATATCAAAATAAAAAACTCTTTACTTACCTCCTCCAGTGTGTCTCCCTGGTCTCCCTGCTGCCGCTGTGATCAGGCATGCAGAGATGTCACTCTGCTGTGCCGATCACATGACCGGCAATGAGAACCAGGAAGTGCAGGAGCTCAGCAGCATGGAGGGAGACACGAGGGAGGACAGCGCTTGAGAAGATAAGTAAATAGTTTTTTATTTGATTATGGGCAGCAGCATGAGGGCCATATCAAACACAGGGGGACGTGTGCCATCTATAGGGGCCATCTATAGGAGGCCATGGGCAGCACAGGGGGACGTGTGCCATCCATAGGGGGCCATGGGCAGCATAGGGGGATGTGTGCCATCCATAGGGGCTATGGGCAGTACAGGGGGACATGTGCCATCCATAGAGGACCATGGGCAGCACAGGGGGACATGTGCCATCCATGGGGGGCCATGGGCAGCACAGGGGGACGTGTGCCATCCATAGGGGGCCATGGGCAGCACAGTGGGACGTGTGCCATCCATAGGGGCCATGGGCAGCACAGGGGGATGTGTGCCATCCATAGGGGGCCATGGGCAGAACAGGGGAACGTGTGCCATCCATAGGGGGCCATGGGCAGCACAGGGGGATATGTGCTATCCATAGGGGGCCATGGGCCGCACAGGGGGACGTATGCCATCCATAGGGGGCCATGGGCAGCACAGGGGGACATGTGCCATCCATAGGAGACCTGTGCCAAATGTAGGAGACATGTGCCAGCTATAGGAGACCTGTACCAGCTGTGGGGGACGTGTGCCAGCAATAGGGGATGTGTGCCAGCAATGGGGGACATGTGGCATCACTGGGGGACGTGTGCCAGCACAAGGGGGCCATATTCAATATAAGGGGGCCATATCCAGATTAATGGGGCTAATTTTAGGATGAGGGAGCTATGAGGGACATATACCCTCAATGATTTGTTAGACAGACACTGGCATTCTAAGTCTGACCCCATTTACCTTTAAAAAAAAATATCTTTTCCTTCACCAAATTTGGGGGTGCGTCTTATAATCAGGTGCATCTTATAAAGAGAAAAATATGGTAGGTATATATATATGAAGAAAAAACAAAAAGCCAGCACCAAATGTGCACTTCAGCACTAAACATTCCAAACTGTACTTATTATAAAAATTTTGAGATTTTTGGCAAAAAATTGCAATTTCTTGAGCTGCCTCGCCACATCACGGCAAATCTCATTAGAGGCAGTCCTACACTAAAATATTTTTATAAAATGTGCCATACGGCCTCACACATGAATAGTAGAACTGCTCTCAGCAGCACTCACCTGGTCTATTTCAATCCCGTACCCATGACTGAGTCATGGCTGTGGGCAGGACAGGTCCAAGCAAATGCTGCATGAAGTACATAGCCTGTGGACAAAGCCTGATGACTCAATGTGAACAGTCACCAACCGCCAAAATCTAGACAGATGGAATACATCCCAAATTGGGGTGCATAGCAAGGTGGGGGTCAGCCACCGACCAATTCAATGAAGAAAAAACAAAAAGCCAGCACCAAATGTGCACTTCAGCACTAAACATTCCAAACTGTACTTATTATAAAAATTTTGAGATTTTTGGCAAAAAATTGCAATTTCTTGAGCTGCCTCGCCACGTCACGGCAAATCTCATATATATATATAGAGAGAGAGAGAGAGAGAGAGAGATAGACAGGGAAAGAGACAGACAGAGACAAACGGTGAAAGAGACAGACAGAGACAGACCTGGAAAGAGACAGACAGAGACAGACCTGGAAAGAGACAGACCTGGAAAGAGACAGACAGAGACAGACTGGGAAAGAGACAGACAGAGACAGACCTGGAAAGAGACAGACCTGGAAAGAGACAGACCTGGAAAGAGACAGATGGGGAAAGAGACAGACCTGGAAAGAGACAGATGGGAAAAGAGACAGATGGGGAAAGAGACAGACAGACATGCAGACATGGACAGAGACAGGCAGACAGGGAAAGAGACAGACAGGATAAGATACAGACAAAGAGATGGGGAAACAGACGGGGAAAGAGACAGACCTGGGAAAGAGACAGATGGGGAAAGAAACAGAGAGATAGAGACAGGCAAAAAAAGAGACAAACAGAGACAGGCAGACGGGGAAAGAGACAGACGGGGAAAGAGACAGAAGGGGAAAGAGACAGACGGGGAAAGAGACAGACCTGGAAAGAGACAGACGGAGCACATTACTTGGCCAATTTAGTTAAATCTGTGTGGAATATCTGTGGTGTTGAAATATAAGTTGTGAAATGCTTCTATTAGCTTAGTTTTTGCCTTTTAATAATTACATTTATATCTATTTGTTTTGTGGTTTTTGTGCAGAATACATTTTTGTTAATACATTCTATTTTGTTAAGTCAGCATGATTCACTTATCACATGAAAGTCCCACAATGTCTGGCGAGTCTTATGATGTCTGCTGAATATAGGCGTGGTACACATTTCAAGCGCCATCTTAAATCCTGTTTTTTTTATATCTTCATATAATTCTTAATACTCATAACAGTTCATAATCATGTCCATAACAGGGGGGGATCACACGTCTCATTATCAGCAACTGGCACAGACTTCACATAAGAACCATTATGAATGCTTTTCTTTCTTTTTCACGTGGGAACTTATTTTCTTCATTTTTGTTATTTCTGATAAATAGTAAACCTATTTTATTTTAAACCACATTGGACAAAAAACAGATCATTCCATTCAGGTCTCATCATGCACTCATTAAGGGGTTTTAGTGGGTATGACGTATTTTACATGGGGTCCACATTTAATATTTCCCATGGGTAAAGTGGTACCTACTGACAGCATTAGGATTGACCATGAAGTGCGCAGCAAAATGTATGGGCACACAACTGATATAAATGATATAAATTAATTCTATAGTTCATCTTCCACAACCAAAATACCTAAAAATCATACAAGACATGCAAAAAGTCAGATAATATATTGAAAAAAAAAAAGAAAATTAAACCTTGTAGTGCAGTTTGTCTTTTCCAATACAGAGAGTAATAACATGATGAGAAGATGAATTCCCTCCTCATCCTCGCAAAGGGACAATAATTGTATTAATACCGAGTAATAGTTACATTGATGAACAATAGTTACGCAGATGTCATCGTTGTCACATACATTTAAAGAACAATGAGGATTAATTATTTAAAATAAAACAGCGCTAAATAAAAGGCTGCTGAATATTAATTGGCCACAATGCGCGGCATTCATGAATTATGTACAAATCGTGTCGGGGGGATGAAGCTATAAAATTCCTTGTTAAATAAAAGTGACAGATGGCAACAAAGCAGAGAGAATATAAAAGAAATATCACGTGGAAGGTCGGGAGCTCGTTGTTGTACATACACACCGGAGATTGTGTATTGACATTCCATGGGTGCGTGTACATCTATCTTTGTGTCGTGTAAATTGTGAGCTCTGAAAGGGTTTTCTTATGGACCGGATTTATTTATTTATTTATTCATTTAGTTTCATGTTTTTGGTATTGTTTTGGATGTCAACAATGGCGCAGGAACGTTTGTTTCGTCATAGCACAATAGCATTGGCTCTGTTAAAATGATCCAAATAGCCCAATAACACTTGAGGCACAGTGTATTTTGGAAAAAAAGACCTATATATTTACATTCAGGTATATCTGGTTTGCCCTTGGTTTTGTGATGTAATGCTAAAGGGTACTTTACACACAACGATATCGCTAACGATATATCGTCGGGGTCCCATCGTTAGTGACGCACATCCGGCGCCATTGGCAATATCGTTGTGTGTGACTAAAATGAACGACGATCAACGATCACAAAAACGTCAAAAATCGTTGATCGTTGACACGTTGCTCCTTTTCATAGTATCGTTGGTGGTGCATGCCGCTGGTTGTTCATCGTTCCTGCGGCATCACACATTCTTATGTGTGATACCGCAGGAACGACGAACATCTCCTTACCTGCGTCCACCGGCAATGAGGAAGGAAGGAGATGGGCGGGATGTTCCGGCCGCTCATCTCTGCCCCTCCTCTGCTATTGGGCGGCTGCTTAGTGACGCCGCTGTGATGCCGAACGAACCGCCCCCTTAAAGGAGAGATTGTTCGGTGTCTCCAGCAACGTCGCTAAGCAGGTATGTGCGTGGGACGCTGCCGTAGCGATATTGTTTGCCACGGCAGCGATCACCCCCATGACGAAACAGCGACGTGGGCGGGTGCTATCGCGCACGACATCGCTAGCTATCGCTAGGGATGTCGCGGCGTGTAAAGCACCCATAAGGGTGTACAGTTTCCTAAGAGGGCCTAATGCCCAGCTGTCACATAATGAGATATTATTACAAATGACCCATGCTAAGTGTACTCCATTACAATTTTTTGGCCTCACTTTCTGCAGAGACAAATACCCATCCTCACTTCCTGCACAGAGGCTAAGACCCACCCTCACGTCCTGCTAGCAGACAAAGACCTGCACTCACTTCCTCCAGAGACACAAAGGCCCACCCACACTTTCTACAGAGAGACATACACTCATCCTCACTTACTGCAGGGAAATAAAGATCTACAATCTTTTCCTTCAAAAAGATAAAGACCTGCCCTCACTAGTTTTAGAGAGACAAAGACCCATGCTCACTTCCTCCAGAGAGACAAAGACCTGCCTTCACTTCCTGAAAAGAGACAAAAGCTCATTCTCATTTCCTGCACAGATACAAAGGCCCACCCTCACTTCCTGTTGAGAGAAAAGGACCCATCCTCACTTCTTGCAGAGAAACAAAGACCCATCCTCACTTACTGGAGAGAGACAAAGACCCATCCTCACGTCTTGCAGAGAGACAAAAGCAGGCTTTACACACAGCAATATCGCAAGCGATATCGCTAGTGAGCATACCCGCCCCCATCGGTTGTGCGTCATGGGTAAATCGCTGCCCGTGGCACACAACATCGCTAACACCCATCACACTATACTTACCTGCTTATCGATGTCTCTGTGGCCGGCAAACCGGCTCCTTTCTAAGGGGGCAGTTCATGCGGCATCACTAAGCGGCCGCCCAATAGAAGCGGAGGGGCGGAGATGAGCGGGATGAACATCCCGCCCACCTCCTTCCTTCCTCATTGCGTGCGGCCGCAGGTACGATGTTGTTCCTCGTTCCTGCGGTGTCACACGTAGCGATATGTGCTGCCGCAGGAACGACTAACAACCTGCGTCCTGCAACAGCAACGATAATCGGGATAGGAACGACTGGACAGCGATCAACGACATTGTGAGTATTTTTGATTGTTAATGGTCGTTCCTGCGGTGTTACACGTAACAACGTCGCTAACGAGGCCGGATGTGCGTCACGAATTCCGTGACCCCAACGACATCTTGTTAGTGATGTCGTTGCATGTAAACTCCGCTAAAGACCCATCCTCAAGTCTTGCAGAGAGACAGAGACCCACCTCACTTCCTGCAGAGAGACCCACCCTCACTTTCTGCAGAAAGATAAAGATCTTCATCTACTTCCTTTATAGAAAAAAACATATCCCCACTACCTATAGAAAGATGCAATCCCCCAGCTCCTTTAAAAGAGACAAAACCCACTTCCACTTTCTGTAGAGAAGCAAAGAACTGCTCCTTTAGTGAGGCAAAATCATACTCCAAAGAGAGAAAAAGACCCAGGCTCACTTCCTATTAAAAGACGAAATTCGTGCCTCGCTGCCTGCGTAGTGACAAAGACACATCCTCACTTCCTGCAGAGAGACAAAGATCCATCTGCACTTCCTACAGAGACAAAGAACCCCCTCAATTCCTGTAGAGTCAAAGACACAACGTCATTTCTTACTGAGAGATGAAATTCCTCCCTCGCTTCCTGCATAGAGACAAATACCCATCCTTACTTCCTGCAGAGAGGTAAAGACCTGTCCATACTTCTTGCAGACAGAAAGACCCACCCTCACTTCCTACAGCAACAAAAATCCACCCTGAATTCCTGCAGAGACAAAAACCTACCCTCAATTCCTACAGAGACAAAGACCCACCCTCACTTCCTACAGAGACAAAGAACCATCCTCACTTCCTACAGAGACAAAGAACCATCCTCACTTCCTACAGAGACAAGACCCACCCTCACTTCCTACAGAGACAAGACCCACCCTTACTTCCTACACAGACAAAGAACCACCCTTACTTCCTACAGAGACAAAGAACCATCCTCACTTCCTACAGAGACAAGACCCACCCTTACTTCCTACACAAAGACCCACCCTCACTTCCTACAGAGACAAGACCCACCCTTACTTCCTGCAGAGATAAAGACCCACCCTCACTTCCTACAGAGACAAGACCCACCCTTACTTCCTACAGAGACAAAGAACCACCCTCACTTCCTACACAAAGACCCACCCTCACTTCATACAGATACTAATACTCACCCTCACTTCCTACAGAGACAAGACCCACCGTCAATTCCTGCAGAGACAAAGACCCACCCTTGCTTCTTACAGAGAGACAAAAACCCACTCTCAATTCTTGCAGAGAGACAAAGATCTACTCCTACTTCCTTAAGAGTGAAAAAAACATATTTCCACTACCTGTAGAAAGATGGAATCCCCACCCCTAGTTCCTTCAAAAGAGACAAAACCTGATTACACTTTCTATAGAGAAACAAAGAACTGCCCCCTCTTCATTACTGAGGCAAAAAAACATACTCCCACTTGATTGAGAGAGACAAAGACCCGGCCTCATTTCCTCTAAAAAGAGAAAGACCCATGCCTAATACCTGTACTGGAAATAACCACCCTCCATTTCCAATTGGGGGACAAAGATCTGTCTCCATTTCTTTTAGAGAAAGAAACATCTACATCCCTTCTTATACAGGAACAAAGATTCCTCCCACACACACACTTCCTATAGAGAGAGAAAGATCTGCCCCACTTTCTATAGAGGGACAAAGATTCTTCCCACTGTCTATATAGGGACAAAAATAGACCCCACTTCCTATAGAGGGACAAAGATCAGCCTGTAGTTCCAATAGAGCAGTGTTTCTCAACTCCAGTCCTCAGGACCCACCAACAGATCATGTTTTCTGGTTTTCCTCAATGTTAGACAAGGAATGATTCCATCACCTGTGAAACATTAAGGAAAACCTGATGAGGAAAACCTGAAAACATGATCTGTTGGTGGGTCTTGAGGACTGGAGTTGAGAAACACTGCAATAGAGGAACAAAGATCCACCTCCAGTTACTATAGAGGGACAAAGATCCACCCCCTATTCCTATAGAGGGACAAAGATCCACCCCCTATTCCTATAGAGGGACAAAGATCCACCCCCTATTCCTATAGAGGGACAAAGATCCACCCCCTATTCCTATAGAGGGACAAAGATCCACGTCCTCTTCCTATAGAGGGACAAATGTCCACCCCCCGTCTTCCTACAGAATAACAAAAATCCACTCCCTCTTCCTATAGAGGAACAAAGATCCACCCCCTCTTCCTATAGAGGGCCAAAGATCCACCCCCTCTTCCTATAGAGGAACAAAGATCCACCCCCTCTTCCTATAGAGGGCCAAAGATCCACCCCCTCTTCCTATAGAGGGCCAAAGATCCACCCCCTCTTACTATAGAGGGCCAAAGATCCACCCCCTCTTACTATAGAGGAACAAAGATCCACCCCCTCTTACTATAGAGGAACAAAGATCCACCCCCTCTTCCTATAGAGGGCCAAAGATCCACCCCCTCTTCCTATAGAGGGCCAAAGATCCACCCCCTCTTACTATAGAGGGTCAAAGATCCACCCCCTCTTACTATAGAGGAACAAAGATCCACCCCCTCTTACTATAGAGGAACAAAGATCCACCCCCTCTTCCTATAGAGGGCCAAAGATCCACCCCCTCTTACTATAGAGGAACAAAGATCCACCCCTCTTCCTATAGAGGGCCAAAGATCCACCCCCACTTCATATAGAGGGCCAAAGATCCACCCCCACTTCATATAGAGGGCCAAAGATCCACCCCCACTTCCTATAGAAGGACACATAGTAGTAATTGTTAAAAAAATAAAATAAAAACACTTTTTAGCATTGTATCAGTTTTCCAGAAATGTTCCTTTAAGCAGCGCAGCTCTTGTAACCTTGCTTATAGCCAAGTGTGTAAATATCACGTCCTTAAAATAGGCAAAATATGAATATCTTCTATCAAATGGCAAAACAAGAAAAACATTAGCAATTCATCAAGGTTTGCAATAAAGCAAAAGTACAGCCAGCCAGACAGAAAGCTATTACAATGCAAATGTAGCAGGTTTTACTTTGGTGCCTTAATTCGCTGGGAGTGCAGTGCAGGTGATTTGGGGAGTTGTAAATGAGGGTTTTGTAAATTTATAAGTTCAAAATGAATTTGGGATGGAAATGAACAAAGCCGGAATTGTGTTTAACAACAAGAGACTAAAGTCGTGTATTTTTCAACAATGTGGGATACAGATAAATCAATTTAGCCTTAGTACAAAAAGTCCATGTTTATGATTGGGTTTTATTTCTGTAGATTGTGGCCTTGTGTTCATTTTAAATGCACCAAATGATATGATGGAGCGTTAGTACCAGAGCTGTATACTATAAAATTAGGAAAATACTTTCTTTGTTGTTGCTCCAATGCATCTACTTTTAAAAAGGAAGTCACTTTGCAAATAATATTAATAAAAAAGTGATTCATCATTTTGTGTATTCAGTTACTAATATGTATCGGCGGCACGGTGGCTCAGTGGTTAACACTGCAGTCTTGTGGTGGCTCAGTGGTTAGCACTGCAGCCTTGCAGCGCTGGGGTCCTGGGTTCAAATCCCACCAAGGACACCATCTGCAAGGAGTTTGTATGTTCTCCCCGTGTTTGTGTGGGTTTCCTCCGGGTACTCCGGTTTCCTCCCACACTCCAAAGACATACAGATAGGGACTCTAGATTGTGAGCCCCAATGGGGACAGTGTTGCCAATGAATGTAAAGCGCTGTGGAATTAATAGCGCTATATAAATGAATAAAATTATTATTAATTGTTATTATTATCTTTACCCAAAAGTCGTCAATGTTCAGTTTTATTCAACGATTCATCGTGATTTAAAAAAAATGCTTTTCTTATAACATGGTATGCTTTTGGATAGGATAGTGGTGCTGTATGATGAATGGGGGGATGTGTTTAATGAGTGGAGTGGGTGGGGAAGCCAAAGGTGCTGTTAGGGCCAGGTGGACGGGCAGACCCAGGAGGTGGATCCACTGGGCCGAACACCTCACTGAAGGCAAGGGGTCCGGTAGCCGGAGCACTACAGGTAGCAGGACAGTCCGTTCCAAGGAGTGGAGTGTAGAAGTCCCTGGGACCACGGAGTCACCGAAGGTAGTCCGGGTGACGGAGCTCAGGTTCGGAGGCCGAGATGGTGTCAGGCAGAGTCCGGAACCGACGGAGCGGGAAGACGGGTCACCACAGGGATCAGAGATGGTACGGACTGACGGGATGGCGGACAGTCACCGTTCGGGGTACGGGAATCGTCAGGACCGGATGGCGTGGCAGGAGCGGCTCTAGGAGAGAGAGAGGTAAGTATACCGCAAGACACAAGGAGACCTGACTCCTAGCTTAGCAAAACACGAAGAACATGCCCCGCCCACTTGGAAAGGATCCCCCTATATACCCAGTACCTGATCCTTCAATATCCTGTTGGAGGACACTGGCCCTTTAAAAAAGGGTCAATGACCGCGCGCGGGCCCTAATGCGCATGCGCGAGGCCCGGGTGCCAGAAGCCAGGGCAGGGAGCGGTGAACAGGAAGCAGGGGAGCCGGCCTGGAGCAGAGTTGCCGACGGGCGCCGGGAGCGGGGACCGAGCCGCCTGGGGAGCGCAGGTGATGGAGGCTGGAGCGGGGGACGCCTGATAGAGGAGCCGGGGAGCGAGGCAGGGAAGCCGGGAAGCACGGCAGTGGACCCGGGGAGCGTGACAGTACCCCCCCCCACGCCACCCTCCCCGCAACCGGGACAGGAAGGCACGTATCAGAGGAGTACCCACATTCTCCCGGGGTTCCCAGGACCTATCTTCAGGACCATACCCTGCCCAGTCCACCAGGAAGAACTGTCGGCCCCGTACGGTTTTCATGGCCACGATATCCCTTACCGCATAGATGTCGTCATCAGCAATAGGAGGAGGAGCAGAACTGGCAGCAGCGGAGAAGGGACCAAGGACAACCGGCTTGAGCAGGGAGACGTGGAAGGAGTTGGGTATTCTCATCGTGGCCGGAAGCTGCAGCTTGTAGGAGACCTCATTTATTTTGCTGATGACCTTAAACGGCCCGATGTAGCGAGGACCCAGCTTGTATGATGGTAGCTTCAATCGGACGTACTTGGAAGCAAGCCAGACCAGATCTCCTGGAGAGAAACACGGGGGATCCAGACGCCTTTTGTCTGCGTGTCTCTTCATCCGTAGGGAAGCACGTCCAAGGGACGTCTTGACAGAGTCCCAGATTGTAGAAAAGTCACGGACTACAGCATCAGCAGCAGGGACATCCGATGAAGAGGATACAGGTAACGGGACGGAAGGCTGAAGTCCGTAAACGACATGGAAGGGAGAGCTGGAGGAGGACTCACTGACGTGGTGGTTATGGGAGAATTCAGCCCAAGGAAGAAGCGTGGACCAGTCGTCGTGATGGGCGTTAACGTAGTGACGTAAGAAGGAGGTCAAGATCTGATTGACTCGTTCCACTTGGCCATTCGACTGAGGATGGTAGGCTGAAGAAAAGTCCAGAGTCACTCCCAGATGTTTGCAGAGGGCCCTCCAGAAGCGGGAGGTAAACTGAGTCTTTCTGTCGGACACAATGTGTGATGGAAAGCCATGCAAGCGGAAGATGTGTTGTATATAGGCGTCAGCAAGTTCCTGGGCAGAGGGCAGTCCAGCCATAGGGACGAAATGAGCCATTTTGGAGAACCGATCCACCACGACCCATATGACTGTGTGTCCGGAGGACAGGGGCAAGTCCGTAATAAAGTCCATCGCTATGTGTTGCCACGGAATGGAGGGTATAGGCAGAGGCAGAAGACGACCATATGGCAGGTGTTTGGGAGTCTTGTTCCTGGCACAAGAGGAGCAGGCTGAGACAAAAGAAGTGACGTCCTTGCGAAGGGATGGCCACCAGTAATGACGTACAATTGTACTCCATGTTTTCTTCTGACCAGCATGGCCGGCTATTTTCGAGGCATGGCCCCAGTGCAACACCTTTTCCCTGTCAGTCTCAGAGACACAGGTCTTCCCAGGTGGTATCGGGGCCAGGGTGACCGGAGCCACCGGAATGATCTTACTAGGACAGATGATGAGCTGGGATGTCTCTTCCTCCTGCTCCATGGGCATGAATGACCTGGACAAGGCATCTGCTCTTACATTCTTGTCCGCGGGTCGAAAATGGAGCTGAAAATCAAACCTGGCAAAGAACAAGGACCACCTGGCCTGCCGTAGGTTCAGTCGCTGAGCGGACCGCAGGTATTCCAGGTTCTTGTGGTCCGTGTAAATGATCACGGGGGTACATTGCTCCCTCCAGAAGGTAGCGCCATTCCTCCAGAGCCAGTTTGACTGCCAATAGCTCTCGGTCACCGATGGTGTAGTTGCGTTCAGGCGCTGAGAAGCTCTTGGAGAAGAAACCGCAAGTAACCATCTTCCCGGAGGAGGACTTCTGCATGAGCACTGCTCCGGCTCCCGAGGAGGAGGCATCCACCTCCAAGGTAAACTGTCGGTTTAACTCAGGACGGTGGAGCACAGGGGAAGAAGCAAATGCCTGTTTCAGGGAGCCAAACGCGGCGTCGGCCGCAGGTGACCAGTCCTTTGGATTAGCCCCCTTCTTGGTCAAGGCGGAGAGAGGAGCAGTCAGAGCAGAGAAGTGAGGGATGAACTGACGATAATAGTTTGCGAATCCCAGAAAGCGTTGGATTGCCTTCAGTCCGGAAGGAGGGGGCCAGTTGAGAATGGAAGAGACCTTCTCTGGGTCCATCTGCAGGCCAGTATCGGAGATTACGTAACCCAAGAAGGGAAGAGAAGACTGCTCGAATACACACTTCTCGTACTTGGCGTACAGGCGATTCTCTCTCAGTCTTTGCAGTACCAGCTGCACGTTCTCTCTGTGGGTCTGGAGGTCCGGAGAGAAGACCAGGATATCGTCAAGATACACCACCACACAGACGTAGAGAAGGTCCCGGAACACGTCGTTCACCAATTCCTGAAACACTGCTGGTGCGTTACAGAGGCCAAAGGGCATCACACAGTATTCATAGTGCCCATCGCGAGTATTGAATACGGTCTTCCATTCATCCCCAGAGCGGATGCGGACCAGGTTATAGGCACCCCGAAGATCCAACTTGGTAAACACACGAGCTCCTCTAAGCCGATCAAACAATTCGGGGATGAGCGGCAGGGGGTATTTATTTTTCACGGTGATTTGGTTCAATCCCCGGTAGTCAATGCATGGGCGTAGATCACCCTCTTTCTTCTTAACGAAGAAGAAGCCTGCTCCAGCAGGAGAGGAGGACCTCCGAATGAATCCCCTTGCTAGGTTCTCCGTGATGTAGGCCGACATGGCCCTAGTTTCAGCAGGAGACAGAGGATATATCCGTCCTCGAGGTGGTGTAGTGCCCGGGAGTAGGTCGATGGCACAGTCGTAAGGACGATGTGGCGGAAGTACCTCTGATTCCTTTTTATCAAAGACGTCCGCGAAGGACCAATAGGCCGAGGGCAGTCCCGGTAGGGACTCCGGAACCGGAGGTCATCGGATGGGCTGTATAGTCTTCAGACAGTTCTCGTGGCAAGAGGAGCCCCATCGGGTGATTTCACCAGTACCCCAGCTGACTGACGGTTCGTGTGTCCGTAACCAGGGGAGTCCCAGCAGGATTTGATGGGACATGTGTGGGAGGACGTAGAGAGCAATGTTCTCGGTGTGCAGGGCACCGATACGTAGTTCCACCGGCTTGGTGATCCACGAGATGGTGTCAGAGAGGGGTCTCCCATCTACAGAGGCAATCACGAGGGGTTTGTCGAGTGGAGTAACAGGCATCTGGTACTTGTCCACCATGGCCTGCTGGATGAAATTGCCTGCTGCCCCGGAATCGAGGTACGCCTCGGCCGTGAACCGCGTCTCTCCTGTTGTTACTTGAACAGTCCACGTAACCGGGTCTGAGAGAGTCCCAGCACCTAGGGTGGCCTCTCCTACCAACCCTAGGCTTTGGAGTTTCCCGGCCTCTCTGGACAGGAGCGTAGAAGGTGTGTGCCCTCTCCGTAGTAGAAGCAGAGGCCCTTGGCGAGCCGTTCTGCTCGGCGTTGTTCGGACTGCCGCAAACGGTCAATCTGCATGGGCTCGTGAACAGAGGCACCAGACGACGCTGACTGAAGGACGGCGGGCTTCTGCGGAGGAGAGGAATGCCATATCGGACGTCTCTCACGGGACACCTCTTTGGATCGTTCCTGGAATCTGAGGTCCACACGGGTGGCTAGTGCGATCAGGGCATCCAGGGTGGAAGGAACATCGCGGCCTGCCAGCTCGTCCTTAATACGGCTGGAGAGTCCTTCCCAGAAGGCGGCGGTGAGGGCTTCATTGTTCCATCCCAATTCAGAGGCCAAAGTGCGGAAGCGGATGACATACTGCCCTACCGTCGTAGTCCCCTGACGTAGCCTGAGGAGTGATGAGGCGGATGCAGCGGCACGTCCAGGTTCGTCAAAGGTGTTTCTGAATGCCTGCAGGAAGTCCTGGATGTTGGTAGTCACAGGGTCCTCCTTTTCCCACAAGGGGTTCATCCAGGCCAGTGCCTCACCCTCTAGATGTGACATCACAAACGCCACCTTGGCTTGGTCGGAGGCAAACAAGTGCGGAAGCAGCTTGAAATGAAGGGAGCACTGGTTTATGAATCCCCTGCAGGTCTTGGGATCTCCGGCGTACCGGGGTGGTGAAGCCAAACGAAGTCTGGAAGCATCCGAGGAGGCTGCCACGGGAGCTGTGGCCATGGATTGTACGGTGGAAACCTGAGATGCCAGGGATGTGGCGGTCGCTTGTAGCGCGTTCAGGCGGGTATCCACAGAAGACATGAAGTTCAGCATGCGGGTCTGGGTCTCGCACTGGCGTGTGAGTTCCTGCTGCAAGGCCGCTAATGCTTCGGCGGGATCCATGGCCTGTTCTTACTGTTAGGGCCAGGTGGACGGGCAGACCCAGGAGATGGATCCACTGGGCCGAACACCTCACTGAAGGCAAGGGGTCCGGTAGCCGGAGCACTACAGGTAGCAGGACAGTCCGTTCCAAGGAGTGGAGTGTAGAAGTCCCTGGGACCACGGAGTCACCGAAGGTAGTCCGGGTGACGGAGCTCAGGTTCGGAGGCCGAGATGGTGTCAGGCAGAGTCCGGAACCGACGGAGCGGGAAGACGGGTCACCACAGGGATCAGAGATGGTACGGACTGACGGGATAGCGGACAGTCACCGTTCGGGGTACGGGAATCGTCAGGACCGGATGGCGTGGCAGGAGCGGCTCTAGGAGAGAGAGAGGTAAGTATACCGCAAGACACAAGAAGACCTGACTCCTAGCTTAGCAAAACACGAAGAACAGGCCCCGCCCACTTGGAAAGGATCCCCCTATATACCCAGTACCTGATCCTTCAATATCCTGTTGGAGGACACTGGCCCTTTAAGAAAGGGTCAATGACCGCGCGCGCGCCCTAATGCGCATGCGCGAGGCCTGGGTGCCAGAAGCCAGGGCAGGGAGCGGTGAACAGGAAGCAGGGGAGCCGGCCTGGAGCAGAGCTGCCGACGGGCGCCGGGAGCGGGGACCGAGCCGCCTGGGGAGCGCAGGTGATGGAGGCTGGAGCGGGGGACGCCTGATAGAGGAGCCATGGAGCGAGGCAGGGAAGCCGGGGAGCGTGGCAGGTGAGCCGGTGAGCGAGGCAGGGGAGCCGGGAAGCACGGCAGTGGACCCGGGGAGCGTGACAGGTGCGCGGCACCATTTTTTTTCTTAACTTTTTTTACGGATGTTTCTGCAGCCAATCACGGCACAGAAAACATCCACAAGCGTTACGTCACCACCGGAGTCCACTGCAGCGATTTCTGCTGCGATCGCCGGGTGATGCCGTGTTCCTGCCGTGGATAGTGCTGGTGATGGGAGAGGAGTCGATGCCAGCGGCGCTGGTGGGCGCAGGCTCCGCTCATCCATGGGCTGGGTTTCCTTGGGATCTGCAGTACCACTGGTTGACTATAGGTGGCGTGTGTCTTCCAGCTGAAGTTACCATCATTCAACTACAACCAATGGCAAGACACCACACCCTTCTTAATTCCCCTCCTGTCTGATGACCACTGCCAGAGATAGTTCTGATATTCTTGTTCCTGTTCTGCCCTGTTCTGTTTAGTGATTCTGGTGTTCTGACTGCTGCTTGTTTCCTGACTACCCTCCAGCCTGCTGTTTATGTACATCACTGCCTGATCCGGAGTTGATCTCTGCTACGTTTTCTGATTACGTCCTTGCCTGCCGATTCTGTCCTTGTTCTGATATTCCTGGTTTGACCTTGCCTGTCTACTACTCTCATTGGACTGCAGCCTTCTACAGGTAGTGATCTCCAGGGCCCTGTGTAATTCCAAATCCCTGTACAGGGGTTAAAGGGTTTCAGGGTTTTAGGGGTCCTGCGTGGTGAGTGGCTTCCCTCTAGCTTGTACATTACAGCCCGTCTGAGTCTGTGGATCCAGTCAGGCGTTACAACAAGGTTCAGACACAAGGGCTTGTGTCATTGGCTGCCTAAGTCACATGTCTATCTGCATATAAAATGCGGACATGCGGTATCAGCGCCACTTGAATCTATTTCCAATGTTTATTATAATGGCTTACAGCCAATAAAAACCCAAAGGTCATTATCTCAGAAAATTAGAATATTATGTAAGACCAACTGAAAACATGACTTTACACTCAGAAATGTTGGCGCCTACTGAAAAGTCTGTACAGTAAATGCCTAAATACTTGGTCGTGGCTCCTTTTGCATGAATTACTGCATCAATGTGGCATGGAGGCGATCAGCCTGTGGCACTGCCGAGGTGTTATGGAAGCCCAGGTTGCTTTGATAGCAGCCTTCAGCTCGTCTGCATTGTTGGGTCTGGTGTCTCTCATAGATTCTCTATGGGGTTTAGGTCAGGCGAGTTTGCTGGCCAATCAAGCTCAGTGATACTGTGTTTAGTAAACCAGGTATTGGTACTTTTGGCAGTGTGGACAGGTGCCAAGTCCTGTTGGAAAAGAAATTTACATCTCCAAAAAGCTTGTCTGCAGAGGGAAGCATGAAGTGCTCTAAAATCTCCTGGTAGGCAGATGTGCTGACTTTCGGCTTGATAAAACACAGTGGAGCTACACCAGCAGATGACATGGCTCCCCAAACCATCACTGATTGTGGACACTTCACACTAGACCTCAGCAGCTTGGATTGTGGCCTCCACTCTTCCTCCAGACTCTGGGACCGCGATTTCCAAATGAAATGCAAAATTTACTTTTATCTGAAAACAACACCTTGGACACTGAGAACAGTCCAGTTCTTTTTCTCCTTGGTCCAGGTAAGACACTTGTGGCGTTGTCTATTGGTCATGAGTGGCTTGGCACAAGGAATGTGACACTTGTAGCCCATGTCCTGGATACGTCTGTGTGTGGTGGCTCTTGAAGCACTGACTCCAGCAGCGTCCACTCCTTGTGAATCTCACCCAAATTTTTGAATGGCCTTTTCTTAACAATCCTATCAAGGCTCTGGTTATCCCGGTTGCTTGTGCACCTTTTTCTACCACACTTTTTCCTTCCACTCAACTTTCCATTAATATGCTTGGATGCAGCACTCTACGAACAGCCAGCTTCTTTACAAATGACCTTTTGTGGCTTACTTGTGGAGTGTGTCAATGACCGCCTTCTGGACATCTGTCAAGTCAGCAGTCTTCCCCATGATTGTGTAGCCTACTGAACCAGACTAAGGGACCATTTTAAATGCTTAGGAAGTCTTTGTAGGTGCTTTGTGGTAATTATACTAATTTTCTGAGATAATGACCTTTGGATTTTCATTGGCTGTAAGCCATAGTCATCAACAATAATAGAAATAAACAATTGAAATAATCTCTCTGTATGTAATAACTCTATATAATATATAGAAATAGATCCCTCTGTGTGTAATGACTCTATATAATATATAGGAATACAGTAGATCGCTCTGTGTGTAATGACTATATAACATATAGGAATAGATTGTTCTGTGTGTAATGACACTATATAATATATAGGAATAGATCCCTCTTTGTGTAATGACTCTATATAATGTGTAGGAATAGATCCCTCTGTGTGTAATGACTCTATATAATATATAGAAATAGATCCCTCTGTGTGTGTAATGACTCTATATAATATATAGGAATAGATTGCTCTGTGTGTAGTGACTCTATATAATATATAGGGATAGATCCCTCTGTGTGTAATGACTATATAATATATAGAAATAGATTCCTCTGTGTGTAATGACTCTATATAATATATAGGAATAGATCCCTCTGTGTGTAATGACTCTATATAATATATAGGAATACAGTAGATCGCTCTGTGTGTAATGACTATATAACATATAGGAATAGATTGTTCTGTGTGTAATGACACTATATAATATATAGGAATATATCCCTCTGTGTGTAATGACTCTATATAATGTGTAGGAATAGATCCCTCTGTGTGTAATGACTCTATATAATATATAGGAATAGATCCCTCTGTGTATAATGACTCTATATAATATATAGAAATAGATCCCTCTATGTGTAATGACTCTATATAATATATAGGAATAGATTGCTCTGTGTGTAATGACTCTATATAATATATAGGGATAGATCCCTCTGTGTGTAATGACTATATAATATATAGAAATAGATTCCTCTGTGTGTAATGACTCTATATAATATATAGGAATAGATCACTCTGTGTGTAATGACTATATAATATATAGGAATAGATCTCTCTGTGTGTAATCACTCTATATAATATATAGGAATAGATCCCTCTGTGTGTAATGACTCTATATAATATATAGAAATAGATCCCTCTGTGTGTAATGACTCTATATAATGTGTAGGAATAGATCCCTTTGTGTGTAATGACTCTATATAATATATAGGAATAGATCACTCTGTGTGTAACGACTCTGTATAATATATAGGAATAGATCCCTCTGTGTGTAATGACTCTATATAATATATAGGAATAGATTGCTCTGTGTGTAATGACTCTATATAATATATAGGGATAGATCCCTCTGTGTGTAATGACTATATAATATATAGAAATAGATTCCTCTGTGTGTAATGACTATATAATATATAGGAATAGATCACTCTGTGTGTAATGACTATATAATATATAGGAATAGATCTCTCTGTGTGTAATCACTCTATATAATATATAGGAATAGATCCCTCTGTGTGTAATGACTCTATATAATATATAGAAATAGATCCCTCTGTGTGTAATGACTCTATATAATATATGCGTTTCACTTTTTGCATTGAATTACTGAAATAAATTAACGTTTTGATGATATTCTAATTTATTGAGGTGCACGTGTACTACAATGTCTGCAGCTGATTCTTCAAGAAAAATGGTGCAGCTTCTTTTTTGCGTTTTTTTCTTTGCTTAAAGGGCATATGGGATTGTACAGTACAAAGCAGGAAACTTTACACTTTAGGAAGAAAAGCATAGTAATATACAGTAATTTCCCCTCATTGACAGGCTTATGGCTGTGCACTTACACTGCTAATTATAGACTTAGCTTTGCGCTATATTTGCATGCAATAACACAAAAAACCTGATTACATCAATATATGGTGAGCAGCAAGTAACAGAGGCGTGTCATCCCTTCTAAGTTATGGGCTATTTCAGGCTCATGAGTCAGGACGATGTGTGAGATCTTTGTAAATCATTCTTCATTACATCACCATTCATGTAAATCAGGGGAGGAAACGAAAAACACATCATAGTCTCTTCCTTATAAATTAGGGATTACAGTGAAGATATTCTGTGAACGAAATGTTAGGATTTCAGGACTTGGAATGTATGGCATTATGTTATGTAATTCTGATATAATCTTCAGTGATCTGTCACTTGCTAATTACCTATGTAGAGTAAAATTATAATTAACCCCCAATAATAGTTTCTTCCTGATAAATTACACCAAAGGTGGGGAGTGGGGTTATGTGTCGTGATTTGAGAAGTATCAAATATTTATTATGTAATGCGGATATTATCTTTGATAATCTGTCGCTTGCTAATTATGAAATGGAGGGACAATTATCAAATGACATATGTGACTCGCCCACCCCAGGGCTATGGGACACCCGGTGCCGGGCTGGACTAGTCCTGTGGTAGTCAGTGGTGGCTGGGCCCGGCTCCGTGGCCCTGGTGGGTGTCAGTAGAATATGTGGCTTACTTGTTAATGGTTGTGTTCGTGACGCCACCTGTGGTATGCGGCTATTAAGCCGCCGCTGCTGTGTGAGGCCACCGGGATGATGTTATGGCAGCAATGGTGGTACTGCTCCCCACAGGTGGAGCAATGCCCGGGGCACAGTTGGTGCTTGTGAATGTCTATGCAGATGAAATAACTGAGGCAACTTCAGAGGTGCAGTTCAAGTTCTTTACTCACAGTTCTTGTCAGGGCAGGCAGAACCCTTGGACTGCTGGGACCACTGTCAGGGACCTCCGTCTTCTGGGTGATTCAGAGTGTGAAAGCCGGTACCCTCTCTCTTAGTGTCTCCTTCTCTGCTGTCTTCACTAGCCTTGCCCGAGTTAGGATGGCCCTGGCTTGGCCTCCACTACAGCCTCCAGGCTGGGGGGTCACCTGTCGGCTGATTACCCCTTTTCTGAAGGTCTGCTATGGGTTCTGGCCCTGGGAGCTTGCAACGTCCCTGGGCCTCGGTTTTTACTGTTTGGAGATTGTCTTTGCACTCCTCCAGTCTCTAGGGACCGTCCCCTGTCGCAGCTTAATCACTCCACCGATGTCAATGTGGACCAGGCCACCGCAGCCTGCAGCTACTCGTAGCGCCTCTGGGCCCTCGGCTTCGGTACCCAACAAGGACTGCTCGTGGTACCTACAGGACTACCCGCGGCCCTGCGACCCTTTCTTTCCTTCTCTTCTTTCTCCTCCTTGCCTGCTTCCAGCAGGCCTCCTCCTCCCTCCTTGCTCTCGTTCTTCTCCTCCAACTACATGCTCACTCCTCACTCTCTCACTCCCCGAGCGAACTGACTAAACTTGACCTTCCTATCTCTGTCTGCTCTCCTTGGCTCCTCCCACCTCCCCAGTTGCTAAGCTGTCACCTATGGGAGCAGGGATGGGTCTTACGGCCCCTCCCAGCATGCAGCATGGGAGGGTTGCCAGCCACTTTCCCTGGTCCTGTGTGTCCCTAGCAATGGGTGTAGTGTGGATTTACCAGGGGACCGGAGTTCACTCTCTTCCTCTCCCAGAATGGGGCATCACACCGCTGGTGGGGTGCAATGACCTGTGGCGACGGAAGCCTCAGGGGCGCCACACTCCCCCACAGCAAATCCCAGCACGTCCTCGGGCTGAAAAACAACAAAAACATGTGGAGAAACTGCAAAAACATTTTTGTATGCAATAACATGAAACAGTAAAACATTTCTTCCCTTTATGGGAGGCACATATCATAAACGTTGCAAACTTCTTATAAAGAAAACTCTAAGTGTGCACTTCCAGTCCATTGCACGGTTTGGGCACTTCCCCCATAATTCTGGTAGGGGGCACAACGGGTGCAACTAATTACATATTTGGCTACTACAAGTCCAGTATCCCGGCAGTTCGTTTCTTTCAATCAAACAAAAGTGACATAATCAACCAGCCATTAAGTCCAATGGCCTGGTTACATAAGACATATAAACAACATACCAGCCACTAAGTCCAGTGGCCTGGTAGGACATAACACATACACTTCCACCGGGGCCCACATTCCAGTTCAGTGGCCCGGTAACACATAACATGGGGGGGGTGACGTCTTCAAAAAGCATCAGGGGCAGTACAGTAGGATAGGGTGTCATCTTCGAAAAGAACATTGGGGCAGAACACAAGGGACTTCTTCAAAAAGAATGAGGGGCAGACAGGGGCTATGTACAGTTCAGCTGCTTCTTACTTCTTTACATGTAGGGATTCTTCTCCGGCTCCCCACCTGGCAGCAGGTAGACAGCGGTCAGCACAGTCTGCGTCTGCTGGTCTTGGCGGGCCGCGCCTGGCATGGCGGTGGCCTGTATTGGAGTCGCTGCTGTGACCGATTCTTGACGGGTCGCACCTGGCGTGGCTGCGGCCTGGGCTTGGCGGGCCGCATCCGCGGCGTGGATTAACGTCGCCGCTGCGGCGGGATCTTGCTGGTCCGAGCGGGGTATCGCTGCTGGGGCCTGAGCTGGACGGGCCGGGCTTGGCGTCGCTGCTGCGGTGTGGATGGTCGTCGCTCCGGCGGCGAAATCTTGGCGGGCCGCACCTGGCGTGGCTGCGGCCTGGATCGGCGTCGCCGTGCCGGGCGTCCCTCCAGGGACCGCGGGCATGGCAGCGGGGGTTGGGGCACTCGCGCCAGGAGGGGCAGCATGGGACTCACCCAGATCTAGGCTGGAGATGTTCTGCAGCAGGATCGCCATCGCTGATGTGGGCTCCGGATGGTCGTGGGCGGCACCTCCACACAGGCCTCGCTGCACTGACATCTGCAGACTCCTCATGGCCAGCACCATCTCCTTCCCCCACACGGCTGTCTCCCGTCCGCTCTGCTTCTTCATCCCGTCAGCCATCCTTCCGACCTCAGCCTCCAGCTCAGCGGCGGTCACAGGCCTGATCCAGGTAAGCTCCTCCTGGCCTCCGCTTACAGGAGGCATTTTCTCTCTCTGCTGGTCTGGCATTTTGACTTGTTCTGCCAGCCGGCCAGCTTTTCTAGGCGCCATTTCTTCTTCTTCCGCCTTCTCTGGCGGGCACTGCTTCGCGCTCTTTTCTTGGACAAGGGGGCGGGGCTTCTCTTCGCGCCCTTTCTTCTTGCACGCCCCCCTTCTTCCCGCTCTCAGCAGTGCTAATGGCGGCGGTTTCTCAGTAAAGTACACAGTCTGTCACACGGTTCTCCAGGCGCACAGTACCCGGTTAGACCGGGCACGAAATCCTGTTCGTGACGCCAAAATTGACTCGCCCACCCCAGGGCTATGGGACACCCGGTGCCGGGCTGGACTAGTCCTGTGGTAGTCAGTGGTGGCTGGGCCCGGCTCCGTGGCCCTGGTGGGTGTCAGTAGAATATGTGGCTTACTTGTTAATGGTTGTGTTCGTGACGCCACCTGTGGTATGCGGCTATTAAGCCGCCGCTGCTGTGTGAGGCCACCGGGATGATGTTATGGCAGCAATGGTGGTACTGCTCCCCACAGGTGGAGCAATGCCCGGGGCACAGTTGGTGCTTGTGAATGTCTATGCAGATGAAATAACTGAGGCAACTTCAGAGGTGCAGTTCAAGTTCTTTACTCACAGTTCTTGTCAGGGCAGGCAGAACCCTTGGACTGCTGGGACCACTGTCAGGGACCTCCGTCTTCTGGGTGATTCAGAGTGTGAAAGCCGGTACCCTCTCTCTTAGTGTCTCCTTCTCTGCTGTCTTCACTAGCCTTGCCCGAGTTAGGATGGCCCTGGCTTGGCCTCCACTACAGCCTCCAGGCTGGGGGGTCACCTGTCGGCTGATTACCCCTTTTCTGAAGGTCTGCTATGGGTTCTGGCCCTGGGAGCTTGCAACGTCCCTGGGCCTCGGTTTTTACTGTTTGGAGATTGTCTTTGCACTCCTCCAGTCTCTAGGGACCGTCCCCTGTCGCAGCTTAATCACTCCACCGATGTCAATGTGGACCAGGCCACCGCAGCCTGCAGCTACTCGTAGCGCCTCTGGGCCCTCGGCTTCGGTACCCAACAAGGACTGCTCGTGGTACCTACAGGACTACCCGCGGCCCTGCGACCCTTTCTTTCCTTCTCTTCTTTCTCCTCCTTGCCTGCTTCCAGCAGGCCTCCTCCTCCCTCCTTGCTCTCGTTCTTCTCCTCCAACTACATGCTCACTCCTCACTCTCTCACTCCCCGAGCGAACTGACTAAACTTGACCTTCCTATCTCTGTCTGCTCTCCTTGGCTCCTCCCACCTCCCCAGTTGCTAAGCTGTCACCTATGGGAGCAGGGATGGGTCTTACGGCCCCTCCCAGCATGCAGCATGGGAGGGTTGCCAGCCACTTTTCCTGGTCCTGTGTGTCCCTAGCAATGGGTGTAGTGTGGATTTACCAGGGGACCGGAGTTCACTCTCTTCCTCTCCCAGAATGGGGCATCACACCGCTGGTGGGGTGCAATGACCTGTGGCGACGGAAGCCTCAGGGGCGCCACATATGATGTAGATATAATGTCAAAGATATGAAGTGGAAAAAAAACCAGTTAAGGATCCCATTTTTTTTCTTCAGTCCATCTCAATTTGCAAATATTGTAGAATACAAACAGTTAACAGTTTTGCAGATCCATCCCCCATGTATACCATAGCGTCTATATGGTGACAGAATACTAATTCTGCAAATAAATTTCGTGCATAGTCTCATTCTACAGTCATGTTTAACTGCACTACCGCTAACATCTCTCCTACTGTCATCATTAGTGATATCATGTTACGTAGCCAACAGAAGCTTTGGAAAGCTACACCTCTATCGCAGAGCCAATAGTAGAGGTGATCAATCGCAGTCCAGGTCAGTGCTCTCTCTAAAAATCTTTTCCCCTCCGGGATCCCAGACTCGGGGTCACACGGCGTTTTGTACAAACATTGCCTACTGTGATGGAGACGACGGTCTTGCATATTGGTTCTTTGGTGTCTATGATCAACACAGGCAGACTCGCGCATCGACCTGCTGTGTGCTGAATAATAGGCATGCTAGCAAGAGTAAAGGGTGCTTTACACGCTGCGACATCGCTAACAATATATCGTCGGGGTCACGTCGTTAGTTATGCACATCCGGCGCCGTCAGCGACATCGCAGCGTGTGACACCAATGAGCGACGATCAACGGGCGCAAAAACGTGAAAAATCGTTGCTCGTTGACACGTCGCTCATTTCCTTAATATCATTGCTGCTGCAGGTACGATGTTGTTCATCGTTCCTGCGGCAGCACACATCACTGTGTGTGACACCGCAGGAATGATGAACATCTCCTTACCTGCGTCCACCGGCAATGAGGAAGGAAGGAGGTGGGCGGCATGTTCCGGCCGCTCATCTCCGCCCCTCCTCTGCTATTGGACGGCCGCTTGGTGACACCACAGTGACGTTGCTATGACACCGAACGCATCTCCCCCTTGAAAGAGGGATTGTTCGGCAGTCACAGCGACATCGCTGCAAAGGTATGTGCGTGTGACGCTGCCGTAGCGATAATGTTCACTACGGCAGCGATCACCAAATGTCGCACGAGCGATGGGGGCGGGTGCTATCGCGTACGACATCGGTAGCTATTGCTAGCGATGTCGCAGCGTGTAAAGTACCCTTTAGTCTTTGCTAATCTGATTGTGAGGCTCCTTTGATCACATGTAGTGGGGAAGCCAATCACATTTGCTCATCTCCTATTTATGTTGGATGAAATCTTCTACCCATGCCAGCTATAGGTTTTCTGTGTTCGTTTGTGAGCTTTGGTGTCCCAGACTTTCTGGTGAAAGTGTTGCTCTTTGTTTGCAGTGGTTGTGGCATTTACCTCTGTCGTCTTGTTGCTTCCTCCTGCTCTTGTTTTCCTCCTAATCCTTTATTATCTTATACCTCTTTGTGTGCATATTGTGTAACAGAGTTTTAGTTTCCCCTGTCTGTCTAAGGGTACTTTCACACTTGCGTTTATTTCCTTCCGTTACAATCCGCCCTTTTGGAAAACAGCGGAATCCGTTAACGGACTTAGACTTGTACCAAAAGGACCTGCGTTGCTTCCACTGGGCGACGCTCCGTTGCTTCCGCCCAGCGGGAGGAACGCAGCATGTAATGTTATTTTGAGCAGCGGAATCCTCTGGATTTCACTGCGCATGCTCCTTTTTTTTGTTTTTAAATCAAACTTTATTTTGGCTCGCGGTGGCCGAACGTTCAGCTGAGCGCCCGCCTGCCAGCATGCCCGGGCGCCGTCAAGTGACAGCGCTCAGCTGAGCGTCCGCCCGCTGGCATGCCCGGCCGCCGGCAAGTGACAGCGCTCAGGTGAGCGCCCGCCCGCCGGCATGCCCGGGCGCCGGCAAGTGACAGCGCTCAGCTGAGCGCCCGGCGGCCGGCAAGTGACAGCGCTTAGCTGATCACCCGGCGGCCGGCTGCAGGGAGCGATCAGCTGATCACCCGGCGGCCGGCTGCAGGGAGCGATCAGCTGATCACCCGGCGGCTGGCTGCAGGGAGTGATCAGCTGATCACCCGGCGGCCGGCTGCAGGGAGCGATCAGCTGATCACCCGGCGGCCGGCTGCAGGGAGCGATCAGCTGATCACCCGGCGGCCGGCTGCAGGGAGCGATCAGCTGATAGTTCACAATAGTCTGCCGCTGGTAAAAAAAATAAAAAAAAAATCAAAACGAATTGCGTTGTTTTGCAGCATCCGTTGCATCCGTTACACAACGCAATGCAACGGATACCGTTCAACGCAAGTGTGAAACTAGCCTAATTCTTTGGGTTTCATCTCATCTCATTCTTGTCCTGTCCCTCCTGGGGGTTATCAAATCAGGACTGGTCAGGAGCAGGACCAGGAAGGAGGCTCAGGCCACTTTACCATTAGTAGTATCCCTGAGGTTATGGATGGCTTATAGCCCCCCTAGTGTGAGGGTCAGCATAGGAGCTCTGGTTTCCATTGTCGTCATTACACTTGGTGCACCAAAGACATGATGTCACGCCAGGCAGTCAAACACTGTACTACCTTACCCAGAACCTTAAGAAATTCACCAGCTCCTATCCAAGGTCAGAGAACACTCTGCTGGACTAGGACCAGAGTTGAGCCAAGTGATCCACTCATCTCTAGTCAATTGCCATTGGGCAATGTAGTCCCATTTGTGGATGCATTTGACTTTGTCATCACACTAAGGCACTTGGAGACAGAGAAGATATATTTGGAAATGATTTTACTTCATTCAATGGTTAAAATCTGCCTACCTTCTGCAACCACTAGAGGGAGCTAAAATCAGATCTTATTTGAATTAAAGGGGTTCTCTTTTTGCAAGTTTCTGTAATAGGCTTGTGCTAGCTAAAAATATTAAAAACAGTGTTACTGTTCTTCTCCCGGTCCAAAATTGGCTCTGTGACACCTCTCCCAGTGACTATTTGTAGGCTGCAGTGGTGGTGTCATAACTACTAGATAGTCTTATATCAACAATGGCAGAACATATTTACCTATGAATTATTACAGCAAGTCTTGAAAAAGGGACCAAAAATATGGATGGTACATGGGATCATAATCCCTATACTGGGCGAAGCCAATAACAACCGCCCAAAAATAGCAATTCTTGCCAAACAACCAATTTTGATAAAATAGTCTCTTCATTACAAATTCATTGTTAAAATATTTAATTAAACACATAACTATGTATAACAATAATAATGGGTGCAAGGTAAGGACCAATGAGAGGGAGGTAGCCCGGGACACAGATACAATTAATCAAAGGAACAATTTGTGGGTAAAAAAGTAAAAAAAGACAAGTAGTATAGTCAGGTGAGATAATGATGTTGTAGTTGCCTATGCTGGCCACAAGATGGCCCAGAAAACACAAAAGTCAGCTATGCCATAAGTCTAGAAGGCAAGAGGAAAAGTTTTTTTCTCACCATGAGACCACATAAGGATTTCTAATAATTACCCATAAAAGCACTGTGTCCAAGCTCATTACTGTGCGCCCAACGCACGTTTCACAAATGCTTCTTCGGGGGAGGAGCCAGTGGTAATACGTGGGGGGTTTATATACAGAGAACCCACAGGTGATTATACTTACAGTAGTTTGTGCATGTGAGACAGGCTCCCGGCGGCAGGAAGTCCCCCAAGGCAATCCCGTAAACCTTCCAATGACGTCATAAGCCCACCCTGCACCGTGAGGATACCTTCAGAGATGCATGAACCCCAAGCGAGCATGCTGCGCATACACACCAGGCGGCGGCCATGTTGAAAAAGGGCAAATCTATGGACAAACATGGGAACGCAACACAAAGAGGGGCTGAAGATAGAAAAAGGTGCAAGTGAGCAAAAAAAGAAAGAATGAAAAAACACGTGTAAAAGAGTATATAAGCGTGATATATGGGTGAAATCTCAAGATTGGAGGTTTTATCATTAATATTATGTAAGACAGATATATTTGTCAAAAACTATGATTCGAATTCATCTCCTAATGAAAAATGGAAAAAAAAGAGGAAAAAGGCTGTATCACTAGTACCAAATCTGGTTGCTTCTTTACAAGTTTGTTCTTATGGTGGCTGTTGAAGAGTGCACTGCTCCTCTGCCTCCCGGCTTCCTGGTTGCAGGGGAGGCAGTGATGAGCTTCTGAAAATTAACAGTTTGCAGTATCGGCATGGTCAAACTGCTGGCCCGAACTGTGGTCTCTACAATGCTTAACCTCAGAAACATCTGAGGAGTGCGATCAAACCGGCTTCAGAGTTGTGATTGCAGACTACATAGAAAAAAGCTTGCAAGCTCCTTGGATCAGAAACTGTCCTCCTCTGATAGACTGCAACAGGGGCCGGTAACCAAGGCAATGAGTAGAACATTATAGTATTAAAAAAATCTATTCATTCTTGAGATTTAATAACAGGTAAATTGTAAATGTTTTTACAAGCACTTTATGATTGTACCTATTTGTGATGATCAGAAAACCCCTTTAAGAAGATAAAAGAGATAAAGGAGTGCATCTATCAAATATCCTTTTGCAGCATTATTTGTAACGCCTGCCTGGAACTACAGACTCAGATGGGCTGTAACGGACGGGCTAGAGGAAAGTCACTCACAAAGCAGGACCCCTAGAACCCTGAAACCTTTTAACCCCCTATACAGGGATTTGGAATTACACAGGGCCCCGGAGATCACTACCTGTGGAAGGCTGCTGTATGATGAGAGTAGTAGTCAGGCAGGGTTAAACCAGGAAATGCAGAACAGGGACAAAATCAGGCAGACAAGGAGGTAGTCAGGAAACCAGGCAGAGGTCAAAACCGCATCTGGCAGCAAGGTACAAAAACAGCAGGCAGGAGACGTAGTCAGAGAACAGGCAGAGGTCAAAACACAGGGATCACTATACAGACCAGAATGGGAACCAGGAATTCAGAAGTATCTCGGAATAAGAAGGGTGTGGTGTCTTCCTATTGGTTGAAGCTGAATGGTGGTAACTTTAGCTGGAAGACACACGCCTCCTACAGTTAGTCAGTGGTACCACAGGTCCCAGGGAAAGCCAGCTTAATGGATGAATGGAGCCTGGGCCCACCAGAGCCACTGGCACCGACTCCTCTTCTATCACCAGCACTATCCAAAGCGGGAACACAGCGCTGCCTGGTGATCGAAGCAGAAGTCACAGGAGTGGACTCTAATGGGGATGTGACATTATTTTAACAAATATACAGCTGCACTCTGAGATGCTAACATATGCAACGATTGAATATAGGAATTTGAACATGCTTTACTGCAAAGGAAATACATTTACAAAGTGACACAGAGGATAAAAAAGGCCAGTGTTATGTGAGCCCAGCAGCCAGTGTCAAGGTGTATCTCTTTTTGCTGAGTCCCTACCTACTAATACTTCTATCTGGCCTGAAAAATCCTACAATGTTATGAGCGGGCAGGAACCTGGTAATAGGAAATTAAGATCACCATATTTTGATGGGAAGTAGTGCTCAGTCAGACGGCATGAGCCTATAAACTAAAATGAGAAAACTGAAGGGATTTCCTAACAGACAAATGTGAACAGGCGCAAACTGAACATGCAACATAGTCTAACAAATAAACAGCTGCACTCTGAAACACTAAGGCGTGCATCAGTTTACACCTGTTCACATTTGTCTCTTTGGAAGTACCGTCAGTTTTTGCTTTTGCAGGATTAGATTTATATATATATATATATATATATATATATATATATATATATATATATTTATATTTATATATAAATATATATTTATATATATATATAAATATATATTTATATATATATATATATATATATATATATATATATATTTGTTCCCTCCTATGTCTGTCTGCCTGCACCACAATTATTGTCTATGATGGCGACAGACAGGGGCGGGAATAGCTAGACCCGACCCACATATTCCCTTCATGTTTCACCTGTCAATCAAATAGCAGTGCATTGCTGTAACTTTATTTGTAGATATTACTGCACTAAAATATCAAATCTCAGAATTAAAAGCTATGCTTACATTCAGCATCCTAGCACCACTCCTTCCTTGATAAAGCATCTCTCAAAACGCGCGTTGGGCTGCGTGTGGGAAATTCCACATGGGTGAATTGTGCACTATATGGTTGCATTAGGCAATAAATATATGGATTTCTTGTGCCTGATATATTATATTGATTACTTGTATTTAAACATTTATTCAGTCACTTATTAATTCATTTGACCTGCACTATATGTACTTTGAATCATCATCGTTATTTGGTTGTTCCCCCGCTTTGGGTGTACTTATGCACTCCTTGTGACCTCTATTGTATTTATTGTCTGTCGTGTGTTTTTTTAACATATCCCAATAAAATGTTTTATGTATTTTATTCCTTTTGGGTCATTTGATTTGGTTGCTCTGGCCGCAAATATTGTTTTCTCTGTATAGCACTGGCTTTACTTCATATATGAAAATCCTGCTGGTTGATTCTGTTTAATTACATCTTTTAGACCTAAGGACACTGGTGTACTTACTTTTGAAAAAAAAAATCTATGTCACAATGGACCCTTTATTAAAGATTTCCTGCCTAATATTTAAATGTACGATTTATGAATCCATCTGTAGCATCTTAACATAAGGATTACACAGAACTCCTGACATGGATTTTCAGAGTAAGTACAACAGACTCATTAGGTCTAAGGGATCTGTAAATTGTGTAATAGTGTATTTTTTTTAAAATAAAAAAATTGAGCAATTATATTATTATTATTATTATTACTATTATTATGGATCCTTGCGCACACTAGTGGATGACATGATACCTGCAATACATTTTCCACCAAGTACAGTTTTATTTTATAATTTCCCTCCTGCTCTATATTTAGTCGTTAGCACATAACTAGAGTCTGGATTTAGGTCATATCTTTGACAATTGAAAGTTATGTCACATTAATCCCTTCCGCATATATTGTGTGTTTCTATTAAAGGTTGACTCCAGTAGTGTAATTACTAGGAACAAGCGCGGCCGCTGAGTATTGTATCGCACCAGGCAGCTGTTATGCACGTGGAATGGTTATTATGGTCTGACCTTTAAAAACAGCATCCTAATTAGCAAGACGTACCAGTAAGGGTTAATTCATTTTGCAAGATGTAAGTAAGCCAGTGCTTATTTATAAAGGGAAGCATTCAAGAATAAGAGGATAGAGGACAAGAGGAAGGTGAGGAGCACTGGAGAGGAAAAAAGGCATGATTTCGGAGAGCAATGAGCGGAAAATGAACAGAACAGGAGGAAGCCATATGACCGCTGCAGCCAATCAGTGGTCAAGTAACAGAAAGTATTGGTCATCATCACTTTTGGTCCCTTATTAACCCACTTGAATGGTTGAGGTTTTGAACTTGTAACTAACACTTGTTCTTTATTTGGTACTGACTAGTTTAAAAAATAGTAAGAACCAGTGAATCTGAGCATATGGAGCATGTGATATGATGTTCTGCAGCATCCAGAGATGCTGATCCAGATCCAGATCCAGAGAGAGTCCAGATTAATACAAGAGTATAATGTGGGGGGGGGGGGGGGGAAGGTCAGGCAGTAGTGTTGTGAATACGTTTTCCAGTTTGGGGCTCCCTCTTGTGATCAGTGCTGGCAGTGCAGTTGATTTGTGGAATGAAAGTCATACACCTGCAGAGGACTGGCAATCAAGGTCAGACTGGGACTAAATAACTGAGTAGGTTTCTCTTGTTACTTGCCGGTGCTCAATGGTCTCATGTGTGTTAAGGACATTCTGTAACCAGCCCTGCTCACAGCCAGAACTCCTCTCAGATAAGTGGTCTTTGTACCTCTGCTGTTTGTTTTCCACTTTCTTGTTGTGTTTTTCTGCTTAATACTAATGCTTGATTCCTATTTTGTCTGTGTGGAGTTCTTGGTGGAATGGGATCATTCCCTGCTGGGAGTGTCTGTATACTTAGCTCCATAATTCTGCAAGGTATTGTGTTTGTCATGCTTGGTATTAATTCAGTCCCTCATCTGTATTAGTGTTTTTGGATCTCAGTAACATTTGAATGCTGATACAGTGGAGAAGAGATTGTGTGACCTCAGGATTTTTCCATATCAATCGTGCTGGTATTTATTAGGGTTTTTTACGGTTGCAGACAGTGCTCCTTGCTATCCTTATCTATAAAGATAGTTTGGGCCTCACCTTTGCTGAATCTGTCTTTTCTGGCTTTGTATTGTGTTTTTCTATATCACCGTCGTCTTTACATGTGGGAGGCTATCTATCTATCTTTGGGGACTGCTCCGAGGCAGATTAGCTTTCTTATATTTCTATTTGTGAGAATATTTAGTTCTCCAACTGTGTCGAGACGTCCAGGTCATCGTAGGCTTGTCTCACGGCTACTTCTAGTTGTGTGTCAGGATTAGGTCTGCAATCCGTTAAGGTTCCAGCCATTCTGTTACTATTTGGGATTCTGCATTTTTTGACCCTTCTTGGTCCCTGTATCATAAAACAGTAGTATCCGTGTTTTCAGGGGTCAACAGGCCGCAGCGCAGCCACTCGTTAACCCCATGCCTCCCCGTCACCACTGCACTCACAGGAGGACTCCGCAACAGTCCAGGCGACACTGTATTCTTGCTCACAGTCAATAAAGCCGAGGCATGATTTCTTCTTTTAAACAAACTGTATTTCTCTTCCACTCCTGCACTACTTCGGTCCGCATCACACCGGCACCGTTACATGTCCCATTAAGGTTCCTTCTACTCTTCATTCTCATATTAAATTTAGCAGCTGTCCGTCCTTCCAGCACCTGGGGTCCATCAGACACCTCTAGGCCCCTCAGCCCTCTGCTTAACGTCACTCTAGCACCGACTGGATCATAAAGTCTTTTGGGCCACTTCCCCATACCCACAGGGACTGCTTGCGCACATGAAGAACACATGACGGCGCTCCACCGTCCGTGCTCAGGCCAGGTACCAGACTTACCCTTCTCCTTGAGGGCGCAACTGACCTTCGGTTATCGTGGAGGGAATCTTCAGGTGTTTCAAGCCAGGAAAAAATGGACACCAGACCCCTGACCGTCCGGACTATACTACGCTTCTTGGGAGGCAATTCGCCAATTCTATGCTGGATCCCGCGTGTCATGGTCGTAGGGGTGACCCTTAGGGTTGGTATTTACAAAGGGGCTTCTGTATACCACTGCTACTGGGGGACTCTCCTGATCCCTACTCCCTATCTCTTACTTTTATATCTCTTACTCTCCTCCTCTTTCTTAACTATTTCCCTGCTCACCCAGGTGCCAATACAGCCGTGCTATAACACTGCCACCTGGTGGCTAATTACACAATACCTATTTTCATATCAGACATAGACTACCAGTGTGCCGGCTACTTCTGCAGAGGTGGGCATAATCCTGGCCCCCCTACAATAAATTTGGAGACTTTTTTTTCTCAACGAGGGAGCTGTCACATAAGGAGTAGAATATGTCCGTATATAACGTGTGACATACATGATCAGTGCAATAAGCGTCTGACACACTACCAAAGAACACACAAATAGGGGGGAACACTGGGGTTACAATACAATGGCGGTTCCTGCCGCTAGGGAGACGGGTGAGAGGACATCTCCTGCACTTACTTAAAGCTGACTCCTGAGCTCCCTAGTATCGCTATACAGGTTCTTTCAATCTGTTGGTGAGTAGGATACCTGGGTCCCTCAGCTCACCCTAAACTCACCCTGCCCAGTAGGCCAACGAGTACACTAGACTCGCCACTACAGTAATAAACACGAAGGGAAAGGAAAGACAGGTGAAATAAACAGAAGGATGCAAACACCAAACTTCAAAATAGCAGATGGACTCTATTGTAGCAGGTGGATGGGCACAGGAGAAAACCTCAGCAGTTCCTTCCACCAGGCTGTCCAAAGTAGAAATAATTCTAACAGCAGCAAAGACTCACGGGAAAGCTCCAGTATTTAACCTAAATGGGCGTTGGGCCCAAAGCAGCAACGGCTGACCTGCCCTGCTCAGAGCTGCTGGCAACAAAACTGAAATTAATTCATGAGACGCCAAAGGAAAGAAAACTTCATTTAAATGAGTAGTCTAGATGGAGATGGGAGGCTGAAGTCCTAAGGCTGTCACTAGTCTCAAAACAGCAGGGAGACAAACGTGACAGGAGCATTATATCTCAGAGGATGGGAATGGGAATTTTGCAAAAGTAATTACTGCAGGAGGAAAAGATAATCATATAATACCAATATACAGCGGGTGAAATAACTATAGAACATGTCACCAATTTTGTAAGTAAATATATTCTAAAGGTCATATTGACATGAATTTCTCATCAGATGTCGGTGACAACCCATCCAATCCACACAGGAAAAGAAGCAAACCATACCCGTCCATAAGTTCAGTTATGTATAATAATGGGAAATGACACAGGTGGAAAAAGTGTTGAACATATGAAATAAGAGAAGTGCATAAAGCCATGAAGATTCATGACACCAGTTGACATCTATCAGTAATTAGAAAGCAATCCTGTCACTTAGTAAAAAATAATATTAGCTGGTTGAACTGATGGCCTATAAAGAGGTCTCATTACCAAGGTACCACACAAGAAACATCTAATGATGGGTAAAACCAGTGAGCTGTATCAAGACCTTCACAACCTTATTGTTGCAAAACATACTGATGGCATTGGTTAAAGAAACATTTCTAAACTACTGAAGGCTCCAGTAGGCAGTGTTTTGGGGCCATAATCCAGAAAGGGAAAGAACATAATTTTACTTTAAATTGAGCTCGACCTGGTGCTCCCCGCAACATTTCAGACAGAGGAGTTAAAATTATTATCAGAAGAGTTGTCCAAGAGCCAAGGACCACCTGTGGAGAGCTACAGAAAGACCTGGAATCAACAGGTACAATTCATCTCTAAAACCGTGGCCCTCATCTCCTCCCGCCTTGACTACTGTAATTCTCTATTAATTGATCTCCCTCTAACTAGACTCTCTACTCTACAGTCCATCATTAATGCTGCAGCCAGGGTCACCTATCTGGCTAATCGTTACTCTGCTCTGTACCAGTCATTGCACTATAAACGAAGGCGCTGTGGACAAACAAGCGCAAATAGGGTCTTACCCAAATATGTGTAGGGTGGGGAGGGGGGAGTAATACTACTCACCAAATATAGTTGTGAGAGTCACAACTACTATATTAGCATGTACAAATCAATCCACGGCTGCAGCCACCCAGTGGCAGAAAACAGAAAGCAGTAGAGAAGGGTGTTCAATTGCCGCGCCAACAGATCACTCGTTCAGATGATCAGACCAATGTCACTTTATTTTCATAAAGGTCTACGCGTTTCAGGAGCAACTGCTCCCTTCCTCAGGACCGTCAGGTTACAAATAACATCAAATTGTGATTTGATGTTATTTGTAACCTGACGGTCCTGAGGAAGGGAGCAGGTGCTCCTGAAACGCGTAGACCTTTATGAAAATAAAGTGACATTGGTCTGATCATCTGAACGAGTGATCTGTTGGCGCGGCAATTGAACACCCTTCTCTACTGCTTTCTGTGTGTTGCCAGTCATTGCACTGGCTGCCCATATATCACAGGATCCAATTTAAACTGCTTGTCCTCATCCACGAAGCTCTCCACAGTGTGGCACACCACTACATCTCCACCCTCCTCTCTGTCTATCACCCCATCCGTTCTCTACGCTCTGCATCGACTTTCGAATAACATCCACACTAATCCGAACCTCCCACTCCCAGATCCAAGATTTCTTCCGAGCTGCACCAATTCTTTGGAATGCTCTATCCCAAGAAACCAGGACAATCCACAAGTTACTCAACTGCAGACATTCCCTAAAAGCACATATTTTTAGGATGGCCTATTACACTCCCCAATCAAATTAAATTCACATAGTTCCTCCACGACTTCTCACAACATAACTCTCCATCAAACTCCACCGCACCCAAAAGCATCTCAAAGATTGGCTGGTGACTGGTTCTGGCAGCCTTTATCAATCCCCCATTTCTTTGAAATGGCTGGATTGTCATTGTAAATAAGCCCCTGTACCTTGTACCCCCTCCCCAATATCTCATTGTAGATTGTAAGCTCTCATGAGCAGGGTTGACTTTTTTGCTCTAATTATTGTATTTTCTATAACTGTTACTTGTTTGCATAAAACCTCCTGAATTGTAAAGCGCTGCGGAATATGTTGGCGCTATAGAAATAAAGATTATTATTATTATGTTTTAAAGAAAACAATAAATAATGGACTCACCCTCCATAACAGTGAAGTTTGGAGGCAGGAGCATCATGGTGTGGGGCTGTTTTAGCAAACTTCATATAACTGATTGAAGGAAGAATGGACAAATGTACAGAGACATTCTTGGTAGAAATCTGCTGCCATCTACCAGGATGATGAAGATGAAACAAGGGTGGATTTTTATGTTTGCTATGGATAAATAAAGTTAAAACGGCCATCCGATTTGAAGTGTTTGTGCTGAAGAATGGGCCAAAATCACACCTGAGCAAGGATTGAGACTTATATCTATAAATATGTATCTATATATATAATTGCCTTATTCTGTCTGTCTGTCTGTCTTGCTCCAAAATTGTGCCGTTACAGTGACAACCGTCGGATTGGCCGCTGGCCTCGGCCTGGCCCCGCCCCCCCACGGATTGGCCGCTCGCCTCGACCTGGCCCCGCCCCCCGCATGGATTGGCCGCTCGACCCGGCCCTCCGCACGCATCGCCCGCTTGGCCATGCCTCTTCCCCCGAATTCAAACGAAGCCCCGACTCCCAGGTGACTGCTGCAGTGCACTCCCAGGAGTCCACACCGGCAACCCAGCCCAGACAAAACCTTGCGATGCTGGGATCGTGACGGAGGCGGTGTACACTGGTAACCATGATACAGCACGATGAGCACGATGGGGGGGTGCAGCATGGGGGATGGAGCACGATGGGGGGTGCGCAGCATGGGGGATGGAGCACGATGGGGGATGCGCAGCATGGGTGATGGAGCATGATGGGGGATGCGCAGCATGGGGGAAGGAGCACGATGGGGGGTGCGCAGCATGGGGGATGGAGCACGATGGGGGTGCACACCTCCCCCCAAAACACACACACACCGCCACACGCGCACCGCACAACACACCACACACACACTGGGAACCACGAACACCGCCCTACACAGACACCCACACACACAGACGACGACGCACACACACAACACCCAACACACAAACACCGCGGCGTTTACAAATATACGCACATACCGCGCAACACACACACATTGCACAAAACATACATCCCCCCCAAAACACACACACGCACCCCACACCCACACAAACCACGCAACACACACAGCACCACACAAACACAACACTGCAGACACACAGCGCTCCACAAACAACGCAACACACACAACGCAACACACAAACAAAACCGCTCTCATCCCCCACACCCAGACAACACCCAGAACATTTACAGCGCCCTACACAAACACTTGGTAACTACACACAACAACATCTATATATATATATATATAACAAAAATCATACATTAACTACACAATACGTAAATTCTAGAATACCCGATGCGTTAGAATCGGGCCACCTTCTAGTATATATATATATATATATATATATATATATATATATATATATATATATATATTACGAGAGTAGACAAACAGGAGAACAAACGTGGTTGTATTGCAAGAAAATATATATATCAAAGTTTATTCATTCATCTACAATTAGATGCAGCACACATTAAGGCAGTGCAAGAAGACAGAGGGCACTTAGGCACTGAACAGGATTAGTCATAGAAATTCACATGGCAAGTACAAAAAACAGACAAGATATAAATTGTTACATACAGATTACAAAAAATATTGCCAGGTGAAACCAGAGAGCAATAGCTGGTGTCCAAACAAGAGGTAAGTAAAACCGCACACTACAACCATCAATACGTCCGGACGTCAGTACATACCAGCGGTTATATAGATGGAAGGATCACCAGTACATTACTTTAAAGTGCCAAAGTGCAGGAATCAAGGACCGACAGACAATCCCCCCTAGGGCAGGTAAGGCGCGTTTCACGTATTGGTGGTATAACGCTTCATCAGACCGAGGAGGGGTGGTAACTCATTGGTTTCCAGGACCTTTTAAAAAGAGCATGTGATGGGTCATATGGTGGAAAAGTGCCCAATCGGTGGAGATCTTACGGCGCATGCGTGATCCCAGCCACTCACCCCAGCAGATGCGAGCAGCGTCAGGCCGACGAGTGCAGGGGAGGGGGATAAAATCACGCCCCCTCCTCGGCACCAATCCGCCCCATGGACACCGCCAAGCATGCCAGGGGGAGAGCATAGACCGCGCATGCGCACACAGCACCTGTTGGGACATAGAGCAAAATATGAAGACTCCCAAACCGCAACAGCATATGGAAATTTAAGAAGAAGAGGGGCATATCGGTAACAGTCAGTAATACATAAATAGCAATAATAATCCCTCGTCCTAAATCCAAAGCCTCATCCGGATATATCGTAAACGGAGTCTTCTTATAGATGCTGTCCCAGGAAACGATATGCTCAGGCAATCATGTGGTGGAAACAAAAAAAGTCCCAAGGAGACAAGAGAAAAGAGCTGCAGAGGGAAAAACGAAAAATGACATAAAAAACATGCAGCAAATATATAAAAGGGTTAAAAGGTATATCATATACTACCCCCAGTATAAAAAACACAGTAGTGGAGAATACCACTCTGAGAAAAAAGGGGGGAAAGGGGGTAGAGGAAGGGGGCAGGGAGAGAGAGGGGGGAGAAGATGAAACACAGGGATCTAGAGGAAGGAGGCGAAGCTAAGGGACTCATTCAATCCAGACGGGACCATTGTGCCTAACATAACGATCCATTTAGTCTCTTTTTGGGCGAGAATTTTTTTAAAATTCCCGCCCCTATTCCCACAATGTACGACGTCTATACCTGTGACTCTCAAAGATCTCGCATTGCAACCGTGGTGATGCCGGAAATGTCGGGGAAGGGTTTTCAAAGTGGAAATATCCGTCACTGTCTTTGCTGCACCAATGTCTCTCACATGTTCGCGTACTCTGACTCTCAGCTCCCTAGAAGTTAAACCAATATAAATCTTAGGACAGCTGCACGTCGCGTAATAGATGACAAAGGAGGTAGCACATGAGATAAAACTCCTGATATCAAAGGTCCGGCTACCATCTGCAGTGGAGAAGGTCTTGCTGCGAGAGACATTGGTGCATGCGAGACAGTGGCCACACGGAAAGCACCCACGGACCGGATTCGAAGAACCAAAAGGGTGAGGAGTCACAGGGACATAGTGACTATGTACGAGAAAGTCTCGTAGATTTCTTGAACGTCGTGCCGTCATTAACGGATAATCTGGGATAAACTCCTTAAGGGTGGGGTCAGATTTGATATATATATGTATATAAAGGAAACTGTCAGAAACCAACTATGGCTTTTGTACAAAGTATTAAATACATTTCAGTAAGTGCATTCAATACTTTTTCCCCATGTCATTTCTCATTATTACACATTACATCTATTGGCACCTATGGTTTTATTTTTTTGTGGATTGGATGGGTTGTTAGGGACATCTGGCGAGAAATTCAAGTCAATAGCATTAGGAATATATTTAGTTAGAAAACTGATGACGCGTTTAATACTTATTTCACCCACTGAATATTGCCCCACAAAACAGACTTTTAATAGTTTCTGCAAATGTGTTCAAACAAGGGCTTTTGGGGTTAATAGGGGTTGTGATCAAGAGTTGAGATGCATAAAACCTGATACAGAGATATCAATTATAGGTATGAAAAATGCATTTGATGAAGGCAACAGAAGGCGCAATGTCACATAGTTGGCTTTAAAGGAATACGTCAACAGACTTTTGCTATTTAATCTGAGAGCAGCATAATGTAGGGTCAGAGAGCCTGATTCCAGGGTTGTGTCACTTATTTATCAACTTGCAAGAGGTTCAATACAATCGGTGTTTTATCAGCAGGAGATTATTACTTGAGGACTAGGTCTTTGATGCAATACAGTCCAGCTGGTCTGTGTAACTCATCCCCACCACTTAGCTGCTTCTATAAATTTACAAAGGAAGCTGCCAGGGGGGTGGAAGTCGCTAATCATATTTGCTATAAGTCACCACTGAGTAGCCTTCTTGTGTTGTTGCATTCTTGGCACCTGTTTACACTTGGCATAGTTGGCAACATTCCAACACAGAAATGATGGACTAGTCAGTGACCAAGACCACCAGGAGCAGTAATTCTCAGGGGTTATCCTTAGTAATTTGCCAAAGTGTCACATGGTGTTTGGCTCTAAACTCGCCAAGTGTCATGGCACCATCAGATGCTGTTTACACTTCAGGATGACACTCCACCCTCTCTGGTGCTTCTGAGTTGCGCAGACAGGCTCGGGCATCGGCCAGATGTGTGCTCATTAGTGATCGGACTTGCAGGAGATAATCTCTGCCAGACTGCTGGTTACCTCTTGGATCACATGTTGTGGGAGACCTATCACAGGTACTCCCCGCCTTTTTAAGATAGTGGGGCCTGTCTTCCCATGCCGACTAAAGATTTTGCTAAACTAGTCTGTGTGCTGTTGTGTTGCAGTTTACTGCATGCTGCTTGGTGTGCTGTGGAAATCCTCTCGTTGTCTCATTTCCTCCCTGTTCTTTATTTCCTCCTTATCACGTATTGTCTTATATCTCCGTGTGTGCTAGCTGTGTGATAGAGTTTTTGGTTTCCCTGTTTGTCTATATTTGTGGGTTCAACCATGGGTATCTCAGTCCTCCCATGGGGTGGGGGAGTGGAAGTATAAGCGTAGTGCCCCTGTCGCAGGCGGAGGGGCCGCGCTCGCTACGCTCGGGTCTGCAGCTGCTGCTGCTGCTCGGTGGCTCGAGCGGTAGGCCAGACCCGGGGACTCGAGCAGCGCTCCTCACCCACGAGTGAAAAGTGGGTGGTTTGCTTGGGGAGATAGTTCGTGACGCCACCCACGGGTCGTGGTGATAATGGGCACCACCGCTGCTGGTGACGGGGATCCCGGGAGCGATGGTAGGGAGCAGCTAGGATGTTGTCCCCTCCGTGGGTAGGGGTTGGTGATCCCGGTGCCCGGTGGTGAATGGATTGGAGGGCTGCTGGGCGCAGTGCTGCGGTGCGGTGCCTGATGGCACTATTGTACTCACAAGTAAACCACACAGAGTCACTGGTAAACTAGAAACTGCCGGAGTCCACAGCCTTCGGTGCGGAGGGTGTTTGGGGTCCACACGCAGTACAGCAGAATCCTGTTCTTGTTTTGCAGCCAGACACTTCTTTTTCCTTCCTCAGTCGGGAACGGGGAGCCCACTCTCCCTGCAGTGATGCGGGTCGCCTCTTGATGCTGGAGGGCTACTACCCTGCCCTGGCCACCTCGGGCCCCTTCCTCACACTTCCCTTCCTTATAGCAGCCAGGAGCTATCCTCCCCTGGTCTGCTCTCTTCACACTCCAAACTCACTCTGCACCAGCCCCTCCCCTCCTGCTCTGTTTAGCTCTTACACTGGGAGGGGGGGGGGGTGTCTGTCCTGCTGCACTGGTGTGGGATCAGGTTACCAAGGAGGAGAATGGCCTGCACTTTGCTGGATTTATGCAGGCTCTGTGACACCCTGGTTTTGCCAGGGCGTTACACCCCTGAAGCCTTCAGGGAGCTACAAGGTACTGCATCTCCACCAGGATGCAGGGCCTACCCCCTAGGGACCCAGAAGACTGGTGCCGGTAACAACCAAACACTCCAGATAATCCCTGTTTTCCTCAAAATCACCCATAGAATGGTACCAGTCTAGGGTTGGACCAATGGATGGCTGCCTAGAGGTGGAGACAATCCAGTCCACTAGACCACCAGGTGGGAGGGGCAGACAGTGGACAGTCAGTCTATCAGTGAGAGTGAAAGAGAGAGGAAGGACTGTCAAGAGTGTAACAGTGACCTGAGGGCCCAGGCAGTTAGTTGCCGGTGGAGTACTCCTGGAACTACGCACCAAAGAGGTACAGAATCCTAGGTCAGGCAAATGCTCCAGGCAGACCTGATAAAATCTGCACAGTGAGGGAACCATTAAGGATCTCACTGACCTTGAAGTTCGGGACACAACAGCAACGGGAGAACAGGGGACAGGACCAGAGACTGCAACCCCACATGGTTGACGCTACCGGACTGTTGTAGAGGACAACCAGGAGGGGACCCCTAGCCGCTCCAAGCCATGGGGACCCACCAACCAAAAACAGGTGCAGGGGAAAGAATCCACCAGGTCACTAAACCGGCACTGGGACAAAGGGGACCTGCGGTTAAGACCAGCCTTCCTCAGGTGACCAGTTACTAGCTTGCAGTGAGTAAAAGAACCAGTTACACTGAAACCCTTTGTGTGGCCTACCTTCTTTCAACACCCATCTGCATCACCTATCCTCTGGGGCCTGGCCCTGCTTGCGGAGGGTCTAACATCCAGGCTGCCACTAACACTATCCCCAGTAGTGAAAACTGTGCAGCATAGGCTTCATCCACATAGCCGCAAACCGCAAGTGGCGTCACGTGTGAACATTATTCAAATCCCCTGTATATATTCCCCCCTTTTAAAAAGCACCCAGGGCACGGAACCGGGCAATGGCCACCAAAGTGACATTCCCCAGTTATACACCGCCCGGGACCGAGTACCCCATAACCCTAGGCGACACATAAGTTCAGGGCTTGCCAGGTGCAGGGTAAGGAAGATGGCCCAGATATCTTTACCATGTGTGGTATCTCTGAGATTAGGGACAGCTAGGGCCCTCCAGCCTGAGGGGCAGATTAGGAGACCTGGTCCCCTGTTATCCCCTTATACCCCATCACACAATGTTTGTGGGAGGACAGCCTGCTGTTTTGGCACTTATTAGAATGTCTGAAAAGGATGCTATTCATGCATCTCATGGCCTCTGCCTTACAGGCGGAAATAGTCCTTCTGACTCTAGATGGAGAGGCCTTAGACACGGTTATGTTATGAAAACCACAAAACCGTAATACAGTAGACAAAAACATTAGACTTTTAGAAGACATACATGAAGTATGATGAAGTGAAGTGTATGAAGTGTTGATGGTTTACTACCTTATGATTGGTTTGTCCCATACTGGTTATTCGTACTGCTTGGTGATGACTGACCACTTCATTAAACTCGCAGTTGTGATCCAACCAGGGATCAGATGGCTGAGTCAACGGCTTGGGCTATCTGCTGTGATTTTATCTGCATGTATGGTTACCCGAAGAAGATTCACTCTGACCAGGGGGCCTGCTTCCAGGGGAAAGTCATGAAAGAATTACATAGACCCTATGGCATCAATAAGTCTCGAACAACACCTTACCCCACTCAAGGGAATGGGGCCTGTGAATGCTTTAATAGGACATTGTTGCAGATGTTAAGAACACTAGAGAAGGACTCAAAAATGAGGTGCCACAAATTTGTCTCAGAACTACTATAGTGTGGGTGTACAACAATTGCTTCCACACCACTACTGGAGACACCTTCTACATGCTGTTGCTTGGTTGGAATGGCAAACATATTACTGAGCTGTAACTCAACCCTGAAGTGCATTACACATGGGTCAACGTCATTACTTAGGTGTTAGAACAGTGGCTTAAACTACAAACATTGAGGTGACTGGTGGTGCAAAAATTCCGTAGATGGATCATCCGGATTTAACTCCAGTGCAAAAGGTAACTCTTCAACCAGGAGATCAGGTGCTGGTCCAGGCTGAGTGCCCAAAGAACAAATTGGACTATCAGTGGGAGGTGACTCCCCACAAAGTGACTAAGAGGGTTCACCCCTACAGCCTGATATATGAAGTCAGACCTGAAGGCAGGTGGAAGCACCTGATCAGGTATTGCATCGTAACTCGCTTCGCCCCTTCGCCCCTTTGTATCTGAAGGAGAAAAAATAGAGACTCCAAAGGAACAGTAGGATGCTGCATTCAGAAAGACTGCCGACAATAAGGACGAATGGTTTGCAGTATCCACTGAACCTTGAGAAGTGAAGCCCCCTTCTCCAACTGAGTCAGAAAGTAAGTCTGAATCTGAACCTTCACATGAAACACCTGAAGCCCCAAGTGTCTTTGCAGAGCTACCTCAAGAAGAACTTCTTAGAACAAATCAAGATCCCACCTATGAGATATGCACAAGACGAGTTCATCTGGCAAGGCTGAGGAGTAGAGATGAGCGAACCGGCCATGGTTCGGCTCGAGTTCGGTTCGTCGAACGGGTGTCCCTTTCGAGTTCGGTTCGTCGAACGTTCGACGAACCGAACTCGAACCGCATAGGAAACAATGGCAGGCAATCACAAACACATAAAAACACCTAGAAAACACCCTCAAAGGTGTCCAAAAGGTGACAAACAACTCACAACACAACACAAACACATGGGAAAGTGACAAGGACATATACTCATGCGAAAACAAAAGAGCTGGACAAGGAAAAAGAGGAGGAGACACAGATATAGGCATGGCACGCCATTCTAAAATCATGTAAAACACCGCAAGGTGACTCCAAGCGGAGTTCTCCCTTTTTTCCAAAAATTGGGCCACACACACACCCACCCCTTCAGTGGCAGCAGTTGTGCCCCAGTTGTACACTTCACAGCTAGATTTGCATCAAGCACATTCAAAAATACGCCATACTTAACCGTCCCCAGGAGGACACCGGGGTAGGTAGCAAAGTCTTTCCTGATCCCAGCTCTGTTCATCTTGGATCATTTTTAAAAACAATGTAAGCAAGGGTTACTCCAAGCGGAGTCTCCCTTTTTTCCAAAAATTGGGCCACACAGACACTCACCCCTTCAGTGGCAGCACTTGTGCCCCAGTTGTACACTTCACAGCTAGATTTGCATCAAGCACATTCAAAAATACGCCATCCTTTTCCGTCCTCAGGATTGCACCGGGGTAGGTAGCAAAGTCTTTGCTGAACCATGACTTGTTCATCTTGGCTCCTTTTAAAAAACGCAGCAAGCAAGGGTTACTCCAAGCGGAGTCTCCCTTTTTTTCCAAAAATTGGGCCCCACACACACCCACCCATTCAGTGGCAGCAGTTGTGCCCCAGTTGTACACTTCACAGCTAGATTTGCATCAAGCACAATCAAAAATACGCCATACTTAACTGTTCCCAGGATGACCCCGGGGTAGGTAGCAAAGTCTTTCCTGATCCCAGCTCTGTTCATCTTGGATCATTTTTAAAAACAATGTAAGCAAGGATTACTCCAAGCGGAGTCTCCCTTTTTTCAAAAAATTGGGCCACACAGACACCCCATCAGTGGCAGCAGTTGTGCCCCAGTTGCAAACAGGATGTTTTGATTTGCATCAAGCACATTCCAAATCCACAAGCATTTACTCTCCCCAGGATGACACAGGGGTAGTAAATTCCTTGTGGATCCATGACTTGTTCATTTTGATGAACGTTAGTCTGTCCACATTGTCACTGGACAGACGCGTGCGCTTATCTGTCAGCACACACCCAGCAGCACTGAAGACACGTTCAGAGACAACGCTGGCAGCTGGACACGACAAAATCTCCAAGGCGTAAGTTGAGAGCTCTGGCCATTTTTCAAGATTTGAAGCCCAAAATGAGCAAGGCTCCATTTGCAAAGTCATGGCATCGATGTTCGTTTGGAGATACTCCTGTATCATCCTCTCCAGCCGTTGACTATGTGTCAGACTTGTTGTCTCTGGTGGCCTTGCAAAGGATGGTCTAAAAAAATTATGAAAAGATTCAATAAAATTGCTGTTACCAGCACCAGATACGGTGCTACTGGTACGGGTAGACTGTTGAAGATGACGAGACCGTCCCATGTTTGTCAAGTTACAACTGGGAGATTCACTCACTGCACCTGCACGGTTGTTTGGTGGAAAAGCCGAGCTAAGATCGAGTAACAGCTTCTGCTGATACTCCTGCATACGTGCGTCCCTTTCTATGGCTGGAATTATGTCACAAAATTTGGACTTGTACCGGGGATCTAATAGTGTGGCAAGCCAGTAGTCATCATCACTTCTAATTTTGACAATACGAGGGTCATGTTGGAGGTAGTGCAGCAAGAAGGCGCTCATGTGTCTGGCGCAGCCATGCAGACCAAGTCCACGCTGTGTTTGTGGCATAGAGGTGCTAACCGTTCTTTCTTCCTCTGACATCTCCCCCCAACCTCTTTCAACTGAAATTTGACCAAGGTCTCCCTCATCTGCTGAGTCTTCCATGTCCATGGACAGTTTGTCCTCCATTTCTTCATGTTCTCCTGCACCTTCCTCAACATTTCGCCTGCTACCATGCGCCCTTGTTGATCCCTGTCCCCCATGGTCCCATGCCTGCCGCGTTGGTGATGATGAACATCTGGACCTTGGTGATGTTGTTGTGTCTTGCGCATATGAAACCTCCTGTAGTTCCTCCCCTTCCTGTTGTCCCACCCCCTGACTCCGAATAGTGTTTAGCGTGTGCTCCAGCATGTAAATGACTGGATTTGTCATGCTGATAATGGCATTGTCAGCGCTAAACATATTCGTCGCCTTGTCGAAACTGTGCAGAAGGGTGCATAGGTCCTTGATCTGAGACCACTCCATCAGGGCGATCTGCCCCACCTCTGCATCTCGTTGGCCCAGGCTATACGTCATGACGTATTGCACCAGGGCTCGGCGGTGCTGCCACAGTCACTGTAACATGTGGAGAGTCGAATTCCAGCGTGTCGCCACATCGCATTTCAGGCGATGAACCGGCAGGCCGAAAGACTTCTGGAGAGATGCAAGTCGCTCAGCTGCGGCGGTTGAATGGCGGAAGTGAGCAGACAGTTTTCGTGCCCTGGTCAGAAGGCCATCTAGGCCGGGATAGTGTGTTAAAAATTGCTGGAGAACAAGGTTCAACACGTGAGCCATACAAGGCACGTGTGTCACCTTGCCCAGGCGAAGGGCCGCACCCAGGTTTGCAGCATTGTCGCACACGGCCTTACCATGCTGCAGGTTGAGTGGAGACAACCATTTATTAAACTCAGTCTCCAGAGCTGCCCACAACTCAGCCGCTGTGTGACTCCTATTTCCAAGACATGTCAAGCTAAAGACCGCCTGATGCCGTTGTGCTCTGCTGCCAGCATAGTAATGAGGGGTGCGTGATTCCTTCTGCGCAGTGAGAACGCTGGTGGCCTGACCAGGCAGGCTTGGGACGGAGGTGGAGGACCCAGATAAGGTGGAGGAGGCAGAAGCAGTGGCGGAACTTGGACAGACAGAGGATTGACACACAAGTCGTGGGGACGGCAAGACTTGTGCAGCAGACCCTTCACCATCTATCACCATAGTTACCCAGTGCCCAGTCAGCGACATGTAACGTCCCTGTCCATGCTTACTTATCCAAGTATCGGTGGTGAAATGCACCCGTTCACACACAGAGTTTCTCAAGGAAGCGGTGATGTTGTGTGCGACATGCTGGTGTAGCGCGGGCACACCTTTCTTAGAGAAGTAGTGGCGACTGGGCATCTGGTAGTGGGGCACAGCGACAGACATAAGGTCTCTAAAATCCTGTGTGTCCACCAGGCGGAAAGGCAGCATTTCGGTAGCCAAGAACTTACAGAGGGATAAAGTCAACCTCTTAGCTTTGTCATGGGTCGCAGGAAATGGCCTTTTATTTGTCCACATCTGAGGGACAGAGATCTGGCTGCTGTGTGTAGACGGTGGTGAGTAGGGTGTCCCTGGAAAAATGCAGGTTTGTGAGGAAAGTGCAGGCGTAGACATGATGTTGCCTTCATCCAACGTTGGTGCTATCGATGTCTGAGAGAGCTGTACACACGCACTTGTTTCCCCTTCCAAACCAACTGACGACCTACCGAGCAAACTGGCTGTTGCGGTTACAGTGGTGGAAGTTGTGCGTGGAAAACCAGGTGTGACAGCTGTCCCCACAGTCCTAGAAGATGAAGAGCGCGCGGATGCACTGGAAGGGGCAGGCGGTGAATGGTTCGCTCCGCTAGGCCGCATTGCAGCACGGTGAGCTTCCTACTGGGACATATGATATTTATTCATGTGACAATTCATGGAAGAAGTTGTCAAACTGCTGAGGTTTTGCCCTCTACTAACAGAATCACGACAAATTTTACAGATCACATAATTTGGGCGATCTTTTGATCTATGTCAAAAAAGGACCAGGCTAGGCAAGGCTTAGAGGGCATGCAACCTGCTGAGCCCCCCCGACTAGTGCTCAGAGGCAGAGTGGTGGCTGAGGATGCAGTTGTAGACGTGCTACCAGTGCTCCGACTCTGTCCAGGAAGGCGCAAGGTAACTTCGTCGTCGGTTGCATCCTCCTCCATCGCCTCTGTTGACCTCCTCGAGTGCCTGACTGTGGGTTGACAGTAGGTGGGATCTAGAACTTCCTCATCAATTGTTGTGTTTGCACTCCCCTCACCCTCAGACCGAGCCTCTTCTTGCCCTGACCGAATATTTAAGTTGTCATCCCAATCTGGTATCTGCGTCTCATCGTCATCAGTATGTTCCTCATTGTCTATAACAACAGGTGTTACAGTTTGTGAAAAAGGGTCAACATTATGCTCCGAAACATGGTCCTCACGGCCTGAATCAGAGTCACAAAGGTTCTGGGCATCACTGCAGACCATTTCCTGGTCTGTACTCACTGTAGCTTGGGAGCAGACCTCTGATTCCCAGGCTATAGTGTGACTGAACAGCTCTGCAGACTCAGCCATCTCAGTTCCACCATACTGTGCAGTGCGGATGGAGACTTCAGAGCTGGGAGAATGCAAGTGTGATTGGGCTGACAACTCAGAGGACTGGTGTTTTTTAGATGCGGTAGTTGAGGTGGTGGAGAGGGCACTTGTTAGACCACTTGAGATCCATTCAAGCATTTTCCTTTTTTGGCCATCATCTACCTTTGTTCCAGTTGTTCTTGTCCGTAAAAAGGGAGCACATCGGATTGTCCACGGTAAGTAGTAGACATCTTACTTTTGCTGGAAGATGGTCTATCTTCAGCAGATGTTAATGGAGCTTTGCCACCTTCCCCACGGACAAACCCTTTTTTTCCTTTTCCAACACGCCTCTTCCCCTTTCCACCAGCATCTGTCATTTTGCCACTCATTTTGATTGCGACAAGATAGTGCACTTAAAATGTGATAGTAAAAATTGAGAGGTGGTGTAGATTTCAGCGGTGGTCTAGCTTTATTAACAGCAGAATAAACAACAATAATTATCCCTGACAATGCAACTACGGCCCTTAAACTGGCAGCATAATTTGCTAGTATAATGGTTTAGTAACAATTAGTTTGAGTGTGCAATGCAGGCAGACGTGCTGTAAATATCTTTGCACTAGTGGGACAATAATGAAGTCCAACAGCCACTTTTAGGATGCCACTAAGTTTCCCCAGTGTTTGTGACTCGCCCACCCCAGGGCTGTGGGACACCCGGTGCCGGGCCGGACTAGTCCGGTGGTAGTCAGTGGTGGCTGGGCCCGGCTTCGTGGCCCTGGTGGGTGTCAGTAGAATATGTGGCTTGCTGAATAAAGGTTGTGTTCGTGACGCCACCTGTGGTATGCGGCTATTAAGCCGCCGCTGCTGTGTGAGGCCTCCGGGGTGATGATATAGCAGCAATGGTGGTACTGCTCCCCACAGGTGGAGCAATGCCCGGGGCACAGTTGGTGCTTGTGAATGTCTATGCAGCTGAAATAACAGAGACCACTCCAAGGGTGCAGTTCAAGTTCTTTAATCACAATTCTTGTCGGGGCCCAGGGACCCTTGGACTGCTGGGACCACTGTCAGGGACCTCCGCCGTTTCTGGGTGATTCTGAGAGTCAAAGCCGGTACCCTTCTCTTGGTGTCTCTATCTTCTGCTGTCTTCCTTAGCCTTGCCTTTGATAGGATAAACCTGGCTTGGCCTCCACTACAGCCTCCAGGCTGGGGGGTCACCTGTCGGCTGATTACCCCTTTTCTGGAAGTTCTGCTATGGGTTCTGGCCCGGGGAGATTACAACATTCCCTGGGCCTCGGTTTTTACTGTTTGGAGATGATCTTTGCACTCCTCCAGTCTCTAGGGACCGTCCCCTGTTGCAGCTTGATCCCTCCACCGATGTTCTTATGGAACAGGCCACCGCAGCTCTAAACTGCCCTGGACAGCTCTACAGACTACCCGTGGCCCTGCGACTCCTTCTGTTCTCTACGTGGTGTCACCTGGACCCTCCGAGTCACAGGATCTTCACCAGGAAGCGTCTCTTTCTGTTTCTCAGCTCCTGACTGACTTGGAGCTCTTTTCCTTTCTCTTCTCCTCCTTGCCTGCCTCCGGCAGGCCTCCTCCTTCACCACTCTCTCTCTAACTTCGACTGACTAAACTTGACCTTCCTCTCTGTGTCTCTTCTCAGATGGCTCCTCCCACCTCCCCAATCGCCCTGTTCTACCCTATAGGAGCAGGGATGGGTCTTACGACCCCTCCCAGCATGCAGCATGGGAGGGTTGTCTGCCACTTTCCCTGGTCCCAGTGTGTTCCTAGCAAGGGGTGTAGTGTGGATTTACCGGGGGACCGGAGTTCACTCTCTTCCTCTCCCAGAATGGGGCATCACACCGCTGGATGGGGTGCAATGACCTGTGGCGACGGAAGCCTCAGGGGCGCCACACTCCCCCACAGCAAATCCCAGCACGTCCTCGGGCTGAAGAACAACAAAAACATGTGGAAGAACTGCAAAACATTTTTGTTATGAACAACAGTAAAACAGTTAACATCTCTTCCCTTTATGGGAGGCACAATGATTCGAACGTTACGAACTTCTTATAAAGAAAACTCTAAGTGTGCACTTCCAGTCCATTGCACGGTTCGGGCACATCCCCCATAATTCTGGTAGGGGGCACAACGGGTGCAACTATATACATTTCTTGGCTACAACAAGTCCAGTAGCCTGGCAGTTCGTTCAGCTTCATTTTAAACGCAAGACACATAAACAACATACCAGCCACTAAGTCCAGTGGCCTGGTAAGACATGACACAAAAACATTCACCGGGGACCACATTCCAGTTCCGTGGCCCGGTACATATAAACATGGGGGGTGACATCTTCAAAAAGTACAAGGGGCAGTAAGGCAGGAAGGGTGTCATCTTCGAAAAGAACATTAGGACAGAACACAAGGGACATCTTCAAAAAGAATGAGGGGCAGACAGGGGCTATTTACAGTTCAGCATCTTCTTATTTCTTTACATGTAGGGATTCTTCTCCGGCTCCCCACCTGGCAGCAGGTAGACAGCGGTCAGCACAGTCTGTGTCTGCTGGTCTTGGCGGGCCGCGCCTGGCATGGTGGCGGCCTGTATTGGAGTCGCTGCTGTGACCGATTCTTGACGGGTCGCACCTGGCATGGCTGCGGCCTGGGCTTGGCGGGCCGCATCTGCGGCGTGGATTAACGTCGCCGCTGCGGCGGGATCTTGCTTGTCCGAGCGGAGTATCGCTGCTGGGGCCTGAGCTGGACGGGCCGGGCTTGGCGTCGCTGCTGCGGTGTGGATGGGTGTCACTCCGGCGGCGAAATCTTGGTGGGCTTCACCTGGCGTTGCTGCGGCCCGGATCGGCGTCGCCATGCCGGGCATCTCTCCAGGGACCGCGGGCATGGTAGCGGGGGTTGGGGCACTCGCGCCGGCAGGGGCATTAAATGACTCACCCCTCAGTAGCATCTCCGGTGTTCTGGCGGTCGCTGCTCCGCGCGTCGCTTGCCGGATCTGCTGCTTCACCTCCGCCTGCAGCCTTTCACACCACTGGTCCCTCTCCCAGCCCCACCAGTCAGCGGAGTCTAGCTCTGGATCGCTGCGTGTGGACGCCATTCTCTCTGCGTCTCCTTCTGCACGATCTCCCAGCAGCAGGCTCGTCGCTTCTTCTAGTAGCAGACTTTTGAGGTTGCTCAGCAGCAGGCTGGTAACTTCCCGCTCCTTCATCCTGTCAGCCATCCTCCCGACCTCAGCCGTCAGCTCAGCGGCGGTCACAGGCCTGATCCAGGTGAGCTCTTCCTGGCCTCCGCTTACAGGAGCCATCTTCTCTCTTCCTCTAGGCAGCATTCTTAGCGTGCCATTTTTCATCCGCTGCTCTGCATAGCGGGCACTGCTTCGCGCTCTTTTCTTGGACAAGGGGGCAGGGCTTCTCTTCGCGCCCTTTCTTCTTTCACGCCCCCCTTCTTCCCGCGCTCAGTGGCTTCAATGGCGGCAGTTTCTCACAGTAAACACAGGCTATTTCACGATTCTTCAGGCGCACAGTACCCGGTGTGACCGGGCACGAAATCCTGTTCGTGACGCCAAAGTTGACTCGCCCACCCCAAGGCTGTGGGAGACCCGGTGCCGGGCCGGACTAGTCCGGTGGTAGTCAGTGGTGGCTGGGCCCGGCTCCGTGGCCCTGGTGGGTGTCAGTAGAATATGTGGCTTGCTGAATAAAGGTTGTGTTCGTGACGCCACCTGTGGTATGCGGCTATTAAGCCGCCGCTGCTGTGTGAGGCCTCCGGGGTGATGATATAGCAGCAATGGTGATAGGATAAACCTGGCTTGGCCTCCACTACAGCCTCCAGGCTGGGGGGTCACCTGTCGGCTGATTAACCCTTTTCTGGAAGTTCTGCTATGGGTTCTGGCCCGGGGAGTTTACAACATTCCCTGGGCCTCGGTTTTTACTGTTTGGAGATGATCTTTGCACTCCTCCAGTCAATAGGGACCGTCCCCTGTTGCAGCTTGATCCCTCCACCGATGTTCTTGTGGAACAGGCCACCGCAGCTCTAAACTGCCCTGGACAGCTCTACAGACTACCCGTGGCCCTGCGACTCCTTCTGTTCTCTATGTGGTGTCACCTGGACCCTCCAAGTCCAAGGATCTTCACCAGGAAGCGTCTCTTTCTGTTTCTCAGCTCCTGACTGGAGCTCTTTTCCTTTCTCTTCTCCTCCTTGCCTGCCTCCGGCAGGCCTCCTCCTTCACCACTCTCTCTCTAACTTCGACTGACTAAACTTGACCTTCCTCTCTGTGTCTGTTCTCAGATGGCTCCTCCCACCTCCCCAATTGCCCTGTTCTACCCTATAGGAGCAGGGATGGGTCTTACGACCCCTCCCAGCATGCAGCATGGGAGGGTTGTCTGCCACTTTCCCTGGTCCCAGTGTGTTCCTAGCAATGGGTGTAGTGTGGATTTACCGGGGGACCGGAGTTCACTCTCTTCCTCTCCCAGAATGGGGCATCACACCGCTGGATGGGGTGCAATGACCTGTGGAGACGGAAGCCTCAGGGGTGCCACACTTGCTAGTATAATGGCTTAGTAACAATGAGTTTGAGTGTGCAATGCAGGCAGAGGTGCTGCAAATATCTTTGCACTAGTGGGACAATAATGAAGTCCAACAGCCACTTTTAGGATGCCACTAAGTTTCCTCAGTGTTTGCTAGTATAATGGCTTAGTAACAATGAGTTGGAGTGTGCAATGCAGGCAGACGTGCTGCAAATATCTTTGCACTAGTGGGACAATAATGAAGTCCAACAGCCACGTTTAGGATGCCACTAAGTTTCCTCAGTGTTTGCTAGTATAATGGCTTAGTAACAATGAGCTTGAGTGTGCAAAGGGCAGGAGGGTACAGTGGCAGGGTTGTGGGTCTGGGTAGTGGAAAGGAAGCCTGCCTTTCTATCCCTAATGGGGAAATGCAGCGAGGAAATCCCTGACCTTAACTACACAGACGCTGTCATCTTGTGTAGCTGTTAAAATCTGTTTTCACAGACCTGACTGTCACCTATGGCTCTGACCCTGCCGGTATTAGCCCTACAAGGGCTGAAAGAAACTTCTATCCCTATTCTGTATAGCGCTGTGTATAGAGCGTACACAGCAGTATCGGAGACAGGAGCTACGCCAGCGGTGACTGACACCAAGGATGCAGAAGGCAGATAATGGCGTGCTGAAGGAAAATGTCCGTTTTTATAATGCAGGGACATGTGACATGGACATCCTATCACACATGCCGTTGCTTCTCTGGCTAAAAGTCCACTTAGCTGTGTGTGTGTCTGGGATTGGCTGACATGCTGGCCCGCCTCACTACACGCACGCGCTTAGGGAAGGAAGACAAGGAAAAAAAAAAAATGGCGATCGCCATTATCCAAACAGCAGTGATCTGAATGCGCTGTTCCCGAACACTATACACTGAAATTTCATAATAGTGTCAGTCACAGAGTGACTGACACTATTACAGCGGAAAGCCAGCTAGTAATTAGCTTGTCTTTTTGCTGCTAGAACCGTTCTCGAACGTATCTAGAACTATCGAGCTTTAGCAAAAAGCTCGAGTTCTAGTTCGATCTAGAACAGCCCCCAAAATAACTCGAGCCGCGAACTGGAGAACCTCGAACCGCGAACCGTGCTCAACTGTACTGAGGAGCGTGATCAAATATTGGCAACATTAGGACGACCCTCGAAGAAAATCAGAGCATGGAAGGATTCACTCGAGAAGATGCTTATATCCAACATCCCACAGAATTTGTAAATAAACATTTCCATCTGCTGGTGGGACAGAACCGACCGAAACTGAAGTGCAAGAAGTGTGTTTCCTCGAGGGAAGAGTTAGATGGAAATGACAGGTCAGGTGACAACTGTGGTGCAGTTACTAAATATAAATGTTGGGCCAGCAGCAAGGAAGCGGAGTTTGCGCCACATCTAATAGGGGAACGGACATGTGCATAGTGGAGGAGGCCCATGTTGCCTATAGTGGAAGTATCTGGAAGTGAACTGAGTTTGAAGAAAAACTGAGTTCTACCATCTTCAGAGGAACCAAAACCAAATACCATCTCCAAAGGCACCCAAAGACGATTACTATCTCCAGAGGAGCCCAAAGACTGAACACAAAATACCATCTCCAGAGGAACCCAAAGACCTAATACTGTCCCCGGAGTAAAGCTCCATTACTTCCTATCTTGATGTACTAGGTACTAGGATAGTATATCTAATCACTTAAGTCAGAGTTTTCTCACTTTTTTTGATCATCTAATCACTAGTTCAGTCATGACATATGTTATTCTAATATATAATGACGTCACCACGGCCTAGTGTCGCAGGCGGGGAGGGCGCTGTGCTCACCACGCTCGGGTCCGGCGCTGCTGCTGCTTTTCGGTGGCTCGAGCGGTGGGCCGGATCCGGGGACTCGAGCGGCGCTCCTCGCCCGTGAGTGAAAGGGGAGTAGTTTGGTTTGGGGATTTGGTCCGTGACGCCACCCACGGGTTGTGGTGAGGTTGGACACCACCGCTGCTGGTGATGGGGATCCCGGGAGCGATAGTAGGGAGCAGCTGGGATGTTGTTTCCCCCTCCGTGGGTAGGGGTTGGTGGTCCCGAGGCCCGGTGAGGTGACGGGGAGGCAGGGTTGGCAAGGTTCAGGGGGCGCTTGGACTGCGCAGCACGGTGCCGGATGGCACCGTAGTACTCACTCAGCCACAAATGGATGCAAGTCTCTGGTAAAACAAACAGGTGGATGGACGGGTCCCGCAGCCGGCTACTGTGGTTTCTCCCGGACGGTTGGTGGTGGCTGCCTTTCCCTGCACCTTTTGTGTATCTTCGGTCCCGATGGCTTCCCACCGGTAACCCGCTCCCCAGCATGGATATGTGCCGGAGGAGCCCTTTTGCCCTCAGGCCCTGGCCCTGGGAACTCTAGCTGTGGCGGTAGCTGTATTTCCCTTTTGCTGTTTGGACGGTTGCCTTCAATTGGGTCTTGGCTGTTTGGAAACCCCTGGGGTTCCGGTCACTAACGGATTTGACCTGTTTAACGGTGACTCCAAGCCTGGTCGGGGTCCGCAGGCCCTGCTGATTTGTGCTGGCTTCACTTTGCTCCCCGGTTCGGTACCGGCGAGCAACTGCCCATCCCAGGTCCTACGGTTCCGCGTTGATCTGCCTCTCCTGTAGACGGCCACCATCGTCTGCCAACCTTGCTCTTGGTGCCCGGGCCACGTACACGGACACAGTCAGTTTGCTCCTCTACTACCACTTTACTCCTTAGTCCTTCACTTCCCTAAACTGCACTCGAGCTCTGCCCGAGCTTAACTAATTTCCTTTCCCGCCTCCAGGACTGTGAACTCCTCAGTGGGTGGGGCCAACCGTCTGGCTCCACCCCACCTGGTGTGGACATCAGCCCCTGGAGGGAGCCAACAAGGATTTTGTGTCTGACTGATGTGCCTAACTCGGGGTGGGGGTGTTGTGTTGTAGTACCTGTGACGACCTGGCTAGTCCAGGGTGCAACACTAGCAATCACAGGAAGCAATTAAAATCCGGGAGTTTGACTGCCACCTGAGAAAGTTTACACCTCCATGGTCTGGCTGCCATAGAATGCCAACAATGACATTGGACCAGGGTCCTGCGGATCTTTTTTGCACAATTCTACCTCTGATTTATATATACCATATATTTCGAATTATAAGACACACTTTTCTACCCAAAAATTTGGGAGGAAAATGAGGGGTGTGTCTTATTAAACGAATGTAGCTTACCAGGAGGCGGAGAATGGGCACTGTTCTGGCTTCAGCGGGGGCTGTGTGGAGCAGGGCGGTGAGGCGGGTAAGATGCTCTGTCATCAGTGCTGGCTGAGGCGGGGGCTGTGTGGAGCTGGGCAGTGTGGCGGGTGAGAGGCTCTGTCGGTGGTGCGGGGCTGTGCTGGCTGCGGTGGGGGCTGTGCGGAACAGGGCGATCCAGCCGGTGAGATGCTCTATCGACTGTGCAGGCTGTGGTGGGGCCTGTGTAGAGCAGAGCGGTGCAGCGTGTGAGATGCTCTGTCGGCTGTGCTGGCTGTGGCGGGGGCTGTATGGAGCAGGGCGGTGCGGCGGGTGAGCTTCTCTGTTGGTGGTGCAGGCTTTAAATAATACGCCTGGAGACGCCGCGTGCGCAGATGGAGCTCTCGGCTCAAGATCTCATCTGTGCATACACCACTTCTGACCCATTAATCTCCCAGCACCAGACTGGAAAATGCGCCTGGAGGTGGCGGGGGGAGATAAGATCTCGGATTGTCATTGAGCTGAGAGCTCAATCTGCACACGCGCCGACTTTGAGCGCCATTTCTATAAAGCCCACACCGCCGAAAGTGCATCTGTGAAACTGCCATCACGGCGCCCACAGCCAGCACAGCCCCACACTGCAGCCAGCACAGCCCTGCACCACCGACAGAGCATCTCACCAGCTACACCACCCTGGCTCACACAGCCAGCACAGCCCCACACCGCAGCCAGCACAGCTCCGCACCGCCGACAGTGCATCTCCCCCGCCACAACGCCCTGCCTCATACAGCCAGCACAGCCCCACACCGCAGCCAGCACAGCTCCGCACCACCGACAGTGTATCTCCCCCGCCGCAACGCCCTGCCTCATACAGCCAGCACAGCCCCCACAGCAGTCAACACAGGCCCCACCACAATCAGCCCAGCCCCCACCGCAGCGCTTGCATCATCGCCCTACTCCAGAACTGCCCTTGCCTCCTGTGACCCCGCTTGATAAGGAAGGTGAAGAGCGTAGCAGGTAATTAAAGTACTGATTGTCAACCACCCAACAACTATCATGCAAAATGTTATGGATCAGGGGTAAAAAAGTTCTGGCAGGTCAGTTTCAATCAGTTTACAAACCAGGTCACGCTGGCCTCCTGAATTGACTTTCTTGAATGGGTTGGATCAGAGACCTCTGCTCCTCCGGACTAAACCAGCTACACAGATATACAAGCATATGTCCGTGCACTCAATTCACTGATGCTCTGTGTGAATAACATCCACTTTATCTCGACGAATTCCCGATTCTGATTTCATTGCTTATTTTTAAATTAGGCCAGAATTGACCTCGTGTTCACTGCCCGGCTACTCTCACCATTCAGCACAAGTTTGCTGAATACATCACTGGATGCATCTGTAGAGTCTATTTTCAGAACCTTGAAAAAGATACTTTGCACATGAATTACTCCTCACGGCTTCATTACATCTCCATGATAGCATAAGATCGGCTTTCAAACATGTCGTTGTCATACAAAAATGAAATAAGAAAAAATATTTTTTTAAAAGTGTTTATTCCATTATCATTTTTCCTTATGAAGTCACAGCAAAAAAATAAAAACACAAAATGTCACTTAGAAAACCACAAAAACTCCAGAAAAAAAATCCAAAAGAAAAGAGATGACATTAAAGAGAAAGGGAAATTGACATTAATTAAATCCAGTTAATTTACTATCTTTATAAATAAGACTGAAATATTCTAGTTTTCATTCTAGCCACAAGAACAGACCCAATCAGCTGATGTTTTCTTGTTTTTACTGCAGCTCACTTGTCAGCTTTGTGACACGCCCCACCGGGGTCTGGGGGCACTCGGGCACTCATTACCTGGCCGCGGTTTCATGACCCCGGCGGTTTCGTTTTAAGATGATGGTGGGGATTATTTACAGGGGATGGTAGTTTGTGACGCCACCTGTGGTATTCAACCACTTATAGACGCTGTGGGATGGGACCGCTGGGGCAGACGGTGACGCAGCTGAGTTGGTATGGCTCTCCACAGGTAGAGCTGAGCCCCAGGGCTGTTGGGAGTGATATTATGTAATGGCGGGGTGCAGGGCCGGAGGCTCAGCAAATAACACAGCGATGCAATCTCAAGATTTTCCTCACTGTTGAAAGTTCCTGGTTTACATGACCGGTCAAATGTTGCCCCCAGAGTGCTGAATTCTGCTGTGATGGGCTCCAGCCGATCCCCGGATAATTCGGAGGCACAACCCTTCTGTGTTCCTTCCCTGGTCGTCTTCCTGCACTGACATCTCCCGCCTGTCCCGCACCTGCACACACAGAGCCGCGAGCCAGTGTCCGTGGACTCTGTCGGGTGGCTTGAAGCTCTATCCCTTGGCCCTATGTTGTCACCTTTTCACTGGATGTGTGTTGATGTGGCTTTGGTACATGCAGTAACCTCTGCCTCCGGTTTGCTAGCTGAGCCTTGTAGTTCTCCACTAGTTGAGGGGCTGGTCCCCTACTGCGACCGAGTCCCTCCACTCCGGTGTGCCGGCTGTGGAATGAGACCACAGGCGTATGGCGCATTTCCCGTGGACTCTAGGACCTCTTCTCTCCTGATCCCGGGCCAAGCTGCTCCAGCTCCTCCAGACCACAGGTCTTCCCTCCTCTGCCCCTACTTTCTGACTGAATAACATTCTACAGTGTGCTCCCACTAACTAAACCCACCTCCAAGCTGCTCACCAAAACCATGGCCTGATGGAGTGTTGCTAGATAAAGAGTGTATCTGTGTTTGCGTGCAATAGCCTGTGACCTCCTCCTTACCCGGGAATGGGATACCACACCCCTGGCTGAGGTGCAGTATCTCTGTGGCGACTGGAGCCTCAGGGGCGCCACATTTGCCATATAGGCAGGGACAGATTTAGCAAAGTCATCTCATTATCATTACAACACTATGCTTTATACACAGATAACACTATGCATTCAACTCCCCTGTCACACCCAGGTTTGAGGAAGGGGTTGTATTCCATTAATTTCTGGAGACTCTAATTATTAAGGTCCTTTCCTGTTTAACCCCTAATAATGGCAAATTCCATAAAAGTAATGGTACTTCATTCTCTAATACCAGTATTAAAATAGTACTGGAGAAAAAAAGAATAGAAAAGAAAGAAAAGAAAGAAAGATAAAAAGGAAAGAGAAAGAAAGAAGGCAAGAAAGAGAAAGAGAAAAAAAGAAAGAAAAAAGAAGGAATAAAGAAAAAAGAAAAGACACAGAAAGAAAGATAAAAAAGTAAGAAAGAAGGTGAATGAAAGAAAGAGAAAGAAAGAAAAAGAAAGAAAAAAAGAAATGAAGAAAAAAGAAAAGAAAGACAGAAAGAATGAGAAAAAATTAAAAAAAGAAGGCAAAAAAAAGAAAGAAAGAAAAAGGGAAAATAATGAAAGAAAGATAAAAATTAAGAAAGAAGGAAAAACAATGTGAAAGAGAAAGAAAGAAGGCAAGTAAGAGAAACAGAGAACAAGAAAGAAAGAAAAAAAAGACAGAAAGAAAGAGAAAAAAGTAAGAAAGAAGGGAAAAAGAAAATAAATAGAAAGAAAGAGAAAAAGAAAGAAAGGAAGGAGACAGTGTTCTTTGAAATGCATAGATATGCAGTATGTTGAGTGAAACCTACAAAGACCACTGGAAATGGATGTTTTGAGTGTGGACGTTTTTCTAAAGTCTGGACTGCCCAATCTGGTTTTATAGTAATAAATAATAATAATAATAATAATAATAATAATTTTTATTTCTATAGCACCAACATATTCCGCAGTACTTCAACCCCCATTAAGGTAATTGTGACTCTTTCTTTGGCGGCTGCCTGGTGGCTATTATACCCTATCACCTTGCCTGTTTTTTTTCTAATTTGTATTAATACATACTAAGTTGGAATACCCGGATGATATTAGTGAGGAGACCATACGAGACCTGGGGACAAAGCTTTCCAAGTGAAAAGTGTACTAGGTGCAGTATTGATTTGCTTCGCCTTTTTAGTGCGCTTTACACTAGTTAGATACCCTACATAATGAACAACAAAAAAAACAAAACAGCCTGGATCATTGACGCTGTTTTACCTGGAGGTTTTTAGAGGTGAATCAAATTATTCCAAATGGAATCCACTCGAGAAAATGTTCATTTTTCTGTGTTTTTCCCCCTGAAGTGTTTTTGAAGAGGTTTTTGAAGCATCTTTTTCTACCCAGTGTTTTGCAGCCTTTCAATTCGGCAGTACCAGAAAAAAAATGCTCAGAAAAACTCCTCATATGAACAGTAAAGTGGATTTTACATTTTAATAAGTAGTAAAAAGCATATTTGAAACAGTTTCTCTATGAGGATTTTGGAGAAATCATCATAAAAACAAAATGGCTGGAACATAACTTTTCAACGTATTAAAGTGTCCTTTTCTGTCATAAAAAAGTTACAGAAAAGTGAAAAACAGACTTATGCAATATAATAAAAGATAAAAATAACATTATAAATACATACAGTAAAATACACTAAAATTATTTCATTATCTAATGAGAAAAAACATTAGAACAATTAAATCCTTTTCTTTATGCTAAAAAATAAATAAAAAATATGCCTGGTTATGAATGGAAAAAATGGCCAGATCATGAATTGGTTTAAAATAAAAAATAAAAAAAACCCAACTAATTAAATAGGTAAATAATAGTGATGTGCGAGCATTGAGTCCCCACCCAGTATGTTTCTTGGCTGCTAGACAGCCAATTAAGGCTAGCTTCACATTAGCGTTCATCTGCCGGTCGGCAGAAAAACTGAAAGCGCATGTTGCCGGATCCGTTGACAGCAGAATGCAATGTCAATGGACTTGCGGTAACATGCGTTTGCATTCGTTTGGATGCGATATTGTCTGGATCCTGTGAGATGCAGTTTTCTACCATGTTTGCCAAAACGCAACATGCAGCGTTTTTTCCCTTGGACATAAAACTGCAGCTCACCGGATCCTGTACATTGCAGCACTAGCTTCAATGTTTTTCAATGGGCGACGGATCTAGTTTTCACATTTGCAGTAGTATGTGGCTGGAAGGATACTTTTTGCCGTACAAAACATAGCCTGAAGCATTCTCATTCTCTTCTCTTCTCATTGTCTTCTATTCTCTTCTCATTCTCTTCTCTTCTCATTGTCGTCTCTTCTCATTTTCTTCTCATTCTCTTCTCTCTCTCCGCACAAACACCGGCACTACCGCCCCCAGCATCACCGCACACGCAGGCACTACCGCACACACACAGGGACTACCTCAGTGATGTCCCCGCTGTCAGCGCGACTCCCTTCAGTTGCTGCATGGAGCTCCCGGGAGCGGCGGTGTTCTACTGCCGCTCCTGTCAGCTTCATGTAGCAGAGCTGATAGCGTCGCGGAACCTCTGTGGATTACGTCGGACCTGGAGGTGTATTTGGGTATTTTTAATAAAATGGCGAAAGAGGTTGTTTTTTTTTGTCTTTTAATATTTTTTCGGGTGTATGTGTTTATTTACTTTCACTTATAGGTTAATCATTGGCGGTGTCTCATAGACGCCTGCCATAATTAACCCCTTATTACCTCGATTGCCACCGCACCAGGGCAATTCGGGATGAGCCGGGTAGAGTCCCGGGACTGTCGCACATAATGGATGCGGCAATTCCGGGTGGCTGCTGGCTGACATATTTAGGCTGGGGGGCTCCCCATAACGTGGAGCTCCCCATCCTGAGAATACCAGCCTTCAGCCTTGTGGCTTTACCCTAGCTGGTATAAAAATTGGGGGGGGGGGGACCGCATGTTCGTTTTTTTTATAATTATTTATTTATTTTTCTGCAAGACATAGCTCCGCCCACCGGGGGCTGTGATTGCTTGCAGTGAGACAGCTGTCACTCAGCGAGGTGGCGTGTCTGACTGCAACCAATCATAGGCGCCGGTAGGCGGGGAAAGCAGTGAATACGAGATTGAATAATGGGCAGCCATCATTTTTAAATCAGGAGAAGCCGCCAGAAGAGTGTCACAGCCATGCAGCGCCGCGCAGGTGATCGGTGAGTGGGTGAGAGTGAGTGAATGAGTCAATGACACTCACTCACTCACACACACACACATAAACACACTCACTCTCACACTCGATGTGAGAATGAGTGTGTGTGTGTGAGTGTGTGAGTGTCACTGACTCATTCACTCACTCTCACCCACTCACCGATCACCTGCGTGGAGCTGCACGGCTGTGACACTCTTCTGGTGGCTTCTCCTGATTTAAAAATGCTGGCTGCCCATTATTCAATCTCGTATTCACTGCTTTCCCCGCCCACTGGCGCCTATGATTGATTGCAGTCAGACACGCCACCACGCTGAGTGACAGCTGTCTCATTGCAACCAATCACAGCCCCCAGTGGGCGGGGCTATATCTTGCAGTAAAATAAATAAATAATTATAAAAAAAACGACGTGCGGCCCCCCCAATTTTTATACCAGCCAGTAAAGCCACACGACTGAAGGCTGGTATTCTCAGGATGGGGAGCTCCACGTTATGGGGAGCCCGCCAGCCTAAAAATGTCAGCCAGCAGCAGCCCGGAATTGCCACATCCATTATATGTGACAGTCCCGGGACTCTACCCGGCTCCTCCCGAATTGCCCTGGTGCGGTGGCAATCGAGGTAATAAGGAGTTAATCATGGCAGGCGTCTACCCGAGATACCTTCCATGATTAACCTGTAAGATAAAGAAAATAAAAACATACACCCAAAAATCCTTTATTTGAAAAAAATGACAAAAAAAACAACCATCTTTCACCATTTTATTCAAGTCCCCAAATACCCCTCCTGGTCCGACGTAATCCACATAGGTCCCACGTCGCATCCAGCTCTGCTTGATCAGAAGCTAACAAAGAGCGGTCACAGATCACGACTGTTGTCTGTGAGCTCCCCGCAGCAACTGAAGTGAGTCGCGCTGTCAGCGGTGACATCACTCAGGTTACCCGCGGCCACAGATCTCAGGTGGAGGACTTCAGCTGTGGCCGCGGGTAACCTCAGTGACGGCACCGCTGATAACGCGGCTCACTGCGGTCACTCAGGGGAAACCTTCACCGGTGACCAAAAATCAGTCCATAACACACAGGCAGAGCCGCAGGATGACAATGAAGTCGGGTGAAGTTCATCCGACTTCATTCTGATCCCGCAGCTCTGTCTGTGTCTGCTGTCAGCGGCCATTCAGCTCTGCTACATGGCTCTGTCTGTGTCTGCTGTCAGTGGTCATGTAGCAGACCTTAATGGCAGATGACATAGCTGCTGAGAATAAAAACGGATCCGTCAATACTAATTAAAAAAACAGCACCCAAACGCATGCAAACGCAAGTGATCGCTCCGTTTTTATGCTGGATCCGGTAGACGGATCCAGTTAAAAAACGTTCAGGTCACTTGCGGTGGCATGCGTTGTTCTTCAAAAAGAAAGGATCCAGTGACATGCAGTTTGCGTTTTTTTGCCTTAAGGCATAAAAACGCTGATGTGAAGCTAGCCTAACGTGTGGATTGCCTACTGTGAGGTAAATCCGGAGATATGACGATAAATCATGACATTCAAGTCATGTCAGGAAGCCCTCTCCTGGTGTCACTACCCCCTTCCCTTCACACAACTGGTTTAGCAACAAATCCATGGCCATGTCCTGTGATATGGAAATTAGGTGGCTTTAGGACAATGGACACAGGATGACTCCCTGCCGTCACCCTGTAGTAGGAGCTGCTAGCTAGTTAGCAAGGCTATGGAAATAGCCAGACAGAACGACTCCAGTAAAAAATGGTTCATATCTCGCAAGCCATATTTCCGATAAATATGGCAACCATAAAAATGGTGTCTCCGCATGTGGACGATGCCGGCACCCCCTTTTTATGGGAACAGGACATTGGGAAATGCCCCAGGCGTGATATCAGCCAATGGGGAACTGGCAGACAGGTCATGAGTCCCCTCGTTCTGTAGCTAAATTCATAACTGTCACAATGAGAGCATTGGCGTCTGCCTACGACGCTCCCAGGCAAAGTTATAGCCAAAATCCCCTTTGCTGGATAATTCTGATCCATGCAGGGGGAGTGGCAGTGCTTCCCTGTGAGGTCACTAAGGTAGGAGGGGACCTGGATCTGCCCAGGTTGATAACCCTACTTCGGCCATTTTCCAGTGTTCTTCTGCTCGGGGGCCTGGTTGGGAAAGACCTGTGAGGGGGTTCCTGGAAACCTGGTCTACAGCGCCCCCCTGTGGCCAGACGCAACAAGGTAACTGCTGGAACTGTGTATGCCTGTTTGTAACCCATGCTTTGATTGTAACTGTACTCTGACATATGTATATTCTGTAGATTCCCTATTGTATATATTGTAGTTTCTAGTGTGCTTTAGGCGATTAAATTATATAATTAATCTTGGGCTGTTCTGTTATCTCGATCTTGAATCCCACGTCTGTGTGTTCGGCTAATAGTTACCGTGAAGCGGTTGTGCCAAGGATTATTGTGGGGAGGCCAGTGAGATTCGGGAAGATATTATATATTCCGCCCGCGGAGGTCGGGGGAATATATACCTTACTCTCACCGGGGACCCTTCAATAATCGGCATAAGTAGTATAGCGGCCTCCTTGCTTATTGTCGGGCAATTCCATAATTGGCCTGACTATAAGAGGGGCGCTAGAGAGCGCGTCACGTGCTCTGTCTGTCGGTCGGGAGGTATAAAGGAGGGGTGACCCCCACTTGTTACCCCCCGATTGTGACGTACTGGTAGCCAGCGCGGGGGATTTCTGAGTGACCCCCCCGGTGGTTTGTGACATATTGGTGGCAAGCGGTGGGATCGAGATAATAGTGTGTGTGAGTGTGAGACCCATACTCCCAGACACTAAAGACTGCCTGCAGCAGCTGTGGCTGCTGGGGTCTTCAGACTAGCTCAACACTAGAGTGTCAGAGTGCAGATACTGTAAGGTGTGTGGAGGCATCAGGTGTCAGTTCTGTGTCAGTGACCAAAAGTCTGCAAGAATGGCTGAGAGCACCAGGAGCAAAGCCAAAGGAATGGCCGATGCTCAGGCCAGAGACGATGAGGAGGTTGTCCACGAGTCCTCCAGGAGCTCGACGCCAGAAAACAGCTCTGCAGAGGACATTGCACAACCGGGCACTGCTGGACAAGATGAGGAGCAGCTCGCCCAAGGGTCCTCAACGAGCCAGATGCCAGCCCTCCGCTCTGCAATGGACAGTGAATCACCAGGCTCCGCAGCGGGCCGCAGATCACCACGTGCCATTCCACCGAGCCTGGGAGGCTCGGATAGCCTTCTTCAAATGGCTATGGCCCTACGCCAGGCTGGAGACCGGGAGGGCTACAAGGAACTCATGGCCGAGCGTGAGCGGCAAGCAGCGCGTGAAGAGCGCCAGGCAGAGCGTAACTACCAGCTGCAGCTAGCTCAGCTCCGGCCCTCATCAGCCACCCGTGACCTTCCAGACACCAAACTTCCAAAGGTCCGTGTTGAGGACTTCCCAGTGCTGGAGAAGGATGGAGACTTGGACTCTTTCTTGACTGCTTTTGAACGGACTTGCTTGCAGCATCATCTGAACAAGGACCAGTGGGCCAAATACCTGACCCCCCGTTTAAGGGGTAAGGCCCTGGATATCCTTGGGGACTTGCCTGCTGAGGCGGATCAGGGCTACGACACCATCAAGCGGGCCCTGATCCAACAGTACAACCTCACCCCGGAGTCCTACCGCAAGAAGTTCCGGACGCTGCAGAAGGGACCAAAGGACTCCTGGGCTGACCACCGGCGGGCACTTGCCCGAGCTGCCGACCACTGGACCCAAGGCCTGCAGCTTTCCACCGGACCGGAGATCCTGGACTTGTTCATCACGGAGCAACTCTTGTGGAACTGCCCTGAGGATCTCCGCCAGTTCATCCGAGACCAGAAGCCAAAGGGATCCACGGCTACAGCTGCCCTGGCAGATGACTACACCAACAATCGGGCTCCTGAAGCCAGGAGAGCAGCCACCAGCAGCACCTGGAGAGGGGGTAAGATGAACTCTGCGACTGCCCCACCTGCCCCTAGACTGCAGGGGGTGTCCCCCTCAACTCCCCTCTCCAGGCCCGTGGCAGAACCAAGACGGTGCCACCAGTGCAACCTACCTGGACACTTCAAGGCCATGTGCCCTCAGCGTCCCAAGGCCCCGGCTCCGTCCCCGTCCCAAGGGCCGCCCAAGGTGTATTGTGTGGGTGGGGGTGGTGGTAGGTCCCTGGACAGCTTCCAACCTGTCACCGTCGGCCAGTCTGTGACCATAGGACTGCGAGACAGCGCCTCGGAGGTGACTCTGGTGCGGCCTGAGATGGTGTCCCCCCAAGACTTGATCCCTGGAAAAACCCTCGCTGTCTCCGGGATTGGAGGCATTGACCCGGCGCTGCCTGTTGCTGACATTTATGTGGACTGGGGCGCAGGGCGAGGGGTGAGGGAGGTGGGGGTAACTGATCGGATCCCTGCAAACGTGCTACTTGGGACAGATTTGGGGCAGATAACCTCCCAGTTTGGGCCCCAACCAAGGGCTGAACCTTCAGCCCGTACTGACATGACTCCTAACAATGTTAATGTGTTATCTATGAATGATGTAAGGGAGGAGGGAGTGAACTCTGATATTTCTGCTTGCACAGACACCATAGACACACACGCAGCTGCAGCTGTGACAGGGGAGGGGGTCAGAGAAAGGTGTGACAATGCCTCTACAAGTAACCAGCCTGTGAGCTGGGATCTGCTGCCCTCTGCAGGGATAAGCAGAGAGCAGGGTGCTGCAGGGGGAGGACCAGTGTGTGGGGTGGGGGCTACCACAGCAAATGTGGGGTCCCCAGAGATTTCACAGCGGGGTTCTGTTGCTGCAGGGGGGGAACAGGCAGGTGAGATTGGGGCCGGTCCAGGAGCGGAAGTGCTCCCAGGTAAGATCTCGGTGCAGGGTTCCCCCACAACCGGGGTGTCAGGAAGCCAGGTAGGTCTGCCTGAACCGGCGACTTGGTCAGGAACGGAGGAGGAGCAGGCACGACCCACGGTCGCAGCGGCTGTGGCCGCTGTCACCCGCAGTGGGAGTGCTGGAAGCCAAGGGGCCTCCCGGAGGTCCGATAGCTCTTCCCCTTCTGACCAAGTGGCAGCCGAGTCAGGTGGAGGCCAGGACACAGGTCCCGGGGTACTGACTGAAGATGTGACAGTCTCGTCGATTCTGGCCACATCTAGTCAGGAGTTTCAGGCAGCGTTAGAAGCTGACGACAGCCTGAAAGCTCTAAAGGAGCAGGCGGCACAGCCTCCCTCGGACTCGGACCCGGAGCGAGTGGTCTGGGACCAAGGACGGCTGTACCGGGCCACGGTCCAGCAGGGTTCACCGGAGGCGTGGCCCAGGGACCGACAGTTGGTGGTACCCTATCCGTTCCGGACGGAGTTGTTGCGGATCGCACATGAGATTCCGATGGCCGGACACCTAGGGATCGCTAAGACCAAGGCCAGGTTAAACCAGCATTTCTACTGGCCAAAAATGGGGGCCGATGTGGCTGCCTACTGCCGTTCGTGTGAAACCTGTCAGAGAGTGGGGAAGGCGGGGCCACGCCCCAAAGCCCCACTGGTATCTCTGCCAATCATCGATGAGCCTTTCAGGAGGGTGGCTGTGGATCTGGTCGGCCCGCTGGCCATCCCCAGCAGCTCCGGGAAACGCTTCATACTGACGGTAGTGGACTATGCCACCCGGTACCCAGAAGCAGTGGCCTTGTCGTCCATTCGGGCTGACAAGGTGGCCACCGCATTGCTGGAGATTTTCTCCCGAGTGGGTTTTCCCCAGGAAATGCTCACTGACCGGGGGACCCAATTCATGTCCCAGCTGATGGAGGCCCTCTGTAAGCAAGTCCAGGTGCGACATCTGGTGGCCAGCCCGTACCATCCACAGACTAATGGCCTGTGCGAGCGGTTCAATGGCACCTTAAAGCAGATGCTTAAGATGTTGGTCGACTCCCATGGGCGTGACTGGGAGCGGTATCTCCCACACCTGTTATTTGCTTACCGGGAGGTTCCACAGGCCTCAACAGGATTCTCACCGTTGGAGCTCCTGTACGGGCGACGTGTGCGGGGCCCCCTGGCTCTGGTGAAAGAGGCTTGGGAAGGGGATTTGGCCACCCCTGGAGTGTCGGTTATCGAGTATGTCATGCGCTTCCGGGACAAAATGCAGGCCTTGACGCAACTGGTACACGACAATATGGCTCAAGCCCAGGCCGATCAGAAGCGTTGGTACGACCAGAACGCTTGTGAGAGGACCTACCAAGTGGGTCAAGAGGTGTGGGTACTGGTCCCCGTACCACAGGACAAGCTTCAGGCAGCCTGGGAAGGCCCATACCTCGTGTACCAGCAGCTCAACCCTGTGACGTACCTGGTCACCCTGGACCCTGCCCGTGGAAGGCGGAAGCCCTTCCATGTGAACATGATGAAGGCACATCATGAGCGGGAGGCATGTGCGCTCCCCGTGTGCAACCTGCCCGAGGAGGGAGAAGCGGAAACCCTCTTGGATATGCTAGCCCAGGTTAGGGCAGGCGGATCCATTGAGGATGTGGAGGTTGGCCACCAGCTCTTGGAGGACCAACGGTCCCAGCTGTGGGCCACCCTCCTCCCCTTCCGGGGGTTGTTTACCAACCAGCCCGGAAGGACTGACTTGGCTGTCCATCACGTGGACACTGGGGATCATCCCCCGATCCGGCGTTCAGCATATCGGGTCTCCCTGGAGGTGCAGCAACACATGCGCCAGGAGATTGACGAGATGCTGGAGCTGGGGGTGATCCAGGCATCCAACAGCGCTTGGGCCTCGCCTGTAGTCCTCGTCCCTAAGAAGGACCGAACCACTCGGTTCTGCGTGGACTACAGGGGGCTCAATGCTGTCACGGTCGCCGATGCGTACCCAATGCCACGCATCGATGACCTGCTCGATCAGTTGGCCGGGGCTCAGTACCTGACCATCATGGACCTGAGCCGGGGATATTGGCAGATCCCCCTGACTCGCAAGGCCAGGGAACGCTCTGCCTTTATTACCCCATTTGGACTGTACGAGTCCACGGTGATGCCATTCGGGATGAGGAATGCCCCTGCCACTTTCCAGCGGATGGTCAACACCCTGCTCAAGGGACTTGAAGGGTACGCGGCCGCGTACCTGGATGACATTGCCGTCTTCAGTCCCACCTGGGAGGACCACCTAGAGCATCTAGCACAGGTGCTCAGGCGGATCCACCGGGCAGGTTTGACCATCAAGCCGGGAAAGTGTCAGCTGGCCATGAGCGAGGTCCAGTACCTCGGTCACCGGGTAGGTGGGGGAACGCTGAAGCCCGAGCCTGAGAAAGTGGAGGCCATCGCATCCTGGCCCACCCCCAGGACCAAGAAGCAGGTGATGTCCTTCTTGGGGACCGCTGGGTACTATAGGAGGTTTGTTCCATGCTATAGTAGCCTGGCAAAGCCCTTGACGGACCTCACCAAGAAGAAGCTGCCCTCTGCAGTCGATTGGACAGTGGACTGCGAGACAGCCTTCCGGGCCCTAAAGGACGCCCTGTCCAGCCCGCCCGTGCTACAGGCAGCCGACTTCACGCAGCCGTTTGTAGTACAGACCGACGCCAGTGACTTCGGCCTCGGTGCGGTGCTCAGCCAGGTGGACTCTGCGAGCCAAGAGCACCCAGTCTTGTACCTGAGCAGGAAGCTGTTACCAAGGGAAGTGGCCTATTCTACAATGGAGAAGGAGTGCCTGGCCATAGTGTGGGCCCTGCAGCGTCTGCAACCCTATCTATACGGGCGCCACTTCATCGTGGAGACGGACCACAATCCCCTCAGCTGGTTGCACACCGTCTCTGGGACGAATGGGCGATTGTTGCGATGGAGCCTTGCGGTCCAGCAATACAACTTCACCATTCGCCACAAAAGGGGCCGTGACCACGGTAACGCAGACGGGCTGTCCCGACAAGGAGAGGTCGCGGACGGGCGCACGGGGGAACACCGGAGTGTGCTGCCCCCTAGCGCCCTCAAAAGGGGGGAGGTGTGAGGTAAATCCGGAGATATGACGATAAATCATGACATTCAAGTCATGTCAGGAAGCCCTCTCCTGGTGTCACTACCCCCTTCCCTTCACACAACTGGTTTAGCAACAAATCCATGGCCATGTCCTGTGATATGGAAATTAGGTGGCTTTAGGACAATGGACACAGGATGACTCCCTGCCGTCACCCTGTAGTAGGAGCTGCTAGCTAGTTAGCAAGGCTATGGAAATAGCCAGACAGAACGACTCCAGTAAAAAATGGTTCATATCTCGCAAGCCATATTTCCGATAAATATGGCAACCATAAAAATGGTGTCTCCGCATGTGGACGATGCCGGCACCCCCTTTTTATGGGAACAGGACATTGGGAAATGCCCCAGGCGTGATATCAGCCAATGGGGAACTGGCAGACAGGTCATGAGTCCCCTCGTTCTGTAGCTAAATTCATAACTGTCACAATGAGAGCATTGGCGTCTGCCTACGACGCTCCCAGGCAAAGTTATAGCCAAAATCCCCTTTGCTGGATAATTCTGATCCATGCAGGGGGAGTGGCAGTGCTTCCCTGTGAGGTCACTAAGGTAGGAGGGGACCTGGATCTGCCCAGGTTGATAACCCTACTTCGGCCATTTTCCAGTGTTCTTCTGCTCGGGGGCCTGGTTGGGAAAGACCTGTGAGGGGGTTCCTGGAAACCTGGTCTACAGCGCCCCCCTGTGGCCAGACGCAACAAGGTAACTGCTGGAACTGTGTATGCCTGTTTGTAACCCATGCTTTGATTGTAACTGTACTCTGACATATGTATATTCTGTAGATTCCCTATTGTATATATTGTAGTTTCTAGTGTGCTTTAGGCGATTAAATTATATAATTAATCTTGGGCTGTTCTGTTATCTCGATCTTGAATCCCACGTCTGTGTGTTCGGCTAATAGTTACCGTGAAGCGGTTGGTGGCAGCGAGTTGTGCCAAGGATTATTGTGGGGAGGCCAGTGAGATTCGGGAAGATATTATATATTCCGCCCGCGGAGGTCGGGGGAATATATACCTTACTCTCACCGGGGACCCTTCAATAATCGGCATAAGTAGTATAGCGGCCTCCTTGCTTATTGTCGGGCAATTCCATAATTGGCCTGACTATAAGAGGGGCGCTAGAGAGCGCGTCACGTGCTCTGTCTGTCGGTCGGGAGGTATAAAGGAGGGGTGACCCCCACTTGTTACCCCCCGATTGTGACGTACTGGTAGCCAGCGCGGGGGATTTCTGAGTGACCCCCCCGGTGGTTTGTGACACCTACCATGCACGGTTATGCCATACTAAAATTACTGTGATTGGCTGGCCACAACACGTCATCAGGTCTTTATATGAGACGCAGTGGCGCGATGTTCGGCACACTGCAGTACAGAGAGAGTTGATGTTCCAGAGAGAGTTTAGATTACAGTAAGGATTGTACACTTGCACCTTTTAGTGCCTTTCATGTGACACTAAAGGATATTTTTAGTCTGGTTTAAAATAATAAATAAATAATTTTAAAAAAAACCCGACATGGAATCCCCCTTATTTTTAATAACCAGCCAAAATAAAGCAGACAGCTGAGGCTGGTATTATCTGGCTAGGAAGGCCCTTTTATTTGGACCTTCCCAGCCTAAAAATACTAGCCCATCTCCCAAGAAGGGGTGCATCCATTAGATACCCAATTTCTGGTTCTTTAACCGGCTCTTCACTATTGTCTTGGTGCGGTGGCAATTGGAGAAATACGTTTGGAGTTGATGTCAGCTGTGAATTGACAGCTGGCTTCAAGCCCAAAGTTGAGCAATGGATAAGCATTTATCAGAAGCCCCCATTACTAACATGGCAAGTGTAGAACTAAAAAAGAGAGACACACAGGGAAAACATGTTTATTTGAATAAACACTTCCCCACACTCCCTTGTTCACTAATTTATTCAGCCCCCGGGCATTTTGTGTTTTTCCGTTTTGTTTTTTTCCTCTCTTTCTTCCGAGAGCCGTAACTTTTTTATTTTTCCGTCAATCTTGCCATATAAGGGCTTGTTTTTTGTGGGACGAGTTGTACTTTTAAATGGATGCATAAGTTTTACCATATAGTGTACTGGAAAATGGCAAAAAAATTACAAGTGTGGAAAAATTGTAAAAAATGTGTGATCACACAATAGTTTTTGGGATATTTTTTCACCGTGTTCACTATATGGTAAAAGTGATATGTAATTGTGATGCCTGAGGTCGGTGCGAGTTTGTAGACACCAAACATGAATAGGTTTACTTGTATCCAAGGGGTTAAAAAAAAAATTCACTAGCTTGTCCAAAAAAAGTGGCGCACGTTTTGCATCATTTTCTGAAACCCCTAGCGTTCTCATTTTTCTTGATCTATAGCTCAGTGACAGCTTATTTTTTGCTTCTCGAGCTGACGTTTTTAACGGTACCATTTTTGCTCCGATGCTACATTTTGATTGCCTGTTAATGCATTTTGCACAAAATTTGTGGTGACAAAAAAACGTAATTTTGGCGTTTGGAATTTTTTTGCTGCTACGTCATTTACCAATCAGATTAATTGATTTTATATTTTGATAGATCGGGCATTTCTGAACGCGGAGATACCAAATATGTGTATATTTTTTATTTTGTGGGGTGAAAGGGGGGTGATTTGAACTTTTAGGTTTTTTTTATTTTTTTTAATTTTTTAAAACTTTTTTTTAACTTTTTTTTATTTTACTAGTCATTCTGGGGGCTATAGCGATCAGCAATCTGATCGCTCGGGCATATCTCCAGATCACAGCTACAGAGCTTTACTCTCAATGTCGGCAGTATTCCGGCATTGAGAGTAAATGACTCACGTTAGCTACAGGCATCATCACATGACTCTCTGCTACCATGGCAACCACCGGAAGTCATGTGATCATGTCACGTGACTTCCCGATGGGGGCATTTTGGCAGCGAGATGTAAGGGTTTAATAGTCGCGGGTGGAATCGATTCCACCCGCGACTAGCAGTCACACATGTCAGCTGTTGAAAACCGCTGATATGTATGTGGATCGCTGCGGCCTGCCCACGGCAGGGGGCGGGGATTAACCGCACACGATCCATGACGTACCCAGTATGTAAGGGGTTAAAAAGAAATCCTGGCTGTTCAGACGTAATCCAATAGTGTTATGTCCCATGACGCCCATCAATTCCTATGGTGCTTCATTCGGAGAACGCTCTCAGAATGAGGCTCCATAAGTCACTATTGATCAGCGGTAAGTATGGAATTTCTTACAAACGATGACATCAGTAACTCAGTGACTGGCAATAACCTATGGAGGCTCGTTCTGAGAGCGTACTTAGAATGAAGTTCTATAGGAATCGATGAGCATCGTGGGACATTACACAATTAGATTATGTTGGAACTTCAACCCTTCAAACCCAAACCTCCATGGGTCTGCTCATCCTTACTCAGAATACAATTTTTTACCCATTATTAAAAAGTCGGACTCCTAGACTAGAAAAGTCTATGCACTGTTTGCAAGGCATGCCAAAAATTATAAGATAGGACTGAAATACACCCTGGAAGACTCATAGAGAAGGGCTTCAGAATACAATTTTTTTCCATTATTAAGAGTGGGGCTCCTAGACTATTAAAGCCTATACACTATATGCAAGGACTGCCAAAAATTAGAAGGAGGGACTCAAATACACCCTGGTAGACACGTAGAGGAAAGCCTAAGAAAAATGTTTTCCCCTAATTAATAGTGGGACTCCTAGACTAGCAAAACCCATTAACTATTTTTTCTTTAAAAAAAGCACCAGACTGGGGAACACCCATTCCTTGGCCTGAGAACATGCCACTTGTGGAACAGTTGTCCGTATTCTCCCTCTGGTAATCCCACTGCCTCTTCCTGCCTGTTGCGGTGCTGTGGATCCCTCTCCATCTGCACTGCTGTCCTCTCTTAGCGTGTCACCTTCCCAAGTTGGATCAGTGACTTCATCATCCACCACCTCGTCTTCCACTTCCGCACTCTGGTCCTCTTCCTGACTTGTTGACTTAACAACATGAATTGTTGGAAACTGTGTCTCATCATCATCCACCTCTTGAGAAAGTAATTGCCCTTCCCCACCATCATCTTTTTCTCACAGTGGCTGCTCAAATATTAGGGCATCACAGCACACAATCTCCTCATGTGCCTTTTGAAATGTGCATATTAAATTAGGTATGCAGCTAAGAGCGGTATTAATAGGGACTAGAATTGAATACATGTAACACTGAAAAGGACTTTTGCTTCTACATTGCAGCAGCAAGAAATGTAAGGCATTTGTCACGATTCCTCTGTGCAGATCATTTTGCCTTTGGAGATGCTCTATTTCACTTTACTGAGTTATTCAGCTAGCAGCCTGATTGACAGCGTTTCACCTTCCTGGTAATTGCTCAGGCTTCTTTACTGAGCATGCTCGCCCAGAACATCACCAGTTGTATTCTCTGGTTCTGCAGTTGTGCTGTTGGTGTTACGAATCGGCGTCGCCATAGCCGCAAGCAGCCTGCTGCGGTTCCTGTTGCGCCCAGGCACCGCCTGCCATTTTTGGCCGTGCCTCGGGTCGTCCAGCTGGCTGCTTCTTCCTCCACGTCTAAGTGTGGAGAGGCGGCTAGTGCGCATGCGTGCTCCGATTTACCCCAGCCAGAGTCTAAGTCCAGTGTTTCGCCTAGTGAGCATGCTCAGCCTGATAGTGCCATTTCTGAGGCTAAGTCCTCGGTTCAGGCTACAGAGCATGCTCCTACACTTTGTGCGAAAAGCCTCTTTGCACAGGTACTTGGACATCGTGCCATGTCTAAGTCCTGTGTTTTGCCTACTGAGCATGCTCAGGCAGATATTCTGATTTCCGAGACTGCTGTTCAGGCTACTGAGCATGCTCAGGCACTTAGTGCATTAGAGCTTGGGCCGGGAAGGACCTCACTGAGCATGTCCGTGAGGTGGCAAGTCCTGATAGGGCAGAGGGTGTCAGGTGTCCTGATGACGTGGCCACTCCGGACTGGCTCGCAGAGGCGCGCCCCTCTGATCTGGCACCTCACCATTGGTCGTCAGACGATGACTGGTGAAGTGTTTCGGGCGTGGATGCCATGAAGTCATCAATGACATGGCGGTTCCGGATAGGCCGCTGGTGACATCACTGATGACATGGCACTCTGCTACTGGACCTTGGTGGTTCCACCCTGGGTTTGGGGTGGACCCAGGTTGTAAAAGGGGCTAGAGACAACATGGAGGTGTGCAGTCTTCACTTAGAGTTCATGGTGGCATAAGCCTTGTTGGAAGCGGTAGGTAGGGCTAGGCGAACGGTGCCTGTCACGCCAAGATTCGTGGCTCAGCACATCAGGGTCAGGCGCCGTGCTTCCTTGCTGCCGTTCCAGTAGTGTTATAGCAGTCCAGTGGCGTTAACTGGACTGCAGCTGCTGTGTTTCTTGTCCATTTGTGCCTCCTACGCACACGGACAGCAGACCTGCTGCGTCACCTGTCCGGTTGTACCCTCTACGCGCACGGACAGCGTATTCCAGAACCCCTATGGAGTTAACAGGGTGTTCCTGGATTGGGTGTGTGAACCCTACTTCCCTCCATGGCTCCCAGTCAAATGCTACTGGTGTGACTACCTGATCTGACGTGTCCTTCACACATGTGGCCAGTCGAGTGGTGACCAGAAACGCTAATCGGAGGAACGCTCGGCCTGACGTGTCTTACACACGTGGCCGACAGGGCGCTGTCGCAGTGGTCTTCTCAGTCAACGCTACCTGGTCACCACGCGGCCTGACGTGTTTCCTTCACACGTGGTCAGAGTAGCGCCCGCTCCACCGAAACGCTAACTGGGTTGTCGTCCGGTCTGACGTGTCCTTACACATGTGACCGGTTCCCAGGTCTCCTGGGTTATCTCTGAGTCATCAGCTCTTTAGTCTCCGCCTAACCCACAGGGTGCCAGCAGCTCCATTACCATCTGGAGCACGGTGGGCCCGACTGGCGATTGGGATATATACCCCCTGGTCCTAATCTGCTGGTCCCCCCCGTAACATTAAGACTGCGCCCGGGTCTGGCTGGCATGGCGGAGATTGAACTGACGTAGTTGCTCTTACAGCAGCTTGAGGTCAGAGTTAGGTCTCTGGAGTAGTCTGCCCTTGCTGCTGATATGGATGATGTGGTGGCTCGAGCGGTCGCAATTGTGTCTGCCACCAAGCCCACTACACCCCTCCCTCACCTCTCGCTGCGCAACAAGTTTTCAGGGAACAGCAAGGCATGTAGGGGATTTGTGAACCAGTGCAGGGTCCATCTGCAGCTGCTGGCTGCACGGTTCCCTACATAGCAGTCGAAGGTGGGGTTTATCTTCTCCTTGCTCTCTGATAGAGCACTGGAGTGGGCTACACCATTGTGGGAGAGGAATGACCCCGTAGTTCAGGACTCTAATGAGTTGTTGGAGTCCATGCGGCAAGTATTCCTCGGGCCTCAGGTCACTCACGACTCGGCCCTACAGCTACTGACTTTGGAGCAGGGGCGTACCTCCTCAAGTCAATATCCTGTGAGTTTCAGGACACTTGCTGCAGAACTGGGGTGGTCAGAGAGGACCCTCATTCCACTTTTTTTTTTGGAAGGGATTGGCCTCGCATGTGAAGGATGTGTTAGCGTCGCGTGAGGTACCAACTACCCTTGAGGGCTTCATGACTCTGGCTACCCGCATTGACCTGCGGACCTCCGAACGTCAGCTGGAGCGCAGGTCAGAGGGTCGTTCAGCCACTGTAGTGGTTTCTCCTACTGCACCTGTCGCGGGCGGAGGAGGGGACGCCGCGCCCTCCCACTGCTCGGGTCCGGCTGCCGCTGCGGCTGCTGCGGCCTGCCGCTGCTCGGTGGCTCGAGCGATGGGCCGGATCCCGGAGACTCGAGCGGCGCTCCTCGCCCGTGAGTGAAAGGGGATTGGGATTTGGGGATAGTTTATTGTCCGTGACGCCACCCACGGTTGTGGTGATTGAATGTACACCACCGCTGCTCTGGCTGTGGATCCCGGGAGTGATGGTGTGGAGCAGCCAGTTGTTGTGTTGCCCCTCCGTGGGTAGGGGTTGGTGATCCCGGGGCCCAGTGATGGGGTTGGCTTGGTGGACAGGCGGGTACGGGGCCTGTGGAGGTGCAGGGGCACGGGGACAGCACTGTGCCGCACGGCACGGTGGTACTCACTCAGCCCAATGAAGCACACAGAGTCTCTGCTGAAACAAACGGCTGGATGGACTGGTCCCACAGGCGGCTGCGGTGTTTTTCCCCTGACCCCAGGTTGTTAGTGTAAGTCCTTTCCTTCGCCTCCGTGCACACTCTTCCTGCTCTCCGGTTTCCAGCTGGCTCCCCGATTCAGTACCAGAGGGCCACCGCCCAGCCCCGGCTACCTGCGGTTCCACCAACTGGCTCCCCGGCTCCCTGCAGACGGCCACCACCGTCTGTCTGACTTTCTGCACAGGGGCCCTAGGCTCCAACCTAGGCCCCAGTCTGCGTCTGCCTCTCTGCAGACTTCCTCTCTCCTTCACTCCTGAACTTCTCTGGGCTTGTTTCCTGCCTCAGGCCAGCTCACTCCAGGGTGGGCGTCCCCCTCTCCTGACTCCGCCCACCTGGTGTGTCAGTCTGAGCCCGAGGCAGAAAGCAGGTCACTTTGGGGATGTCTGCTGTGAACTGCTGGGGGTGGGGGTGTGTGTGTGTTGTTACCTGTGTCCCCTGGCTTGTCCAGGGCGACACATTCCCCCTTAGCAAAATGCAGACCGTCCTCGGGCTGCCCGTCCATCACCGGTTTTATTTTTCTTTTAAACTGCAGAAAATAAGGAAAAAAAAAAAAAAACAATACAAGGATACTAACATCATCCCACAACGGGAGGCATATCAAACATTAAACACTTTTAATAACGGCAACGGGTCCTTCAGTCACCCACCCAAATAACCTAGCCTTGGTGCTGCCCCTAGGAAGTGGGCAGCACCCCTTGACCCCAGTCCAGGAACGGCTCCAGATTGGTCAACGGGACCGGTACTTCGCTGCCGTTGCGGCCGGGCGGACTGCCGGAGCCGTCGTCATCTCCGTCGCGGCCGGGCGGACTGCCGGGGCCGGTGGCAGGGTGGTGACAAAGGTGAGGCCTGGGGACCCCAGGTCTGGGTCCTCCCCCACAGACGCTGCGGGCTCCGCTACCGCGGTAACAGGGGTAACGGGTCGGTGCATCACTGCGGCGGCCTCTTCCAGGAACCAAATGCTGGCAGAGTCCTGGCGTCCCTGCTTCCACAGCCGCAGTTCACATGCGGCCGGACGCCATCCCGTCCCCCTTAGCCTCTTTTTAGCACTTCCTTCTTCAGGGGACGGGGCTCCACTTTCGCGCCTTTCCTGCTCGGGGAAGACGCTCGAGCGGGAAATTTTCGCGCCCAAGATGGCGGTTTTACAAAATTTTCGGCCGGACACCTCCGGCGGTCACAAGGCGCACCTTTACCCAACGGCAGAGCGGTAAGATCCTGTTCGTGACGCCAAGTTGTCGCGGGCGGAGGATGGGACGCTGCGCTCTCCCACTGCTCGGGTCCGGCTGCCGCTGCGGCTGCTGCGGCCTGCCACTGCTCGGTGGCTCGAGCGATGGGCCGGATCCCGGGGACTCGAGCGGCGCTCCTCGCCCGTGAGTGAAAGGGGATTGGGATTTGGGGATAGTTTATTGTCCGTGACGCCACCCACGGTTGTGGTGATTGAATGTACACCACCGCTGCTCTGGCTGTGGATCCCGGGAGTGATGGTGTGGAGCAGCCAGTTGTTGTGTTGCCCCTCCGTGGGTAGGGGTTGGTGATCCCGGGGCCCAGTGATGGGGTTGGCTTGGTGGACAGGCGGGTACGGGGCCTGTGGAGGTGCAGGGGCACGGGGACAGCGCTGTGCCGCACGGCACGGTGGTACTCACTCAGCCCAATGAAGCACACAGAGTCTCTGCTGAAACAAACGGCTGGATGGATGGGTCCCACAGGCGGCTGTGGTGTTTTTCCCCTGACCCCAGGTTGTTAGTGTAAGTCCTTTCCTTCGCCTCCGTGCACACTCTTCCTGCTCTCCGGTTTCCAGCTGGCTCCCCGATTCAGTACCGGGGGGCCACCGCCCAGCCCCGGCTACCTGCGGTTCCACCAACTGGCTCCCCGGCTCCTTGCAGATGGCCACCACCGTCTGTCTGACTGTTTGCACAGGGGCCCTAGGCTCCAACCTAGGCCCCAGTCTGCGTCTGCCTCTCTGCAGACTTCCTCTCTCCTTCACTCCTGAACATCTCTGGGTTTGTTTCCTGCCTCAGGCCAGCTCACTCCAGGGTGGGCGTCCCCCTCTCCTGACTCCGCCCACCTGGTGTGTCAGTCTGAGCCCGAGGCAGAAAGTAGGTCACTTTGGGGATGTCTGCTGTGAACTGCTGGGGGTGGGGGTGTGTGTGTGTTGTTACCTGTGTCCCCTGGCTTGTCCAGGGCGACACACACCTCCTTTAGAGGATGTCTCTTTCCCTATGGACATCTCTAGGGTTGGGGCTGCTAGGTCATCGAGTCGCAAGGCTACTTCCTGTTTTGCTTGTGGGCAGTATGGTCATTATGCCAACCGGTGCCCAAAGCGTCAGGTTAAGCAACAGTGGTCGGTGACCATATCTGGTGGCAGACTGGACCACACATCATCCATTAGTGTGACATTTCCTGTATCCATTTCCTTTAAGGGGTCAACATGGCCCACAAGGGCACGTGTGGACACAGGGGCTGGGGATAGCTTCATCTCCTCCTCTTTTGCCTGGCGGCATGCCATCCCGCTGGTGCAAATGCCAAGGCCAGTGAGAGTCCGTGTGGTGGATGGGTCCTTTTTGCCCAAGGTAATTCACCACCAGACAGTGCCCATTACCCTTGCCATGTCATCTGGGCATAGGGAGATCATTTCATTTCTGGTTCTCCCTAAAGGTGCAGATGATATTCTGCTGGGCATGCCTTGGCTGAAGCGGCATTCCCCACATATCAGGTAGTCGTCGGGGGAGATTGTTCAGTGGGGCGAGTTTTGTAGCTCCCACTGCTTGTCGCCACCTCCTGCCGTCGCACAGTGGTACCTGTGGCGACTACAGACCATCCGAGTGGGGGGGCCGCTAGAGGGGGGGTACTGTTACGAATCGGCGTCGCCATAGCCGCAAGCAGCCTGTTGCGGTTCCTGTTACGTCCAGGCACCGGCTGCCGTTTTTGGCCGTGCCTCGGGTTGTCCAGCTGGCTGCTTCTTCCTCCACGTCTAAGTGTGGAGAGGCGGCTAGTGCGCATGCGTGCTCCGATTTACCCCAGCCAGAGTCTAAGTCCAGTGTTTCGCCTAGTGAGCATGCTCAGCCTGATAGTGCCATTTCTGAGGCTAAGTCCTCGGTTCAGGCTACTGAGCATGCTCCTACACTTTGTGCGTAAAGCCTCTTTGCACAGGTACTTGGACATCGTGCCGTGTCCAAGTCCTGTGTTGTGCCTACTAAGCATGCTCAGGCAGTCTGATTTCCGAGACTGTTGTTCAGGCTACTGAGCATGCTCAGGCACTTAGTGCATTAGAGCTTAGGTCCGGTAAGGACCTCACTGAGCATGTCCGTGAGGTGGCAAGTCCTGATAGGGCAGAGGGTGTCAGGTGTCCTGATGACGTGACCACTCCGGACTGGCTCGCAGAGGCGCCCCTATGCTAAATGTCAAATGCTACTGGTGTGACTACCTGGTCTGACGTGTCCTTCACACACGTGGCCAGTCGAGTGGTGACCAGAAATGCTAATTGGTGGACTGCTCGTCCTGACGTGTCTTACACACGTGGCCGACAGGGCACGGTGGGCCCCGACTGGCGATTGGGATATATACGCCCTGTTCCTAATCTGCTGGTCCCCCCCCCCTGTAACAGTTGGCTTGTGTCTCTGCTAGTGTTCGGATCTTTGTTTTCTGACTCCAGACTGTTATTTGACTTCTCTCTGCCTTCTCCCTGTTCCTGTCATGACCTCCTGCCTTCTGAACTCGGACTGTTACCTGACAACGTTACTGTGTTTTCTCCCTGAACCTATTACGTGCTCTCCTGAATTTCTGACCCACGGATATTGACCTGACTACGCCTTTGCTTTCTCCTTGTGCTCATACGTGACCTCCCTTTACCAGACCCCGGCTTTCCTGACTACTCGTCCGTCTATACTACCTGTAAGTAGTGACTAGCATCACAACAATAATCCCTTAATATATGCCTTTAATGCTAACTTAATACACTATCTCTTCTCCAGTAACTCTCCCTACACTAAATGCTGCTAAGAATGGTATTGTGATGCCTCCCTGGAGCCACGGACTCAGGATCAGTGAAACAGATGAATAGAGGCAACCATCCACAAAGCAGGAACCCAGACCCCGCAACCCTTTAACTCCTATACAGGGAATTAGAATTACGACAGGGCCAAGGTGTTCGCTGCCCGTGGAAGACTGCAGTCCTGAGAAGAGCAGTAACTAGGCAGGATCAAATCCAGAAGGTAGAACAGGGACAAAAATCGTCAGGCGAGAGAGTGGTCAGATATCAGGCCAAGGGTCAAAAACGGAACTAGCAGCGAAGTACAGAAATGGCAGGCAAAAGAGTGGTCGGGTAGTCAAGCTAAGGTCAATACACGGGAATACAAACAACAGCAAGGAACCAGAGACTAGCAGGGAATTACAGAACTATATCTGGCACCTGCCAACAGAAGGGAGAAAGCATAAGAGGGGTGTGGTGACTTCCCATTGGCCCCAGCTGAAAGGTAACTACTCAGCCGGAAGGCACACACCACCACAGTGAACCAGTGGTACTGCAAGTGTGGCGCCCCTGACCTGGTCAGGCACCACTGAGTACTGCACCCATGCTGGGGACAGTACAATACAGGTAATCCAGAAGGCTGACCGAGGTGTGACTACACAGGCGCATAGTGATCAGGTCTCACACATGTACCTTTGAGAGGACCCCTGGGGATCCCAGGAGGGGGCGAAGCCGGTGCAAAGCCTCCATCTCCACTCAAGGGGTGTGGTAGAGAGCCTGGTTGCTAGGTGGCGTAGGCAAGAACAGGAGAGGAGGAGCAGTGAGCCGGTTTAGTGCAGGAGTCCAGGGAGAGCAGACGTCAGGAGCAGACCCCTGGGGCTGTTGCAGTCTAACAGCGTCCGCGCAGTGACTACCGACGGGGGAGAACGGTCACCTGGTAGTGCTGCCCGAACACCACACACAGCTGGAGAGAGAGCCGCGTAGTGGAAAGTACGGAGACTGTCAGGGAGTACCAGGCCCAAACGGGCGGCAGATCCCGGTGCGGGGATAGATCCACCTTTCCTTGCTAAACCTGCCGGTGTGGGGCCCTCAAAGCCCACGCCACAACACCCCAAAAGCCGCAGCCACGTAGCCACAGTTAGGGCCCATAGTTCACAGGAGGCAAGCAGCTGGAGTGATCTGGTCCAGGCGACAAGCAAACGGCAAACAAACGAGGGGAGCAGTTACTTCCCTGGGTGACCCCCATAGGGACTAAAAGTCGGGGTTACCACAAACCACAGAAGGGCTAAGGAAGGCGAGTCGGTAGCCACCCTCATCAGTCAGCCTGAAGGATACCTGGTTCCAGCCTGGTTCATCCCAGCTACGCCCGGGTTACTCACCCTGCCATCAACAGTGAGTAAAACCCCTGAAAGACATTCTGCTTGTGTGGAGTTATTCTGCGCCTTGTGGTTCTACACACCTACACAGGGCCCTGGGGCTTGCCTCACTCTCAGGAGGCTATTACAACTGACTGCACCCACCATCAGCCCCAGGCATCCCTTAATCTGCAGTGGCGGTCCCCACTGACCGCAATTCTGAGAGTGGCGTCACGACAATCCTAAATAGAAGATCTCCTACCTGTGACAAGATCCAGCCGAGTGGAGTCCCTGAAGGTAATGCACCGACACAATACTTGCGGGGCTTCACATCTGGCGTCACGAACAGGATAAGGACTAGACCTGTTCAGACAGGTGACCATGTGCCTGGGCGGTCCGCTTGAAAAATTGGAAGCGCCGCCATATTGCCACCATGAAAAGCGCGCTGAAAAACAACAGCAGCCCGCGCTGGGAGAAGTTACCGCCCACGAAGAGGTGTGGCTACCCAGAGATCCCCTGCAGAGTCCTGACCTCGCAAGTGATGAGAGCGGAGGCGTTCAGAGACGTCGGGACAGAAAGGGAGCCAGAAGCCTGCTGCTGGAAGAGGCAGAGCAGAAACTGAAGAGCCTGCTACTGGAGGCAGCGACGAGTCCACTGCTGGGAGATCGTGCAGAAGAAGGCGCAGAGGAAATGGCGTCTGAACGCAGAAACCCAGAACCAGGCTCCGCTGCCTGGTGGTATCGGGAGCTTGCCCAGTTCTGTGACCGACTGGAGACCCGGGTCGTAGAGCAGATCAGAGAGGAACGCATGGAGCTTCTGGAGATGGCTGCCGCGGTGCAGGCCTATGAGGGAAAAGCTGCGCGACGAGTGCCAGACCGGACGGCGACGACTCAGACCCCGATGGTGCCACCGATGGGTGAGTCCAGTGTTGCCCCTGCCAGCGCGAGTGCCCCGACCCCTGCTGCCACGCCCGCGGTCCCTGAAGAGGCGCCCGGCGCGGCGATGCTGAACCAGGCCGCAGCCACACCAGGTGCGGCCCGCCAAGCCCAGGCCGCCGCAGAGATGCCCTGCCCGGCCCGCAAAGATCCGGCTGCCACCGCGACCCTCATCCATGCCGCGGGTGTGACGCTGACCCAGGCCGCCGCCTTGCTAGGCCCGGCCCGCCAAGACCCCACCGCAGCAGCGACGCTCATCCACGCCGCAGGCGAGGTGCTGAACCAGGCCGCAGCCACGCCAGGTGCGGCCCGCCAAGCTCCGATCACTGCAGCGACGCCCAGCCCAGCCTGCACAGATCCCATCGCAGCTGCGACGCCAATTCAGGCCGCCGCAGCGATGCCCTGCCCGGCCCGCCAAGAACCGGCCACAGTAGCGATGCCCGCTAAGACTCCAGCTGCGACCCTGAGTGAGACTGCGACAGCAACGCTGATCCAGGCCGCCGCCATGTCAGGCGCGGCCCGCCAAGACCAGGCCGCCGCCATGTCAGGCGCGGCCCGCCAAGACCAGGCCGCCGCCATCTCAGGCGCGGCCCGCCAAGACAAGAATGTAACTCTGTTTACCCCGGCCTGCAAGGCCAGAGCAGACACCGCTCCCCAGTCTAAGGAAGTCCCTGCTAGGAAGTCCCTGATAGGAGAGGACCCCGCATACTGGAAGCTGAAGGCTGACCTAGAGGCCCAGTTCCCACAGGAGATGGTGGATCGGTATCTGCTCCCTCCGCACACCTCCAAGGCGACTTCTGCAGCAACCACGCCAAAGAGTCCCCCGCCAGGGCCTGCTGATGAACACCCATCCCCAGCGCTGCCACAACAGGAGTGCTCAGAAGAACTAAGGGGGAGAGGAGGCCAGGAAGCTGAGAAGCTGACCCCGGAGCCATCAGCAGTGGATCCATGCCCAGAGCCAGAGATGCTGCCGTATTCCCGCTGGGATGAAGAGGAAGAGTTGCCCAGAAACCTCACCTGGGGGCCTGCAGGCAGTGAAGTAACAGCCCAGCAGAATCCAGCCCGTAGGACACGGCGCCGTAGCAGAACCAAGTTTTCCCCTGCACCGCAGTCTCCGGAGCAGAAAGACGAAGTCATGGTCAGAGACTTGGAAGAGAAACGGTTCCTGAGAAGGGCCAAATCCCAGGTCAGAGGTCCACTTTGTCGTGGTGTAGTAGAAGACTTCAGCTTGAAATCAGGATATGGCTTCATAGTAGCTCCTGGTATGAAGGAAGGCATCTTTGTTAACAGAAGAGACGTTAGAGCCCATTTGCCCAGAGGACATCCAGGAAGGAACCTACAGATGGGAGATTCAGTGGAATTCACAATGCATCAAGGAGAAAGAGGATGGTATGCACTGGATGTTACCCCATGTCCCCGTAATCCCTACAGTGAACCTGCTGTCTCAACCTGAAAAAGAAACAGACACAGAAAAAGAAACAGATACAGAAGAAGAAAGAAAAGACAAAGATGGAGAAAGCAACAGGTGCCGCAGCCCTACAGGCCCAAGCCCTGGTGAGGAGGAATCTGCGTAAAGTAAAGAAAGAAGTACAGAAGTTACCAGTTTGACAAGTTTTGAAAAGTTTTGCAACGTTAATGTTTAAGAAATGCGCCCACATGAACTAATGTGAGAAACCCATGAACCTTAAGGCTATGAACTGGCTATAGCCACAAACTCTCGCAGTGTACATAGTTACCCCAGAGGTACCACCACCAGAGCCAGCCTGTTTAGGGGCCTGGCTCGCCTGCAACCAGGGAGCACGTCCGTTTATGGGGCCTTGGCTCGCCTGCAACCAGGGAGCATGCCTGTTTATGGGGCCTGGCTCTCCACCACAAAGAGGGTACCTGGTCAGCACCAACTGTGGAGGCCGCCTCTGCATCCTGCCAGAAGAGGCTGAAGGCGCGGCTCCACCAGGCCAGGTATGCCCTGAAGACCACTAGACCATGAAAGCCGCCTCTACATCCTGCCAGAAGTGGCTGAAGGCGCGGCCAACGGGAGAGGCAGATTGGAGGAAAGGTCTGGGGAAGTGGATGGCCCAGACCTGGTTACCAAAAGAAACCGGTGACCTGCCTCCTGAAAGGGTTTAGGGTGGGTTAACGGACTTGTGGGTGGAGGGTGGTGATGTATGGTACCTGGTGGTTTTAAACGTTTTACCATGTTTTAATGTTTTATGCATTTTAAAATGTTGTCTTGCAGCCCGAGGACGTGCTGGTGATAACTAAGGGGGAATGTGGCGCCCCTGACCTGGTCAGGCACCACTGAGTACTGCACCCATGCTGGGGACAGTACAATACAGGTAATCCAGAAGGCTGACCGAGGTGTGACTACACAGGCGCATAGTGATCAGGTCTCACACATGTACCTTTGAGAGGACCCCTGGGGATCCCAGGAGGGGGCGAAGCCGGTGCAAAGCCTCCATCTCCACTCAAGGGGTGTGGTAGAGAGCCTGGTTGCTAGGTGGCGTAGGCAAGAACAGGAGAGGAGGAGCAGTGAGCCGGTTTAGTGCAGGAGTCCAGGGAGAGCAGACGTCAGGAGCAGACCCCTGGGGCTGTTGCAGTCTAACAGCGTCCGCGCAGTGACTACCGACGGGGGAGAACGGTCACCTGGTAGTGCTGCCCGAACACCACACACAGCTGGAGAGAGAGCCGCGTAGTGGAAAGTACGGAGACTGTCAGGGAGTACCAGGCCCAAACGGGCGGCAGATCCCGGTGCGGGGATAGATCCACCTTTCCTTGCTAAACCTGCCGGTGTGGGGCCCTCAAAGCCCACGCCACAACACCCCAAAAGCCGCAGCCACGTAGCCACAGTTAGGGCCCATAGTTCACAGGAGGCAAGCAGCTGGAGTGATCTGGTCCAGGCGACAAGCAAACGGCAAACAAACGAGGGGAGCAGTTACTTCCCTGGGTGACCCCCATAGGGACTAAAAGTCGGGGTTACCACAAACCACAGAAGGGCTAAGGAAGGCGAGTCGGTAGCCACCCTCATCAGTCAGCCTGAAGGATACCTGGTTCCAGCCTGGTTCATCCCAGCTACGCCCGGGTTACTCACCCTGCCATCAACAGTGAGTAAAACCCCTGAAAGACATTCTGCTTGTGTGGAGTTATTCTGCGCCTTGTGGTTCTACACACCTACACAGGGCCCTGGGGCTTGCCTCACTCTCAGGAGGCTATTACAACTGACTGCACCCACCATCAGCCCCAGGCATCCCTTAATCTGCAGTGGCGGTCCCCACTGACCGCAATTCTGAGAGTGGCGTCACGACAATCCTAAATAGAAGATCTCCTACCTGTGACAAGATCCAGCCGAGTGGAGTCCCTGAAGGTAATGCACCGACACAATACTTGCGGGGCTTCACACAAGTCCTGGTGAAACCCAGCTTAATAGATGAGCGGAGCCTGCGCCCAACAGAGCCACTGACTGCTCCCCCATCCCCAGCGCCGCCCACAGTGGTGACGCAGCGGTGTCTGGTGATTGGAGCAGAAGTTGACGCTGATGGAGACGTGAAAGGTATTAGCAGACACTAAAATAGATGTAGGACTGAAAAGTACTTTTGGTTTTTCATTGCAGCAGCAAGGACAGTAAGGAAATAATCCCTGCCTATATGCCATTAATGGTTAACTAATAAATTATCCACTTCCCCAGCAATTCTCCCTAAACTAGATGCAGCTAAGGGAAATATTAATAGGGACTAGAATTAAATATATGTAGCCCTGAAAAGGAGTTTTGCGATTGCTAGCGATGTCGCGAGCGATAGCACCCGCCCCTGTCGTTTGTGCGACATTTGGTGATCGCTGCCGTAGCGAACATTATCACTACGGCAGCGTCACACGCACATACCTTTTCAGCGACGTCGCTGTGACCGCCGAACAATCCCTACTTCAAGGGGGAAGTGCGTTCGGCGTCATAGCGACGTCACTGCGGCGTCACTAAGCGGCCGCCCAATAGCAGAGGAGGGGCGAAGATGAGTGGCCGGTTCATGCTGCCCACCTCCTTCCTTCCTCATTGCCGGTGGACACAGGTAAGGAGATGTTCCTCGTTCCTGCGGTGTCACACACAGCGATGTGTGATGCCGCAGGAATGACGAACCACCAGTGGCATGCACCACCAACGATATTATGAAAAAGAGCGACGTGTCAACGATCAACGTTTTTTGACATTTTTGCGATCGTGGATCGTCGCTACTTGGTGTCACACACAACGATATCGCTAATGGCGCCGGATGTACGTCACTAACGACGTGACCCCGATGATATATTGTTAGCGATATCGTTGTGTGTAAAGTACCCTTAAGGCAGTAATCCCTTTTTATATGTCTTTAATGCTAAACTAATACATTATCATTCTCTAGAGTCTCTAGACGCTTTCCCTACATCATGTGTAGTACACACGATGCAGCCAGTCAATCACATTAATGCCTGTAGCCAACAGGGATACAGCATTACTGTGATTGGCAGAAAATCCTCACATGTTTACTGGTTGAAAAATATGCGGGGAGGGGACTCGAGCATGGCGCCTGAGTACCAGAATACTCGATCGAATGCCGAACAAGCATGATCAAGTCACCTGTCACTGCTCGTTACTCGAATTGAGTCCGTCAGAGCGTCTGAACTGCTCGATTCGAGTAAAGAGCATTCTGGCATTTTAGTGCTCACTCATCACTAGTAATTAAATAAATAAATATCTACAACTATTAAAAAAGGCATAAATATTAAAATGAAAATTAATAATTTGCATAACATTCCCTTCCATACTTCGAGGTTTCTTGATATTTTTTGCCTAATTGATCTCACTTTTCCTCCGGCCAATGACACGGCTATCACATCAAAGCTTTTACCAGTTTTTAGTTTTATTAGGAAATTTATCTGACATTTCTTTCTCTGCATTTCTTTTTCTGTTACATGAAATATGACCAATACGGAGCAGATTTAGTTGTGGATTTTTTTTTTTTAAATTCCTGTACAAGATTCAAAACACAACAATCAGATACCGTCTAATGCGCCTTAAAGGTCTCATTTGTAAACATGAAACGACCTTTTCTTGTTTTGTGAATCTCATTTGAGAGAAGTTTCTGACATATTAGTCTACGCCCACAGTATGTTTTCTGAAATTTCATATTAACATCAGCTTCATTTTGGAAGAAAAGGTCTGCTTTTATTTCCCCATAAAATACAGTACCAGAAGATTACAAAGGGAGGCAGATGGAAGCACGTGAAACATACCATATTTTCCGGATTATAAGACGCATTGTTTTGCCCCCAAAACTGGGGCTAACATGGGGGTGCATCTGTGGCGCCCTGGACAAGCCAGGTCGTCACAGGAACTACACCAACACACCCCACAGCCCGGTCAGGCACACCTAAGTCAAACAAAAATCCTTGTTGCCTCCCTCCAGGGGCTGATGTTCACACCAGGGGGTGGGCCAGGCGGTTGGTCCCGCCCACCGAGGAGTACACAGTCCTGGAGGCGGGAAAAGGAGTCAGAAGAGATTAGTTTGAGAGTTTGAAGTGGAAGGAAGGAAAGTGGTGCTAGTGGAGCAACTGTCTGACGGCGTCCGGGTGTGTGGCCCGGATGGTACAGCAAGGTTGGCAGACGGTGGTGACCGTCTGCAGGAGAGGCCGATTGGAGCTAGCCGTAAGGACCGTGGACGGGCGGTGGCCCGGCGGTACCAGACCGGTACGCAAAGAGAAGCCAGCACCAACCGGCAGGGCTTACGGACCTCGACAAGGCTAGGAGTCGCCGCTGAAATGGTCAAATCCATTAGCGAAGGGAACCTCCGGGGTTTCCCAGCAGCCAAGTCCCGATAGAAGGCAACAGTCCAACCGTTAGAGGGAAACACAGCCACCGCCAAGGCTACAGTTCCCAGGGCCAGAGCCTTCAGGCAAAAGAGGCTCCTTCAGCACATATCCAAGCTGGGGAGCGGGTTACCGGTGGGAACCCATTGGAGCCGTCTACACTACACAGGTGCAGGGAAAGGCAGTCACCATCAACCTGCCGGGAGGAGAAACACCGCAGCCGTCTGTGGGACCCGTCCATCCAGCCGTTTGTTTTACCGGAGACTTTGTGTTCATGATTGGCTGAGTGAGTACCACCGTGCCGTGCGGCACAGCGCTGCCCCCGTGACCCTGCATCTTACCAGGCCCCATAACCCGCCTGCCATCCATCCCCACCCCATCACCGGGCCCCGGGACAACCAACCCCCTACCCACGGAGGGGAGAACCAACATCCAAGCTGCTGCCTGTCATCGCTCCCGGGATCCCCGTCCAGAGCAGCGATGGTGTCACCAATCTCACCACAACCGTGGGTGGCGTCACAGACAATACATCCCCAAAACCATACCCCTTTTCACTCACGGGCGAGAAACGCCGCTCGAGTCCCCGGGATCCGGCCCACCGCTCGAGCCACCAACCGAGCAGCAAGCGAAGCAGTAGCAGTGCCGGACCCGAGCAGTGGGTGAGCGCAGCGTCCCCTCCTCCGCCCGCGACACATCCTACAATCCGGATATGGCTTACCGGGGCGGCGGCGGTGGAGCTGGGTCATAGGAGGAAAAGTCAATGATACTGAGGGCTTGGGGGAGCAGTAGAGCTGCTCAGGTGGGTCACGATGGACTTCAAGAAAATGGCCACGGTGGCAGCATGTGCGCAGATTGACACAATGGACTGCAAGAAAATGGCCACAGAGTCCTATGTGCGCACGCGCCGCATCTGCGGCCATTTTTTTGAAGTCCATCTCATCAATTGCGGTCGATTCAATGGAGCACACAGTCAGATCAATTGCACCCACCGCCGAGACACCCCGTCCTGTGAGCCTCCTGAGTCACTCCACTGCAGTGACACCCCTGCAGCCCGCCGGCAGATCAATGGCACTTGACACTGCAACAACCACGTTGGTAGATCAATGGCGGCTTCCGCCGGGACACCCTTGAGCCCACAATTTCACTGACTCTTCTGAGCCCCAACACCCCCTCCTCTGAGCCTGCAGCATCGCCGACCCTGCCTCCTGTGACCTTCCTGAGCCGCTCCACCACTGCCGCTTCCCCCTTGTGAGCATTAGGATTAAGATGCACTTGGGTTATAAGACGGACCCTCATTTTAACAATAAAAAAATATTTTCCTCCTCAAAATTTGGGGAGCGTCTTATATAATCTGGTGTGTCTTTTAAAACGAAAAGTACGGTAAGAATGAGTCTACAAAGGGTTTGATTGCTGGGCTTGATGTCAGGTGACATTACACATCTGGAATCAACCCCATTTATTACCCCGTTTGCCATCGCACCAGGGCAGCGGGATGAGCTGGTAAGAAGCACCAGGATTGGCACATCTAATGGATGTGCTACTTCTGGGGCGGCTGCGGCTTGCTATTTTTAGGCTGGGAAGGGCCAATAACTAAGGACCTCCCCACCCTGAGAATACCAGACCACAGCTGTCCGCTTTGCCTTGGCTGGTGAACCAAGTTGAGGGGAACCCCACTTTTTTTTTTTAATTATTTATTTATAAATAATTATAAAAAATAGCCTGGGGGCCCTCCAATTTGTATCCCCAACCAAGGTAAAGCTGACAGCTGTGGTCTACAGGCTGCAGCCATCTGCTTTTCCCTAGTTGGCTATCAAAAATGGGGGGACCTCACGTTGCTTTTTTTTTTTTAATTATTTATTTTTTTTGCTAAATACAAGGATAGGCACCCTTTAGTGTCACATGAAAGTCACTAAAGGGTGCCAGGTTAGAATATGCAGGGAGGTGGGACATTATATATGTGTTTGACATCGGTCTGCCTGTCTATCTATCCATCTATCCTTTTTTATCTATCTATCATCTATCTATCTATCCATCCATCCATCCCTCTATCTATCCCTCTATCTATCATCTATCCATTTATCTATCCATCTATCCATCTATCTATCCCTCTATCTATCCCTCTATCTATCTATCTATCTATCTATCTATCTGTCTATCTATCCCTCTATCTATCCATCTATCTATCCATCTATCTATCTATCCCTCTATCTATCCCTCTATCTATCCATCTATCTATCCCTCTATCTATCCATCTATCCATCTATCTATCTATCCATCTATCTATCCATCTATCTATCTATCCATCTATCTATCCCTCTATCTATCCATCTATCTATCCCTCTATCTATCCATCTAGCCATCTATCTATCTATCTAATCATCTATCTATTCCTCTATCTATCTATCCCTCTATCTATCCATCTATCCATCTATCTATCTATCCATCTATCTATCCATCTATCTATCCATCTATCTATCCCTCTATCTATCCCTCTATCTATCTATCTATCTATCTATCCCTCTATCCATCTATCTATCTATCTATCTAATCATCTATCTATTCCTCTATCCATCTATCTATCCATCTATCTATACCTCTATCTATCCATCTATCCATCTATCTATCTATCCATCTATCTATCCATCTATCTATCTATCCCTCTATCTATCCCTCTATCTATCCCTCTATCTATCTATCTATTTATCCCTCTATCCATCTATCTATCTATCTATCTAATCATCTATCTATTCCTCTATCCATCTATCTATCCATCTATCTATCCATCTATCTATCCATCTATCTATCCATCTATCTATCTATCCATCTATCTATCTATCCATCTATCCATCTATCCATCTATCCATCTATCCATCTATCCATCTATCCATCTATCTATCTATCCCTCTATCTATCTATCGATCTATCTATCTATCCCTTTATCTATCTATCTGTCTATCCATTATCTGTCTATCTATCCATTATCTGTCTATCTATCCATTATCTATCTTTCTATCTATCCATTGGATGGATGAATGGATGGATAGATAGATATTACAGCTTTTATTTGTAATGTATGTGTTTCCCCTCCCAACAGTATGTGTGATGGAGCAGTGACCCTGCGGGAGCTTGGATTTGAGTTCTCGCAGGGTCACTGCCAGTCAGTGACGTCACTCTGAGTTGTGCTTTACAGCAGCACTGAAGTTCTCGTGAGCGGTAATGTCTTGACTTTACCAATTGTGAGCAATGACCTGTAGTTACCCCTGCAGGATTGTTCATGGAATGAGGCTGCATTGAGTATCGGGTCTCAAACGTCGCTGAATCAGTGTGGACTACGCCGGACCTGGTTATTTGTGGAGGTTAATAAAGTGGTGACAGAGGGACTTTTTGGTGTTTTATTTCAAATAAAGAATTTTTCGGTGTTGTGTTTATTTACTTTACTTACAGATTAGTGATCGCGTGTCATAGACACTGCCATTACTAATCTTGGACTTAGTGGCAACTATGGGCTGCTATTAACTCCTTATTACCCCGATTGCCACCGCATCACGGCAATCAGGAAGTGTCGGTGACACGCCGGGACTGTCGCATCTAATGGATGCCACATTCTCGGGGCAGCAGTGGGTTGATATTCTCGGCTGCGGGAGGGGGGGCCGTGACCATGGCCCTTGCCCTCTCCAGCCTGAGAATACCAGGCACGGTGCTGTGTGCTTACCTCGGCTGGGTATCATTTGGGGGAGAACAGCACGTCATTGTTTTAAATTATTTATTCATTTATTTTACTTCACGATATAGACCCGCTCACCGGTGGCTGTGATTGGTTGCAGTGAGACAGCTGTCACTCAGCGTGGGGGCGTGTCTGACTGCAACCAATCATAGGTGCCGGTGGGCGTGGGAATCAGGGAATACGAGATGGACTAATGAGCAGCCGTGATTTTCAAAAGCTGGAGAACCTGCCACAGTTGTACAGTGCCGCGCCCGTGATCGGTGAGTATGAAAGAGAGAGGGAGAGACTGACTGACCAAAATGGCCGCTGGCTTACAGAGCCCCTATGACGCTGTGCGGCCAAGCCAAATCACAGTAACACTACAACAAAGATGGTTGTGGCGTTACTGTGAGGGCAAGCAACATCAGATGTGTTCATTGGCTGGAAAAAGGCGCCAGGAAGTCAGAAATGAAAATTAAAGTATCGAAGCGAATACCATAAATACCATATTAGCCGTCGGATAGCGAATACCTCGAATACTCCATTATCCGTCGGATACCGAATAGTGGCAAAAACATTCGCTCATCCCTAGTAATTATATATCCCATATAATTATTTAGTATTTCAATTTGTAGGCCTACAAGATATAAAAACTTTTTTAAAGCCAAAATTCTACTGTCAATTTGCTAAGGAAAGAAATCGGCCACAGTAAGAAATTGTCAACCCAGTCTTGGTTTACATCCAAAAAGTTTTGTCTTAAAAAGTATATAAATACATGTAAAAAATATCTTCACCAAGATATTTCTTGATGACTTCATCAAGAAAAGCCTGCATCAGCAATCTTCGATATACTGCTAGATCTGGGGAGAATACGTGGTTGAAAAACAAAGAAAAATCTCAGACTTTGTGCATTGAGCACACCTGGCATATTTAGAGCTTGGAGACCAGGATAAGTCTTGGGCTCCACATATGGATGGCAAAATATCTGTGGAGCACCTACGACCGTGGATATATGGGGAAAGAAAAGTTTAAACCTTGGTGTGCCAATTGTATGGAGAGAACCAAATAACCGCCATGACAATTATTATTTTGGTGTTGTAAAGATTAAAGGCTTTAATAGATACAAGAAAGATCAGTAGGATCATCTTGATTTGGAATCAGCAAGACGACCTATTCCACATGACAATCATGTCCCCATTTATCAGAAACCCCGACCATCCACTGTCACACTCTGAGCAGCAGGGATTGGACTCTATGGCCAGTAGTAACAGTGGAAGTCAACTTGGGGGAAGCTCTTCAAGGCCTCAACCATTAAGCCAAAAACTCAATGACCTGTTTCGAGACTTAAATTTTTCCAACCAAGCATCTGAACTCTTAAGGGCACCATACACGCAGCGATATCGCTATCGATATCGCTAGCGAGCGTACCGGCCCCTGTCGGTTGTGCGTCACGGGCAAACCGCTGCCCGTGGCGCACAACATCGCTTACACCCGTTACACGTACTTACCTGCCTAGCGACGTTGCTGTGGTCGGCGAACCGCCTCCTTTCTAAGGGGGTGGTTCGTGCGGCGTCACAGCGGCGTCACTAAGCTGCCGTCCAATATCAGAGGAGGGGCGGAGATGAGCGGGACGAACATCCCGCCCACCTCCTTCCTTCCTCATTGCGGGCGGCCGCAGGTAAGGTGATATTCCTCGTTCCCGAGGTGTCACAAGTAGCGATGTGTGCTGCCGCAGGAACAACGAACAACCTGCGTCCTGCAAAAGCAACGATAATTGGGAAAGGAACGACGTGTCAACGATCAACGATTAGGTAAGTAATTTGGATCGTTAACGGCCGTTCGTGCGTTTCACACGCAATGAAGTCGCTAACGAGGCCGGATGTGCGGCACGAATTCTGTGACCCCAATGACATCTCGTTAGCAATGTTGTTGCGTGTAAAGTGGCCTTTAGCGTCCAGACATAAAAATTAAAGCAGACAACAGAAGATTGGCTTCTCCCATATTTCAATCAAGAGGAAGAATGTGGATACTGCAATGATATCCCAGGGATTATACTTCAAATAGGACGAATTCCGTGACCCCAGCGATATCTCGTTAGCGATGTCGCTGCGTGTAACAGGGCCTTAAGGGTATGTTCACAAGTTGCGTTCTTGCAATCGACCCATGGCATACAGTTAAACAGTCATTGGCTTAAAAATAAAAAAAAAATGTGAATTGCTTCCTTTTATTTGTGAAAAAATAAAAATAATCCCATAAGTCCTATCAAAAAAAGATCTGGCAAAAGAAGAGCTCTCATACTCTACTGTATAACTTAGTTCAACGGAAGAAAAAAAAAAAAAAAAAGCTGAAATGAAAAAAAAAAGTGTCATAAAGGCCACAAGTATCTGGTGAGTAAGGGGCTCAGATGGTTACCCTTTATTATTTATGCAGTAGTCGGGGGACGTGGTCTGCTGCCCTCCGCACCTCGTCCTTGGCACATTTCCAAGTCGTATTTCAGCGCAAGCTAAAGATATTTTAGAAGTCTTAGTTTTTCACCTTTGAGTTGGATCAGGTCAATCTGCCCGCTCTCCTAATTAGATCAGAACGCAAGAAACAACTCAATGCCTTTCTGAGTGTTCTGCGCGTCAAAGGTGTTCTTGGTCTGTAATAGGCGATGTAACAGCGAGCCCTTGACATTTCAGGCATTGTACTGAATTCTCTGTTCCTGGTGTGACTGAGATGAGAAGTATCACTGGAGACGCAGCACTGATACATTACATCTGCCTGGTAGGTACAATAAAAAGTTGGAAATCTGCACCATTAAGGTTACATTAAGGAATAATATGACAGCAACTCAGGCTTACAAATGAATAAATACAGTGTGCGGCACAAGGTACGAGCACCGAGCCTGAGCGGCAGGTAGAGCGCCCCAAGAGCTGCAGGACGGTCCTCTATGCCACCGAAAAATGGGGATCAGATACCAAGGAAGAGACTTCAGGATATTATCTCAAGAGCCGCTACTACCGTATGAGGGGGTGTCACTGTAGTGGAGCGGCCTATGAGGGTCACAGGACAGAAGGTCTTGCGATGCAGCGGGCGCCATTGATCTCACAGCGGACTGCAGGCTCGCCCATGGTTGATGCGATGGACTTCAAGAAAATGGCCATGGAGCCGGCGTGTGTGCAGATTGACACCATGGCCTTCAAGAAAACGGCCACAGAGTCCTATCTGCGTATGCTCGCCTCTGCGTCCATTTTCTTGAAGTCAACCTTTTCAACCACCGGTGATTCAGTGGAGCCCGCTGGTCACCGGCAGATCAAAGGTGCTTGCCGCCATGACACCCCTGAGCCCACAGTATCACTGACCCTCCTTAGCTGCAACACCTCCTCCTCTGAGCCCGCAGCATTGCCAACCATCCTGAGCTGCAACACCCCCTCCACTGAGCCCGCAGCATTGCCAACCCTCCTGAGCTGCAACAACCCTCCTTCGAGCACACAGTATCACTGACCCTACCTACTGTAACCTTCCTGAGCCGCTCACCACCACCGCTCCCCCAGTGAGATATTTTAAGATGTGCTAGGATTATAAAATGGACCCTCATTTTAACATTAAAAACTATTTTTCCCTATTTTGTGCCTCTAAATTTGGGGTGCGTCCTATAACCTGGAGCATCTTATACAACAAAAAAATATTGTAATTTACAAATGTCTGAACAGGGGACATTTAATAGTGAAGAAAAGAGCTCAATGGTCACAAGAATCCTGTAAGGATTCTACCAGGATTCTGCAACTGGAAAAGGAGTCCTGGTAACTGCTAAGGCCTCATTGACACGTCAGTATTTTTGGTCAATATTTCGTCACTATTTGCCAAAACCAGGATTGTCTCCAAAGCACAGAACAGGTGTCAGTCTTTCCATTATAATTTTTCTCTGTAAATTCCACTCCTAGATTTGGCATACAAACACTGAAGTAAAAATAGTTGTGTCAATGAAGCTTAATTTTGATTTATTGATTGATGCGCAAGTGTACGGTATGTGTCCATTGTGTATAGTTTGTACACTGGCGAACACAGACAGAAAAGGATACCTGTGCCAGAACAATATATGGGCCCTTTTCAGTCCAAAATGTCAACAAACTACACAGTTCCACTTGCTTTGGAGGTCGAAATGGGCCCTCCAACCTCCTGAACCCCTGAGGTTGCACCAATGATATGTCCGCCCCTAGGTTTGTACACTCCCTGGTGAGCATCATCCCTGATATACTTTTTTTTAGTTTTGATGGTATTTTTTGGTGAAAAAGCTAAACATCAGAGGAGAAGGGGAAGCGTTGAGGGTCCTGTTACCTTAGTCTCTGGGCCATTCCTTTACTTGTGGGCTGAGGGTTCATCGATGGTGAGGGGTGGTGTCGCGGGCGGGGAGGAGGGTGTCAGCACACCGCGCTCACCCCTTCTGCTCGGGTCCGGCTGCTCAGTGGTGGCTCGAGCCGTAGGCCGGATCCCGGGGGTTTCCTCGAGCGGCACTCCTCGCCCGTGAGTGAAAGGGGGGTTGTTTGGGGTGTTGGGATAATGTCCGTGACGCCACCCACGGTTGTGGTGATGTGTAGCACCACCGCTGCTTAATGCGGGGATCCCGGGGATGGTGATGGGGAGCAGCCAGGTGTTGTGTTGCCCCTCCGTGGGTAGGGGTTGGTGATCCCGGGGCCCGGTGATGGCTTGTGAGGTGCAGGGCCTGGTGGGCGCAGGGACGCGGGGGCAGCACTGTGCCTTGCGGCACTATGGTACTCACTCAGCCTGAGACTTGGACACAGTTTGTACGGTAAACCAACGGCTGGTAGACGGTCCCACAGAAGGCTGCTTTGCTTCCCCGATAGGTGACGGTGATGTCCCTCTTCCTTGCACCTGTATGTACGGATGGTTGCGATGGGTCCCCACCGGTAACCCGCTCCCCGGCTTCAAGCTGGGCCGGAGGAGCACTACACTTTGCCCGCAGGCGCTGGCCCTCAGAGACTGGTGCCCTGGCGGTGGCGGTGCCTCTGTTGTACAGGTTGGACTGTTGCCTTCAATCGGGACTTGGTTGTTGGGGGAATCTACGTCCCCTTCACTGACGGATTCGGCAAATTTGGCGACTCCTAGCCTTGCCGGGGTCCGAGAGGCCCCTGCCCTGGTGCTGACTGTCCTTCGGAACACTGCTCCAGACCACCGGGCACACAGCCAACGGGGTCCTTCCAGGAACTTCCAAACGGTCCCCCTCCGGACAGTCACCGCCGTCGCTGACCTTGCTGTTCTGGCCCTACACAAAGCTGGGCTCTCAGGCTTTCCTTTCTTCTTGTCACCTCACTTGCTTTCCTCCTTTACCACTTCTCTCTCTTTACTTTCACTTAGGTGTTTACACTTGCCCTCCCTGGGCTCTAACTGCCTGACACTTCCTGCCTCCAGAGCTGTGAGCTCCTTGGTGGGCGGAGCCAACCGCCTGGCCCACCCCCTGGTGTGCATCATCAGACTCCTGGAGGAAGGCAACAAGGATTTTTGGTACAGCTTAGGTGTGCCTACCTGGGATGTGGGGTGTGGTGGTGTGTGACCTGTGACCCCTGGCTTGCCCAGGGCGACACATTCCCCCTTAGCAAAACGCAGACCGTCCGCGGGCTGCCGTCCTACACCGGTTTTATTTTTCTGTAAAAGGGATAACAGGGTTAAACAAACAATAATAACATTTTTAATAACTTCTTCCCAAGACGGGAGGCACATTTTACTTTTAACGTTTCAACGGTATACGGTTACGGTTTCCGCTCTCTCCCACCCAAGTAACCTGGCCCTGATGCTGCCCCTAAAACCCAGGCAGCACCCCTTGACCCACAGTCCAGCACACGGTACCCGAGCGGGATCTGTCCTTCCTCTCCAGAGGGTAGCCACCGGTTCCTTTGGTGGCTGGGCCCCAGCCTGCTCTGCTGAGGGCCCTCCCTCCAACCTGCCTCTCCGGAGACGGTACTGCGGAAACGGTAACGGTACCCAACATATTTACAAGCCACTAACGTTTGTGGTTGCCCTGCAAAGTTCACGGGCTTGTCCATGGATAGTTCCCATGCATTTTTTTAAACGGTCCCTACGGGGACAACGGTGCCGGCTCCTGCCGGTTGCAAATCACAGCAGACAATCAGGTGAAAACTCGGATAATCATCTTTCTTATTATTGCAGAACTTTCAAAACTTTTCAACCAAACAGGTGGTCCCAACGGGGACGGTGCTGCGGGCCTTTATTGCCCTACTCCAGTTCCTCTACTAAGGTGGACCCATCCTCTGCCACCAACACCTCAAACATGCACTGACATGCCTGCTGCGACAGAGGTACCCGGTACCCATTTCCACTGGTACGCGGAGTATGATAAACCACAGGGCCCCCCACATAGCGGGAACGCTCCATTGCTCCTTCAGCCGCAACAGCGGGCCCGGAGCTGGGGCAGGAGTCGTCATTTCTTGTTTCTGCGTCAGGCGGGTTGCCGCCAGCTGCCGCAGCCTCCTGGTCTCCAGCATCCAACACTTCATCCCCATCTGCGGTAGCACGGAGCAGCAGAGTAGGCGAGCTTATGTTGAGGCGCCCCATCAGTGACGGCAAGGGCGATGCATAGGCCGAGACTAGGCCGGGCCTCTCAGCCGCAGCGGCCGGTCCGGGTAGGACATAGGGACGTGGGTCACCAGTCGGTTCTGCTACATCTATTCCCCTTTCGCCCATCGGGACAGTTGTAATCAGCTCCTCCACCTCGTTGGTCCATTGCTCCAGCATCCGAAAGATCTGATCCTGCTGACGTTGGTGGAATTGTATCACCCGGGCCTTCATCCAGGCCACGGTTCCGGGCTCAGGGTCTGGCACAGTCTCTACTGGGACTTCAGGCACCACTCTGTTAAGGGGCCGTGGTTCTAGCGGTTCCCCTTGGTGCACTTCAGGGCCGTCTTGAATGTCTGCAGCCGGCTGGTCCGCCGAAGCGGCTGGGCAGGGTATCGCTACCGATGGGACAGGTAGCGGGCCTAATGGTGGGGCGGCAGCAGCTATTACGGATAGCGGGGAGAGAGGCAGGGTGAGCGGAAGCCGGCCGGGCCCCTCAGCCGCAGCGGCCGATCCTTCAGGAATACAGGGGCGTGGGTCGCTTACCCGCTCCTCCAAATCCTCTTCTGCCTCGCGTCTCCACATAGCAGCCACTACGTCCGCCATGTCGGTCTCCCACTCCTCCAGGAGGAGTTGCATGTGGGCCTGCAGACGGTTGCTCAGCGGGACGGTCCGGTCCCTCAACCACGTCGCCGTGCCGGGCGCGGGGGCTTCCTCGTTGCGGGTTGGATCTTGCATCTTGGTAACGAGGTTTTTCCAGGAACCCAATATCGCTGCAGAGTCCTGGCGTCCCTGCTTCTATAGCCGCAGCTACATGCGGCCGGCCGCCATCGCGTCCCCCTTAGCTCTTTCCGGCCCCTCCTCTCTCGGGGCGGGATTTTGGCCTTCGCGCCTCTACTGCTCGAGAAGGCGCTCGAGCGGGAACTTTTCGCGCCAAAGATGGCGGCTTCTGAAATTTTTCTGCCGGATACCTCCGGCGGTAACAAGGCGCACCTCTACCAGACGGCAGAGCGGTAAGATCCTGTTCGTGACGCCAAGTTGTCGCGGGCGGGGAGGAGGGTGTCAGCACACCGCGCTCACCCCTTCTGCTCGGGTCCGGCTGCTCAGTGGTGGCTCGAGCCGTAGGCCGGATCCCGGGGGTTTCCTCGAGCGGCACTCCTCGCCCGTGAGTGAAAGGGGGGTTGTTTGGGGTGTTGGGATAATGTCCGTGACGCCACCCACGGTTGTGGTGATGTGTAGCACCACCGCTGCTTAATGCGGGGATCCCGGGGATGGTGATGGGGAGCAGCCAGGTGTTGTGTTGCCCCTCCGTGGGTAGGGGTTGGTGATCCCGGGGCCCGGTGATGGCTTGTGAGGTGCAGGGCCTGGTGGGTGCAGGGACGCGGGGGCAGCGCTGTGCCTTGCGGCACTATGGTACTCACTCAGCCTGAGACTTGGACACAGTTTGTACGGTAAACCAACGGCTGGTAGGACGGTCCCACAGACGGCTGCTTTGCTTCCCCGATAGGTGACGGTGATGTCCCTCTTCCTTGCACCTGTATGTACGGATGGTTGCGATGGGTCCCCACCGGTAACCCGCTCCCCGGCTTCAAGCTGGGCCGGAGGAGCACTACACTTTGCCCGCAGGCGCTGGCCCTCAGAGACTGGTGCCCTGGCAGTGGCGGTGCCTCTGTTGTACAGGTTGGACTGTTGCCTTCAATCGGGACTTGGTTGTTGGGGGAATCTACGTCCCCTTCACTGACGGATTCGGCAAATTTGGCGACTCCTAGCCTTGCCGGGGTCCGAGAGGCCCCTGCCCTGGTGCTGACTGTCCTTCGGAACACTGCTCCAGACCACCGGGCACACAGCCAACGGGGTCCTTCCAGGAACTTCCAAACGGTCCCCCTCCGGACAGTCACCGCCGTCGCTGACCTTGCTGTTCTGGCCCTACACAAAGCTGGGCTCTCAGGCTTTCCTTTCTTCTTGTCACCTCACTTGCTTTCCTCCTTTACCACTTCTCTCTCTTTACTTTCACTTAGGTGTTTACACTTGCCCTCCCTGGGCTCTAACTGCCTGACACTTCCTGCCTCCAGAGCTGTGAGCTCCTTGGTGGGCGGAGCCAACCGCCTGGCCCACCCCCTGGTGTGCATCATCAGACTCCTGGAGGAAGGCAACAAGGATTTTTGGTTCAGCTTAGGTGTGCCTACCTGGGATGTGGGGTGTGGTGGTGTGTGACCTGTGACCCCTGGCTTGCCCAGGGCGACACAGTGGCACCATTGGGTTCACCTGCCTAGGTGGGTCCTGTACTGTCCTTTCTTCTGTGCTCCATGTGGCATAAATACATAGTCTACAGTCCAGATTTTAGTGCCATGAGAGGTCATGTAAGTGTGACGCTCAGGCACTGCCAGGTGGTCACAGAAGTGTACTACACCCTACATAACACCTTCCCACGCGTCCCTTTTTATTTGAGTGTCCGTGCGACCCCCGGGTCCGGAAACCCCTCGAGCCACTACGGATCCGGATCCGAGCAGGAAGCCCAACTGCTGACGTGGGGGCGGTACACCTCAAAATCCTGGCGTCACGAACAGGATTGTAACCCATGCACCTACCTGGTGGAAGTGTGCCTGTAAACAGTGCTCCGTTTGCAAATTTTTTGACAGCCGCCATTTTGCCGCCATTTTTGGGCGCGAAAGACAACAAGCCCGGCGTCTTCTTCCCCGAAAAGGGCGCGAAGTTGAAGCCCCGCTCCCTGGGAATGCGGGCGGAAGTTGGTGACTCCCCAGACAGGAAGCGCTAAGGACAGTGGGTCCCTCGAGACTGCTGTTGAAAACCAAGGGGGAGGACGCCAGGACTCTGCAGAAACCTGTTCCTGGACACCAACGCGGCAGGATGTGTCGGAGGATCCAGGCCCAAGCCCACTTCATGCCGGCGAATTGGACGTCGGAGATGAAGGGCCTGGTTGCTGACCCACACCCATATGATCACCAGGAATCAGCCTGCCCGGCTGAGGGGTCTGGTCCTCTCCCGTCTGCCACGCCGCCTCCCTCGTCGACCGTGTCCGCAGCCAAAGCCCCGACCGACCCGCTGCCTCAATCCGTGGGAGCAGAGCCCGTACCATCGCCCACCCAGCGGCTGGGTCCTCAGACCTTACCATCACCATCGCTCCGGCACCGCTGACGACATCTCATCCGGCCCCAAGTCTGGCCGCACCTTTGATGACGTCGGCTCCGGCAGTCCACCCGGCTGCAACAGTGATGACGTTGGCTCCGGCAGTCTGCCAAGCCGCAACGAAGGCAGCACCCGACTGGAAGTCTACCCCGGCCATGGCGCCAGCCGTTCCCAAGCACCCCGTCCCAGCTGGGGAGCAGCCGGGGTGTACCTGCAGAGAGGACGAGCAGGCCACTAAGCGATGAGGCCCACGGCAGAGAGAGAGTCCGGTCGTCGCTGGCGCTGAGGGCATCCGTGTGGGCCTGGCTCCCGAGCAGGAGGCGGAGCACGGAACCCATGCCCCTTGCTGGGAGGGGCGGCAACTGCAGCTGTGCAGGGAGATCGCTGCCCGAGAAAGGTGTAAAGCATATGTGCATGTCCGCACTTATAAGGAGAAAGATCACCTGAGGCAAGCTACCATCGGAGTCCAGAGCGGTGTACCGTGTGGAGGTGGTCCTGGAGGCCCGTGGTGGAGAATGGAGTAGGTAGTGGTTCCCAGCTACCCGTTCAGTGTTGAAGTTAACCCCGTTTACCGTTATTTAATTATGGACCACGATCTCAGGACTGGTGAGGTCAACCCAAAAACTTTATTGGGTCTTGTAAATACCCCTCCTTACCTTCTTGTTACTCTTCACCACCTACACCACCTCTGGAGAGGTAGATTGTAGGAAGGGCCTGCGGTAGAATAGGCCGAGGCCCAGCCACTATTGAAACCGGTGGCTAACCTCCAGGCCAAGGGTCCCCCGGACTTGGGGCCCTTAAGATGGACTGCCGGGTAAGGAACTTTTTACCCGGCCCATATAGGCGTTACCCGGAACTTCTGTGGACTGGGGAAAAGGGGTGCCCACCATTCTAAGCGGTGGCACCATGGAACCAAGTTGTATGGGTGGCGGGTGAAGAAGACGGAAATGTAATGTTTTGTGTTATGCAACGTTCAAGAAAAGTGCCTCCCATAAAGGGAAGAAATGTTTTGAAAATGTTTTTACAATGTTTTACCTTTCCCGTTTTCTTTTAGAAAAAAAAATAAATAAATGTCAGTGGTCGGACAGCCCGCGGATGGGCTGTATTCAACCAAGGGGGAATGTGGCGCCACCAGGTGGTTACAGAAGTGTACTACACCCCACATAACACCTTCCCACACCAGGTCCCATCAGCCACAAAATCCTAGCCACCTTTTTAAGGGTAAGAAGGACACACCAGTGGGCAGGACCAGGCGGATTGGGAGCGCCCACCTAGGTGTCTTGAGGATCCGGGGGCGGGAACAAGTTAGTAGGAGTTGCTATTCAGAGTTTGAAGTTGGAGGTCGAGTGGAGAGGAGTGACAGTGACCGACTGTCAAGAGGAAAGCTGAGGCTAGTGGAGGGTAGATAGGGTAGTGGCCCTGGTCTACTGGCTAGGTGGCAAGCAGTGCACCGTGAGGCGATGTGAGTCCGGTCGCGGGAGATCCAAAATGGACCAGGATAGGGTTGGAGCCCGCCGGTACCGACAGCAGAGATCCGGTCCGAAAACCGTGCACAGGCAGGGTACCTGGACCCTAGTTATAAGACGGTTGCAAGCCCCTTTTCTAATTCACCAGGCCGGGAGCAAGATTGCAGGCCTTGCTCCAGAAGTCTTAGCCCAGATAGAGCGAAACAGCAGCCCACCGCGGGGGATAGGTTATCTGCAAACACCCACTGAAATCCCAAGAGTCAGTTTTCGCGGGCACATCTCCCAACCAGAAGATACCGGGAGCGGACTTTCCCGTTCCACACGGAGTTGTCCAGAAGTGAGAAAAAGTACAAAGTGCCGGACGAAGTTATATCGGTACACCAGCCGGGTGTGGGACCCGAGTACACCCGAACGCGGCAGCTGGCCACTGACACCTTGGTTTACAAACAGACTCGTGTGCAATTATTCAACAGTGAGTACACCAACATTCCCCGGTCCGGCCCGGCGCGCCACCTCTGGCCCCCATCGCTCCCAGTATCCTGGACACTAAGCCCCGGGGCATCCACCTCTACCCACGGAGGGGTTAACATCCAGCTGCCATCCCATCATCCCCGGGTGCTCCTCAACAGCAGCGGTGGTACACCATATTACCACAAACCATGGGTGGCGTTACGAAATATCTACAGCAATCCCCGTACATATACGTCCCTTTTTATTTGAGTGTCCGGGGCTGGAAACCCCTCGAGCCACTGCGGATCCGGATCCGAGCAGCAAGCCCGACTGCTGACGTGGGGGCGGCACATAAGCTATGATGCACAAACTATAGTACATGAAACATGTTGTGAGAGAGGTGAATCAAGTCAGTGGCCCCATTAATGAGCATCATTACTCTGCATATCTGGATGACTGAAAATCTGTATGATGGAAATGGAAGAGAAAACAGTCGGCGAGAGCCCGCCGAACCTCTGACATTACAGCTGATTTTTACTTCTGCTCATTTTTTCCTCCTTGTCCAAAAGCCTGTTGCACTTGCACAAAGGGATTTTCGGTGCCCAGCTCAATACAAAGGCTACAACGGGGTATGGAAAAGGGTAAGAGCTCTGTTACGGTTGCTGTGGCTCTGGAGACTATGTCTGCATTTCTTGCTACTGCACATGTGAAAGCGCTGGAGACTAAGTCCTATCTTGGAAACATTGCACATGTGTGGGTGACATCATCGCTGACACGAGGTCACATGTCTCTGACACCTTCTATGCCGATTGGTCGCTGGTCATGTGCTTGTGACGCTTTGCTCGGTGATAGGCCAGCGTGACGTCATTGCTGTCATTCTGGCAGCAGATTGGCTCTGGTGTCCTCCATCTTGGATGAGGCACAGAGTCTATATAAGACCCTGATGCACGCCGCCCGGCGCTCAGTCCTCATGGTTCATGCATGAGGGTAGACGCCCTGTGCACGTCCCTCTAGGCATCTCTCTGTCTATGTTAGGTGAGCGCTACCGGCAGGGTAGCGTTCTTATACCTTACAGCTTCGGCTGCAGTCCGTATCCTTACCTCTTAGTGGAGCGGACATAGTCAGGTGCCTGAGGCACATGGTCCGGCTGGGCCTTGTGATTCTACTCGTAGGTGGACGTTGCCGCTAGGGTAACGTTCCTTATACTGCGTCTGGCAGTTGTTCGTATCCTCACACACTAGGGGAGCGAACAGAGGTAGGAGCTTTGTGCGGCTTATGCTGCTGTCCGTCTCTTTTGCACCACTAGAAGAGCGGACCTAGGCAGGTGCCATATCTAGTGGTTCGTGTCCTTGCACACTAGTGGAGCGAACGCAGGTAGGAGCTTTGTGCGGCTTACGCTGCTGTCCGTCTCTTTTGCACCACTAGAAGAGCGGACCTAGGCAGGTGCCATATCTAGTGGTTCGTGTCCTCGCACACTAGTGGAGCGAACGCAGGTAGGAGCTTTGTGCGGCTTACGCTGCTGTCCGTCTCCTGGCACCACTAGAGGAACGGACCTAGGTAGCTGCCATTTCACACTCACTGCTTTTGTCTCTGTGATCTTTAACAGAGACCATTCCACACGCCCTCCAAGTAAGGGAGGAATTGCTTTATTTTCTAATTATATTCCTCTGTGAGTTTAACAAAGGTATTGCACTCTGCACTTGTGCTATTATTTTTTACAGTGGCACACTTATATACCCCTTATCCTCTGCCATAGTCTGCAGCAGAGTCTTTGCACGGTGGACCCTGACTGTCTGACATTCCTTTAGGTTTTATTATCAGACAGCCCCCCGTAACATTAGGACTGAGCCAAGGGTCTGGCAGTTATGGCAGAATATCAGCAGTTACACCGTTACATACAAGTACTTGAGTCGCGGCTCAAGAGTATAGAGGATAAACCTCAGACCATGGTGACATCTGCACATGATCCTCGACTTGCTCTGCCAAACAGATATTCTGGCGATGCCAGATCATGTCGTGGTTTCATTAGTCAGTGTCAGATACACCTAGAGGTCAACTCTTCTCGCTTCTCTACGGAGAGGTCCAGAGTAGGCTTTATCATCTCCTTACTTCAGGACAAAGCCTTAGAATGGGCGACTACCTTATGGGAGTGCTCTGATGTGGTTACTCTGAGACATCAAGACTTTCTTGATGCTCTTAAAGCAGTATTCATGGGTCCGCAGGTTACCCATGATGCGGCCCTGAGACTCTTAGATCTATCTCAGGGTTCATTATCCACTAGTTCTTATGCCATTGCTTTTAGAACTCTGGTGGCAGAACTAGATTGGCCAGAGAAGGTGTAGATTCCTATCTTCTGGAGAGGGTTGGCAGGCTATGTCAAGGATGCCCTTGCTACTCGTGAGGTCCCTGCTTCTCTGGAGGACTTGATCACAGTAGCAACGAGGATCGACATACGCCATAGGGAACGTAGACTCGAGGTCTCTTCCTCACGCCCTAAGCATCGGGCTATTCTAGTTGTTGAGGGTCCACTACCATCTTCCTCAGCATCTAAAACATCTCCCACTCCTATGGAGTTAGGTCATACGTCCTCCAGACTACGCAAGTCTGGTCCTCCTATATGTTACGTATGTCGTCAGGCTGGGCACTATGCCAACAAGTGTTCTAGTCGTCAGGGAAACTCCCAGGCATAGTAACCATTAGAGGGGGGTTACTAGAGACATCTTCTGCACCCTCTAAGTGTAGTATCCCAGATCAGCTCTCATTCTCTGAGAATACATGGCCTATTATGGCTTTTGTGGATTCCGGAGCTGACGGGACTTTTGTGTCCTCAGGATTTGTAAAGAGACACAATATTCCCTCTATCATGTTAGAGGCGCCTATTCCTGTCCGTGTTGTTAACTATGTGTTGGGACTATGTTGTCTGACTCCATTACATTGAGGACAGTTCCCTTGCGCCTTTCCCTGCCTCAGGGTCACATAGAGGAGATTTCTTTTCTTGTTTTGCCTGAGGGTATAGACGACGTCCTTCTGGGTCTCCCATGGCTTCGGACTCATGCTCCTCACATTGACTGGGAGTCCGACAGCATTATTAGTTGGGGTTCGAAATGTCAGTCCCGATGTCTTCCCTTACCACCTAAGGTCGTTGCGGTTGCATCAACTGATCTCTCTCCCATACCTACACCCTATTTGGATTTCGCTGACGTGTTCTCCAAACAGGGTGCTGAGGTTCTTCCACCCCATAGGCCGTATGACTGTGCCATAGACCTTATCCCAGGTTTGGTTCCACCTAAGGGCAGCGTTTACCCCCTGTCGATACCTGAGTCGGAGGCCATGTCGACCTATATAAGAGAGAGTTTAGAGAAGGGGTTCATTCGTAAGTTTGTCTCTCCCGCGGGAGCTGGATTTTTCTTTGTTCGGAAGAAAGAGGGTGATTTGCGTCCCTGCATAGATTACAGGGGTCTCAACGCAATCACAATAAAGAACAAATACCCGTTACCTTTAATTTCGGAGCTCTTTGACAGACTGAGGGGAGCTCAGGTTTTTACGAAGTTGGATCTGCGGGGTGCGTATAACTTGGTACGAATTCGAGAGGGTGACGAATGGAAGACCGCTTTTAACACCCGAGACGGTCACTATGAATACCTCGTCATGCCTTTTGGTTTATGTAATGCACCCGCAGTATTTCAGGACTTCGTAAACGATGTGTTCAGGAATTTACTGTTATCCTCCATCGTGGTGTATCTGGACGACATCCTGATTTTTTCTCCTGATCTGGAGACTCATCGTCAGAATCTCGTTCGTGTCCTTTCCCGTTTAAGGGAGCACTCTTTGTTTGCTAAACTCAAAAAATGTGTATTCGAGCAGTCATCCTTGCCTTTTTTGGGCTACATTATCTCACAAGAGGGTCTGGCTATGGATCCTGCGAAGCTCTCTGCTGTCCTGGAATGGTCCGAACCTCATTCCTTGAAGGCGGTGCAACGCTTCTTAGGATTCATAAATTATTACAGGCAGTTCATAGCCCATTTCTCTACTTTGGTGGCCCCTTTGGCGGCCTTGACTAAGAAAGGTGCTAATCCAAAAGTCTGGTCTACTGAGACATCCCAGGCTTTTGAGGCAGTAAAAAGACACTTTTCATCTGGTCCCGTTCTTCAAAGACCCGATGAGAATAAGCCCTTTCTCTAGGAGGTTGATGCCTCTTCAGTGGGTGCTAGTGCGGTCTTGTATCAAAAGAACGGTGCAGGTAGAAAAAGGCCATGTTGCTTCTTTGCTAAAACCTTTTCAACGGCAGAGAGAAACTATACCATTGGGGATAGGGAACTGCTCGCCCTGAGAATAGCCTTGGAGGAGTGGTGTCACTTGCTGGAAGGAGCGAAACATCCTTTTCAGGTCTATACAGACCATAAGAATCTGACGTACTTACAAACCGCTCAGCGTCTGAATCCTCGCCAAGCCCGCTGGTCCTTGTTTTTCTCCCGCTTTCACTTCACCATCAACTATCTGTCTGGGAGTAAGAATAACAAGGCAGACACTCTGTCTCGCTCTATTGTTTCTACCCAGGAAGAGATTGACGAACCTTGTCTTATCCTCCCCTCCAGGGTTTTTCATACGCTCTCCCCTGTGACGTTAGACCAAATCCCACTGGGCAAAACCTTTGTGCCGTCTGATCGACAGAATGATATACTGTCGTGGGCCCACACCTCAAAGGTGGGTGGGCATTTTGGTATTAGGCGGACACGAGAGTTACTGGAGAGGTGGTATTGGTGGCCACACTTAGCCAGCCACGTCAAGAGATATGTCGGTTCCTGCTACTCGTGTGCTCGCAACCGTCCATTACGGCAGAGACCGGCTGGGCTCTTGCATCCTTTACCAGTGCCAGATAGACCATGGGAGGTGGTAGGCATGGACTTTGTGGGTGATCTTCCGTGTTCACAGGGACATAGATTTGTGTGGGTCATTACGGACCATTTCTCCCGGATGGTTCATCTTGTACCGTTATCGAGAATCCCGTCTTCCAGGGTACTAGCCAAACTATTCCTCAAGCATGTCTTTAGGCTTCACGGGATGCCAGATCGTATCATTTGTGATAGAGGCCCGCAATTTGCTTCTCGTTTCTGGCGAGATCTTTGTAGCCTTCTGCAAATTGAGTTGAATCTCTCTTCTGCATACCATCCGGAGACCAATGGTTTGGTTGAGCGTACCAATCAATCCATGATTATATACCTTCGACACTTTGTTGCTGAGAACTATGATAACTGGTCCTCCCTCCTACCCTGGGCAGAATTTGCCCTTAACAATTCGCTGGCTGAGGCCACTGGGCAGACACCATTCGTACTCAATAATGGGCAACACCCTAGGGTACCGGTATCGTTTCCTGCTGCTGCACCTTCTCCTCTTGTGGCCGACTGGGCAACTAATGCCAGAGAGGTTTGGGATCGGACTCAAGAGTCGATCCAAGCAGCTAAGGACCGTGTGAAGACGGTGTCCGATCGGTTTCGTCGCCCGGCTCCTGTCTTTTCTCCAGGGGATTTTGTGTGGCTCTCTGCAAAACACGTGAAACTTAGAGTGAGCTCTGTCAAATTTGCTCCTCGCTTCCTGGGCCCTTATGAGGTTCTTTGACAGGTAAATCCTGTAGTCTACCAATTGAAGTTACCCGTCCATCTTAGGATCCATGACAAATTCCATGTTTCACTGCTAAAGCCGGCTATTTTACCTCACGCTCGTGAAGTGCACTCTCCTGCCTCTGATTCCTCTCGCTCTAGCTATGAGGTACGAGCCATAGTTGGTTCTAAGATGGTTAGAGGGCGCAGGTTCTTCTTGACAGATTGGGAGGGCTATGGCCCGGAACATCGTTCTTGGGAGCCTGAGGAGGCTGTCCATGCTCCCGACTTAGTTGCCGATTACCTGCGTCGCCGGGAGGGGGGCCCTTGAGGGGTAGGTACTGTTACGGTTGCTGTGGCTCTGGAGACTATGTCCGGATTTCTTGCTACTGCACATGTGCAAGCGCTGGAGACTAAGTCCTATCTTGGAGCCATTGCACATGTGCGGGTGACATCATCGCTGACACGAGGTCACATGTCTCTGACACCTTCTATGCCGATTGGTCGCTGGTCATGTGCTTGTGACGCTTTGCTCGGTGATAGGCCAGCGTGACGTCATTGCTGTCATTCTGGCAGCGGATTGGCTCTGGTGTCCTCCATCTTGGATGAGGCACAGAGTCTATATAAGACCCTGATGCACGTCGCCCGGCGCTCAGTCCTCTTGGTTCATGCATGAGGGTAGACGCCCTGTGCACGTCCCTCTAGGCATCTCTCTGTCTATGTTAGGTGAGCGCTACCGGCAGGGTAGCATTCTTATACCTTACAGCTTCGGCTGCAGTCCGTATCCTTACCTCTTAGTGGAGCGGACATAGGCAGGTGCCTGAGGCACATGGTTTGGCTGGGCCTTGTGATTCTACTCGTAGGTGGACGTTGCCGCTAGGGTAACGTTCCTTATACTGCGTCTGGCAGTTGTTCATATCCTCGCACACTAGGGGAGCGAAAAGAGGTAGGAGCTTTGTGTGGCTTATGCTGCTGTCCGTCTCTTTTGCACCACTAGAAGAGCGGACCTAGGCAGGTGCCATATCTAGTGGTTCGTGTCCTCGCACACTAGTGGAGCGAACGCAGGTAGGAGCTTTGTGCGGCTTACGCTGCTGTCCATTTCTTTTGCACCACTAGAAGAGCGGACCTAGGCAGGTGCCATATCTAGTGGTTCGTGTCCTCGCACACTAGTGGAGCGAACGCAGGTAGGAGCTTTGTGCGGCTTACGCTGCTGTCCATCTCCTGGCACCACTAGAGAAACGGACCTAGGCAGGTGCCATATCTAGTGGTTCGTGTCCTTGCACACTAGTGGAGCGAACGCAGGTAGGAGCTTTGTGCGGCTTACGCTGCTGTCCGTCTCTTTTGCACCACTAGAAGAGCGGACCTAGGCAGGTGCCATATCTAGTGGTTCGTGTCCTCGCACACTAGTGGAGCGAACGCAGGTAGGAGCTTTGTGCGGCTTACGCTGCTGTCCGTCTCCTGGCACCACTAGAGGAACGGACCTAGGTAGGTGCCATTTCACACTCACTGCTTTTGTCTCTGTGATCTTTAACAGAGACCATTCCACACGCCCTCCAAGTAAGGGAGGAATTGCTTTATTTTCTAATTATATTCCTCTGTGAGTTTAACAGAGGTATTGCACTCTGCACTTGTGCTATTATTTTTTACATTGGTACACTTATATACCCCTTATCCTCTGCCATAGTCTGCAGCAGAGTCTTTGCACGGTGGACCCTGACTGTCTGACATTCCTTTAGGTTTTATTATCAGACAGCCCCCCGTAACAAGCTCCCTTTTGGTAGGCAGTGGAGAGACGGGTCACCACCTGACACTAACCTGAGTCTGTGCCTTGAGCTCCCTAACGTCCCTAAGCGAGTCCTTCCCCTCGCTGCCATCACGTGCTTAGCCCTTAGCTGTCCCTTCACTCATCCAGGCTAGTGCGAAGGCTGGTGATTGTACTAGACATCACTACTATTGTAAAATAACACTGGGGAAGGAAGACAGACATGGGGATATAGACAAAAACAAATGTAACAACTGTTACAGTCAAACACCAGGGCTGCAGGAGACAAGAGGTTAACAACTTAATTGCTGCAACGTAACACCAGGGCTGTAAGCGGCAAGGCTTCAAGAGCATCAACAGGGTTCCTCCTTCAATACTGGTCAGTTCACAATGATTTCTCTTTCTATAACAGGAATCAGGGGATGGGACATGTGACTATTTAAAGGGAATGGCTGTGATCACAAACCGGTTGAATCAAGAAGAAACTACCAGCAAGGAAAGTGTCATTAACTCTTGCTGCACTAAAAGTAAGCAAATAAATTTAATATTCAGATTCTCACAAGGTAATGTAAGGGGTACTTTGCACACTGCGACATCGCAAGCCGATGCTGCGATGTCGAGCGCGATAGTCCCCGCCCCCGTCGCAGCTGCGATATCTTGTGATTGCTGGCGTAGCGAATATTATCGCTACGCCAGCTTCACATGCACTCACCTGCCGTGCGACATTGCTCTGGCCGGCGATACGCCTCCTTCCTAAGGGGGCGGGTCGTGTGGCGTCACAGCGACGTCACACAGCAGGCGGCCAATAGCAGCGGAGGGGCGGAGATGAGCAGGATGTAAACATCCCGCCCACCTCCGTCCTTCCGCATTGCAGCCGGGACGCAGGTAGGAGATGTTCCTTGCTTCTGCGGCTTCACACACAGCGATGTGTGTTGCCGCAGGAACGAGGAACTACATAGTACCTGTCTCTGCACCGGCATTATGGAAATGTCGGACCCTACACCGATGATACGATAATGACGCTTTTGCGCTCGTTAATCGTATCAAAAAGGATTTGCACACTACGATACGCCGGATGTGCGTCACTTTCGATTTGACCCCACCGACATTGCACCTGTGATGTCGTAGTGTGCAAAGCCCGCCTAAGACTCAGATCAACAATCTGTCACAAATCTCCCCAGGTAGGTGCGACAAAGGCGACCTTCAAACATGGCTCAGTTACACCAGTTCTGTCAGGAGGAACAAGCCCAAATTCCCACCAACTATTGTGAGAAGCTTGTGGAAGGAGATCCAAAACATTTCACTCAAGTCATACACTGTAAGGGTAATGGCACCAAATACTAATGACATGGGGGGAAACTTCACTGTGCAGAAAGTAATAAAAATGTCTTAAAACATTCTCTCTCTCTCATTATTCTGGCATTTGGTAAATAGAAATAATTTTGGTTCCTAATTGACCTAAAACGGGAAAGTTTATTCTGATTTCATGTCAGATAGTGAGAAAAACTTGCAGATGTGTCTTTATTGAGAGCGGAGGTAAAAACCTGCAGATGTGTCTGTATAGAGAGCGGAAGGGAAAACCTGCAGATGTATCTGTATAGAGAGAGGAGGGAAAAACCTGCAGATGTGCCTTTATACAGAGCGGAGGGGAAAACCTGCAGATGTGTTTTTATAGAGAGGGAGGGAAAAACCTGCAGATGTATCTGTATAGAGAGGGAAGGGAAAAACCTGCAGATGTATCTATAGAGAGTGGAGGGGAAAACCTGCAGATGTGCCTTTATAGAGAGTGGAGGAGGAAACCTGCAGATGTGTTTGTATAGAGAGCGGAAGGGAAAACCTGCAGATGTGTTTGTATAGAGGGCAGAGGGAAAAACCTGCAGATGTGTCTGTATAGAGAGTGGATGGAAACTTCTGGTTTCAACTGTAAGTAGGCTGTAATTTTATATGTGATGAAGCCAAATATGCTTTTTTTTTTTTTTTTTTAATTATTATTTTTAATATTATTTATTTTCAGCTGGTGAAGAGGGAGTGATTTAATTTTTTTTACAAAAATTTCCACATGGGTAATTGAAACCATCAATTCTAAGTTGGGGGATAAAAAATTCCACTTCCAGCGATGAGAAGGACTATACGACAAATAGAGAAGAGATGCAAGAAGATAAAACTTTCTTAAAAAAATATTGTCACGCAATCAGACAGTACAAAAAGAAAAGCACCATATGGAAAAAAAAGACGCTATACCTTATGGTTACTTTCAATCCTAAGTGGTTAGACAGCAGCAATCTGATAGGTTGGGATTGTCTTCTGGATCTCATACATTACATTAAATTGTTCTATTTTTAGACTAGAATTAATTTAGTTTTTGAGTGGATCTTATAAATCTGTCATCACATAAATGTTCTTGATAATTATCATTTATCGTTTGCTTCTCACATTTTGTTTTACAGCTCTTCTTCTTTTGGAGAGCCGTATAATTGGACTGTTTAACAATGATTCTTTTTATTTTACATACTAAAAATGAACATATAAAAATACAATTATGAACCAGCAATAATAAAGAAGCTCCGCTCATAAAATGACTTGCACTGTCAGAGCTTTCAATCTTAAAGGCTATGTGTGTTGCACAGATTCTAGCTTCCCAGTTGCAGAAGAAAGTTCACAGAGCAGATTACATAGGATAACAAGCTCTTTATTTTTCTTAGAACATGCGGTAAAAATAATATGCACAGTCATACAGCATTGTATCAGGAAGAGAAACCAAAACCAGGAAGAAACAAAATACTTTTTACAATACAGTGAGTAAAGAAACTTTACATGACATTGCCATGTACTGTAAGAGCAGCTTTGCACATTGCAACATCGCACATGCGATGTCGGTGAGGTCAAATCGAAAGTGACGCACATCCGGCGTCACTTTCAACATCGTAGTGTGTAAATCCTATATGATACGATTAACAAGCGCAAAAGCATCGTTATCGTATCATCGGTGTAGGCTCCGACTTTTTCAAAATTACGCTGCCGCGACAGGTACGATGTTGTTCCTCGTTCCTGCGGCAGCACACATCGCTGTATATGAAGCCGCAGGAGCGAGGAACATCCCCTTACCTGCCGCCGGCGGCTATACGGAAGGAAGGAGGTGGGCGGGATGTTTACATCCTCCTCATCTCCGCCCCTCCGCTTTGATTGGCCGCCTGCCGTGTGACGTCGCTCTGACGTTGTACGACCCGCCCCCTTAGGAAGGAGGCTGGACACCGGCCAGAGCGACGTCGCAGGACAGGTGAGTGCATGTGAAGCTGGCGTAGCGATAATGTTCGCTATGCCAGGAATCACAAGATATCGCTGCTGCGATGGGGGCGTGGACTATCGCGTGTGACATCGCAGCATCGGCTTGCGATGTCGAAACGTGCAAAGCCCGCCTTAGATCAGCATAAACTCCTCCTTCACACAGATAAAGAAGTCCTCATCTGCTGCATATACCAACAATGTGGACACAACGTATTTTAAGCTCATGAGGATCCGTTGAGTTTTTCAAGCAGAAGAAGCTTAAACAAGATCTTTTCCAGAAGTTTCTTTTGTGTTGTTTTTTGGTTGCCTCTTGGATAGAAGTTGCTTTTCTACTGGCATTTTTGGGGAGAATTTTCCCCTAATTTTTGTGATGTCTCTTTTACTGTCGTTTTTCTGGTTGTTTTTTTCCCCCGTTGAATAATGAAGTGTTTTTTTAAGAAAATATGATGGCAAGATGCTCCAAAAACACCTGGACATCTTCTGGGTGCCTTTTGAGCTCCCCTTTTTAGACCCCCAATGTCTCATTTTAGTGTCAGGACCTAAACTTACCATTTTTAAAACTGGTGTCTTATTATGTGGCAGAATGGCACAATGTGACTCGTGATGGGAGGACTCCCAGCAGGAAGACCAGGGCATTCACACGCTGTGGGAAGGGTAGACCCTCGGTAAGCACCACAACACACAGGGTACACCAGGAAAACAATACAATGGTTGCCCCCTCACACTAGGGAGAAGGGAGTGGCAGGAGCGGACATATCATTGGTGCAGCCTGTGTGGCTGCACAGGGCCATAAGAGGTAAGGGGGCCCATTTCTACCTCCAAAAATGTGGAAAAACTACAAACGCCCCATTTGTTGTTCTTGCACATGGGGCCCTTCTCTGTCTGTGTCTGCCAGTGGGGAGTGGGGTCACTTCCTAGCACTTACCTGGGACTGAACTCTGCACTCCCTAATGTTCCTAGACGTGTTCTTCCCCCTGTACACTGATCACATGCCTAGGCCCTTACTGACCCTAAACTCACTTTGGCTAGTAAGGACCAGAGAGACGCTAGTCCTGCTACTACAATAAAACAATGCGAGGTAGGTAAGACAAACGGGTGGGGAAAGGCACAATAAAAAGTACTCCAAGGTTTCATCAGTAAGGAACTTTGCAGCTGCAATAGAAAGGACACCACAGCTATGCAGCGACAAGCTCCTTCAACATGGTCAGCATAGGTATGAGCTATAGCCGGCATAGGACAGAGTGAGGAGCGCATACTTATAGCAGGAGGGAGTGGCTCCAGCTGAGGTTACAACTATCTGTTAGATCACTGCAGGATAGAAAGGAACTTTAACCCCTTCAGTACTGGATGGAATTAAATATGCCCCAACTCACGCTAAATAGCGAGCAGGCATTAATATGGATCTGCGATCCACAATACGCTGTGATCTTCTGATCTCAGAACACCCTGAGATCACATCAGGCCGTGACACACTTGTGACACAGCGGGATCTTAAAGCACCAGGACCCAGGCGTGTTTGCTACCTGTGCTCCCCTGATTGTTCTGATTCTGCAGAATGGCTTCAAAACTAAATAATAAGGAGATATGCAAAAATTTTCATAACATAAAGAGAGAAATCCCTTACCCACCTAAACACCACCTGTAGCCTGCTGATTTACACATTGGCCGCAGGTATTAGGTATTCATGTATTACTACCCAGCTCCTCATGCATTAATCAGTGGAGCTATACTTCGCGCATCTCATCCTTAGGACTCTTTGTAAGTGCTTACATATATTCGCTGCATGCGACGAGATCAGATCGCATCTTACAGGATTAGGAAATTATTTCCCCAAGTGAGATTTAATTCCATCCTTTATTCAGAATCTACTGCACGGAGCCATAATATGGCCATGGTAAAAGCCCTAAGGGTACAATTATACATGCTGGTATTCTTCATGGCTTTGCTCTGCAATATTTTAACCCAACACTGTAAAATATTAATCCGAAAGGTAAAAATATTGCACAACTTTTTTTTTTCCTGGAAAACACTCCAATTTTCCGTCTTTACCCCAGAGATCTTACTTGAAAATCCTTAACTCAATGTTAAAGGGTTTTTGCACCCTTTTCACTGTACATAGGGGCAGCACATACTCCCTCCTCTTCCTAGTGATCAGGTCCCAACCAGTTTCCACTTTTTGTTTTCTTTTTTTTCATGGTTTTGCGTAGTGAACACTACAACCAGTCAATGGCAAAAGAAGCAGCCAACCCCAAACCACCTTTGTTTGGCTCCAGTGGTATAGCCTAACTGGAGAATTAGACTGTCACAATTCAGTTTGGACTCTGCTGTTGCAGAGTTGTATTTGTCACCTGGTCCTGCGGTCGATGTTTCCTGGTGCTCGGCCGGTGGTAGCAGCCTATACTTCCATGCCTTGTTCCTGGGATCACGCCGCTTTATCAGGATTTTTCCTCCATCGGTGTGGCGCCAGTTATAGCCCTGCTCTGCAGCGTGTGTTCCTGGTTCCTGTAAGTTCTCTTGATTCTGCCCGCTACCTCATCCGACCTCCCTGACTTCCGTCCTCCCGGTCAGTCTGACCTCCCTGTCTACCATCCACTCCTTCTTGTCTTGGCTTCCTCTCTTCCTCTCCTGCTTCCTGTTTGTTGTTTCATCCCTGTGCCCCCTCATACGGCTTGCTCTCCCAGGTTCCCAACCTTCGGCTCACTCCTGACACTGACTCCACCTACTCTCTTGTAAATCGTGACCTCCTGACTCTGACCCCACTTGTACGACTTCTCTGAGTAATCAATTTGTGATTACTCCTGTGATACCTTGTGGATGCATAGTCCTGTTACACACACAGTGTTCCGGCTCCCCCTAGTGGTGACTTTACATAGACATGAACTGCACATCCAAAAATAAACAGTTAATCTAATGCTGCTAGGCAAAAATGTAACAACTAAACATGAGGATCTTGGTTTAACATTGGGATCAGACTGTCTGAAGCCCACTGCCACCTCTGAGTGTGTTCCTAACTTATCTGAATCCTTAAAAGTTGTGGCACCACGTGCCAACCACTGCCTCAGTGACAGTGCACCATCAGGGCATGTGACCTGGTGCCTCACAACAACCATCCTGCAAGGCTGAGTCCCCATGACTCCAGGCCACGCTGCCCCACTGACATAAAACCATCAAAACAATGGCCGCCACACAGCACAAACACCCTGTGAAAGGAGCTGAATAACTCACCTTCCCCAATCTGTCAGTGTGTGAACTGAGAGCAAAAAAGGCAAAACCCCTCTTGCAGTCTCCTGCTAATTGAGAACACCTGTACCAAATTGGAAGAGTGCTGGTTCAGTTCACACACTGGGAGCTTGTGGAAGGTGAGTTGGCCAGCTCCTTCACATGGTGTGTTGCGGCCATTGTTTTGGTGGTTTTATGTCAGTGGGGCAGCGTGGCCTGGAGCCATGGGAACTCAGCCTTGCAGTATGGGTGCTGTGAGGCACCAGGTTAGCCGCCCTACTGCTGCACTGTCGCAGCGGCGATGGTTAGCACACGACACCGCACCTTTTTGGCTTCAGATAAGTTAGGGACCCATTCAGAGGTTTGCCTTGATGTAACATTGGGCTTCATACAGTCTGATCAGAATGTTTAACCAAGAACCTCATGTTCAGGTATTTAAATTTTTGCCTAGTGGCATTAGATCAACTGATGATTTTTGGATGTGCGGTCCATGTCTAATTCTCCGGTTATGTTGCTTGGTTGCAGTGGTCACTTGCCGGCAATGCTAGAAGAGAAAGAGTTGATTGGTTAACGGTAAAGAGGAATGGTGGGGGAATAGAAGGAGAGTATGTGCACACTTGGGTCATACACTCAGGGCCAGAAATATTTGGACAGTGACACAAGTTTTGTTATTTTAGCTGTTTACAAAAACATGTTCAGAAATACAATTATATATATAATATGGGCTGAAAGTGCACACTCCCAGCTGCAATATGAGAGTTTTCACATCCAAATCGGAGAAAGGGTTTAGGAATCATAGCTCTGTAATGCATAGCCTCCTCTTTTTCAAGGGACCAAAAGTAATTGGACAAGGGACTCTAAGGGCTGCAATTAACTCTGAAGGCGTCTTCCTCGTTAACCTGTAATCAATGAAGTAGTTAAAAGGTCTGGGGTTGATTACAGGTGTGTGGTTTTGCATTTGGAAGCTGTTGCTGTGACCAGACAACATGCGGTCTAAGGAACTCTAAATTGAGGTGAAGCAGAACATCCTGAGGCTGAAAAAAAAGAAAAAATCCATCAGAGAGATAGCATACATGCTTGGAGTAGCAAAATCAACAGTCGGGTACATTCTGAGAAAAAAGGAATTGACTGGTGAGCTTGGGAACTCAAAAAGGCCTGGGCGTCCACGGATGACAACAGTGGTGGATGATCGCCGCATACTTTCTTTGGTGAAGAAGAACCCGTTCACAACATCAACTGAAGTCCAGAACACTCTCAGTGAAGTAGGTGTATCTGTCTCTAAGTCAACAGTAAAGAGAAGACTCCATGAAAGTAAATACAAAGGGTTCACATCTAGATGCAAACCATTCATCAGTTCCAAAAATAGACAGGCCAGAGTTAAATTTGCTGAAAAACACCTCATGAAGCCAGCTCAGTTCTGGAAAAGTATTCTATGGACAGATGAGACAAAGATCAACCTGTACCAGAATGATGGGAAGAAAAAAGACTGGAGAAGAAAGGGAATGGCACATGATCCAAGGCACACCACATCCTCTGTAAAACATGGTGGAGGCAACGTGATGGCATGGGCATGCATGGCTTTCAATGGCACTGGGTCACTTGTGTTTATTGATGACATAACAGCAGACAAGAGTAGCCGGATGAATTCTGAAGTGTACCGGGATATACTTTCAGCCCAGATTCAGCCAAATGCCGCAAAGTTGATCGGACGGCGCTTCATAGTACAGATGGACAATGACCCCAAGCATACAGCCAAAGCTACCCAGGAGTTCATGAGTGCAAAAAAGTGGAACATTCTGCAATGGCCAAGTCAATCACCAGATCTTAACCCAATTGAGCATGCATTTCACTTGCTCAAATCCAGACTTAAGATGGAAAGACCCACAAACAAGCAAGAGCTGAAGGCTGCGGCTGTAAAGGCCTGGCAAAGCATTAAGAAGGAGGAAACCCAGCGTTTGGTGATGTCCATGGGTTCCAGACTTAAGGCAGTGATTGCCTCCAAAGGATTCGCAACAAAATATTGAAAATAAAAATATTTTGTTTGGGTTTGGTTTATTTGTCCAATTACTTTTGACCTCCTAAAATGTGGAGTGTTTGTAAAGAAATGTGACAATTCCTACAATTTCTATCAGATATTTTTGTTCAAACCTTCAAATTAAACGTTACAATCTGCACTTGAATTCTGTTGTAGAGGTTTCATTTCAAATCCAATGTGGTGGCATGCAGAGCCCAACTCACGAAAATTGTGTCACTGTCCAAATATTTCTGGACCTAACTGTATGTCTACTAAAAGAGGTGGGAAACCTCATAAAATATACCACCTACCATGCACCAGTTATAATATTGATGACTTCTTGAGTCTCATCAGGTATTAGGACTGGTTGAAAGTATTACGTCTGCACCCTTGCTTAAAACGTCAAGACTCACAGTCCAAATTTTGCCAGGAGCATCCAATATTGCCTGTAAGGCTTGTCCTTTGTACACATGGATTTCTCCAGAATCTTTTGATGACATTATATACTTTAGCTGGAAGGATATTTAAAGTATTTGGAATTTTACATTGAGGAACATTTTTCCTAAAATATTCCACCATTTTTAGATTTAAGGGTGCTTTACGCACTGCGACATCGCTAGCTAGCGATGTCGCGAGCGATAGCACCCACCCCCGTCGTTCTTGCGATATGTGGTGATCGCTGCTGTAGCGAACAATATCGCTACGGCAGCATCACACGCACTTACCTGCCCTGCGACATCGCTGTTGCTGCCGAACAATTCCTCCTTCAAGGGGGAGGTGCGTTCGACGTCACAGCGACGTCACTAAGCGGCCACCAATAGAAGAGGAGGGGAGGAGATGAGCGGCCGGAACATGCCGCCCACCTCCTTACTTCCTCATTGCCGGTGGACGCAGGTAAGGAAATATTCGTCGTTCCTACAGCGATGTGTGATGCCGCAGGAACGACAAACAACCAGCAGCATGCACCACCAACGATATTATGAAAAGGAGCGACGTGTCAACGATCAACAATTTTTGCCTCCTTTGCGATCGTTGATCGTCGCTCGTTGGTGTCACATGCTACGATGTCGCTAACGACGCCGGATGTGAGTCACAAACACTGTGACCCGAAGATATATCATTAGCGATGTCGCAGCGTGTAAAGCACCCTATAGTTGTCCACAGATCAGTGATCTCTGACCATGTTTGCTCCTGAGAGACTCTGCCTCTCTAACATGCTCTTTTTATACACAGTCATGTGAGTTAAAAGTTGATCCTCCAGCTGTTTTACTTTAGTAAACTTACTTTTCCAGCCTTCTGGTAACCCCGTCTCAACTTTTCAGAGGTGTGTTGCTGCCATTAATTTCTAAATTAGTTAATTTTTTTTAAATGCAATATAAAAATGTCCAACATTTAACTTCTGATCTGTGATCTATATTCTGCCGTGAATAAAATATGGCCATAAGAGATTTCCAAATCACTACATTCTGGTTTTCTTTGCATTTTACACAGCTCCACAGTTTTTTTGGAATTGGGGTTGTAATAAATGCTTGCCGAATAGACGTGTTTAATGTTGTCCTCATCCACAGCACATCGACTGGCTTATAGTTCCATCAAACTCTATTGCCTGGGAAGAATCTGTATTTCATGCCTAATTTTTACCATGATTGTAACTATAAATTCTGTAGAAATGGTCTCATAAAACTTTCCTAGTGCAGCAATAGCCTTCAAAGGGAATGAGCTGCTGCTTCAAGACTGAAATCAATGCAAAAACTTTCCCAGTTCCAGGGCACACGAGGCACAAAGAGTGAATAGAAAACTTTCCGAGAGCCTTTTCTCGTATTATGTCATTGAGACATGACAGAAGTTCAATGCTTGTCTTTGAGACAAAATCCCTTAGGAATCTATAAAATAAAGAAGCCCCTGTCTATCCTTGTGTGCTATGCCTCTGTGACTTAAAGCACACCTATCCTTTCTCATGTCGAAAACCATGATCTTACCACCCTCAGCCCTTAAAACGTCTAATATGTACCTGTTCTCTTACTCTATAACTTACCGTGCACTCATGTTGAGTAGGCAGTTAATTTTTTTCATTTGCTGTCTGCCAGCACTATAGGTGCTGGGATTTGCTTTGCCTAATTTTCCAAGACACATTGCGAATGCCTTGCCTTTTTGAGCTGATAGCCCATCTCTCTATTATGCCTGTTTGTGGTCTGATGAAGGGTGTCGTGGGGCGGTAGTCGTGGGCAAGGGATTGACTCCGGACACTCTAGCACCCTACATGAAATGATTGGTCCTGGCTAGGTTTTTGGACTTGTGTCATGTAAGCCATTCACCTGCGCAGGCTCTATATGCCGCTAGTTTTGGCTGGCCAGGACCAGATGTTGACTCAGGAGACCACCAATTCTTACTCAACAATTCCTTGGCAACAACTTTACACATGAGATAGCGGGCAAATATCTTCCAAGTTGGTCGATTTGTAGCCAGCAGTCTCAAGCACAGACTCAGTTGCTACTGGTCCTGTAAGTCTCAACACAACCCAGTCCACCACAACAGTCAGGTTCTTGACAGTCACTTCTCCTTCAATGGCTCCACGTCTCTTCTCCTCATAGAGGAGTAGTTTGCCCCTAAGGTGGAGCAGAGACTTGGCTCTTCAGATGCTAGGGAGAGATTCCACCTGGGTAAGCTGACTAGAGTCTCACGCCAGTTAGTATTAACCCATTACCTTGACGGTCAACAGCCTTTCCTCTGACTCCATCAGTCTGGGGTCGCTCCTGTTGAGGGTCGGTCTTTAGCCTCATTGTTGTTCCAGCTTAATATTCCAACCAAAACGTGAGGTTCACGCTACCTCCGTGCTGGTCTCCTTCCTCCTCCTACCAAAAGTCACCCACTGCTTACGACCTCGACAGCTCATACATCCATTTCTATCACACCCTAGACCTTCACTATATTTCTGGAAGGAACTGTTCCTTTCCCTTTCCACTAACCCCTCCCATTGTGGGCTAGTCCCAACACTTAACTCTTAGTGACCCTGCTGCTTTTTTTTTTTTTTTTTTAGCAATCTTATGACTGATAGCTCACCACCTCCTCCTTCCTTCACAATGACTTTTGCCCAGATGATGACATGCCCAGTTTGTCCTTTGCACAATAAAGTCCCAGTAGTTTATTGCTGCTTATGTCCAGGTGGCTGCTGAAAGAATAGGAAATATGAGTCGAGTATTTGGCCTAGTGGCCACTGAGAAAACATAATTTTAGCCTTTTTTTTAATTCAAAAAATACAAGTAACATAAAAATCTGATCTAATTATGAATTTAGTGGAGATGCACATGCTCGACCTCCAATCCATTCATTGTCAACTGCATTCATACGGGAACTGGGGGTCCCAGTAGTTGAACAACCAGCGATCAGTAAGTTGGATAGGGGATAACTTTCCATTTTAAGAATACCCCTTTAAACAATTATTATTTTTTTAATTTTTTTAGAAACAGCGCCACTCTTTTATACCGGCTGTGTCTGGTATTGCACCTCATTTCGTATTATGGTATTTTTTTCCATTGCCATTGAGGGGGGGTGACTTTATAAATAGTAATATGTTATAGAATCAGGATGTAAGTAGCTTTAAAATATTTTCTGAAAATTATGATTAAGAAAAGTTCTTTTACTTAAGCAAACTTTCTTAAATCTTTTCCCAGATCTATTCCTGGATGGAGGACAGCCCCATCTATCTTCCATTTTTAATATGCATCAAGTCATTTGAACTTTACTTTTTTCTTTAATCATCCCAGCCGCGCATCATGTAAATGTCCCGTATTACCTTCAGAGCTGCCATCCTACTTCAGTGTAGAAATACGATAATTGGTTTATTCTTGGGAACATTTCACATGAAAGCCATAGTCTGTGCCCAAGAGTGGTCAGCGCCCAAGGTCATTTCAATATAAGGAAGAAAACTGGCTTAAAAGTATTTTATTTTAAGTGATTTTCTCTTTTTATCATGTTGAATGATGCAAAAAAAAAAAAAAGCTATCACTATTAGCCTGGGTTCACACAGATCATTTTGCAGCAGCTGGATATTATTTTAAAGTCTGCTGGAGACTATTGAAAAGTTTATACACAGTGGTTTGGGGGGTTTTCTGTTTTTTTTGGGGGGGGGTTTGTTTGGTTTTCTTTCAACGCTCAGGAAAATAATGTATGTTATAAATGGTCACTGTTGTTTTCAGAAACTTTACATAAATGCAAGTAAACATGAGAAACTTTGTAACATGTATCATCAGAAAACAATGCTTAGTTTCTCCACCTGGGACCACTTCTCCTTTTGCTCACTGACTTCTTAGTTGATTATTCTGATGTAAAGATACCTAGCCTATTATTATCTATAGGGAAGGGGAGCATAAGAGGAGTAAAGAGAGATGCAAGAATGTCCACATTCAATGCTGCATTTTTCTAGTGAGTATCTATATCATCCCAGTGCTTTATTCACAGCTACACTGCTCAGTACTGCTGTGAAATGTTGTCCATGCTGCTGTATAATGTCCTCCATGCTGCTGTATAATGTCATCCATGCTGCTGTGAAATGTCATCCATGCTTCTGTATAATGTCCTCAATGCTGCTGTATAATGTCCTCCATGCTGCTGTATAATGTCCCACATGCTGCTGTATAATGTCCTGCATTCTGCTGTATAATGTCCTCCATGCTGCTGTATAATGTCCTGCATGCTGCTGTTTAATGTGCTCCATCCTGCAGTATAATGTCCTCCATGCTGCAGTATAATGTCCTCCATGCTGCAGTATAATGTCCTCCATGCTGCTGTATAATGTCCTCCATGCTGCTGTATAATGTCCTCCATGCTGCTGTGTAATGTGCTCGCTCCATGTTGCTGTATAATGTCCTCCATTCTGCTGTATAATGTCCTCCATGCTGCTGTGTAATGTCCTCGCTCCATGTTGCTGTATAATGTCCTCCATGCTGCTGTATAATGTCCTCCATGCTGCTGTATAATGTGCTCCATGCTGCTGTAAAATGTTTTCCATGCTGTTGTTGCTTTTGAACATGAAATACATAGAAACCTGGGCGCAAGAGTTCTTTATGTGTAGGTGTGCCGTGTATGGGAGACATCATAATAGTTAGTGCCCATCTACTAGCTCAGAGACAGCTGAACAGAGCCTGCATGGGTGGAAATTGGTGAACAATGATTTGTTCTCCACCTGGCAGCCACTTCTCTTTTGCTCCCTGTCTTCTGTATTGATCATTTTTAATTACAGATACCTAGCCTATTGTTCTCTATAGAGGGGGGAGGCAGACAAGGAGTAAGGAGTAAGGAGATATGCAAGGATGCTCACATCAATGCTGCTATAATGTCCCACATGCTGCTGTATAATGTCCTCCATGTTGCTGTATAATGTCCTCCATGCTGCTATATAATGTCATCCATGCTGCTGTATAATGTCGTGCATGCTGCTGTATAATGTCCTCCATGCTGCTGTATAATGTCCTCCATGATGCTGTATAATGTGCTTGCTCCATGCTGCTGTATAATGTCCTCCATGCTGCTGTATAATGTCTTCCATGCTGCTGTATAATGTAGGGCTGTGGAGTCGGAGTCGTGGAGTCGGAGTCGGAGTCGGAGCTCATTTTGGTGGAGTCGGAGTCGGAGTCGGAGTCGGTATAAAATGCACCGACTCCGACTCCTAAAATATATAATAAATTGGGGACAGGAGTGCAATGCAGAATGTGCTGAATATTTTACTAAATAACAACATTTAGTATAATGCTTATATTTAAGTGAAAAATTTATTGTAGTACAATGTGAACATCAGACATTTAATTGTTTTTATGATACAATAATCAAGATATTTGGATAGAACATAAAATATTTATTGGAATACAACTTTAGAACACAAAAAAACTAATAAATTGTAAATATGTAATATATATAATATATATATATACAGTGTATATACACACACACAAGATATATATGTAATCTACTGTATATTACATAGTGTATTACATATTTACAATTTATTACAGTTTTTTGTGTTCTAAAGTTGTATTCCAATAAATATATTTTATGTTCTATCCAAATATCTTGATTATTGTATCATAAAAATTATTAAATGTCTGATGTTCACATACACATATTCATGTACTACAATAAATTTTTCACCTAACTATAAGCAATATATGTAGGAGTCGGAGTCGGAGCCGGAGTCGGAGTCGGAGCCGGAGTCGGAGTCGGTGCAAGAGAATTTGAGGAGTCGGAGTCGGAGTCGAAGGTTTGGCTTACCGACTCCACAGCCCTGGTATAATGTCCTCCAATTTTCTGTATAATGTCCTCCATGCTGCTGTATAATGTCCTCGATGCTGCTGTATAATGTCCTCCACACTGCTGTATAATGTCCTCCATGCTGCTGTACAATATCCTCCATGCTGCTGTATAATGTCCTCCATGCTGCTGTACAATGTCCTGCAAGTTGCTCTATAATGTCCTCCATGCAGCTGCTGTTGCTTTTGAACATGTACTACATAGAAACCTGGGAGCAAGAACTTTTTGTCTCTGTGTGCTGTGTATGGGGAACATTATAACAGTTAGTACCCTACTAGCTCAGGGACAACTGAACATAGCCTGCATGGATGGAAATTGGGGAATAATGTAGCATACAATGCTTTTTTTCTACCAGGAAGCAACTTCTCTTTTGCTCCCTGACTTCTAAATTGATCATTCTGAAATACAGAAACCAATTATTTGCCATAGACAGGGAAGGCAGAGGAGGAGTGAGGAGAGATGCAAGGATGCCCACATTCAATGAACATGATGTCACCTAATCTCCAGTCCTTTCATGACATCATGGTGTGCGTCGCCCCACAACTCAAGCCGTCACTGAGCTTAGTTGCAATTGATGTGTCTTTGCCAATGACTGGACAGAAAAAGCTAACCAGAACAGAGTGGGTGTACGCAACTGGACATTGGACAGATGGTTTAACACCTAGAAAGAATCACAAAAAAAATAAAAAATCTAATTGTGAATTAAATTTAAAAAAAAACAAAAACGAGGCAAATTTCTGATTATACAATAGTGTCATGTAAAACTCTTGAAGGGTCCTTACTCCCCCTCCCCACCATCAGCCACAGATCATCATGACAATTATCTGATTGGCCTGGAAGTTTAGGAATTTACAACTCGGGGATGGTAGAGCTACAGCCAAAAGATGCACAGAAAAGACAATCCTTGACAATCCTTTGTTCTGTTGGAGGGAAAACTCCTAATACACTTTTTTTACGTGGCCCGTTAATAGTAGAAAAAGGAAAAACATACTGCCAGAATCCCTGTGGAGCGCTGAACCCAGCTCACCGTTTAGCTTGACTGGGAGATCGCTGGTATCACAACAAATTAGTATTGGCCAGTAAAATCATGCTAGATGCGTTGTGTTTGGTATCTATGTAAATTTAAAATCGAGATATAACATATGACGTTAATATCTTTCACCTGTGTGGCCCAGGGGCAAAGATATGTGAAAAGCTAGAATTAAAGAACTTTGTGACACTCTTGGCACTGCCCACAAGAGACTGTAAAATGAGGTCACAGAGAGGGGGGTTACCTGAGGGCATAAGAGCGATTAGCTCCTTGCAGGGGGGAGTCAGTACTGGCGGGCATCAGTAAGTGGTGATGCTGGTCGTCGTTTTACCATCTTTTTCTCTTGGAGCCCCTCCCTCCCTAAATTCGGATGTCACATCTATGGCACGAGTTTAGTAAGTTTCACATTTATACCTTTTATTTTTATGTAACTGTCTATACTGTATTTGTATTGTTCCCTTTTGTAAATTCTTGTACATTTTTTAAACACTGCCTATTTTCGGATTAAATATATAAAATGTAATAGTTTGTTTCCTTCTGTTCTATATACAAACCCAAACCCATCCAAAAAGCCTTCCGCTATCTGAAACGGGTCACTAGCTACCTGTAGAAAGTCTGGGTGGTGGCAGCGTAATTATTATTACATAGAATTATTGGAGTGCTATCATTAAGGGTACCGAGGTATATATATATATTCCATTAGCGGGAATCGGTGATATACAGTTAGGTCCAGAAATATTTGAACAGTGACACAAGTTTTGTTATTTTAGCTGTTTACAAAAACATGTTCAGAAATACAATTATATATATAATATGGGCTGAAAGTGCACACTCCCAGCTGCAATATGAGAGTTTTCACATCCAAATCGGAGAAAGGGTTTAGGAATCATAGCTCTGTAATGCATAGCCTCCTCTTTTTAAAGGGACCAAAAGTAATTGGACAAGGGACTCTAAGGGCTGCAATTAACTCTGAAGGCGTCTCCCTCGTTAACCTGTAATCAATGAAGTAGTTAAAAGGTCTGGGGTTGATTACAGGTGTGTGGTTTTGCATTTGAAAGCTGTTGCTGTGACCAGATAACATGCGGTCTAAGGAACTCTCAATTGAGGTGAAGCAGAACATCCTGAGGCTGAAAAAAAAGAAAAAATCCATCAGAGAGATAGCAGACATGCTTGGAGTAGCAAAATCAACAGTCGGGTACATTCTGAGAAAAAAGGAATTGACTGGTGAGCTTGGGAACTCAAAAAGGCCTGGGCGTCCACGGATGACAACAGTGGTGGATGATCGCCGCATACTTTCTTTGGTGAAGAAGAACCCGTTCACAACATCAACTGAAGTCCAGAACACTCTCAGTGAAGTAGGTGTATCTGTCTCTAAGTCAACAGTAAAGAGAAGACTCCATGAAAGTAAATACAAAGGGTTCACATCTAGATGCAAACCATTCATCAATTCCAAAAATAGACAGGCCAGAGTTAAATTTGCTGAAAAACACCTCATGAAGCCAGCTCAGTTCTGGAAAAGTATTCTATGGACAGATGAGACAAAGATCAACCTGTACCAGAATGATGGGAAGAAAAAAGTTTGGAGAAGAAAGGGAACGGCACATGATCCAAGGCACACCACATCCTCTGTAAAACATGGTGGAGGCAACGTGATGGCATGGGCATGCATGGCTTTCAATGGCACTGGGTCACTTGTGTTTATTGATGACATAGCAGTCAAGAGTAGCCGGATGAATTCTGAAGTGTACGGGGATATACTTTCAGCCCAGATTCAGCCAAATGCCGCAAAGTTGATCGGACGGCGCTTCATAGTACAGATGGACAATGACCCTAAGCATACAGCCAAAGCTACCCAGGAGTTCATGAGTGCTAAAAAGTGGAACATTCTGCAATGGCCAAGTCAATCACCAGATCTTAACCCAATTGAGCATGCATTTCACTTGCTCAAATCCAGACTTAAGACGGAAAGACCCACAAACAAGCAAGACCTGAAGGCTGCGGCTGTAAAGGCCTGGCAAAGCATTAAGAAGGAGGAAACCCAGCGTTTGGTGATGTCCATGGGTTCCAGACTTAAGGCAGTGATTGCCTCCAAAGGATTCGCAACAAAATATTGAAAATAAAAATATTTTGTTTGGGTTTGGTTTATTTGTCCAATTACTTTTGACCTCCTAAAATGTGGAGTGTTTGTAAAGAAATGTGTACAATTCCTACAATTTCTATCAGATATTTTTGTTCAAACCTTCAAATTAAACGTTACAATCTGCACTTGAATTCTGTTGTAGAGGTTTCATTTCAAATCCAATGTGGTGGCATGCAGAGCCCAACTCGCGAAAATTGTGTCACTGTCCAAATATTTCTGGACCTAACTGTATACATTTTCCCTTGCTGTGAGATCTCCAATATTTGGCATTATTAGCGCAGCAGCCTCATTTTATGCATTGTCCTGCAGTACCAAAAGTGGCCTGCCGACAAGGGGGGCGCTAGAGAGTAGTCGTGATCGTAACAAATTAGTGAACAGCTGCGGGATATCTGAGTGACTCCCCCGGCTGTTCGTGACAATGTGTCTGCCAATGACTGGACAGAAAAAGCCAACCAGAACAGAGTGGGGCTACGCAACTGGACAGGGGACAGATGGTTTAACACCTAGAAAGAATCACACAAAAAAATAAAAAATCTAATTGTGAATTAAATTAAAAAAAAAAAAAATCGAGGCAAATTTCTGATTATACAATAGAAATGCGCGGTCCCGTTTACTATGGGGGGAGGGGGCATTTTACACTGCCAGAGTTATTATATCTTTGCTCTGCTGGCCATATTTCATTGCTTTGTTTCCAGAATACCGGTCGTGGATACCATGTGCTATAAATGAATGGCTGAGGGACCGTAATATTGTGTCCTGCCTTCTCTGACCATATAACGTGCTGCTTGATCAGTGCTGCCGACAATTTATGATCCTATGCATTCTTGATAACGGTCCATTCCAGAAGTGTTATATGTATGGAAGAAGTGTCGAAAGGCGCAACGGGAAGCATAAATCTAATGCATTAAAAACCCGCGAGATCCATGTCAGGAGAGCGCACTATTGATCCACTCTCTTGTTGGTAGAGATCGATATATAAAATAATAACATATATTAAGAATGTGGCATGTCAGCGACACACAGGAAACCTCAGCCGCTAATGGACGTCAGTTATAGGGCCTGACATTACCAATATAGCTCTATAATGACCGAGATACACCACAGACAGCCTTATATGTGTAATTACCTGGGCCTAATGTGCTCCGAATACTCTGCACATACACAGTCATGATATCCCACTGCATACTGTCTTATTGGGCTGCATGTCATTTTTTTTTACTTTTTTTTATTCGCTCGTGTGAACATGGCCTTTGACTGGCTAACATTTCTTTCCATTGTTGGATTGGCAACACAGGATGTCAAGGGTGACAGACAGTCATGTGGTTTCTGGCCATAGAAGGTCACAGCGTCTGGCTGTGCAGAATGCTCCCAGACTTTCCATTGTTCCTTCTGGCAGTATTCATTGGTATAGGTAGCTTTCCTGTTGGATTCATCTCTCCCCCTTTTTGATCCAGCAGAAGTTCAACTTCCACCCAGCTGTTAATTATCAACATTCCCTTGGTGCTTATATATTCCTTCCTTAGTTTGGACTGGTGCTGGTGATGTTATCAGTTCCTTCAAGCCGAGGTTGCAAGCCGGTGGCTTGTACTCCTCTGTGGTATTGTTGCTGAAAGCTTTGCTGAACTTCCATCTGAGTCATCTAGTGATAAGTAGTTAATGCTTTTACCCATGTGTCCTCCTTGTGTCTTCTATAGATGTTTAGTGGGGTTGACAAAGAGCTCATCCCATCCGATCCCTATTTAGGGCCCTGCACTAGGGATACCTAGGGTCAGGTATCCGGCTTGGCGCATAGGGGTGTGACCTATCTAGGGTGGTGAGGAAACCCAGAGACCAGCAGTAGGTTTGGTCAGGAGTCAACATCTTACCACTCCCTAGACACTTGCCTTTCACTTGGTACTTCCCCATTCCTAGCGTGACACAGGACAAGTAATCAGGAACCAGCAGGACTGTGTGAGCAGTAATAGGGCAGGTTTTAGACAAATTGACACCCTGGGAAAAAAAGCCAAAGCAGGGCCCTAGATTTTGAGATAATGCACTAACAACGCCATAAAACATTTTTGCTAAAAATACGAAAAACAATGATGCTCACCTGTTCTCACCCAGGGTGTTATGTCGTCTTCACCAAAACCAAATGTGATGCTGTCACCAGGGCCAGATTTACACATTTCTATGCTATAGGCCAAATCACATTATTCTGTGTCCATTCCCCTGGCACTTTTGTCATTCACTGCTATGAAAAAAAAAAAAAAAAAAAAAAAAATCTACATCCCAAATAACCTTATCACTACCTTTCTGAGCAGCGCAGCGAAACCGTGCATTTTTTTTTTTCCCTTGCGTCATTCACTGCTACTAACTCCAGCCCCTTATGATGTCTTCTGTCACAGTTGGAAGTTACAGCAGTGGTGGAGATAGAAGCAGAGAGCCGGCGCTGCACTCACATCTCCTACAGCATCTATCACCCAGGATCCAAGATGTAGTCAGATGAGGCAATGATGCAAGAAACTGTAGCAAGTAACTGCAGTGCTGCCCTCTGTGATTGAACAAGACAGCGCAAGCTGAAGAAATAGGCAACATAAATGTACCGCTCAATTAATTTAATGAGTACCATTAATATATATTATAAATGTGTAACTATGTAGTTGTTATTTCTTCTCTATATATGCCCCCTGACTGTTGTTCCTTAGGTCCTGGTCTAGGTTGGCCTCAAGGGAAATCTGACCTTGGGTATCAGTGTTGAGTCGAGACAAAACTGCACATCATCCGAAAAACATGATGTGACTCACTACTTAAGTAACTTGACTACTGCAACTCATCACAGTCCATAGGTTTCCTGTGGCTGGTGAATGGTGACATTATCACTTTTGGTCTCGGCACAGACCCCGGAGCACCCCGCACTAGATCCAAATGGATGACAGCAGGGGAGTATGATCTTTAGTGAATCTAAAACTGTCAAGAACAGCACTCCGCTGCCCCAGTTGTCAGGACAATTACATAATTGACAGACAATTAATGGACAAGAGCGCAGAATTCTCCACTATTAGGTCGATTATTGGGGAGCTCACAGTGAGTGTGTGGTATATATACGACCGGTTCCAGCTCATGGAATATATCTTGGTACCTTGGTACAGTCACTGTCAACTTCACAGTAAGAAAAGGAATTACTAGCTGCCACCAATAATCGCTTAAACAGGCCAATTGGTCAAATGTTACAGGTAGTGTATGACTTCGGGGATATGTTTATAGAGCAAGGGGAACAAAGCTATTCAAGTTTATATATTTAATCTGAATAGTGGGCAGCGTTTATAAAAATTTACAAAAGACGTTGCAAAGAGAAACAAAACAATGCAGCATTTATAGTTACATAAAATAAATGTAAGAAACAAAAGAAAATTACTAAACATGGGTCACAGAATTGGCTTCAAATTTATATAGAGAAGGATTTCAATAGAGCGTGGAAAAATCTTACATGGCAATGTACCTTCCTGGCATTGAAAGAGGATCATCATTGGCATTGCTTTTTATTAACATAAGTTACATCCACATACCTCCCCTCTGGTGACTCATAAAAGGACAAGACTTCAGAGATCTACAGGATGTGTCTTAAGCCCGCTTTACACGCTGCAATGTATCTTACAATGTGTCGGCGGGGTCACGTCGTAAGTGGCGCAAATCCGGCATCGTAAGGTACATTGCAGTGTGTAACAGCTACGTGCGATTGCGATTGAACGTTAAAACGTTCATCACATACACATCGTACCTGTCTCTAGAATTGCACGTCAGATTGTTCATCGTACCCAGGGTAGCGCACATTGCAGTGTGTGACACCCCGTGAACGATGAACAGATCTTACCTGCGTCCTGCGGCCGGTAATGCGGAAAGAAGGAGGTGGGCGGGATGTTTACGTCCCGCTCAGCTCCGCCCCTTCGCTTCTATTGGCCGGCTGCTGCGTGACATCGATGTGACGCCGAACGTCCCTCCCATTCCAGGAAGTGGACGTTCGTCGCCTACATCGAGGTCATATGGACGGGTAAGTACGTGTGACGGGGGTTACTCTTATGTGCGGCACGTTCAGCAAATTGAACGTGCTGCACATACGATGGGGGCGTTTCAAATCGCATATGAAATTGTATGCGAAATTGCAACGTGTAAAGCAGGCTTAAGTCTTAGGCCCCATTCACACATAAGTGATTCTGGTACATATGTGACAGTTTTTATACATACCAGAATCATGGACATACGCAGACCCATTAAAATCAATGGGTCTGCGCACACATCAGTGATTTTTTCACTGTCAACACGTGTCTCCGTGCGATGTACACACGTGTCCGTGATTTCTGCACATGTCCATTTTATTCTGGCATCACTGATGTCCCATGGACCACACTATGGTGTGATCCATGAAACACGTACCAGAAAAACACGTACTTTGAAAATAAAAAGCTTTTTATACTCATCTTCTCCAGCGATGCTGTTTTTAAGCCGCTGCTCTCTACTGCTTCCAGGCTAATTATTCTCATCCATATGCATTTATGCATGGAGCAACCAACCCGGAAGTAGCTGCAGAGGGGAGACCGTGGCGGCCAGAGACAACATCATGGGATTGATCAGCACCACAGACAGCAGTAGCAGGGACAGGTGAGTATAATTTACTGATCTACATGTGCTATCACTGATCACGTATCACAGATAACACATGGAGAACATACATGTGCCAGGACTCACGGCACACAGAGGGACATATGCGTTTTTAACACGTCAGTGAAAAACATCTGTTTTTCACTGACGTGTGAAAGAGGCCTTAAAAAATGATGAGGTTCCCAACTTTTACAATATCTTTGATCCTGGAGGTCCAAAGCAAGAGATATTACTGTCATTTTTACTATCACACTTTTATCTGTTCATATTTAGATGATATCTCATAGATAATGTCATCTATCTGGCCGATATCCATTTGCCATCACCCAGCGATGTAGAACCATGCTTTGTGTTCATTATTATAAAATATGACTTTCCTATCTATTATATTGAAGCAGTTTATACAACCTAACTTCATAATTTCTATAAGGGAGGCAAAGGATTTTATATTTTCTATTTAGCCAAGACTCTTATCTCTACCGGTCGAAAATTTGCTCTTTTCTGCTTTATTGTGCATTCAAGCTAAGATCGGCTTCACATCTTCTAGCCATTCGAGCTCTCTTTAATTATCTGTTTCCCAAGGAGGGGTTCAGCTGCATAGGAATCTTGTAAAGGTAACTTGTTAGATTTAGAGTTGAGCGAGTACCTAACTATTCACATTCGCTATACTCATAACGAGTACTGTTTAATACTCGCGTATTCATTTTGAATAGCATGTGCAATGAAAGTCAATGTGGAAAACTCGCAATGTAATGAGTAACCCGAATTCCGCACTATTCGCTACTCGCATAGTACGTCATTTGGATTACTCGTTACTTTGCGAATTTTCCCCCATTGATTTGCATTGCACACGCTATTCGGAATGAATACGCATTAGACAGTATTCGTTATGAGTATAGCGAGAACACAAAGATAGGTCCTCGCTCAACTCTAAGGGCGGCTTTGCACGTTGCGACATTGCACGTGCGATATCGATGGGGTCAAATCGAAAGTGACGCACATCCGGCGTCGCAGTCGATATCGCAACGTGCAAATCCTTTTTGATACGATGAACGAGCGCAAAAGCGTCGTTATCGTATCATCGCTGCAGCCTCCGACATTTCCATAATGCCGGTGCAGCGACAGGTGCGATGTTGTTCCTCATTCCTGCGGCAGCACACATCACTGTGTGTAAAGCCGCAGGAGCGAGGAACTTCACCTTACCTGCCGCCGGCTGCAATGAGAAGGACGGAGGTGGGCGGGATGTTTACATCCTGCTCATCTCTGCCCCTCCACTTCAATTGGCCGCCTGCCGTGTGACGTCGCTGTGACGCCGCACAACCCGCCCCCTTAGGAAGGAGGCGGGTCGCCGGCCAGAGGGACGTCGCACGGCAGGTATGTGCGTGTGAAAATGCCGTAGCGATAATAATCGCTATGGCAGCTTTCACTAGTTATTGCACGTGCGACGGGGGCGGGACAATTGCTGCAGCAACGGTAACACATTGTTACCGATGTCGCAGCGTGCAAAGCTCGCCTAAATCTAACAATTTATCTTTATAAGATTCCTATGCAGCTGACCCCCTCCTTGGGAAACAGATAATTAAAGAGATTATGTATCCTGTGTCCTTACAGGCGCGGTTCTGCAATGTCAGGATTATATGGAAGTTGACACTATTGAGCCACTATGTACAAATACATTCTAATGCTTAACAGCGAAAATCACATTTTTAACTGTATACTCCAATACTGAAATATTGCAATATATAATACAATTGATGAAACGATCACAGCTTCAAGCCACCTATAAAAATAAAATAAAAAAAAGTTTTAAAAATAATAACAAATAAACACAAAAGTTCAAAGTTCCCAGAAAGTGTTATCTATAAAAAAAAAAATCTAAAATACTTTAACCACATTAAAGGGCATGAAAATGGAAACGGAAGAATTGCTGTCTTTCGGTCAAGGCACCTTTCTCCAAAAATGCAATAAAAAGTGATTTTAAACATAATTTTCATCCATAAATAGTGCTAAGAAAAACAACAGCTGAAAACAAAAAAAAAAAAAACATCCTACATTTGTCAATGGAAAAATAAAAGATATGAATGTTGGAAAATAACAAAATAGACAACATTTTTTTTTTTTACAAAACTCTCAATTTTTTTAAACATTGATACCTATATATACAGATACAGTGTGTCCACCCATATCCTGTCCACCGCCATTAACTTGAGAACAGCGGCAGCTATAGGCATAGAAGTGGTGTCTAGGTATAGTAAAGTAGCCATGCGTTACACAATGAAACCACCTATAGCGCCACCTGGTGGAAAACAACGGAGTTAGCATTTTTATCTTGAAAAAGGAACGAGATAGAGGAAAAAGTGAAATACAAAGTTGTAGGGAATCATCAATTCAATACGAATCGACACCTTGCATACAGAAATGCTATGATAGGAAACCCATGACCCCCCCAAAACATTGAAGGCTGGTCACGCATATGGTTCTCATTTAACTTTGATGCTCAAAGTGGCCACCGTCAGCTGCAATGCACATCTGGACTCTGCACAGCATACTATATGTTGCTTAAAAACAAAAAAACAAAAAAACAAAAAACATACTATATGTTGCTGCATGCTGTGCAATATGGTAGGTGACACGTTTGCACAAGCATCTGTGATACGTCGTCGTAGGTCCTGCAATGTTGGTGGAGGGGTCGCATACACCTGCTGTTTGATGTGACCTCACAGAAAGAAGTCCAATAGGGTCAGGTCAGGTGAGTGTGGAGGCCACTCCACACAGCCACCATACCCAATGACTTGTAGGAAGGTCTCCATGAGGTATCGCTTCATGTCCGCAGCCTTGTGAGTTTTACACGTTCTAATCATAGCCTTTCTGTATGCAAGGTGTCGATTCGTATTGAATTGATGATGCCCTACAACTTCATAATTCACTTTGTTTCTCTATCTCGTTCTGTTTTCGAGATAAAAATGCTAACTCCGTTGTTTTCCACCAGGTGGCGCTATAGGTGGTTTCAGTGTGTAGCGCATGGCTACTTTACTATACCTAGACACCACTTCTATGCCTATAGCTGCTGCCGTTCTCAAGTTAATGGCGGTGGACAGGATATAGGTGGACACAGTGAATACATGTACCCAAATTTTGTATCATTGTACTGACCTGGAGGATCGTGTTCTCATCTACTTTTATTGTCATTAAAAATGAACACAAACACTGTTGTAAATTGTTTTTTCTTTCGTCATTTAACCAAACTTGAATGATTTGTTTCCAGTTTTTCATAATATTTTTATTTATTTATTTAATATTATATGGTATAATGAATAGTTTCATTGAAAACTATAATCTGCTATAAATAAGTACCATATTTTTCGGATTATAAGATGCACTTTTCATCCCAAAAATTTGGGAGGAAAATGAGGGGTGTGTCTTATAATCTGAACATAGCTTACCGGGGGAGGTGGAGAGGGGTCACAGGAGATGCTGTGGGCCACAGGCTCTGTATCGTACTGCGGGCGGTGCGCTGTCCTGCGGGTTGTGCTGCGGGCTGTGCTGCAGGCTGTGATGCAGGGGCTGAAAATGTTGGCGGTGCGGGCTTCAAATAATGGCGCCCGGAGTTGGCACGTGCGCAGATGGAGCTCTTAGGTCAAGATCTCATCTGTGCACGCATCACTTACGGCCCATTGATCTTCCTGCAGCGGACTTAAGGAAAATTGTGCCCGCAGATGAGATTTCAGCTTGTCATTGAGCCAAGAGCTCCATCTGCGCAAGCACCGACTCTGGACGCCATTTCTTTGAAGCCCGCACCGCCAACAGTTTTGTAGATGCTCCTTCTGCAGCATGGTGCCTGCAGCGAGCATCTGAGACACCTGCTGCTCCGCCCACAACATCGCACCGCCCCTGCCTCCTGTGACCCCGCTCCACCACCTCTGCCGCCTCCCCTCCGGTAAGACTTCATCGGATTATAAGACGGACCCCATATTTTTTTCTCTTCTTTTTCTCTAAATTTGGGGTGCATCTTATAATCCAGTGCGTCTTATAAAATGAAAAAAAACGGTAATTACAGTATATATCAACTCGAAAATTGTAAAATTATGGAGCAAAAATTTCATCCCGGAATGACTCCAACTGGAAGGGGTTAAAGGTTTCTTATCCAAGATCTATGTGTTTCCACCAGTAATGTGGCTTTCTGCGCGGTCTGCATTGTCTGGTAACAGTCGGAGCTGCTCTTGGCATCAGGGAACATCATTCTCCGCAGTCCGTGCTCCTATTTTCATCTTATTCTGCATCATTAATCAGCAATATTACCTGTATAATCATATGTAAGTGTCACTGTAATTTCCGTTACGGGTCCAGTCCTACAGAGTGATTTCCGTTTTTTGCAGTCAATCTTTCAGATCTCATGGTTTGCAAAGTCCCCGTAGAAGTAATTACTGGTTCAGTTATCTTCTATTTTTAATCTACAAGTCATTTGCATCCGATGTTTCCTTTCTGAAACCACTGACAATTTGGACTCACTTGTCCACAGTCCATTATTAATGTACGTGTCTGGAAGTGTTGAAACGCTGCCACCTTGGTGTCACCGGAGAGCGGACAGAGGATTTATATTGTGTGGAAAATATGGAAACATTCTCTGCTCTTGCGTCACAATCATCCTTATACATAAGGAAAAAATAAACCTAGAAAAATATGTTTAAATTACCGTATTTTTCGTTTTATAAGACGCACTGGATTATAAATTAGAATGGTTATACCTGGCTCACTGTGTACAAATTTAGGTGCTCGGAGAAAGAAAGTCCGTCCAAAAATAAAAGAATAGCTCCGGAACACTTATTTGATGAGTAAAGAGAAAAAAATTTTTTGATGCTTAAATACATTTATTCGTGTATAGGTCAAAAGATGATTCGAATCCAATCCAACGTTTCGACCGTATATACGCCGCGGTATTTATCGAGGATAGGAATATCTAAGGTAACAAAAAATATATAATCAACATACGTATTGCACATTAGTAATACATTTTTTACAGATCAATTTTTATCAAGAAATTCTAACAAATCCATCTATCTAGGAGTTTTGCACAGAATCAAACATATATGTATACATTTTTTAAAAAAAATCAAATTCAGAATGATATAATAAACCATATCCTATAAAAAAAAAGGAGAATTCAAGTCTTTATGGTCATGCAGGAAGTTTAAATAGCAAGACATACACCCACCTAAAGGGAAACCATAACAGTAAGGGGTACTTTACACACTGCGACATCGCAAGCCGATGCTTGCGATGCCGAGCGTGATAGTCCCCGCCCCGTCGCACATACGATATTGTGTTATAGCTGCCGTAGCGAACATTATCGCTACAGCAGCTTCACTCGCACTTACCTGCCCTGCGACGTCGCTCTGGCCGGCGAACCGCCTCCTTACTAAGGGGGCGGGTCATGCGGCATCACACGGCAGGCGGCCAATAGAAGCGGAGGGGCGGAGATGAGCGGGACGTAAACATCCCACCCACCTCCTTCCTTCCGCATAGCCGGCGTGAGCTGCAGGACGCAGGTAGGAGATGTTCCTCGCTCCTGCGGCTTCACATACAGCGATGTGTGCTGCCGCAGGAACGAGGAACAACATTGTAACATCGGTCCTTCCGAAATTATGGAAATGACCGACGCTACACCGATGATACGATTTCGATGCTTCTGCGCTCGTTAATCGTATCAAAAACGATTTACTCACTCCGATATCGACAGTGACGCCGGATGTGCGTCACTTTCAATTGACCCCACCGACATCGCAGCTGCAATGTCGTAGTGTGCAAAGTAACCCTAAGTGGCCAAACGACTAATCGTCGTCAATTGGGCAGAATGGTAGGTAATAGACAGAAAAACTTGAGATCCTGTTCAGGAAATAAAATATTAATATGCATAATAGAAAACATTCATAGGTATGCATAGATGGGCCATAAACATAGGCAAAGGAGTGCACAACTGATATATCTACCTTATGCACTAAATATGATGATAATGGATACGAAGAGCCATTTCTTTGGCTGGAAACAATATTTTTAGTTTTACCGCAAAAGTGCAGAATATTCTAGATCAATGAAATAAGTACAAGAATGAATATCAGTGTGGTGTCCATGAGATAAGAACAACATTGTGCATTGCGTCAGATATATGGTCTATAGACCCTAAGAAAGGAACCAAGGAAACACAAATTACCATATGTTGGATATGTTTCTCCAACATATCCAAGACCGCACGGGCATTTTATCAGGTAGACCACGAATAAGGGTTCACATGTAAAAATCCATGTATGGAAAATATCCGACCTGACAGAGGGTGGGTAAAAGTATCACCTCCGGTGAGGTTATTACACTGGATACAATGATTGCAAGGGAAGTTTCCTTTCTTGGGGGTCCCTAAAAAGGTCTGTTGTTGAATGGTCTTATCTGAGCCAATATCGGCCCTTACTAAACTATCCCTGAGGTTTCTGGGTCTTTTGTTACAGAATAGGGGGGGGGGGTCATTAAATTCACTCACTTCAGGATATGCTGTTCTAAGAAGCGGCCAGTGTTTAAAAATAATGTTCTTGATCAGAGGGCAAAATGGATGGTACGTATTGATACATGGGATTCTTGGGGTATCTTTTCTGGTAGTTTGTCTCTGAGATGTCCTCTTCTTGGCAATTTCTGCGGGATATCCCCTTTGAAGAAATGTCTCACTCATTTCTGAGATTCTTATATTCCGTTGTGCAGGGTTGGAAACAATGCGTTCCACCCTCTTATGCTGGGAGATGGTAACTGGTCACTATAGTTTTTCTGCTAAAGGCAGACTTTTCACCGTTATATCCCCTGCATTTATATCTTCCCACAAATTAATGCAATTACAGCTTGACTGCCTGTTTCACTTTACCCACATATAGTGCCACATAAGGTATGTGCTCAATATGCTCCTTAGAGGGAGCTATTATTTGCTTCACATTTTCTTAAGCTAATTATGTACCTTCTATAGGGTCCCCAGTGGAGCCAATATGAGACGTGAGTCTCACAATTACCAATATCTTTTCTAATGACCACCCATCTATATCATTCATGAAAAGGTAATATGAGCAATACTTTTTACTATATTCATTATCACATGTACCTTATACTGGCGTTGACCTGTACATGATTAGACCTATGTTAAACCTGTTATTGTTATCCATTTTGATCTAAAGTAACTTGTACCTTTGTGTCTTGCTAAATTCTCCTAAAAAGGGGCTGAAAGCCCGTACTTACGAAGAGCTCACTGATATCCTCATCAGGCACGAATACTAAGATTCTTTATAGCAAGATACTATTTATTTTAATAGCACATGAATAATCAATTCAGCTGAGGAGTCATGCCTATTGCAGCTATGATGTTTAGCTGAATTAGAGGAACTTGGATTGTTTTCCTTTTTGTGTTTATTTTTCATCTGTCTGTCTCCCTTACCTTGTGTTTGTATTATTGCAGTGGTGAGACTTGTGTTCTTGCCGGCCTTCTCACTAGCCAGGGTGAGTTCATGGCAAGCAAGGGCCTAGGCATGTGACAGAGACCAGGAGAAGGACCCATATGGGGACATTAGGGTAAAGCGCCAGGTAAGTTGCAGGAGGTGTCCCCTCTCCCTATTGCCAGGGTGTTCTTTCTATACCATTCCTATTGTTCCCCTCTTGTCACGCTGGTGTGACAGGTGCGCCCCATATCTCCCATACATTTACAAAATATGAATACCATTTTAACATAACCTGGTGGCTTCTTTTATAAATTCTAGCAATGGAATTCTTGCAAGTCAAAATCGTACAAATCAACCCATTTTTAAGCCAAGCTGCTATATTGTAAAATACCCATTCTTGTAACACTTGTATCCTATTATATCGCTGAAAGATTTTATGCAAAGCAATAGCAAGAAAGCATTATATTGTAGGGTAACTTTGATTTTAAAACCACAGTCAGCGGGAAACATAACATACTGCCTCGGGATTGAATTATTCCCACCATATAATATTATGCCTGCGCTATGCAAAAAGTCATATTCCGAATACAATGCATTATATCAACAAATTGCAAACTACAGCCAAAGTGCAATGCGAGAAAAGCTGAAATATTGTAAGAGAGCAGTGGAGGCATTCTGCAAGCTGGGAACATTAGGATAATGATGAGGTGGAGCTCAGGATTCTCTTACCTAATACCATTATCATCATTTTAGGATTTAATGAAAAAAAATCAAAGTAATTTAATCCAAATATATCATTAGGCGCAGCAGCTTGAACCTTAGAGAACATTTTTATTACCTTCATCTTTTTATAAATATGAATAGATACATGTAGATAGGATTTGCCATGACATAGGTAGGAGGATTCAGCCTCTGGGACCCCAACCAGTGTGCCATTTACCATATAGTAGGTGGCTGGGGAATAACTGCACATGTAAAAGCTAAGTAGGGCCTATAACCCTGTATTAATGTTGTAGACCCTTGACTCTTCAGATTGGTGGAGGTCGTAGAGAATAGACTCTCACTGACAAGGTATTCAGCCAGAATGTTGGGTGGGCAACCTCAGGTTTTGAAAGCGGCTTCAAACAAGAATTGTAGACCGTAAGTCTTCCGTATAAAAGTTGCAATATCGGGGAGCGCGTCGCTCCCACAAATAGGGCAGGTATGTTTCCAGCCTCACAACACATTTTTTATTAATTATGTGATGTGTGGATCAGTTGATAATTAATAACTGGCCATAGGAAGACCATAGGCACTTTATGTTTCCTATCTATGGATAGATAAAATCCTGATTGGAAATACGATGGTTATATCTTCTGCGTGGGAAATTCAGGGGCAGAAATATGGGGAAAACTGCCAATTCATAACTTTCTGAAAACTAAAGACGCATGCCATGTCCAGCCCTGGCTTAAGTGAAGAGGTAGGAGGGGACATGGAAGGGATGTAGGTTCATAAAAATCAAAGCGGACATTTTGTGAGTGTTCTTCTCTAAGAGGTCACGTGCGGTACATGTGTGAGGAATCCCAGGAAAACCCATGGCTCCACAACACCTCCCCTGTGTATCTGTAACTGTACTTCTGACATAATATATGTCAATCCCATCTTGTATATAGTGTATTATCTAGTGTGACCCTAAGGCAATTAAATATATAATTTAATCTTGAGCTGTTGCTTTTATCTCGACCCCGAAACCACACATCCATGAGTTTGGCTTAACATTAAACTGTACCTGAACTGGTTTCTGGGCCGATATAGTGCTGCCCGCGAACCAGGCCTGTATCTAACGAGGAACTGGTGACAGTCTACTGTACTGGAACCCCAGAATACTGTTACACTGGTTGGGTTTGTGAGAAAGCTGGGTGACTCACATACTATTAGTATGGGCGTCACCTAATAGGCTGCGGGTTTGTGACTGTGTTATCTGCATATGTGAACAGCGCTCTATGCAAGCCACTGGTGTGCAGTTTTATCATCTAGCAATCGCCCTCCTCCATTCCATGGAAGTGTGTGTGTGATTTGCTCCTCCTGCACCTGTGACGCTTCCACTTTAGTGGGGGTTTAGCTGTATCCTGCTAGAGTACTAGTTTTTGGCCAGGGCGATGTACACACTGCAGCCCATCTTGCTGTAAGTAATACTTCATTTTTGGAGGATATTTTCCTCTTTTTGTTGCTATGTTTATAAGCATTAGGATTAAGACACAATAGGATTATAAGACGGACCCTCATTTTAACATTAAAAATTATTTTTTCCTATTTTCTTCCTCTAAATTTGGGGTGCGTCTTACGGTATGTTAAGTAAGTGGCAAAAAAGTCATATTCCCAACACATCTGTTGAAAGACAGATACAGTGTCTTGCGAAAGTATTTGGCCCCCTTCAGCTTTTCAACCTTTTACCACATTTCAGGCTTCAAACATAAAGATAAAAAAAAATAATTTTTTGGTGAAGAATCAACAAGTGGACACAATTGTGAAGTAGAACGAAATGTATTGCTTATGTTAAATTTTTGTAAAGAATAAAAAAGTGAAAATCGGGGCGTGCAATATTATTCGGCCCCCTTAAGTTAATACTTTGTGGCGCCACCTTTTGCTGCGATTACAGCTGCAGTCACTTGGGGAATGTGTCTATCAGTTTTGCACATCAAGAGACTGAAATTCTTGCCCATTCTTCCTTTGCAAACAGCTGGAGCTGAGTGAGGTTGAATGGAGAGCGTTTGTGAACAGCAGTTTTCAGCTCTTTCAACAGATTCTCGATTGGGTTCAGGTCTGGACTTTGACTTGAACATTCTAACACCTGGATACGTTTATTTGTGAACCATTCCATTGTAGATTTTGCTTTATGTTTTGGATCATTGTCTTGTTGGAAGACAAATCTCCGTCCCAGTCTCAGGTCTTTTGCAGACTCCAACAGATTTTCTTCAAGAATGGTCCTGGATTTGACTCCATCCATCTTCCCATCAATTTTAACCATCTTCCCTGTCCCTGCTGAAGAAAAGCAGGCTCAAACCATGATGCTGCTACCACCATGTTTGACAGTGGGAATGGTGTGTTCAGGGTGATGAGCTGTGTTGCTTTTATGCCAAAAATATCGTTTGGCATTGTGCCCAAAAAGTTTGATTTTGGTTTTATCTGACCAGAGCACCTTCTTCCACATGTTTGGTGTCTCCCAAGTGGCTTGTGCCAAACTTTAAACAACATTTTTTATGGATATCTTTGAGAAATGGCTTTCTTCTTTCCACTCTTCCATAAAGGCCAGATTTGTGCAGTGTATGACTGATTGTTGTCCTATGGACAGACTCTCCCACCTCAGCTGTAGATCTCTGCAGTTCATCCAGAGTGATCATGGGCCTCTTGGCTGCATCTCTGATCAGTCTTCTCCTTGTTTGAGATGAAAGTTTGGATGGACGACCGGGTCTTGGTAGATTTGCAGTGGTATGATACTCCTTCCATTTCAATATGATCGCTTGCACAGTGCTCCTTGGGATGTTTAAAGTTTTGGAAATCTTTTTGTATCCTAATCCAGCTTAAACTTCCCCACAACAGTATCACGGACCTGCCTGTTGTGTTCCTTGGTCTTCATGATGCTCTCTGTTGTCACGCTCCCCATGTCCCAGCACCACTCCTTACCCACTGATCCAGTCCACGTGTCCACCGGTCATGGCTGCCGCTCCCGCTCTTGCTCCCCTGAGTCCTGTTCCTGGTCTCAGGAGTCTGATTCTGACTAATGTTCTGTATAGGACCGGGCCGCGCCCACTCACCTGGTCTTATAGCCCTAGCACTGCTGCAACAAGAAATGACCTGAGGCTGTGCTGAGTATATAAGACTGGCCTCTCCATGTGGGCGGGGCCTGATCATTGCTTGTGTTTCTATGCCTTGTCTTGTGAGCTAGGTGCTCAGGTCTTTGTTCCTGTTTCCTATTACTGCCTTAAAGTACGCTGTGACCTTAGTGACCTGGTCCTGTCTTTGCTTCCTGATACCTGCACCCGTTCCTGCCACATTAGTGCTCCAGCTACCGTGTACCCTGTCCTCCAGGTGGGGTGCTCGGCCCAGTGGATCCACCTCCTGGGCCTACCAGTCCTCCCTGGCCCTCACAGTATGATCAGGCCATGGATCCCGCTGGAGCGCAAAAATCAGAGCTGGCTGAGCTGCGCCAGGAGCTGGCACAACAGCGTGAAACCCTGAACCGGATGCTGAAATTCTTGGCGTCCGTGGACCACCGGTTGTATACGCTGCAGACCGCCGCCTCGTCCACGCAGCAACCAGTCTCCAGGTCTGAACCAGGTTCCTCCACAGCCTCGCAACTTTGCCTTGCTGTTCCGCCTCGCTACGCAGGGGATCCCAAGTCCTGCCGTGGCTTCCTGAACCAGTGCTCCTTGCACTTCCAGTTGCTCCCGCACTTGTTCACCTCAGACCAGGCTAAAGTGGCGTTCCTTATGTCACACCTGGAAGGTGAAGCCCTGGCCTGGATTAACCCCCTGTGGGAGAATGAGGACCCGATGATCACCGACATCCAGGAGTTCCTGCAAGCTTTCCGAAGTACCTTCGATGAGCCCGGACGAACTACCGCAGTGACCTCTTCGCTTCTCCGGCTACGCCAAGGGACCCTGACCGCCGGCCAATACGCCATCCAGTTCCGCACGCTCGCCTCTGAGCTGGGCTGGAACAATGAGGCCTTGACGGCGGCCTTTTGGGAAGGTCTCTCTGGCCGCATCAAAGACGAACTAGCCGGCCGGGACGTTCCCCGCACCTTGGACGCTTTGATTTCCCTGGCCACCCGGATTGACCTCCGTTTTCTGGAGCGTGCCCAGGAGGTAGTCCAGGAGAAGCGACCATCTTGCCACGTCTTGCCCCCACAGAAACCTACTGCACCCTCGTCCCTGCCTTTCCGCAAATCGTCACCAGAACCCATGCAAGTGGACCGCCTGACCCAAGCCAAGCAACGCCGTGCAGAACGACTCGCCCGGGGCCTGTGCTTCTATTGTGGAGACGGGTCACATATGCTTCGAACATGTCCTGAGAAACCTGGTAGACCCCAGGTCCAAGGGATGGTGGGAACCGCCACCCTTGCCACCGGAATCCCTTCAGTCCCAGTTAAACAGACGGTTCAGGTGACGACAGAGGGGACCCGGTTTTCGTCAGAGGCCCACATTGATTCCGGCGCAGCAGGCAACTTTATCCACCAGGCCACGGTAGACAAATACCAGGTCCCTGTCACTCCGCTGAAGAAGCCCCTCTGGTTCGCCTCCGTAGACAGCAAACCGCTCTACGAGCCTGTCCGGTATACCACCGAGCCCGTGAACCTCCAGGTTGGCACTTCGCATACAGAGACCATCGCCTTCTATGTGATCCCGAGGATGGCTCCTGAGCTCCTGTTGGGCCTGCCCTGGCTGAAACTCCATGACCCTGTTATTAGTTGGCGCTCTGGCGCGATTACCCACTGGAGTCCCTTGTGCCACGAAACCTGCTTGCAGCCTGTTCCTCAGCCCCTGGCACTTGACTCAGTCAAGCTGCAGGATCCTGAAGAAGAGACGACGCTATCCAGTGTCGTTCCATCATCCCCAGTCTCTGAGACCTTGATTCCACCATCTTCTGGAGATGAGACTTTGACTCCACCGGCTGCCCAGGATGAGACATTGTCTGATACCCGGTCCGAGACGCCCGATCCGGTCGTCCAAGATTCCAGTCCTGCTTCTGACTGTCCTTCCCTTTCCGTTGCCTCCCTTGCCGCTGACATGGGTTCCCCGATACGGGACATAGTGGCCATGAAAACGGTCCGGGGTAAGCAGTCCTTCCTGGTCGATTGGGTGGATTGCGGTCCTGAGGCCCGGTCCTGGTTGTCCCGGAAGTACGTTGCTGCCTCTCTTCGGTGCGCCTTCATGTCTCGGCCGAGGAGAGGGGGGCTTCAAGGGGGGGGTACTGTCACGCTCCCGTGTCCCAGCACCACTCCTTACCCACTGATCCAGTCCACGTGTCCACCGGTCATGGCTGCCGCTCCCGCTCTTGCTCCCCTGAGTCCTGTTCCTGGTCTCAGGAGTCTGATTCTGACTAATGTTCTGTATAGGACCGGGCCGCGCCCACTCACCTGGTCTTATAGCCCCAGCACTGCTGCAACAGGAAATGACCTGAGGCTGTGCTGAGTATATAAGACTGGCCTCTCCATGTGGGCGGGGCCTGATCATTGCTTGTGTTTCTATGCCTTGTCTTGTGAGCTAGGTGCTCAGGTCTTTGTTCCTGTTTCCTATTACTGCCTTAAAGTACGCTGTGACCTTAGTGACCTGGTCTTGTCTTTGCTTCCTGATACCTGCACCCGTTCCTGCCACGTTAGTGCTCCAGCTACCGTGTACCCTGCCCTCCAGGTGGGGTGCTCGGCCCAGTGGATCCACCTCCTGGGCCTACCAGTCCTCCCTGGCCCTCACATCTGTGCTTACAACAGAACCCTGAGACTATCACAGAGCAGGTGCATTTATACGGAGACTTGATTACACACAGGGGATTATATTTATCATCATCAGTCATTTAGGACAACATTGGATCATTCAAAGATCCTCAATGAACTTCTGGAGTGAGTTTTCTGCACTGAAAGTAAAGGGGCCGAATAATATTGCACGCCCCAATTTTCAGTTTTTTATTTTTTACAAAAGTTTAACATAAGCAATAAATTTTGTTCAACTTCCCAATTGTGTCCAACTTGTTGTGGATTCTTCACCAAAAAATTTAATTTTTTTATCTTTGTTTGAAGCCTGAAATGTGGGAAAAGGTTTAAAAGTTCAAGAGGGCCGAATACTTTCGCAAGACACTGTATCTGTCTTTCAATAGATGTGTTGGAGACATGACTTTCGTGCCACTTACTTTACTTGTTGATTCTTCAACAAAAAATTAAAATGTTTTATCTTTACGTTTGAAGCCTGAAATGTGGGTAAAATTCAAGGGGGACGAATACTTTAGCTAGGCACTGTAGAATGGCCCTTTAAGTCTAGTAGAGTAAAGCTGGTCATACACAGACAGATTTCTCTCCTGATCCCCCATACACATGGGCACTCTGCTGAGCATTCATTTCTTTTTCATTGGCCAGAGCCAATTATCGAGTATCTGCCTGCTACTTTTTATTCCTGAAAACAAAAGGATCGGGCAATGAAATTCACACTATCCTTCTCTCTCCCAACATTATCAATCATATGACACATGGGCGCCCTCAAACACAACAGATTTGGCCAGTTCTCTAGGATATTTCGTAGAGTGGACAATGAATAACCCTGCCCCCCTTGTGTGGTTTATACAGGACAATGAATAATGGAAGAATGACAATCTAGTTACCCGTTACACAATATCCTAGAGATGGTTTTTCGCCAGCAGCTATGCAAAGTTATTCTCCTCTTGTCATGTTCAGAACCTTCTGAGACACCCCACGTTCCGAATTCCGGACAAACATTTCAGTACCGCCGCTGGCTGCCTATTAGTGTTCATAAACCCTACTCTTCAGGTATTCTCAAACATAAAGGAAGCACATTGTTACATCCAATGACCATTGAGGTCAAAACTCTTTCCTCATTGTTCATTCTTCTGTAAAGCTCATCACAGGGATAAGTGTCATGTATGGGAAGTCACCCTGTTTGAAAGAGAATACTCCTACTTGTGATTTGTGAGTTATTTATACAGGTATCATGGGTGTGTTCTGCTCTTGGGAGTCCTCTAGCGAGTCTGGGTCCAGAAGGTCACAACACTTTATTACACGTAGGTCTACAGATTGTGTTTTAGTGAATCTACTCTCTTTTGGTGCTGTAGTGGTTAAGGACTCTTTCCTATCCCTTTGTAGCCTTAATCTAAGGTGCAGCTCCTTGTGACCACTCCCCTTCGCTAGAAAAAGTTATATTTCATACCATCTGGTGCCGGTTATAGAATCTCATTCTTATACTGACCACTTTGGAAGGAGCTAGTGTTACGCCCTGGACCCCAGGGGTCACAGGTAATAACACCCCCACCCCCTGTGAGGACACACACCTTTCACCCGAAAGGGAGACCTGATGCCTCCCTCAGGGCCAGTAGGGCACACCAGGTGGGCGGAGTCAGGCAGAAAGGCACGCCCACCAAGGGGAATACTAGCCTGAGGCAGGAAATACAAACAGTTCAGTTTAGAGAGTGAGAGTGACAGGAAGTGAAAAGGAGAGAAACTGTCAGGGACCCGGGTTGGAGCCTGGGCCCCTTGAAAAACGTCAGGCAGGCAGACGGTGGTGGCCATCTGCAGGAGTACCGGTACAGCAACCGGCGGAACCGTAGGGACCGGGCCAGGGTTGGAGCCTGCCGGCCCTGAACCGGGGAGTCAATTGTGTACCTGAGCACCAGAAACCGAGTACTCAGACCCCGTCCTAGCTTAGAAGCCACTGAGTTTAGGCAGATTGACTGATTGCAGTCTGGACCTCATGGGTTCATCCACACCCAAAGTTCTGAAAGAAGGCAAAAGCCCACCGAGACCGGGTGAGTGCCACCGCCAAGGGCCAAACACCCGAAGGGCCAGCGCCTGCGGGCAACTGAGGGCTCCTCCGACAGCTCCATGCCGGGGAGCGGGCTACCACTGCTCAGGCAGGGGAGCCGAACAAACCACAACCTGAGGTGCATGGGAAAGGGGCCACCATCAACCTCACAGGGGACATGAGCAGCCGGCTGCGGGACCCGACCATACCCGAACTTTGGTTTACCAGTGACTCTGAGTGTGAATTAATCGTGAGTACACCAGTGCCATCCGGGCACGACACTGCACCGCAGCACGGCACCCTGCACCCCAACAACAACACCAGAGCTTCAGTATCTCCAGCGCCCCCCTTTCCCAACGGGCCCCGGGACACACCGCCCCTACCCACGGAGGGGCTAACATCAAGACTGCGGCCGCAACACCGATCCCGGACGAGCCCGCCTTCACTCCAGCCGCAGCGGTGGTGCATCCCATCACCACGACACGTGGGTGGCGTCACGACCCGTAGGACGACAGCGCGGCCCTCCTCGGCTGCGCGCCTCATCCCACCACCACCATCCCACTGCCTCTCCCCTTAACAGAGTGACGTGGCCCCCGGTCCGGAGGCGCTCGTGCCACCGACAACCCGAGCCCGGACCTTGAGCGGCTCGGCCTGAGCAAGCGGAGGAAGCGGCCGGGCTCCTATCAGGGGGGTACACTAGTCCCTGGAAGAAGCCGAGGTGTGGTGGCTATTGCAGCGGTGGTGTTTAGCTGAATTGGCGGAGCCTGGAGTGTTTTCATTTTGTGTCTATGTGGCGCCCTGGACTAGCCAGGTCGTCACAGATAACACTCAAACACCCCCACCCCCACTAGACAGTAACATTAGCCAAACATAAAACCCTGGTTGCCTCCCTCCAGGGTCTGATGTCCACACCAGGTGGGGCGGAGCCAAGTGGTTGGCCCCACCCACTGAGGAGTTCACAGGCCTGGAGGCGGGAAAAGTGACAGTTGAGTGTTGGAGTTTGAAGAGTGAGGAGTAAACACTTGGGTGTCTGGGTTCGTGGCCCAGGCACTGACAGCAAGGTTGGCAGACGGTGGTGGCCGTCTGCAGGAGTGGTGAAGCAACGCGGAACCGTAGGACCGGGGTCGGGCGTTGGCCCGCCGGTACCGACCGGGTAGCAAAGTGAAGCCAGCACACACAGGCAGGGCCATCAGACCCCAACCAGGCTTGGAGCCGCCGACTATAGTCAAATCCGAGTGTGACCGGAACCCCAGGGGTTTCCTAACAGCCAAAGACCCGATAGAAGGCAACCGCCCACACCGTGAGGGTATACAGCTACCGCCTAAGGCTAGAGACCCAAGGGCCAGCGCCTGCGGGCAAACGGGCTCCTCCGGCATCCATACACCGGGGAGCGGACTACCGTTGGGGATCCATAGTAGTCAAACAAGTACATCAAGATGCAGGGAAAGACAGCCGCCATCACCTGTCCGGGGAGAGACACTGCAGCTGGCTGCGGGACCCGTCCATGCAGCCATTTGATTTACCGAGGACTTTGTGCAGCTCTTACAGAGTGAGTACACCCGTGCCATCCGGCACCGTGCCGCGCTGTCCCTGCAACCCTGCACCTCACCAACCCTGTCTCCCCGTCACACCACCGGGCCACGGGACCACCGACCCCTACCCACGGAGAGGAAAAACAACATCCCGCTCCCGGGATCCCCGTCACCAGCAGCGGTGGTGCCCATCTTCACCACAACCCGTGGGTGGCGTCACGGACTAAATCCCCCAAACCAACCACCCCTTTCACTCACGGGCGAGGAGCGCCGCTTGAGTCCTCGGATCCGGCCCACCTCTCGAGCCACCGAGCGGCCGCAGCAGCGCCGGACACGAGCGTTGGCGAGCGACCAGCAGCGGCGGCGTCCTCCCCGCCCGCGACAACTTGGCGTCACGAACAGGATTGAACCCCTCTACTTACCCGTAGAAGTGCGCCTTGTGATCTCCGCCGGCGGTGTCCGGACGAAAATTTTGAAGCGCCGCCATCTTGGCGCGAAAATCTCCCTCTCGAGCGTCTTCTCCGAGCAGGGAAGGCGCAAAAGCAAAGCCCCGCCTCCAACAAACGGAAGTGCTGAAGAGAACCAAGGGGGTGCGGGTGTGTGTCTGCCTAATGTAGCCGAGGCTATAAAAGCGGAAAGGGAAAAATAAAATAAAGAGTTTTTCGTGACGCCACTTGCGGTATGGGGCTATATGGGGAAAGCCGCCGCTGCAAAGTCTCTCATTGCTGGGGCTGGTGGTATTCAGCAGCTTAGATGTTATGGCTCTCCGCAAGTAGAACTAGGCCCCAGGGGAGGATGATGGTGGTTGTGGTATATTGATGCAGAGGTGTAGGAAGAATTCAGACAACATAGGGGCTGCGGTTTAACTTGTGCTTTACTCACTGGTTTGGAGTTGCTGCAACCCGAATGGTGCTAGTCTCTACCAATCCAGTATTCCCTTTGTTCCAGTGACAGTGTAGTGACCTGGTGAGCCTTACTTCCATGCACCCGTTTGTAGTTGGTGAATCTCCGTGGCCTGGAGCGTTTTGGGGTCCCCTCTGGTTGTCACAGTCCTGGTCCGCATGGCAGGCAGCTTGAACCTCTCTTGGGTTGAACCTCTGTCCCCGTTTCCAAGTTCCCTCCTTGCTGCTGTGCCCCGGACACTAACGTGGGTAAGGTCCTTGATGGTCCCTTCACAGGGCAGATTCTTATCAGGTAAGCCTGAAGCGTATTTCTGAACTAGGGCTCTGCACCCTGCCGGCGCTCGGTCCAGTGAGTATGTGGCGCCCTGGAGTAGCCAGGTCATCACAGGTACTACAACACGACACCCCCACCCCGAGACAGGCACATCAGTCAGACATAAAATCCTTGTTGCCTCCCTCCAGGGGCTGATGTCCACACCAGGTGGGGTTGTGACGCCCTGGGCAAGCCGGGGGTCACAGGTCATCACACCACCACACCCTACATCCCAGTTAGGAACACCAAAGCTACTAAAATCCTTGTTGCCTTCCTCCAGGGGCTGATGTTCACACCAGGGGGTGGGCCAGGCGGTTGGCTCCGCCCACCGAGGAGTACACAGCCCTGGAGGCGGGAAGAACCAGCAGTCAGCTCAGGGAAGAGCTTGAGTAAACAGTGAAGTGGTGGAGGAGCTAAGTGAAGTGAAAGTGAAGTGGTAGTGGAGCAAAGAAGAAAAGGAGCAAAAGTGAGCGTAGAAAGACCTGAAGTTAGTCCAGCTAAGTGCAGGACAGGTCAGCAAGGTCAGCAACAGCGGTGATCATCTGGAGGGGGACTGCTCGGAGGTTGCTGGAAGGACCGCGGATGGGTAGTGGCCCGGCGGTCTGGAGCAGTATACGACGGACAGTCAGCACCAGGGCAGGGGCCTCTCGGACCCCGGCAAGGCTAGGAGTCGCCATAATTTGCCGAATCCGTCAGTGAAGGGGACGTCGATCCCCCAACAACCAAGTCCCGACTGAAGGCAAAAATCCAACCATTAAGGAGGAACACCGCCACCGCCAGGGCACTAGTTCCTCAGGGCCAGCGTCTGCGGGCAAAGTAGGGCTCCTCCGGCCCATATCCAAGCCGGGGAGCGGGTTACCGGTGGGAACCCATCGCTACCAACAGAGAAACACTAGGTGCAGGTCAAAGGGACATCACCGTTACCTACTGGGAGAGCAAGTGCAGCCGTCCGTGGGAACCGTCTTTCCAGCCGTGTGGTTTACCGCAAAACTGTGTCAACGTCTCAGGCTGAGTGAGTACCACAGTGCCGCAAGGCACAGCGCTGCCCCCCGCGTCCCTGCGCCCACCAGGCCCTGCACCTTCCACACCATCACTGGGCCCCGGGATCACCAACCCCTACCCACGGAGGGGCAACACAACACCTGGCTGCTCCGCATCACCACTCCCGGGATCCCCATATTGAGCAGCGGTGGTGCTACAAATCACCACAACCGTGGGTGGCGTCACGGACAATAAACAATCCCCACACCCAACAACCCCCTTTCACTCACGGGCGAGTAGCGCCGCTAGAGTCCCCGGGATCCGGCCCACCGCTCGAGCCACCGAGCAGCAGCAGGCCGCAGCAGCCGCGGCAGCCGGAGCCGAGCAGCGGTGGGAGAGCACGGCGTCCCCTCCTCCGCCCGCGACAACTTGGCATCACGAACAGGATCTTACCGCTCTGCCGTTGGGTAGAGGTGCGCCTTGTGACCGCCGGAGGTATCCGGCTGAAAATTTCCAGAAGTCGCCATCTTTGGCGCGAAAAGTTCCCGCTTGAGCGTCTTCTCGAGTAGCAGAGGCGCGAAGGCCAAAACTCCGCCCCAATAGAGGAGTGGCCGGAAAGAAGCTAAGGGGGATGGAAACAAGATGTCTGCGCCCGACGGAGCCGCTGGAGGAGCGGTGGTCGCAGCCGCAGTGGCACCCGCGGATGGGAATGGGCCTGCCCAGGTCCCGGCCGCACTGGCGGGAGGTGCCGCGGCCCCCGCGCTCGCTCCGGTCATGCCGCTCTCCTTGCCCTATGCGCCCGGAGCTGCCTGGCTACCGCAGTATGACGGGAAACCGGATGCCTTACAGGCCTTCCGGAAAAAGCTTAACCCGTTGCTAGAGCTGTACCCCCTGACTGATAAGCAACGTGCAGCGATAGTGCTAGGCCAGTTAACCGGTGCGGCTGATCAGGAGGCGGAGACCTGGGCCGAGGGGGACCAGCTCTCTGTAGCCACCATCTTTGAGAAGCTACAAACTGCCTTCGAGACCCAGACTGAAGCTGAGCTGAGGATGCAGTTTTACCAGTGCCGGCAACGGGCTGTGGATAGCATTCGGGACTATGCTTTACGTTTGCAAACCGCCCTCCGCACGCTGAAGCGGGTGAATCCTATTAATGAGGCGGATAGCAACAAGATGTTAGTAGAGCAATTTGCGCAGGGGATGAGGTCCCCTGAGGATCGTAAACAACTCCGGCTGTGGGCCCTGGAACACCCTGATGTGGACTTTGCTGTGTTAAAGGAACGGGCCATTAAAGCACTACAGCCCCCAGCCTGAGAAGCCCTGGAGCCAGCCCCGTGGCCCATCGAGACAGCTCCCATGGTGGTGGCCCCTGCTCTACCAACCGCTCCAACGCCTGCAGCCCCAAGCAGCACTATGGAGGAACTGGCAGCCCAGGTCCGTCGCATGGACGGAGACCTCGCCAAGATTCTTGCTGCACTCCAACCGTTGACCAGATCTCAGCCTTCAACACCGATACAGCTTGCCGACAGCCCTGAAGATGTCCCCTGGATGCAGCGGAGAAGTAATACCAATCCGCGGAGCAGGCCTCCCATCTGCTACAAGTGCCGTAAGCCTGGGCACTACATCAGAGAGTGCCCGTTAAACGAGCAACCCCTGGGGCCCCGGGCCAACCCTCAGGAGTAGAACCTTGTGGCCCTTCGGACTGGCGGGACCGGTATATTGGGGCCTGACCCATCATTGCCGTGGTTGTGGACGGCATACCGGTGATGGCTCTCTTGGACACTGGATCCCAGGTAACTAACATACCATATACGTTGTACCAGCGGTATTGGGGGATAGACGAGCTGGCACCCCCAGATACTAGTATAACGCTAATTGCTGCCAATGGACTCCCATTGACCCAAGTGGGGTATAAACAGGTGGCTATGACGGTAGGTAAAGCTGAACTGCAACACCAGGGTATGATTGTGATCATGAATGAACCCAGTGATCATAACCCGAAGATAGCGCTAGGAACCAATGTGATGGAGCACTGTATGGGTGATGTGTTGACCCTACTGCAGCAGCTGGCCGCCACGGCGGCGGGGAGCCGACAGAGAGCTGTGCAGCGAGAGATCCGAGCCTTGATGTACCGCCAGCATGTAAACTCAACAGGAGGAGAGATTGGTGGAGTGAGAGTGATGGATGTGGCCCCGTTGCTTGTGCCCCCTAGGAGTGAGATGATGATCTGGTGTAGAGCAGCGGTAGGGCCTCAGGGGCGTGACTACCCTGCCATGATGGAGCCCATACCCTCTGAGCACTGGCCCACGGTAATGGCCGCCCGAGGGGTGGTAGACGTGAAGAAGGGGAGAGTGCCCGTGAGGGTGTTGAACTGTGGGGAGGAAGAAGTCAGGCTTCCCCGGTATGCCACCATTGCCAAGCTACTCACCTTAGATCCCCACACCATCCATGAAGCCAGTCCCTCCGTCTCCCCACCTACTACCAGCACTTCCCCGCTGCAAGGGGAGGTAGGTGAGTGGCACCAGCAGCTACACGTGGGCACTGATGATACCCCTACACATCACAAAGCAGGGGTATACAGGGTGGTGCGGGAGTACGAACAGGTTTTCAGCAAACACCCACTAGACTTCGGGCAGATCAAGGGGGTTCAACACCATATCCCCACCGGGGAACATCCCCCTATCAAAGAGAGGTACAGGCCTATTCCCCCTGCACATTATCAGTGTGCCAAAGATATGTTGAGGAATATGAAGGAGGCAGGGGTTATCCGGGACAGCTGTAGTCCCTGGGCCGCTCCGTTGGTACTGGTCAAGAAGAAGGATGGTACCATGCGGATGTGTGTGGACTACCGGAAGATTAATCAGATAACCCATAAAGCTGCCTACCCACTGCCCCGGATTGAAGAGTCTTTGGCCGCGCTGAGAACTGCAAATTACTTCTCTACCCTTGACCTCACCAGTGGGTACTGGCAAGTGGCCGTGGCCCCGGAAGATCGGGAGAAAACCGCCTTCACCACCCCGTTGGGGCTCTGTGAGTTTAACCCTTTAGTGACGGAGCTAATTTTCACCTTAATGACCAGACCAAATTTTGCAATTCTGACCAGTGTCACTTCATGAGGTTATAACTCTGGAACGCTTCAACGGATCCCGGTGATTCTGAGATTGTTTTTTCGTCACATATTGGACTTCATGTTAGTACCAAATTTAGGACAATATTTTTTGCGTTTATTTATGAAAAAAATTGAATATTGGCAAAAATTTTGAAAATTTAGCAATTTTCAACTTTTGAATTTTTATACCGTTAAACCAGAGATTTCTGTGACACAAAATAGTTAATAAATAACATTTCCCACTTGTCTACTTTACATCAGCACAATTTTGGAAACAAATTTTTTTTTTGTTAGGAAGTTAGAGGGGTTCAAAGTTTATCAGCAATTTCTCATTTTTACATCAAAATTTACAAAACCATTTTTTTAGGGACCACATCACATTTGAAGTGACTTCAATAGGCCTAGATGACAGAAAATACCCAAAAGTGACACCATTCTAAAAACTGCACCCCCCAAAGTACTCAAAACCACATTCAAGAAGTTTATTAACCCTTCAGGTGCTTCACATGAACAAAAGCAATGTGGAATGAAAAAAAGCAAAAATTAAATTTTACCTAAAAATGTTGCTCTAACCCAAATTTATTCACTTTTAGAAGAAATAACACAACAAAATGGACCCCAAAACTTGTTCCCCACTTTCTTATGAGCGCGCTGATACCCCACATGTGGTCAGAAACCTCTGTTTGGACAAATGGGAGAGCTCGGAACAGAAGGAGCAATATTTGAATTTTGGAAAGCAAATTTGGCTGAAATAGATTGCGGGCACCATGTTGCATTTACAGGTCCGCTAAGGTACCTAAATAGAAGAAACCCCTCACACGTGACACCATTTTGGAAACTAGACCCCTCAAGGCTTCTATCTAGGGGTATAGTGAGCATTTTAGATCCACAGGTACTTCACAGATTTTGTTAACGTTACGTTGTCATATTGAAAATTTTAATAATTTTCTCAAAAATGTTGCTTTAGCATCAATTTTCTCACTTTTTCAAGAAGTAATTCCAAAAATTTGACCTCAAGGTTTGTTAACCACTTTTTTATGAGCGCGGCGATACCTCACTTGTGGTCTGAAACCTTTGTTTGGACAAATGGGAGGGCTTGGAACGAAAGGAGCAATATTTGAATTTTGGAAAGGAAATTTGGCTGAAAAAGATTGCAGGCACCATGTCGCATTTGGAGGTCCCCTATGGTACCTAAACAGCAGAAACCCCGCACAAGTGACCCCATTTTGGAAACTAGGCCCCTCAAGGAATTTATCTAGATGTTTGGTGAGTACCCTGAACCCCCAGGTGCTTCACAGAAGTTTATAACGTTGAGCCATGAAAAAAAAAAAATAAAATTTTACCACAAAATTGTTATTTCAACCAGGTAGCTTTTTTTTTTACAAGAGTAAAAGGAAAAAATTCAGCATAACATTTATTGTGCAATTTCTCCTGAGTTTGGCGATACCTTATATGTGGTGGAAATCAACTGTTTGGGCGCATGGCAGGGCTCGGAAGGGAAGGAGTGCCATTTGACTGCAAAATTGGCTGGAATCAATAGCGGACGCCAGGTTGCATTTGGAGAGCCCCTGAGGTGCCTAAACAGTGGCCGTCCCCCACAAGTGACTCCATTCTGGAAACAAGACACCTCAAGGCTTTTATCTAGGTGTATATTGAGCAGTTTGAATCCACGAGTACTTCACAGAATTTGATAAGCTTAGGTTGCCATATTGAAAATTTTCATTTTTTTCACAAAAATGTTGCTTTAGCATCAAATTTCTCACTTTTTCAAGAGACAACAACAAACCATGGACCCCACAGGTTGTTATCCAATGTCTTATGAGCACAGGGATACCCCACATGGGGCCAAAAACCTCTGTTTGGATAAATGGGAGGGCTTGGAATGGAGGGAGCACCATTTGAATTCTGGAAAAGTTAAAATAAATTGCGGGCACCATGTCACATTTGCAGGGCCCCTTGGGTACCTATACAGCAGAAACCCCCCACAAGTGACCCCATTTTGGAAACTGGATTTTATTCAGGAGTATAGTAAGCATTTTGAATCCACAGGTACTTCACAAAAATGTTGCTGTAGCAACAAATGTCTCACTTTTAGGCTATGTGGCCATGATCCAGCGACACGGCGTCCAGTACACAGTGCCAGCCTTCCTGCAGAGATGTGAGTGTTGTCCACGGGAGAACGCAGCTGACCATGCCCAGGATTTGGGTTCAGGCCGCTGTGGAGCTCTATGCTACCTGCAGAGAACACTCTTGTCTCCGCAGCATAAATTGACATGCTGAGGCTCAGGAAGCTGCGCCACAGGTCAGTGTTTGCTGCGGAGAAAAGAAGCACATTGGGTACGGGATTTCTAAAAATCCTTCCACTGTGCTTCTACTGCACAATGCAGCGCTATGGACGCAGGGAAAACACTCTGCGCCCAAAACGCTGCAAATCCCGATTGTGGGCGCACAGCCTAAAATGCTACAATGGATGAATGGATAGATGTCAAACATATATAACGTCCCACCCCCTGCATATTCTAAGCTGGCGCCCTTTAGTGCCTTTCATGTTGCAGTAAAGGGTGCCTAGCCTTGTATTTAGCCCCCCAAAAAATTAATAATTAAAATAAACGACGTGGGGTCCCCCCTATTTTTGATAGCCAGCTAGGGTAAAGCAGACAGCTGTAGCCTGCAAACCACAGCTGACAGCTTCACCTTGGCTGGTGATCAATTTGGAGGCCTCCCCAGGCGTTTTTTTAAAAAAAAAAAAAACGTGGGGTCCCCCCAAATTTGATCACCAGCCAAGGTGAAGCGGACAGCTGGGGTCTGGTATTCTCAGGGTGGGAAGAGCCATGGTTATTGGACTCTTCCCAGCCTAAAAATAGCAGGCCGCAGCCGCCCCAGAAGTGGCGCATCCATTAGATGCGCCAATCCTGGCGCTTCGCCCCAGCTCATCCCGCGCCCTGGTGCGGTGGCAGACGGGGTAATATATGGGGTTGATACCAGCTGTAATGTCACCTGGCATCAAGCCCTGGGGTTAGTGATGTCACGGCATCTGAACAGATACCCGACATTACTAACCCAGTCAAGTAATAGAAAAAAAAAGACAAAAAAAAAATTTATTTGAAAAAAAAACTCCCCGAAACATTCCTCTTTTACCAATTTATTGAAAATAAAGAAATTCCGGTCGCTGTAATCCATTTTGGAGGTCCCTCGGCGACTCTGGACCTTCTAGAATATGGGGGGCACGTTCAGGGAACGTATCCCCCATTTTCTGGAAGAGCAAGCTCTCCATGAGCAGTGTGGGTGCAGTAATCTGAGAATACTGCACTCACACTGCCCCGGTCCAACCTAGGGCAGAGTGACCTGCAGTAACCTCATTCCAGAATATGAGGGGCACGCTCACAGAACGTACCCCCCATTTTCTGGAACAGCAGTCTCTCCATGTGAGGAGTGTGACTGCAGATTACCGCACTCACCCTCCCCCGGTCCACAGTGGAGCCTGTGCAGCAGCGACGTCAGGGTCCCTGCTTGCAGGGATCCAGCTGACAGCCGCTGTCTGCGCATGCGCCGCCAGCATTGAAGAAGAAGAAGAAGAAGGAGGCGGCGATCGCGGGCCCGGAGCACCAGCAGACAGGTAACGTATGACCGGGGGCTGGGGGGGGGTGACGGGGGGTGACCTAGCGGGACCTGGGGACACCTTTCTGTCGCATGTGACGTGTCACATGCGGCAGAAAGAGCAGAATGAATGCGGCCGCGCGGCGCCGCCATCTTCCACGCTACGGAGGGGGGAGGGGGGAGGCGGCTCTGGAGACCGGAGGGGGCTCCGGGGACCAGAGATCTCCGGTGTACCGGAGGAGGGGTCAGGGGGAGGACATTTCCCTCCGATCTGAAATGTTTGATCATTTCAGATCGGAGGGAAATGACTGCAGAGCCGGCGGCGGCTGCAGTTTTCTGTGCGCTTCGGCGCCATTTTGGATGTCCGGTGGGGGTAGGGGTGGGGGTGGGGGGGACTCTCCGGTACCGGGGGCTTTGGGGGCACTAGGGGTTTAGATTTCTTTATCATCTGACATGTTTGATCATGTCAGATGAAAAAGAAATCAGTTTTACCGGCCATTTCTTTTTTTTTCATGTGTTCGTCGGTATACAGTGTATACCGCCGATCACATGATCGGGGTCCAAAAAAAACACCCCGATTCATAATCTGGGGGGTCTCAGCTACCCCCGGTAGCTGAAACCCCCGAGATTTTCGGTCGCTGGGGGGCGCTACAGGGTAGCGGCGGAACAGAATAAGTACCCTGTTTTGCCGCCGCTTTAAGTCGTACGGCCGTCGTTATGAGGTTAATAGTATGCCGTTCGGGCTGTGCAATGCCCCAGGAACCTTCCAACGGCTGATGGAGTACTGTCTGGGACACCTCAACTTCGAGACCGTCCTATTGTACTTGGATGATGTGATTGTTTACTCCCAGACGTATGAAGCCCATCTGGAGCACCTGGCCGAAGTGTTTGCGTCCCTTGCCAAATACGGGATGAAGTTGAAGCCGTCTAAGTGCCACCTGCTGAAACCCAGAGTGCAGTACCTGGGGCACGTGGTGAGTGCAGAAGGTGTTGCCCCTGACCCTGAGAAGATCACTGCCATCCAGGGCTGGCCAAGACCAACCACCGTGAGGGAAGTAAGGCAGTTTCTGGGTCTGGTGGGGTACTACCGGCGCTTTATCAAAGGGTACACGAAGATGGCTGCCCCCATGCAAGATCTCCTCGTGGGACAGACCAAAGGTGGTAGACCCATCGGAGCCCCACTGGTGTGGGAAGAAAAGCATGAGGAATCCTTCTGCCAGCTGAAAGCGGCCTTGACCGGAGAAGAGGTCCTGGCGTATCCCGACTATGGCTGCCCGTTCATCCTCTACACAGACGCCAGCAATGTGGGGCTAGGAGCAGTCCTGTCCTAGGTCCAGGATGGGAAAGAGAAAGTGATTGCTTATGCTAGCCGGAAGCTTAGGCCAACTGAAAGGAATCTGGAGAATTACAGCTCCTTCAAGCTCGAGCTTCTGGCATTGGTATGGGCTATCACGGAGAGATTCCGTCACTACTTGGCCGCAGCAAAATTCACCGCTTTCACGGACAATAATCCGTTGACTCACCTGGATACGGCCAAGTTGGGCGCGTTGGAGCAGCGGTGGGTGGCCCGGCTAGCCAACTATGACTTCACCATCAAGTACCGTGCTGGTCGTGTCAACATTAATGCTGATGCACTCTCCCGAATGCCCCATTTGTCAGAAGAAGGGTGCGAGGATGATGACCTCGAGGAGATCGAGTTGCCTGCATTTCACCGGCCCTCAACCGAGAGGATACAGGTACACCAACAACGGGTGGACTTGGACCCACGGCCCAGTCAAGAGTGGCAGGAAGCTCAAAACCAGGCGCCGGCTGTCCGCCTCGTCAAGACCCTGGTGGAACAAGGTGCTGTTGGGATAGACCCTGCCGCCCCGGCTGAAGCCCAGCGCTTGTGGAAAGAACGGAAGCGGCTGTATCTACATCAAGGGAAGCTGTACCGTGAGCTGATCAACCCGAAGACTCATGAGAAAATCTGCCAGTTGGTTATTCCCCAAGCTGATGTGGCTACTGTTTTGCAGGCATACCATGATGGTGCCGGGCACTTCGGGTGGAAAAAGCTGGAGATGCTGTTGAGAGAGCGGTTCTACTGGAGTGGGATGCGGGAGTCGGTAGAAGCCTGGTGCCGGGAGTGTGGCCCTTGCACGCTGAGGAGGAAGGACGAGACCAGCCAGAGGGCACCCCTGCACCCAATCATCACACATCAGCCGCTGGAACTGGTCGCCCTAGACCATGTCAAGCTCACCCCCAGCCGAAGTGGGTACGCCTACGCGTTGACCATCGTAGACCACTATTCAAGATTCATGGTGGTTGTCCCCGTCAAGGACCTAACTGGCAGAACTGCTGCTCGAGCGTTCCAGGCTTATTTCTGCCGCCCACATGGATATCCAGAAAAAGTGCTTACTGACCAAGGCCCGGCTTTTGAGGCGGAGGTGTTCCACGAGTTTTGCCAGTTGTACGGCTGTAAGAAGATCCGGACCACCCCTTACCATGCCCCGACCAACGGCATGTGTGAGAAGATGAACCACTTGGTCCTGGGACTCCTCAAGACGTTACCGCTGGAAGAGCGAAACCTGTGGCCGGAGAAGCTACCTGACTTGGTCGATATGTACAACAATATCCCGTCCAGCTCGACAAAGTTGCACCCCAGCATACCTTAATGAGGGCTCGTCCCGGCCGCCTGCCGGTGGACCTGGAAATAGGGTTGGAGTCCCCGGAAGCACTCCCTTCGACAGCTGAATGGGAAAACTCTGGCGGGAGAGCACAATACCGGCAGATTCAGGAATATGTGGAGAAGAAACCTAAGTCGAAGTCGAGAACAGCAAGAGCAACGATTCAACCAGAAAGCGTCTGCTGGGGCCCTTTCCAGCCAGGAGATGTGGTGTTAAAGCGGAAGAGGAAGACCCACAAGCTGGATGATCAATGGGAACCAATCCCCTACGTCATACAAACCCACAGGGTGGGAAGATGGGAAGGCCTACCAGATCAGTCATGACCAAGGGGCACTTTGGCCACGGTTTCCCGGGACCATCTGAAAAGGTGCCCACCAGCACTGAGGGCAACGGCTGACGTACCAGTTCCTCCACCAGCAGAGAAGGCAAAAGAGGTGATCCACACGGTGATGGGTGACTTCCCAGCAGACTGGCCTACCACCAGAACGGCGCGGTGATTCTTCCAGTGATATTATTCCCACAACCTGTGGATGAAGAAGTGGCGGAAGTGGTCGACCGTGAGCCCAGAACCAGTGCCAGTGCCCAGGGATGAACCTGTACCCAGCTCCCCTATGCCTCCGCCTGCCCCACCACGATAGAAGGGAGGAGGAACCGGTTTGTTCCCTCTGCCCCACTGCATAGCCCCAACTGACACCGGACCCCGAAGGTCCACCCGTCCCAACCTAGGTAGACCCCCACTTAGGTACAGGGGAGACTGTCCTTTAAAGAGGGGGGTCAGGAAGTCTGTGTGAGTTCACGTTTAAAAGTGTTTGAAAGTTTAAAATAATGATAAGCCAAATGATTACCGTGTACTTCACCTGATTAACAGTGATTGAACCGGCCGGAGCCGGCACCGTTGTCCCCCGTGGGGACCGTTTAAAAAGTTTAGCATGGGGAACTATCCATGGACAAGCCCGTGAACTTGCAGGGCAACCACAAACGTTAAGTGGCTTGTAAATATGTTGTTTTACCGTACCGTTTTCCGCAGTTGCCGCCTCCGGAGAGGCAGGTTTGGAGGGGAGGGCCCTAAGCAGAGCAGGCTGGGGCCCAGCCACCCAAAGGAACCGGTGGCTACCCTCTGGAGGGGAAGGGACAGATCCCGCTCGGGGTAACTGGTGCTGGGACTGTGGGTCAAGGGTTGCTGCCTGGGCTTTAGGGGCAGCATCAGGGCCAGGTTGCTTGGGTGGGAGAGAGCGGAAACCGTACCAGTAAAACCGTTTAGTAACATTTAAGAAAAGTGCCTCCCGTTGTGGGATGATGTTATGCTTTACATGTTATCTTTTTACATTTTCAGAAAATAAAACCGGTGTTGGACGGGCAGCCCGCGGACGGTCTGCATTTTGCTAAGGGGGAATGTGACGCCCCTGGGCAAGCCAGGGGTCACAGGTCATCACACCACCACACCCTACATCCCAGTTAGGAACACCAAAGCTACTAAAATCCTTGTTGCCTTCCTCCAGGGGCTGATGTTCACACCAGGGGATGGGCCAGGCGGTTGGCTCCGCCCACCGAGGAGTACACAGCCCTGGAGGCGGGAAGAACCAGCAGTCAGCTCAGGGAAGAGCTTGAGTAAACAGTGAAGTGGTGGAGGAGCTAAGTGAAGTGAAAGTGAAGTGGTAGTGGAGCCAAAGAAGAAAAGGAGCAAAAGTGAGCTTAGAAAGACCTGAAGTTAGTCCAGCTAAGTGCAGGACAGGTCAGCAAGGTCAGCTACAGCGGTGATCGTCTGGAGGGGGACTGCTCGGAGGTTGCTGGAAGGACCGCGGACGGGTAGTGGCCCGGCGGTCTGGAGCAGTATACGAAGGACAGTCAGCACCAGGGCAGGGGCCTCTCGGACCCCGGCAAGGCTAGGAGTCGCCATAATTTGCCGAATCCGTCAGTGAAGGGGACGTCGATCCCCCAACAACCAAGTCCCGACTGAAGGCAAAAGTCCGACCATTAAGGAGGAACACCGCCACCGCCAGGGCACCAGTTCCTCAGGGCCAGCGTCTGCGGGCAAAGTAGGGCTCCTCCGGCCCATATCCAAGCCGGGGAGCGGGTTACCGGTGGTAACCCATCGCTACCAACAGAGAAACACTAGGTGCAGGTCAAAGGGACATCACCGTTACCTACTGGGAGAGCAAGTGCAGCCGTCCGTGGGAACCGTCTTTCCAGCCGTGTGGTTTACCGCAAAACTGTGTCAACGTCTCAGGCTGAGTGAGTACCACAGTGCCGCAAGGCACAGCGCTGCCCCCCGCGTCCCTGCGCCCACCAGGCCCTGCACCTTCCACACCATCACTGGGCCCCGGGATCACCAACCCCTACCCACGGAGGGGCAACACAACACCTGGCTGCTCTGCATCACCACTCCCGGGATCCCCATATTGAGCAGAGGTGGTGCTACAAATCACCACAACCGTGGGTGGCGTCACAGACAATAAACAATCCCCACACCCAACAACCCCCTTTCACTCACGGGCGAGGAGCGCCGCTAGAGTCCCCGGGATCCGGCCCACCGCTCGAGCCACCGAGCAGCAGCAGGCCGCAGCAGCCGCGGCAGCCGGACCCGAGCAGCGGTGGGAGAGCGCGGCGTCCCCTCCTCCGCCCGCGACAGGGTGGAGCCAGGCGGTTGGCCCCACCCACTGAGGAGTTCACAGTCCTGGATGCGGGAAAAGAAAGTCAGATCACTGGAGGAAAGTGAAGGAGAAGGAGGAAGGAGTAGTGTAGGAGCACACTGACAGTGTCCGGGTACGTGGCCCGGGCACTAAGAGCAAGGTTGGCAGACGGTGTTGGCCGTCTGCAGGAGAGGCAGATCAACGCGGAACCGTAGGACCGGGGACGGGTGGTGGCCCGCTGATACCGAATCGGGAAGCGAAGTGAAGCCAGCACAAACTGGCAGGGCCTGCGGACCCCGACCAGGCTTGAAGTCGCCGTTAATAAGGTCGAATCCGTCAGTGACCGGAACCCCAGGGGTTTCCTAACAGCCAAGACCCGATTGAAGGCAACCGTCCAACCAACAAAAGGAAATACAGCTACCGCCACAGCTAGAGTTCCAAGGGCCAGAGCCTGCGGGCAAAAGGGCTCCTCCAGCGGGTTACCGGTGGGAAGCCATCGGGACCGCGAACATCCAGAAAAGGTGCAGGGAAAGGCAGCCACCACTAACCGTCCGTGAGAAGTCACAGCAAACCGGCTGCGGGACCCGTCCATCCAGACGGTTTGGTTTACCAGAGACTTTGCGTACATTTGTGGCTGAGTGAGTACAACTGTGCCTTCCGGCACCGCGCTGCGCAGTCCCCGCGACCCTGCACCTTGCCAGCCCTGCCTCCCCATCACCTCACCGGGCCCCGGGGACCACCAACTCCTACCCACAGAAGGGGGAAACAACATCCCAGCTGCTCCTTACCATCGCTCCCGGGATCCCCGTCAATAGCAGCGGTGGTGCCCAACCTCACCACAACCCGTGGGTGGCGTCACGGACCAAATCCCCAAACCAAACTACCCCCTTTCACTCACGGGCGAGGAGCGCCGCTCGAGTCCCCGGATCCGGCCCACCGCTCGAGCCACCGATCAGCAGCAGCAGCGCCGGACCTGAGCGTGGTGAGCGCAGCGTCCCGCCGCCCGCGACAAGTACTCACACCATACTCTCCCCGGCAATCGTGCTCCTTTTTCTCAGTCACTTTACACTTTCCGTCTGTGTACTGACTTCTGACTGAACGTTTTACTGACTTCACGTCTTCCGACTTACTGTCTGACAAGATGTCCGTCTCCCATCACTTCACTGAGTTGCCCCTCCTCCTCCCGGGTTTCTGACTAGTGGATTGGATGACTCCCAACCAATAGGTGGTCATCCATCAGTTCCGTCTCTAGCCTGTCACCCAGTCTGGGGAAAAAGGGCATGGATTTGTGTGTGTTGTTTTACCAGCACTGGTCTTCCAGGAATCCTGGGTTAGTTGTAGTACCCTGTGGCACCTGACACTCAGGGGCGCCACACGCTTCTTCAAACAAAATCAGCAGGGCTATTTTTTTGTGTTTTTTAGTAGTTAATATATTGCTATGTAAGAGGTGCTGTCAAAATGTGACTGTTGGATAATGAAGGACAGGGGCACCTACGCTGTCCTTCATGTTAGGGGGCTCTGGCTATCCCTAACCTCAGGGTTTCTCCTGATGGTAGAGATTCCCAAGTCCCGTGCCTGGCTATGCTCTTAACCAGATCTAATCTGATTCCCCTCTCCCACCAGGAAAGGAAGGGGCAGAAGTGAGATTGAACACAGATAAAAACAAACAAGGGAAACCAAAACTTGGACACACTGTACACACACAGGAATAGACAATAAGAAGCTCAAGAGAAAATCAAGAGCAGGAAGATAGCAACAAATAACAACAAGGGTTAACTCCACAACCGCACTCAGCAACAACTACCACAGTCACCAGATCATCTGGATAACAACACCTCATCAGACCAGCTAAGATAAACTATAGCTGGCATAGAAGTAAGAGTCTAGCCAGCATATATAGGAGGAAAGCAGATGTAATTGGTTCCCCCACAACATGTGATCAAAGGATTTAATATTGGTCACTCCCCAACCTTTTTGAAAGCGCCAGGACACCACTATAATGCTGTGAACAACAGAGAAAGAGTGGTACGATTCCAAATTCAATAAAATATAAACTTTATTAATTGTACATTAAAATAATATAGCAAGGAGTCCTAAATGGGATTAACAGAACTGCATGCGAATTAGTTCACACTCATTATGGTCAAGGTCTTACTGTATAATGCACTTAGTACAGAGTATTACAAAAAGTCATATGCAGTTTTAATCACATAGTACATACATGTATGGCAAAATTACAAACATGGTGTGTATATATAATTAGTAATTAAACATGTATTAGGCACATTAATGTGACTAAATATTACATACATCATGCAGTATCATGTAACCAAAGGTCACTACTTCCTAATGTTGTTCCCTAGTGACTAACACCCAGCCATGTGCCATCTGCATCTAAGTGTTTTTGGTATAGATAATAAAGGCCCTGTATATATCGCGGGCGGCGGGGCGCTGCGCTCACCACGCTCGGGTCCGGCGCTGCTGCTCGGTGGCTCGAGCGGTGGGCCGGATCCGGGGACTCAAGCGGCGCTCCTCGCCCGTGAGTGAAAGGGGTGGTTTGTTGGTGTTTGGAATGTCGGTTTGTGACGCCACCCATGGTGTGTGATGAGGTTGGGGCACCACCGCTGCTCTGTACGGGGATCCCGGGAGCGATGACAGGGAGCAGCTGGGATGTTTTTCCTCCCCTCCGTGGGTAGGGGGATTTTGGTAGTCCTGGGGCCCGGAGTTGTTGTCTGTAAGGTGGATTGCGGGGCTTGGCGAGGTGCAGGGTCGCGGGGACGGCAGCGCAGTGCCAGCCGGCACTGTGGTACTTACTCAACCAGTAACGCACACGGAGTCTCTGGTAAAACAAACGGCTGGATGGACGAGTCCCACAGACGGCTGCGACGGTCACTCCCGGTAGGTTGGCGGTAACTGTCTCTCCCTGCACTGGTGTTATGTTCTCGGCCCCGATGGCTTCCCACCGGTAACTCGCTCCCCAGCGGTATGTTTGCCGGAGGAGCCCCTTTTGCCCGCGGGCGCTGGCCCTGGGAACTCTAGCTGTGGCGGTAGCTGTATTTCCCTTCACGGTTGAGCGGTTGCCTTTAGTCGGGTCTTTACTGCTGGGAAACCCCGGAGGTTCCCGTCGCTGACGGATTTGATTGGTTTAACGGCGACTCCAAGCCTGGTTGGGGTCCGTAGGCCCTGCCGGATGGTGCTGGCTTCTCTTGGCTCCCTGATCCAGTACCAGCAAGCTACCGCCCATCCCCGGTCCTTACGGTTGTGCATCAATTGACCTCTCCTGCAGACAGTCACCACCGTCTGCCAACCTTGCTCTCCGGTGCCCGGGCCACGTACCCGGACACGGTCAGTCTGCTCCTCTACTACTACTTCCCTCCTTCCTCTCTCAACTCCACTTCACTCTCCTCTCTTCCCTTTTCCTGCCTCCAGGACTGTGAACTCCTCGGTGGGTGGAGTCAACCGCCTGGCTCTGCCCCACCTGGTGTGGACATCAGCCCCTGGAGGGAGGCAACAAGGATTTGTGTCTGACTTAGATGTTCCTAACCGGGGTGTGGGGTGTGTTGTTGCAGTACCAGCCGACATATCTGATCCTGGTAACGTCGGCAGACCCCTGCCACGCGGGCTCTGATCCATGCCGCTGTTCCGGGCACCAACTCCGGGACCTCTGCGCGGTTGGGTGGGAAGGACATGCCGGCAGTGGTTTCTTCCAGGAACCGGAATCTGGCCGCAGAGTCCTGGCGTCTCTGCTTTTATAACCGCGGGCTACATGCGGCCAGACGCCATCCGTGCCCCCTTGGTTTCTTTCCGGCACCTCCTCTTCAGGGGCGGAGCTTCGGCCTTCGCGCCTCCACTGCTCGGGAAGACGCTCGAGCGGGGATTTTTCGCGCCCAAGATGGCGGCTTCCGAAAATTTTCGGCCGGACACCTCCGGCGGGACACAAGGCGCACTTCTACTAGGCGGTAGAACAGTAAGATCCTTTTCGTGACGCCAAGTTGTCGCGGGCGGCGGGGCGCTGCGCTCACCACGCTCGGGTCCGGCGTTGCTGCTGCTGCTGCTCGGTGGCTCGAGCGGTGGGCCGGATCCGGGGACTCAAGCGGCGCTCCTCGCCCATGAGTGAAAGGGGTGGTTTGTTGGTGTTTGGAATGTCGGTTTGTGACGCCACCCACGGTGTGTGGTGAGGTTGGGGCACCACCGCTGCTCTGTACGGGGATCCCGGGAGCGATGACAGGGAGCAGCTGGGATGTTTTTCCTCCTCTCCGTGGGTAGGGGGATTTTGGTAGTCCTGGGGCCCGGAGTTGTCTGTAAGGTGGATTGCAGGGCTTGGCGAGGTGCAGGGTCGTGGGGACGGCAGCGCAGTGCCAGCCGGCACTGTGGTACTTACTCAGCCAGTAACGCACACGGAGTCTCTGGTAAAACAAACGGCTGGATGGACGAGTCCCACAGACGGCTGCGACGGTCACTCCCGGTAGGTTGGCGGTAACTGTCTCTCCCTGCACCGGTGTTATGTTCTCGGCCCCGATGGCTTCCCACCGGTAACCCGCTCCCCAGCGGTATGTTTGCCGGAGGAGCCCCTTTTGCCCGCAGGCGCTGGCCCTGGGAACTCTAGCTGTGGCGGTAGCTGTATTTCCCTTCACGGTTGAGCGGTTGCCTTTAGTCGGGTCTTTACTGCTGGGAAACCCCGGAGGTTCCCGTCGCTGACGGATTTGACCGGTTTAACGGCGACTCCAAGCCTGGTCGGGGTCCGTAGGCCCTGCCGGATGGTGCTGGCTTCTCTTGGTTCCCTGATCCGGTACCGGCAGGCCACCGCCCGTCCCCGGTCCTTACGGTTGTGCGTCAATCGGCCTCTCCTGCAGACAGTCACCACCGTCTGCCAACCTTGCTCTCCGGTGCCCGGGCCACGTACCCGGACACGATCAGTCTGCTCCTCTACTACTACTTCCCTCCTTCCTCTCTCAACTCCACTTCACTCTCCTCTCTTCCCTTTTCCCGCCTCCAGGACTGTGAACTCTTCGGTGGGTGGAGTCAACCGCCTGGCTCCACCCCACCTGGTGTGGACATCAGCCCCTGGAGGTGGCAACAAGGATTTGTGTCTCACTTAGATGTTCCTAACCGGGGTGTGGGGTGTGTTGTTGCAGTACCTGTGAAGTCCTAGCTTGTCCAGGGCGCCACATATACCCAGCTCATAACATGCATTCAGTAGTTTGCTGTGGGCAGTTCCCAACCAATATGACATAATCACTCCAGTGTCATAGTGCAGTACTGACCTATTCTGCAGCAGCTCTGGATATCCCACCTGTCCCCACAGGTGGGATATCCAGAGCTGCTGCAGAATAGGGCAGTACTGCACTATGACACTGGAGTGATTATGTCATATTGGTTGGGAACTGCCCACAGCAAACTACTGAATGCATGTTATGAGCTGGGTATACAGGGCCTTTATTCTCTATACCAAAAACACTTAGATGCAGATGGCACATGGCTGGGTGTTAGTCACTAGGGAACAACATTAGGAAGTAGTGACCTTTGGTCACATGATACTGCATGATGTATGTAATATTTAGTCACATTAATGTGCCTAATAGATGTTTAATTACTAATTATATATACACCATGTTTGTAATTTTGCCATACATGTATGTACTATGTGATTAAAACCGCATATGACTTTTTGTAATACTCTGTACTAAGTGCATTATACAGTAAGACCTTGACCATAATGAGTGTGAACTAATTCGCATGCAGTTCTGTTAATCCCATTTAGGACTCCTTGCTATATTATTTTAATGTACAATTAATCAAGTTTATATTTTATTGAATTTGGAATCGTACCACTCTTTCTCTGTTGTTCATGTGATCAAAGGAGACTAACAAGCAGACCAGCAGAAATTAACTCTTGCTAGCCTGCCTATGAACTACGACTCTGCAGGTCTATGCCCGAGTCTGCCTGCGTTGATCACAGACACTAGGGAAGTTATCAGGTGGAGTGTCAGAATCAGAAGTCTCAACAGATCCCAACGTTGTCATGAGGAAGTCTGTAAAAGTCTCCGTGTGACAGGAGCATTTTTCCTATTTTACTTGACCTATAATACTAGTTACTTGCTTAGTGTAAAAAATAAGCTTTAAATTCCGAAAAATTCAAATTCTAAGTATTAGCTGCAGAGTCAGTTGGAGAAGCCTTTCTATAGTTTTCAATCATCGTTTAATTGGTGCAACAAAGAACGGGTCTGATAGATCCTAAAAATAATGTGTTACTTTTACAAACAAGTGTGATAGGGGCTAATGTATTCCAGCGGCCCAGCAGGCAGCCATCTTCATTTACGAGCAGATTGAGGGGTAACTGTTATGTGCCAGCTGTGAGAATAGCAGCGCGGCTCGCCCCGACTTTTATTTTATGGAAGCTCATGATTGCTTAGCTCTCACACTATTTTCTATTCTAGCACCGATATCAAAAAGTCACTTTCCGTCGCTCTACAAAATATCAGGCCAACGTTGCTTTTCTTTGTCATCGAATAAATGAGATTGTTTTTTTACACAAACCTTTATTTTCTCTTAAAGGAAATCTGTCAGCAGCTTGATGAATGGGCTGAGACCCTGATTCCAGCAATGTATCACTTACTGGACTGCTTCGTTTTATTTTCATAAAATCCCAGTTTTCTCTTCTGCAGATGTAGCGGTGCTCAAAATGCTCAGCTCTGCATAGCTCCTTCCACACCCCTGATTGACAGCATATTGTGTACACTTTGTATTGTCAATAAGCCTCCAAAGGACTTTTTTGCTGTTTATATTTCAGACGTCACACATTCTAGGGTTAAAGCCTAATAGCATGACTCAAGTCTCTTTCTTTCACCCTAATCTGTCTTGTGTTCCCCAAATCCAAAATGGTTTGGAGAAGATTTCCTTTTCTTCATTCTTCTTCCCTCTTCTTTCTTCATGTTCCTTATTCTTCTCCATTCTTAATTTCTCTATTGTCTACCGTTTTGTTTTTCTTTCTTCTAATTCTTCATCATTTTCTCTTTTGTTTTTCTGTCTTCTACGTCTTCATACCTTTACCTCTTATTTTATGTTCTTGTCTCTTTTTCTCCCTCTTCCTTTTTGTTCTTCTGTCTTCTACTTCTTCATCCTCTTCCCTATTGTTTTAGGTCTTCTACTTCTTCATGCTCTTCCATTTTGTTTTTCTGTCTTCTACTTCTTCTTTTTTCATCCTCTTCCTTTTTGTATTTCTATCCCATACATCTTCATCCTCTTCCCTTTAGTAAGTCCGTCTTCTACTTCTTCATCCTCTCCCCTTTTCTTTTTCTATCTGCTACTTCTTCTTTTTCATCCTCTTCCCTTTTGTTTTCCGTCTTCTACTTCTTCATCCTCTTCCCATTTGTTTTTCTGTCTGCTACTTCTTCCTTTTTCATCCTTTTCCCTTTTGTTTTTCTGTCTGCTACTTCTTCCTTTTTCATCCTTTTCCCTTTTGTTTTTCTGTCTGCTACTTCTTCATCCTTTACCCTTTTGTTGTTTTGCCTTCTTTCTTTTTCATCCTCTTGCTTATTGTTTTACTGTCATGTACTTCTTCATAATCTTCCATTTTATTTTACTGTCTTGTACTTCTTCATCCTCCTCCATTTTATTTTACTTTCTTCTACTTCTTCATCTTCTTGCTTTTTGTTTTTCTGTCTTATACTTCTTCCTTTTTCATTCTCTTCCCTTTTGGTTTTCGGTCTTTTTCCTTTTTAATTCTCTTCTCTTTTGTTTTGCTGTCCTCTACATCTTCACCCTCTTCCCTTTTGTTTTTCTGTTTTCTCTCTTTTTCATCCTATTTCCCTTTTGTTTTTCTGTCCTCTACTTCTTCATCCTCTTCCCTTTTGTTTTTTAGTCTTTTACTTCTTCATTCTCTTACTTTTTGTTTTTCTGTCTTCTTTCTTTTTCATCATCTTCCCTTTTATTTTTCTGTCCTCTACTTCTGCATCCTCTTCATTTTGTTTTTCTGTCTTATACTTATGCCTTCTTTCTCATTACAAAAAGTTCTGTATTTATATAACCAATGATACCTTTCGCTCTTCATTTTGCATATTGCCATGGGACAGACACGTTCGGTGATGAATTGTCGTCTGTTTGACCTTTTCTGCGCATTAACAAATAACTCCTGATAAATGAGCCTTCACAAAAAAATAAATTCACATGAGGATTTAGGGAGGTTTAATATAATCCGTGCAGTCAATTAAGCTGGAGATGGACAGCACGCTGGGTGATGAAATAATCACAATGACTCTCGCTCTAAATATATGTTCCTTTTACCTGTGAATAATAGGCTTCCACTGTGATATACTGTAATAAGCCAGACCAGAGACAGCAACGGGGGGGATGGATGGCTATTAATGATACTGTAGCAGTGATGATAATGACTCTGAGAGTCGTATAACAAGAAACATGGAAACTGGCAACAAAAGAAATATTCAGCAATTAAGAATCAGTCAAAGTGACAATATGAAAATCAGTCTGGACGTTAACCTAGTGGCAGAAGATACTAAGATGCTGACAGCATGAAGAAACCCTTGCTGTCAGCCCGAGTCTATCAATGCTAATATAATTACAACATGCCGTTATTTTCCACACAATGTGCAAAAGTTACTAAAAGTTTAACATTATGTTGCATTCTAGTCTATGGTTGCTATCAAACTTCTTCAAGCCCCGTTAAAAATTTGGGTTATTAGAAGAATTTACAAACTTTTTGCTGTTTGCAATAACCCAAGCATGAAAAATGTGAGCAGCTCCATAAACTAATATATGAAGTACTGCAGTCCCAGAATTATTTACCCCCTTCATATCAAACCTCTCTCCTCTGGCTGTTATAACCTGCTGCAAACATGATGCATAGCCAAACACTAGTTTCTGGCAGGGTTCTTGAGGAACCTTAGCTTACATCTCATGGTCAATGGCCTCCAGTTCACTAACGTTGAAGAGTGTCAAGGGGGTGGTACTGACAGCCCAGGGGTTCCTGAGATGGCCTTAAGGGGCACTTTGCACGCTGCGACATCGCTAGCTGATTGTAGCGATGCTGAGCGCGATAGTCCCCGCCCCCGTCGCACATGCGATATCTTGTGATAGCTGCCGTAGCGAACATTATCGCTACGGCAGCTTCACACGCACTTACCTGCCCTGCGACGTCGCTCTGGCCGGCGACCTGCCTCCTTCCTAAGGGGGCGGGTCGTGCAGCGGCACAGCGACGTCACACGGCAGGCGGCCAATAGAAGCGGAGGGGCGGAGATGAGCGGGACGTAAACATCCCGCCCACCTCCTTCCTTCCTTATTGCAGACGGGACGCAGGTAAGGAGATGTTCCTCGCTCCTGCAGCTTTATACACAGCGATGTGTGCTGCCGCAAGAACGAGGAACAACATCGTACCTGTCGCTGCAGCGAAATTATGGAAATGACTGACACTACACAGATCACTGATTTTTGACGCTTTTGCGATCGTTTATCGGTGCATCTAGGCTTTACACGTTGAGACGTCGTTACCGGCGCCGGATGTGCGTCACTTTTGATTTGACCCCCGACGAGATCGCAGTAGCGATGTCGCAACGTGCAAAGTACCCTAAGACTGGGGTCCCTATGCTCACCCTCACCCCAGGGGTACCCTTGATGGTAAGGAGGCCAGGGTCCTCAACCTGACCCTGTCTCCTGTCCGGCATTGATCTTACTCCCTCCAACCCTGGGAGCGGCCCACAAACACAGCCCCACAGAAAAGACAGGGCAAAGGGACAACAAAACCCTGTACACACTGTGGCAGCCCGGCAATCATACCCATTCTTCTTCTCCTAGTGTTTGCTTTAAGTAGGCATAATTGAGCCCCCACCATCCTTCATTGTAAGCATCTTTGAGCCACCCCCATGCTGTAGGCATCATTGAGCCACCACCATGCTTCATTGTAGACATCATTAAGCCTCCATGATGCTTCACTGTAGGCAGAGTATTCTTTATTTTAGCATATGCGTCATTCTTCCTCCTACAGACATACATTCATAGGCTCAAAAAGGTACCGTTTTATTTTATTGCTCCAAAGAACAGAATCTCCAAATCTCTGTTGTCCATTTATTTGGTTTTGAGCATTTTGGGGCCAGTTTTTCCTGTGCTTTTGGTCAGTAGAGGTGACATCTTGGAGTTCAAACATTGATACCTTCAGTTTTTAGCATGCGTCTTTAGCCCATTACTCATGGGCAATGTCCTCCAGTGCACTAATATTCTTTGGTTGTCAAGAGAGTGATCCAAAAAGATGAGAAAACATCAATGCAAAAGAGGGAGGAAAAATAAGATAACGTAGGCATTGAATGTTCCTAGAACTACAGCAGGAAGCGGAGTTCAGGTACAGGAACACCGGTCACACTATCTGCACTGGAAGCAAAAAGAAATTATCACCTGCTGCCACTAGATTGGAAACTATCACCTGTTGCCATGAGATTGGAATCTATCACCTGCTGCCACCAGATTCCTGCAGAGACAGATGGTCAAAAATCAACAAATGACTGAAAAAGAGCTGCAGCAAGATCCGGTGGCAGCAGGCACTAAGGTTTCAGTTTGCCCATTAAGACGTATACAAGATACATCGAGCTATAGCAGGTCATAACAACTAAAAGGGTTCTACTGAGAGCAAAAGATGCTTGTTATAAAAGGAGTTAATCTTAAACTGCAGTACTCATTAAAAGTGTCATTTTGTGCAGAATTTGAAGAAACTGCTTGGTATTTAAAAAAAAAAAAAAAAAAAAAGGAAAACGCAAGGCATAGAGAAAGCCTCACAACAATGAAAATATAATGTCCAAAATGTTTATTACTCATATGAAGCAGAAAGAATAAAACATGGCATACAATTCAAACACTAAAATAAAATATAAAAAGCCAGTGCTATATTTTAAAATAGGGGTCACAATCACTAATGCACTCAACAACACGTGTAAGGAGACTGGTACATGTGGAGCATGGGTCAGTGCAATGTGCAATCAGTAACGTTAAACCTGCAGTGATGAAAACCACCAGTGCCTATAAATGTAAAGTGAGGAATATAATCCAATATGAAGTATAAAGTGGCACTTAGGAGATGAATATAAGAGACCAATCAAACCCACATGTGGGATGTGTGTAGTGTGTGTCCTCCTAGCCCCAATGCACGTTTCGCCCTTCTTCATCAGGGGCGTGTGTTTGGGGATGACTGCGAGGGTTTTATGGCAAGTGGTGATTGGATTATATAGCACATGTGGGTCGCTGGATAAGTAACTCTTTCAGGGTAAAGTTGGCACAAATGCAGATGACATCCTCCCCTGATGATAAATGTTCCTCCATTCCGCGGGCGCTGGAATACAAGTGTACCAACATTGTTATGCAACGGCGCTTGCTTACTGCATTCCAAGATGCTGCTTTATGTCTCTGGGTTAGCAGTAGGGTCCACCTGGATCTCGTGCCAGAGGGTTTAATTTCATTCAGATGTCGATGAATACTTTTTGCTGACACTGATGCCCCCTGAGCTTGCAGGACAGCTTGAATTTCTTTGAAACATGATTGGAGCAGCTTATCCACTATTCAGACTAACCTGCATTGCAACATTTCATCAAATTTTTTCTGCCATCCACATCCAAAGAGGTTAGCTACAGTGCCATGGGTTGTAAACATCTTGATTATATTGTGCACCGTGGACAAATGAACATCAAGATCTCTAGAGATGGACTTGTAACCTTGAGATTGTGGATATTTTTCAACAATTTTAGTTCTCAAGTCTTCAGACTATTTCTTTTCTGCTCTTTCTGTTTTCCATACTCAGTGTGCCACACACAGACACACAATGTAAAGATTGAGTCAACTTCTCATCTTTTTATCTGGTTTCAGGTGTGACTTTCATATTACTCACACCTGATATTTGCCACAGGAGAGTTTAAACGAGCATCACATGCATGAAACAAAGTTGTTTACCCACAGTTTTGAAAAGGTGCCAATGTACCGCCCTGAGAGGTGCCCGGCCGATTCCTCCGCTTGCTTGGGCTGAGTCTTGGGCTCGGGTTGTCGGTGGCACGAGCGCCTCCGGACTGGGGGCCACGTCGCTCTGTTAAGGGGGAGGCAGAAGGGTGGTGGTGGTGCGGGACGAGGAGCACAGCCGGGCGGGCCGCGCTGTCGTCCTACGGGTCGTGACGCCACCCACGGGTCGTGGTGACGGGATGCACCACCGCTGCAGCTGGAGTGAAGACGGGCTCGTCCGGGGTCAGTGTTGCGGCCGCAGCCTAGATGTTAGCTCTCCGTGGGTAGGGGCGGTGTGTCCCGGGGCCCGGTGGTGAGGGGGCGCTGGCGACGGTGTTGTTGTTGGGGTGCAGGGTGCCGTGCTGCGGTGCAGTGTCGTGCCCGGATGGCACTGGTGTACTCACGATTAATTCACACTCAGAGTCACTGGTAAACCAAAGTTCGGGTATGGTCGGGTCCCGCAGCTGACTGCTTGTGTCCCCTGTGAGGTTGATGGTGGACCCTTTTCCCTTGCACCTCTTGTGTGGTTTGTTCGGCTCCCCTGCCTGGACAGTGGTAGCCCGCTCCCCGGAGGAGCCCTCGGTTGCCCGCAGGTGCTGGTCCGTCGGGTGTTTGGCCCTTGGCGGTGGCACTCACCCAGAATCGGCTTCTCTCCTTTTCACCTCCTGTCACTGTCACTCTCTACAACTATTCCGTTTATGTTTCCTGCCTCAGGCCAGTAGTCTCCTCGGTGGGCGTGCCTTTCTGCCTGACTCCGCCCACCTGGTGTGCCCTACTGGCCCTGAGGGAGGCATCAGGTCTCCCTTTCGGGTGACGGGTGTGTCCTCACAGGGGATGGGGGTGTGTGTGTATGTGGTAGGTGTTGTTACCTGTGACCCCTGGGGTCCAGAGCGTCACACCAACAATTTTATCCAGGCCATTTTGGGGATTTTGTGTGAAATTATGTCCATTTTGCCTTTCTTTCCTTTGTTTATTTTTTGTGTTGTTCCAATATACAAATATGAAATAAGCATATGTGTGACAAAACATGTGTAATTGCAATATTTTCTAGGAGAAATGCTTAATTTTATGGAACAATTACAAGGGTGCACTGCTAACACTTTTGGCCATGACTGTAGGTGAACCCCAAATTACGTGCTTAAACGTAGGATGGCTTGTCATCAATATCTACATGAAACTGCACTGCTATTCCCTGGCTTGGACTGGCCCATCGGTGATCTAATGAATCCCCCGAGCAGTGTTTTACACAGTACACTTAATGCAACATGTACAGATAAGGGAAGCATATCATCATTCATTTAACAAACTACTGAGTTTATTATTACTAGATGGCCCTAATGGACATAAGCCAAGTACCATGTAGAGCATGGATACTTGCTTATTTTTATTTTTTTTAAGTCTTAACTAGTGCTTATGTAGTAGCCTGGTCCAGATTGTGTTTGTCCCTTTAAGTACCCCTGGACCATGGGTAGCTCATGCACATTGCAACTCACTCCCAGCTGCTCCTCTCCTTTCATGTGTGAGCTCGACATATGCAATTATATGGATTGTATTTATCATTTGTTGTGTTACAGCACGATCTACTGGTGAAAATGTATGTGAGAATCTAAAGTGTACATTGGTTGTTTTCCTCTTGACCAGTGACTCAGTCACATGGCTCAATAGGTGGAGCTACTTCCAGACTCTGTCTGGCTAGACAGAGGCTGGAAGTTTCCAGTTCTGGCTGAGACTCCTTTGGGAGCAGCCCACACATGTGGAGTCTCTGCATCACAAGATTTCCTGCCAGGCCTCAGGCCTAGAATCTCATCATTTCATGACTTCCACAGCCAATATACTGAAGGCTTGCTATCCTGAATCCTCGCTGTCCGGATATACACCGTGCATGTCTTCAGACAGTAGGGCATACTGAGTATATACAAGAACATACTGCACGCAGGTTGGGAAAGTTAGAGGGTCTCCCGTCCCACTGCACATTAGTGGCTTGAATAGCATTGTCCATGTGACACCCCAGGGACATCGTTCCAGCTTCAGGGACGCCAGAGGCCTTCTTTGATATGGCAACAGGTAAAGTCAATTTTTATTTTATATGTCATGACGCCACTCACAGCTTGCGGTCAGGGATATGGATGACCGCCACTGCATATTTTATGAACGTCTGGGGCTGATGGGGTCTGCAGTCAGATGTTGTGGCCTCCCATGAGTGAGGCAGGCCCCAGGGGCTCAGGTGTGTAGAACAACAGGTCCCAGAATAACTTAGGCTCAGTCCAAAAGTCTTTCAACTGCTTTTTACTCACTCAGGTGTTATGGTGAGCTGACCCGGGCAATACTGTGATAAACCAGGTTGAACCAGGGCTCCTTCGGACCAGTCTGAGGGTAACTAGTTGGCTCGCCTTCCTAGTACTTCTGTGTTCTGATAACCCTTGACTTGAAGTACCGTGGGGTCTATCCAGGGAGTCGCAACTGCCTTTTCTCCCCTTCTTGGACCGTTTACCGGCAGTGTGGACCAGGTGAGATGGCTTTGTGACGCCCTGGACTAGCCAGGTAGTCACAAACACAACATCACACACACCCCCTCCTCTGGTTAGGCAGCAACAGTCAAACAAAATCCTTGTTGCCGTCCTCCAAGCTTGATGTCCACACCAGGTGGGGCGGAGCCAGGCGGTTGGCCCCACCCACCAAGAAGTTCACAGGCCTGGAGGCGGGAAAAAGTAGTCAGTTGAGTTTAGAGGAGTCAAGTTGAATTTGAAGTTGGAGTGAAAGGTGACAGCAGAGAAACTGTTGGTGTCTGGGTAGAAGCCCAGGCACAAACAGCAAGGTCGGCAGACGGTGGTGGCCGTCTGCCGGAGTGGGTGCAGGTCAGCGGAACCGTAGGACCGGGGACGGGCGGTGGCCCGCTGGTACTGAGCCGGGGAGCAGATCTGTACCAAGCACAAAGGCAGGGCCATCAGACCCCGACCAGGCTAGGAGCCGCTGAAAATGGTCAAATCCGATAGTGACCGGGACCCCAGGGGTTCCCTCACACCCAAGACCCAACAGAAGGCATTAGTCCACACAGTGAGGATAAAAAGCCACCGCCATAGGCTAGAGATCCAAGGGCCAGCGCCTGGGGCAAAACGGGGCTCCTTCGGTACATACACGCCGGGGAGCGGACTACCAGTGGGAAACCATCGCAGTCAATACATTCTACAACGGTACAGGGAAAGACAGCCACCATCAACCTGTCCGGGGAGAGAAAAGACACTGCAGCCGGCTGCGGGACCCGTCCATCCAGCCGTTTGGTTTACCAGAGACTCTGTGAATCTGTGCCTGAGCGAGTACAACAGTGCCATCCGGCACCGCGCCGCGCTGCCCTGCAACCCTGCACCATGACCCTACTGCCTCCCCGTACCACCACCGGGCCCCGGGATCACCAACCTCTACCCACGAAGGGGGAACCAACACCTTGCTCCTCCCCGCCATCGTTCCCGGGAATCCTGTCACGAGCAACGGTGGTGCCCACTATCACCACAACCCGTGGGTGGCGTCACGAACTATTCCCAAAAACCACCCAACACCCCTTTTTACTCGGGGGCGAGGAGTGCTGCTCGAGTCCCCGGGTCCGGCCCACCGCTCGAGCCACTGAGCAGCAGCAGCCCCGGACCCGAGCGTAGCAAGCGCGGCCCCTCAGCCCGTTACAGCTTCAATCTCTGTCCCCTTATGGGTCCCTACGTTGCTGCTGAAGCTCAGACTCTGTAAGGTTGTTGAAGTACTTGTAGTTCCCCTCACCGGCAGGTTTAGCAGATAGTTAAAACTGAAGTCTGCTCTAGGGACCTGTTCCCTGTACGTGCCTATTCACCGGCATCCTCGTACTGACTGACTGACCACGTGACCTCCCCCGCCAACTGTCACTACACTGCGCAGGGTCTGACTAGTGGTCGAGCGCTTATCCCTTAGCAACCGTTGCTCACAGCTACCAGACTGGCTCGCTCCACTCCTTTCCTGACAACCGCTGCACTTTAGCTCCCAGCCCCTCCACTACACCCCTTGACAAGAATTGAAGGCCAGACACCTCCAGGGACTGCCCAAGGGTCCCATCTAGTGGTGTGGGAGAACTGGTTGCTATGTGTCTGTGCGTACACACTTCATTCTGGCCCTTAGGATTACCTGGAAGCACTGTCCCAGCATGGATGCAGTACTCAGTGGTGCCTGACCGGGTCAGGGGCGCCACATCCACACACCAGCCGTCCGGTCCCATTAAAGCGCTGGGCAACTTTCTAAATTTGCTTACAAGTAGTGTCTGGACTAGCAGTGAAATTAACCCCAGGATTCCAGGTCTGTACAATCTCTTTATTATACCTACCCTCCTATTCTAAGCTGCAATAGATTCTGAACCTGCTTCTAGAAGCATACAAGTATTACACCTGAAATAATCTCTGCTTTTAAAGCTCCAGAACCCTAATTGTACTTCAGTATTCAACTCCAGCTGTATTTGCCATGGCCTACCCAGGAGACACTGAAACATTTATTCCGTATTGGATCAATTTGTTCCTGCTGTATTAAAGTGACTGGTATCCCCGAAACCTGTGTCTGTGGTTGGTCCGTAGGCTGTGGATCCTGTGTGGGTGTGGATAGCAGGGAACATCAGAGCCTTGTACATCAAGCAGGGAACACAGCCCCTACACCCTTGTACCAGAACAGCAACCGTGACATACCATATATTTGGGGTCCCCTGTCCCTGGGGTCCTACACTTATCCTGTCCGGTTACTACATAGGGCCTATTTCAGGGTCAGCAAGAACTAGGTATCCTGATCGGCGCAAAGGTGCAGAACCTATCTTGGAACATCAGGGTAGCCTGGTTTTACCATGAGGTCACCATTTATCCCCTTATGTAGAGACAGGGTTTCCCTGCCCCCCTTCCCCGCTTTTCGGAATTCCTACCAAGTGTGACAACAGGGAATTTCCAGAATATATATAATTCGAGCTCTACTCTAACATGCAGGTAGTATACTTATTTACACATATTAACTCATTCCCACTCCAGCCGTCTGTTATTTTTTAAACCTAAAAATTTAAGTAATTAGTTTTACCCATTTGAGCCATGTAGATATAAATCAATGGAAAACAGGGAGATTTGGACCTGATTTCCATATTTTTTATTGAGCTATGTGTGATCCTACAAAGTACAACCTTTCCATATTTAGAATATAATAAATGAAAGGGTTAACTGCCTAACTACAAGTAAAATAGGCCATATTCCAAAGCGGACGGTTGCAGGGTTGCACTTTCAGAAACTTCAAAAACAGCTCCAATCCTAAAAATTGATCTGAAATGAAAGGGCATGGAGAGTTTAATGATGATATGTATTCCGCTGCGTGTGCTTCGATTACGGCGTTCAGGGAAATTGGTCCAAGTTTAACTGTAAAAAGCAGATTTAGACGGGTCAGAGAGGGGATGGATCTAAAGTGCTCGGTACTCCGGAGTTTTATTAAAAGTTCTTCTTTTTTGACAACTTAAAACTTCTAAAAATAACACTTTTTATGGTGTTAGAGATTTAATCATAAATTTGAATTCAGTTCTACAGACAAAATACTAACTAAGGAAAAAACAATATAATGCAACTCCAGCAAAGTATGAAAAACACTGAAGATGTGATGATGATTTCCTGGCATGCACGGACTTGGGGAAGGTCGGCGTGGCACAAAACATAAGACAATCAAGGGTTTCACCACGACTAACAAAGGATACACCGGGTGCACTTTAACAACGGTGGGTTCTAGCGCTTGTGAGAGGAAAGATGGACACCTCCTCACTTACCTGCCGCTGTACCCTGCACTCATAGCCAGTCCCTGTACAGGTTCCTCACCTGTCGCCGAGCAGGAAACCTGAAACCCTGAGTGAGCCTCCAATAGTCCTGGCTAGTGAGTGGACAGGTAAGGATCAATTGTCTCACCGCTGTACTAAAACAACACACAAGGGAAGGAAGACAAACAGGGGAATGAAGAAAGGATAAACTCCAACTTTTTGGCTGCAGTCAGGCACAAGGACTGTAGCCTACACCACAACAGACAGCAAGGGTTCCAACCGCTCCTGCCACCTCCAGGCTAAGTCTCAGACTGACTATTCAATACAACCGGCGCCCTCTACAGGGAGTAGAGGTAATGTATAGGGACTGGGAGTGGTCCCAAACCAGAAGCACCTTAAAAGGTAATGAGAAGGCTGCTGGCAAGGAAAAACTCAAATTAACCCATTACTTGTCAAAAGAAAGGAAACTACATTAAATAGTGAGAGCCTTGAATGGAAATTATTCTCTAACCCTGATTCTGTCACTAGTCTCATAATACAGAAAAATAGCCATAACTTGTGCCTAACATTTATGTATAAGCTAAGCAGCTGAATGTGGGAGGGAATGAAGTGTGACGGACAACTCTACTCTCTAGACTACAGTCCTCTGCTGGGAAACCACAGCAACGGTTCATGCACACAACTGTATTCTCAGTCCAAGTGCTATTTATAAAAAAACAGATCACACTTGGACAAATGTTATTCAATAGGGCAGTGCAGATGGGCATTTTTTTCACTCACTGAGTGTGAAAAAATCACAGCATGCATGAGTTTTCTCCAGGTATCAGATGGTACTCGTCCATTGAAGTCTATGAGTCTAAGAAAAAAAATTGAAGGGTAGGTTCACACGACTGTTATCCTAATATCCGAGAAAAATTGTCTGATTGTCAAGGGGATGTAATGACAAGACAGTGGCCCCTAGGCTTGTCCTCAGACTTGAGACCTTGCTATGTCCTTTATCTTGGAGGTAGGCTTAATGGTAGCCAGGTCCAAGCCCCCAACGTGATCCTAACTCCTGTCCAAGCCCTGATATTACTCCTCCTCTCCCACACTCTTGGAAAACACAAAGACAAAACCCCACAAAATGACACAGACAAGGGAGAATGGAAACTTGTACACAGCACTCAAAACACACAGGATAGACAATATGTGTACTGGGGAGCAACAAAAAAGGGAAGGAAGTAATGCAGAACAAAGAAAGGCTCACATCACTCAGAAGCGCAACCATGAACAGGAAAATCACCAAGAACGGGATCGCTGGAGCTAAAGCTGAAGCTACCATCGGCACATACAGAAGGGAAGTTGTGCTTTAAATGGCAAGGAGACAGCTGCACATGGCAATCAGCAACCTGAGCTCTCAGGTCCTGCTCACCACTCTGCAGGAATTAACTGCTGCAGAGCTGAAGATCAGTGAATCTGAATCAGCCGATGACCCGGCTCTGCTTGAACAATCCAGAAGCCTTATGCAGGCGTCACACGGGACGATCTATCGCATGAGCGATCGTACCCACCTTCGTCGTTTTTGCGTCACGGGCAATTAGTTGCCCATGGCGCACAAAGTTGTTAACCCCCCGTCACACGCACTTACCTCCCGGACAACGTTGCTGTGGGCGGCGAACATCCTCTTCCTGAAGGGGGAGGGACGTTCGGCGTCACAGCGATGTCACACTGCGGCCGGCCAATAGAAGTGGAGGGGCGGAGATGAGCGGGACGTAACATCCCGCCCACCTCCTTCCTTCCTCATTGCCGGTGGACGCAGGTAAGCTGTGTTCGTCGTTCCCGGGGTGTCACACGGAGCGATGTGTGCTGCCTCGGGAACGACTAACAACCGGAGCACAGAAGGAGGACCGACATTTTGAAAATGAACGACGTGTCAACGAGCAACGATAAGGTGAGTATTTTGCTCGTTCACAGTCATTCGTAGCTGTCACACGCTACGATATGTTTAACGATGCGTGTCCCCGCAGACATATCGCCCGATGTGTAACGCCGCCCCAAGATCAGATGAGCAAATAAAAAAAATCATCTGATTTTCATCCAGAAGAAAAGAATGATATTCATCTGTATTGTCATCCATATGTCTGTTTTTTTTTTACTTCCGTATGACATTCGGTTTTAATACTTCAGTGGTGAATAAAATTTACAAGATAAAATATAGTTTCCTATGTTCACAATTGCAGAGCATCTGTAAAAATCATAAGCTACAAAGATGATCCAATTTCCTATTATTTATTTTTGCAAACCCATAGACTTGAAAAAGTTAGTGTTTTCTGAAATACAGAAGAAACTAGTGAAGGCTGAGATTTTTTAAACTGATATCTTTATGGAAAAACTGGTTATCTGAACAGCGCGATAGAATAACATTGGTCCTGATTATCTGGAGAAGAAAAGATGATCGCAGCGATGAGTCCTGTGTCTGCCAACAGTAAAGCCTCCCGAGACCACTCATGTGTGGGGGCTCTCATCTATGGAGGCGGATCAATCATAATTTTACCTAAAAACACTGCCACGAATAAAGAATGGGAACTAAACTTCTACCAAGAGCTACAAACAGATTGGCAGTTCATAGGCAGGCTAGCAAGAGTTAATCTCTGCTGGTCAGCTTGTGAGTCTCCTTTGATCATATGTTGTGGGAGAGCCAATCACATCTGCTCCCCTCCTATGTATGCTGGCTATAGCCTTCCTTCTATGCCAGCTATAAATTATCTTAGTTAGTCTGGTAATCTGCTGTGCTTCAGACTAACTTGTGGCAGTAGTACTTGTTGCTGAGTGCATTTGTGGTGTTAATCCTTGTTGCCTTTTTTTATCACCTTCCTGCTCTTGCTTTCCTCCTGAGTCTCTCATTGTTTGTTCCTGTGTGTTTGCAGTGTGTCTGAGTTTTGGTTTTCCACAGTCTGTCTTTAATCTGTGTTTCTATCTCACTCCTATCCCTTTCTTCCTTTGTGTAAGGGGGAATCAGATTAGTTCTGGTCACTGATGAAACAATAATGGGTCATCAGTCAGCATTTAGCCTAGAGGCTTGAGCAATAAGGGGCAACACTGTAAATACTTTGACGTACTGATACAGTTCCTGTGCCTGTGCAATTGCCTCCGGGACCTCAGCTTACGTGAAAGCCAAGCCCCGACTCTCACAGCCAGGAAGTCCCCCCTGCAGCCCCTGGCTGTTTAACCCCCTAAATGCTGTGTTCCATAGTGATTGCAGCTTTGGGGGCTGGGAGAGGGAGTACACTCCCTCTCCCAAGCGATCGGGACCCCCTCAATGTGATCATGGGAACCTGATCATTGCCATGTCAACTAAGATCATCATGATTATGTCATCACTACCTCTGGGTCAGTCAGCTATGGAAAGCCTCTTAGACCATGCCAGCGGCATGGTCTAAGAGGTTACATGTCAGTGTAAATCTGACAGGTCTAATCCATTGCAAAGCTGGTGCACCAGTGATCAGAGTAATACAAATTAAAGTTCCATAGAGGGACTAAGTAAAAAAATTTAAAACAAAATTTTAAAAATATTTTAAAAAAAAAATTAAGACCCAAAAACTGAAAACATACCAATAAATATGTCTATGTAAAAAAAAATACACATATCTCATATCGCCGCATCCAGAACGACCCGATCTAAAAAAACTCTCACATTATTTAACCTCTTCAGTGAACAATGTAAAAAAAAAACAATAACAAAGTAGCAAAAAAACCCTGCTTTTTCATCATAACGCAAAAAAAGGGAAATAAAATGCAATCAAATAGTCACATGTAAATAAAAATAGCATCACTAAAAATGTTATCCTGTCACACAAAAAATAACCACTTCACTTTCAGCGGAGAAATAAAAAAGCTATAGCTCTCAACTGTCATGATCCAGGCCGGCTTTTCCCTGCTTCGGTTACACCCAGCTCTGGCCTGATCCTGTCAGGGGTTAACTTCCCTTGCCTCGTTCTGGATCCCAGGACGCTATATATTTCCTCTCTACCTATGGGTCAGTGCCAGTGATATTTCTGCCTTGCAGCTTGTATACTGGTTATGGTGAGTGTTCCCGATCTGTTCTGCCTCTCTGCTACTGTGTGCTGACTTGTACCCTCCCCCGTTTGTCTGCCTGTCCCGGTCCCTGACGTCCCGCTCCTGTCTGTTGTTTGTATTCCCCTCTGCATACCTGATCTCCCGGCTTCCGACTCGATTCTGTTTTCTGACTTGATTTTGATACTCCCTTTGCAGTGACTTGACTTTCCTGGCTAGACCCTGACTGTTTGACTACTCTATTGCCCCCTGGTGGCTTGCCTGATAACTGCCTGCTGAAATTACTCTGCTGTACTTCAGCTGCCTTTCCATTAGAGTGTGTCTTTGTCTCTCCTTCACTACTCTGCTGCCACCTAGTGGGGATTACGCTGTACTACGTCTTACTAGCCTTTGTACAGCGTGAATTCAGCATTATGGGCCCCTGGGCAAACCATTGTTATGGGGCCCCTACAACCACCACTTGTAGGAATAAAAATTAAATGGTTGATAATATTAAACATATATTTAGTTCATTGGCACTTCAACAAAAGTGGTGTTAAAACATTAAAAACATGTAGTACGGCAGAAATTAATCAACGCGATAAACATTTGAACAATACACAAGGCGTGAAAAACACAATAATACTCAGCAAGTCACGCAGATTATATGGCACAGTATAAAAGTACAAACTTATTATCTTAAAAAGCATTTGCAACATTTCTTTTCGGAGAATTGCTTTATTATTGGCTTGAAGTCAATGGTCGTCACGATGTCACTTTCCATGCACATGAGTGAAAGCCACTTTAAATAATGATGCTCCATTGTGCTACGAAGCAAATTTTCAGGGCTGAGCGAACCCAAATGGTAAAGTTTGGGTAGTCGGTGGCTTAGACTCGAACATGGACTTTAAAAAAAAAGTGTGCATCCGAGTTCGGTGACTGTTCGTATGTTAATAAAGTTAACAGGTTTTTTTAAGGAAGTTTTCTGTAAGCTGCTGTGAATAATAAAGATTTTTTTAAAAAATGATGTGGGCTCCCAACTATTTTTGATAACCAGCGCAGGTAAAGCAAACTACTGCAGGCTGCAACCCTCAGCTGTCAGCTTTACCTTTGTTGGTGATCGAAAATAGAAGGGGACCCCATGTCATTTTTTAAAATTATTTATGTAAATCATTTTAAAAAATAGTGTGGGGTCTCCCCTATTTTTAATAACCAGTCAAGGTAAACTGACAGCTGAGGGCTGGTATTACCAGGCTGGGAAAGCCCAGGGTTATTGGGCCCTCCCCAGACTAAAAATTACAGCCTGTAGCCACCCAAGAATTGGGGCATTCATTAGATTTGCCAATCCTGGCTCTTTACTCTTTGGAATTGCCCTTGTGCAGTGGCAATTAGGTAATACTTTTGGGTTTGATGTCAGCTGTTAATTGAAAGCTTGCATCAAGTCCAGCGGTTACTCATGGAGAGGCATCTATCAGACACCCCCATTACTATCCCTGTATATGCAGAGTTAAAAAAGACACAAGCACACAGAAAAAAATAATTTACTTAAATAAAGAATCCCACACACGCCCTCATTCACCAATTTATTACTTCAAAATAAATTCGGGAAGTACCGACGTAATCTAAAGCGGAATGTCCAACGACACCCATGAATTCCCGTAGAACTTCGTTGTGAGAACTTTTTCAAAACGACACTCCATAGGTCACTGCCGGGCAGTGGCAGCCCAGAATTTCTAATGAGCGGAGATGACAATAACACAGTGACGCCAATGCTCGTGAAAAATTCCATACCTACCATCGACCATGTGTGAGCTATACAGCCTCATTCTGAGAACGTTCTCAGAATGAAGCTCAACAGGAATCAATGGATGTAATGGGACACATTATACTCTTGGATTATGTCAGAACTTTCAGGTTTTCTTTTTAAATTATAAGCTAGTGAAAAGGGAGTGTGAGGGAGTCTTTATTCACCAACTGTATTGCGTCAGAACATCAAGGCTTTTGTTATTCAATACATTTCTGAACGAGGACGTATGGGGAAGTGTTTATTCAAATAAACTTTTTCTTCTTGGGTGTTTGTTTTATTTTTTACTTTATATTTACCGGGCTACTAATGGGGGTGTTCGATTTAGGAGAAAATGTGTAACACATTATGGGTCCTTTTTTACTTATACCAGTTTTGAATATTGGAAATCTGGGGTTAAAATAACATTATAGTGGTAAAAATGTAATTATTTTTTAAACACCTCCCAATAGAATAATAAGTATTGACACACCTGTAGTGTCAATATGCCATTGCTCACTGTACCCCAACATTAATTAATTGAAAGGTGCAGTTTGTAAAATGGGGTCACTTGTGGGGGAGTTCTGCTGTTCTGGCACCTCAGGGGCTCTACCAATGTGACACGGCACTCATAAACCATTCTAACTAAATCTGAAGCCCAATATGGGGCTCCTTCCCTTCTGAGCTTTGCACTGTTCCTCCAAAGTAGCTTTCAATCTCATATGTGGTATTGGTGAATTTAGGAGAAAGTGTATAACAAATACTTTGCTCCATTTTATGCTATTACCCTTTTTGAAAATTAAAACTTAAGGGCCAGAGACATAATTTGATGGAAAAATGGTATTTTGTTTTATTTTCACAGTCCAATGTTATATAATTCTTTGAATCAACTAAGGGTTAAAATTGTCCACTACAACATGAGATGAATTCCTTGAGAGGTATAGTTTCCAGAATGGGTTCACTTGTGTGGGTTTCTGCTGTTTTGGAATGTCAGGGACTCTTTAAATGTGACATGGCATCTGCAATCTATTCCAGCTAAAATGGTGAACCAAAATTCAAATGGCGATCCTTCCCTTTCGAGCCCTTCAGTGCGCCCAAACAATAGTTTTCCACCACATATGGGGTAATGGCATACACAGAAGAAATTGCACATCAATTGTATGCTCCATTTTATTCTGTTATCCTTGTGAAAATGCAAAATTTAGGGTTAAAACAACATTTTTGTGGGAAAAACATGATATTATGATATTCTATTTTTTTGGCTCAACAATGTAAAATTCTGTGAAGCACCTGGGGTTCAAGGTGCTCACGACACATCTAGATAACATCCTTGAGAGGTCTAGTTTCCAAAATGGGGTCACTTGTGGGGAGTTTCCCTTGTTTTGAGACAGCAGGGGCTCTGCAAATGCAATATGGCGCCCACTAATGATTCCAGATGATTTTGCTTTCCAAAAAGACAAATGGCGCTCCTTCCCTTCTGAACCCAGCTGTGGGCTTTTTGTTAGCGTGGCTCTGGATCTAGCACTTCTTATTAGAGTGACTTTAGCGCTGGTGCTTTTTATTAGTTACTCTAGATCTAGCAGTTTCCATTAGAGTGGCTCTAGATATAACACTTTTTATTCAAGTTACCTTAGCTTCAGCGCTTTTTATTAGTTACTCTAGCTCTTTACTGTAACTGTAGTTCTAGTACTTTTTATCAGAGTGACTTTAGTTCTAGCACTTTTTATTAGAGTGGCTCTAGATCTATCATTTTTTATTCAGGTTACTTTAGCACTAGCACTTTTTATTACAGTGGCTTTGGATCTAGCACTTTTTATTAGAGTGGCTCTGGATCTAGCACTTATTATTAGAGTGGCTCTGGATCTAGCACTTACTATTAGAGTGGCTCTGGATCTAGCACTTACTATTAGAGTGGCTCTGGATCTAGCACTTTTTATTAGAGTGGCTCTTGATCTAGCACTTACTATTAGAGTGGCTCTGGATCTAGCACTTTTTATTAGAGTGGCTCTGGATCTAGCACTTATTATTAGAGTGGCTCTGGATGTAGCACTTTTTATTAGAGTGGCTCTGGATCTAGCACTTATTATTAGAGTGGCTCTGGATCTAGCACTTATTATTAGAGTGGCTCTGAATCTAGCACTTTTTATTAGAGTGGCTCTGGATCTAGCACTTTCTATTCAAGTGGCTCTGGATCTAGCACTTTCTATTCAAGTGGCTCTGGATCTAGCACTTTTTATTAGACAGTTGTAGACACAGAACACTTGAACCGCTCAATACAGTGGAAGTCAGCCTGATTAGTTCCTCCAGATAAGTATCCTCAGTCCCAGCAAGGTTCACGGCAGCCAGCCGTATACAGACAAGAAGCAAGCAGGGGAAGGATCCAGCTCAGACTCCAAGGATTTGAATAAAAGGCATTTCTTTATTTCAACTTTGTTAAAAAGAATATATTCAAAAAGGTATAATGACACCGGCTGATGACACTGACAGATGGTAGATGATGAAAAAAACTACGCGTTTCGGTATTACGCCTTCATCAGGAGTGGCTGTGGATCTAGTCCTTTTTATTAGAGTGGCTCTGGATCTAGCACTTTTTATTAGAGTGGCTCTGGATCTAGCACTTTTTATTACTGTGGCTCTGGATCTAGCACTTTTTATTACAGCGACTTTAGCTTTATCTATTTTTACTAAAGACTCTAGTGAGGGCGTATCACAGTTGTATACAAAACCAAATCATACCCCAGCTGTGCGAATGAGCCGACACCAGAACTAGAAATCACATAACTGGAAGGATCCTTTGTGGACCTCTGACTGCTGATCTCTCTGTTTTCCTCTGTATCTCTCCATATGCCTCTTGAACCAATACTCCGAGACCTTATTGCACAATGCACACTGAGATCTTCTTATACGGGAGACACAATACCTCTCCTAGAACTGTACTTGGCATATAATTTAAGTAAAAGCTGAATGTCGCCGTCAGACGCTCCAGAACTGCTGGATCAGGATATTGCTTTTCAGTAATTTTCGTTGACATCTAGACCAAGCCCTGAAGGAAATGAATTAAAACTGCCACAAATCAGTAATTTTTGGAGACCTATACTTAAAATTAGTCATATTCATTCACAGATTTTTTTACTCGGCGGTATTATAGAGATTGCTTGGCAACTGCTGTAACTGAGTTTCAATTCTTTTTTTTTTTGCCTTGAGCCAGGATTAACTTTGTGCTGTGTTCCCGGCCGCCCGAAGGACGAGCTCTCACATTACCCTCCATGAGAACAAAGGTCTCAGGGTTTATTCCAACCTAGAAGCCATCCAATCAACGTTATGCTCTACAGAGCAATTTTAGTTGTAACACTGTACAAATTCTCCTAGTAAAATCGTAATTAAAGAGGAGCGCTCTGTTATCCTGACACGTCTTCGTTAGTAAAGATTTTCATATAACATAATTCTGGAGGATCTTTTGTAGACCTTTGTACCCTATTCATATATTTGGGGAGGGTTTTTTTTAAAGTAATTTCTTTGTTTTCTTTTTACCCCAGCGCATGTGTTTCCAAATGGCGCAATTATGACCGAACTTGACGAAATTCCAATTCGGCAATTACGGTAATCAAAATTTGTCAAGGGAATTTGACACACATTTCATTTTTGGAGGGTTCTGCCGTGCACTTTACCGCCTGGTCCTTTGCTTTTGTTTCCCTCAATCCTCTGTAGCACCCCTGCGGCTTCAGGCACCACAGGGTACTCCACCTCACCCGAGGTGCAGTATTCATCTCGGATACGAAGGAGGTAATCACTGGTAAACTACCACAATTCACCACCATACACAGTTAGTTGCCCTCTCACCGGGACTGGGCTGGGGTAGAGACATTGGAGAGTAGTCATCCTAATGTAGTGGACTCTCTGCTCACTAAACCAGAAACCCAGGGGGGAGGGGCTGGACATGGGGAGTAAGGCTACATACACAAACAGCCAGTGAGAAGTTTCTGAGACCAGAAGAGGGGGAGAGCAAGACACTGACACTCAGAACAGCAAGGGACAGGAGGCATGTGAAACGAACCAGAACACAGTTGCTGATAGTTTCTCATGTACCGCCCCGCTGGTTCGGCCGCGACCGCAGAGCCGCTCGGATCCGTGCTCGTACGGTGGTGGCTGGAGCTCCTCACGGACCTGGGGGTCATGTCGCTCTGCAAGGGGGTTGGCGCTACATGCAGAGACTTCGGTGGGGGGGAAGTTCCACGGCCGGGGCCGCGGTGGTTTGGTAGAGGTGTAAGTTCGTGACGCCACCCACGGGTTGTGGTGAATAGATGGACACCACCGCTGCTGTTAACTAGGCCTCCCCGGGGACGGTGTTGCGCAGCTTGGTGCTGACCCCTCCATGGGTAGGGGAGTGATGGTCTCGGGGGCCCGAGGGAGGTGCGGAGGAAGTGGGAGTGGGTGCGGGCGTATGCTGGTGCGGCGCGGTGCGCGGCCCGAAGGCATTGGTGTACTCACTATGACACAATACACTGGAGTCTCTGGTAAACCAAACGGGATGATGAATGGGGCTCGCAGCCGGCTGCAGCTTCTCCCTGAAAGGGTTGGTGGTTTCTGTCTTTCTCCTGCAACTTTTTTTATGTGAATGTTTGACTTCTATGCCTAAGCAACAGTAGTCCGCTCCCCGGCTTGCTGGTTGTCGGAAGAGCCCTGTTTGCCCGCAGATGCTGGCCCTTTGGGTCTCTATGCCTTGGCGGTGGCTCTACCCTGTATGGTTGGGCTGTTGTCTTCTAACGGGTCTTATGTGGGATAGGTCCTTAAGTCCAGTCCTCAATCAGTTGATTTGACTCAGCCCTGTTGGTTCGGGGCTTCGTACTGGGTCTGAGTACCCCTCCTGGTGCTCCAGTTTCCAATCGGTTCCCCGGTTCGGTACTGGCGGGCCACCGCCCGACCCCGGTCCTTACAGTTCCACCGGCTGTAATCCCAGCTCCTGCAGGCGGCCACCACCATCCGCCTCCTTGCCAGAGGTGACTGGGCTCCGACCCAGCCACCTAAGTAGACTAATGGCAGGCCTGGTCACAGGTCTGCCCTTGAACTCAACCTCTTTCCTTCACTGTCAAGACTCATCTACTTGTGCACTCGAACTAGGACTTGTGTCTTTCCCGCCTCCAGGCCTGTGAACTCCTCGGTGGGTGGAGCCAACCACCTGGCTCCGCCCCCCTGGTGTGGACATCAACCCTGGAGGGTGGTGACAAGGGTTTCTTGGTTGGCTGCTGTCACCTTTTCAGGGAGGGGTGTGTGTGTGCATGGGACTACCTGGGACGACCTGACTAGTCCAGGGCGTCACATTCCCCCTTGGTTTAATGCAGACCGTCCGCGGGCTGCACGTCCATCACCGGTTTATTTTTGTTTTCTGAAAGATAAAAAACGAGAACACAGTACAATAACGGTTGTACATACTTCAAATATTAACTTTTTAGATCTTCCCTTACACTTAGGCACATACTTGAACGTTGTGAACATAAAAAAAACATTTTTATTAATACGGGAAACGGGAGCGGGTCCTTCAATCACCCACCCAAACAACCTGAGCCTTGATGCTGCCCCTAAGACGTGGGCAGCACCCCTTTTCCCCAGTCCAGGAATGGGCCCAGGTGTTATCCAATGGGACAGGTGCAGGTTTCACAACTGCCTGTCTTGTCAGAGGCCCCACGTCCAAGGGGACCCCTGACTCGGAGGATGGCCACCGGTTGTAGTGGTGGCGGGCCTCAGCCATCTATTTCCCGCAGGCCCATCCTCCAGTCTGCCTCTCCGGAGGCTGTGAAAGCGGAAGGCCGGTTAAGGGAAGGTGTTATTTACAAACCCAATAGTTTTTGGGTAGCCTGCCAGTTCTTGGCCTTGTCTTTAGGTAAACGGGGTAAAAACAAAGTCCCAACGGGGACTGTTCAACTTTGGCAACCGGGATCCGCTGCCTTTACTCCTGATCCTCTAGGTAAAACTCCGCTGCCGGCGTAGCCTCCTCCAGCCACTTTCCCCTGTCCACCACAGGGCAGCACGGGTCCCCAATGCCACACTCACTCACGGTAGCACTGTCCCTAAAGACCCCGTCTTCCACTGCCTGCAGTGCGGGTACGGTAGCCGGGCTCTACTTGTAGAACTGTCCTCGCTCCTCTAACTCCCTGCTGTCCTCCACCAGGGGCTCCGACCCCTGATGGCGCCCACCGAGGCTCCGACCCCGGCGGCGTTCAACAAGTCAGGCGGGGGCCGGCTCCTTCCACCCGGCGCACCGGATGGCGTCCCACGGGAACTCAGGAACGGTCAACAAAGGAACACGGGTACTGTAGGAGCGGGTCCTTTAAAACTTTAACTTTTAAAACGCTCAACTGTAAAACTTCAGGGGTTAATTTGGGCTGCGGCTACCACCGCAGGGGGCCGGACCGTCGGACGGTCTGACGATCAACCGGGTTCCCCATCCAGGTGCAGTAGGTTCCGGGGCTGTAGGCCGTTACCGGGAATGGCGGCGGGGGCAGCGCACTCGGCTCCTCTTCCTCCATGAATTGCACTACATTGGGGCCATTGCTGCGGTACTGCCGGGTCCCGGCTCCCAACTAATAAGGGTTGACTCGGGAGTCTGCGTGGCTTGATCTCGGCGCTGCACGGCTGCGGTGGCCCCCTGCTCACGGGCCCACACCACGGCAACCATCCTGCGGACCTCCGCCTTCCAATCGAGCAGCTGCTGAAGACTCTGCGCCCTCACCTTCGTACAGAACTGACCCAGCTCCCGCCCCAACCAAGCAGCGGTTCCAGCGGGGAGCTCGCCCGGGCCGCAGTCCTCAAAGGCTACCCCGCCTCTGCTTCTTCCAAGCCCCGCCGCTCCAGCGGCGGGCGCCCCTCCTCTCCCGTCCGGGAACGCCGACATCTTTCCATTCATTCTCCCGTGGTCTTTTCGGGCACTTCACTTTGCTTTCTGCACCGCTCTGCTCTCGGGGGGCGGGGCCTCGCTTTTCGCGCCCTTTCTGCCCGGGGAAGACGGCTTGGGCGGGAACTCTTTGCGCCCAAGATGGCGGATTCTCCAATTTTTCAGTGGGACGCCGCTAACGATAATTTCCAGGCGCACTTCCACAGGTAAATGGATGGTTCCATCCTGTTCGTGACGCCAGAAGAGTCGATGTGTACCGCCCCGCGGGCTCGGTTGCGACCGCCGAGCCGCTCGGATCCGTGCTCGTACGGTGGGTGGTGACTCGAGTTCTTCATAGACCCGGAGGTCACGTCGCTCTGCAAGGGGGTAGGCAATACACGCAGGGACTTTGGTGGGGGGAAGTTCCACGGCCGGGGCCGCGGTGGTTTAGTAGGGGTGTAAGTTCTTGACGCCACCCACGGGTTGTGGTGAATAGATGGACACCACCGCTGCCGTTAACTAGGCCTCCCGGGGACGGTGTTGCACAGCTTGGTGTTGACCTCTCCGTGGGTAGGGGAGTGATGGTCTCGGGGGCCCGAGGGAGGTGCGGAGGCATGGGAGCGGGTGCGGGCGTATGCTGGTGCGGTGCGGCGCGGTGCGCGGCCCGAAGGCACTGGTGTACTCACTATGACACAATACATTGGTGTCTCTGGTAAATCAAACGGGATGATGAATGGGGCCCGCAGCCGGCTGCAGCTTCTCCCTAAACGGGTTGGTGGTTTCCGCCTTTCTCCTGCACCTTTTTTTTATGTGAATGTTTGACTCCTATGCCTAAGCAACGGTAGTCCACTCCCCGGCTTGCTGGTTGTCGGAAGAACCCTGTTTGCCCGCAGACGCTGGCCCTTTGGATCTCTATGCTTTGGCGGTGGCTCTACCCTGTATGGTTGGGCTGTTGTCTTCTAACGGGTCTTATGTGGGATAGGTCCTTAAGTCCAGTCCTCAATCAGTTGATTTGACTCAGCCCTGTTGGTTCGGGGCTTTGTACTGGGTCTGAGTACCCCTCCTGGTGCTCCAGTTTCCAATCGGTTCCCCGATTCGGTACTGGCGGGCCACCGCCCGACCCCGGTCCTTACAGTTCCACCGGCTGTAATCCCAGCTCCTGCAGGCGGCCACCACCATCCGCCTCCTTGCCAGAGGTGACTGGGCTCCGACCCAGCCACCTAAGTAGACTAATGGCAGGCCTGGTCACAGGTCTGCCCTTGAACTCAACCTCTCTCCTTCACTGTCAAGACTCATCTACTTGTGCACTCGAACTAGGACTTGTGTCTTTCCTGCCTCCAGGCCTGTGAACTTCTCGGTGGGCGGAGCCAACCGCCTGGCTCTGTCCCCTGGTGTGGACATCAACCCTGGAGGGTGGTGACAAGGGTTTCTTGGTTGGCTGCTGTCACCTTTTCAGGGAGGGGTGTGTGTGTGCATGGGACTACCTGGGACAACCTGACTAGTCCAGGGCATCACACTCATAGCTCCCTCAGGACCAGCTTATACCTCAGGGTGTGGAGCACTAGGCTGGTGGGCAAATCACGGCCTGCCAGCAATATCTGCCGGGCAGGGTATTGCAAGTCTCCTGGCCCACCTAAGCTGCCCGGGGCAAAGCAGCATATAGAGTCAGGCATCGTAACCAACAGACCGCACCAGCGATGGACTCGCGTTGCCTGCTATACGGGACAGGAACACCATTACCATGACTTGGGTCCCAGCAAAAGCTTTAGGCCGCAGGGACTCACACAACACAGTGCAGGGAGAAAAGACTCACATAGAAATCCACCGGTTCTGACCTCTGAACTATCCGGGATCGGCTGGAGCCTATGACCATGAGGTCCGGCGGTCCAAAGCTGGTGACAACTCAATGAGTAAAGAACTTTAATTGCAACTCCCTGTGTCGTCGAATCCTTCCTGCACCACAGCTGCATAGCAGCAGGGGACTATCACTCCCCACATCCTCCCTGGGGGCCTAGCTCTACCTGTGGAGAGCTGCAACACCCGAGCTGCGTCACCATCTGCCCCCAGAAGAAAGAGACTTTCTGCAGCGGTGGCTACTACCTGGCCGCACACCACAGGTGGCGTAGTCACGAACCTAATATCATCCCTTACATCTTTATTTGATGACACTGCCAGGGTCACTGAACCGGGCCTCTCCGCCGTGACGTCCCGCCCCAAACCCCCAAAACTGCGGTCCAGAAACGAGTCACCCCACGGCCCCAGCCCGGGTGTGTAACTTCTGCCTACTTTCCTTCAGGTTTAACAATGAACAAGCTCTTCTGAAACTTCAGACTTTGTTAGTGCTTCCGTTGCTGACCCAGCCTTAGAAATGAGGGCCATGACATCTTCACGCCATGACGTCACATCTTTATGGCCTAGTTGGCAACAGAAGTACTGGCAAAGACTGAAGATGTAGAAAAGGAGGTCCATCACCTCCATGAAGAAACTAAAAAACCAGAGTCTCAGGGAGTGTCACGATGTCACTACTGCTCCGGGTTGGAGAGGACATCTGACGACTGACGTACCCAGGGGGAACAACAGGGTAACAATGCAAGAAAAGGCCATGGAGCTAGGGGAAGGAGAGTGGGGTCACCTCCTAACACTCACCTAAGGCTGATACCTGCACTCCCTAGTGTGCCTAGATGGTATTTTTCCCTGTGCGCTGATCACATACCTAGGCCCTTGCTGACCCTGAACTCATCCTGACTTGTGAAGGCCAGGAAGACGCTAGTCTCACCACTGCAATAAGACAACAAAAAGGTAGGAAAGAGAAACATATGGGGAAAGACAAAAAATAACACCTCAACTTTCTCCAGAGACTGGCTTCTTAAAAGTGGACAGCAAAGGTATAAGCTATAGTCGGCATAGGAAAGAGTGAGGAGCGGATACTTATATCAGAAGGGACTGACTGCAGCTGAGGTTAAAACTACCTGCTAGATCACTGCAGGATAGAAATGGAGCATAACCCCTTCAGCACCAGAAGGAATTATATACAATCCAATTCAGGGTACATGACGTGCGGGAACTAAAATGGATCTGTGTCAAGAACACACAGTGACCTTCTGATCTCAGATCCCCTTGAAATCACATCAGGCTATGAAATACTCATGACAGGGAGAGATCAGAGAACCAAGAATGGAAGTTGTGGCAATGGGACATAGAAGCAACCAGGTCACAGCTGTGGAGAAGAGGGAGCACTTTTTCCCCATCTCCTCCCCGGCCTGTGTCTGTGTACATTGCACTGTGGTCGGATGATATGCAAGTACAGTGCGATGTTTCACACGCACCCATAGGCTTGTATAGGGGTGTGAGCCGAGACTCGCTGCCAAAGGTAGCGTGCTGTAATTCATTTTTCATGTCGATATTGGATGAGAAATCAATCACAGATGGACACTGCCCCATAGTTTTGCACTGGTGCGAGTGCAATCCAGTCTTTTAGCGGATTGCAAGCGTCCATTTTGTATTGTTAGGAAACCATCTTGTCTTATAACTGAATGATGTCATAGGGCTTAGTTAACACTGATGGGCAGGGAAGTTTCACATTTCTGCACACACCCCTGCGGCTCTTATTGGTGCATGGTAATTTCTTTGTTTGGGATACTATATAAACTGGTCACATGATGTAATAAAACAGAGACTCTCAGTACACCATACTTGGCTGTGCTGTATTGATTTCTCCAAGCGCTTGTAAAACAAATCTTATTAATTTGGAGATTCAAGGGCATAGGAGTTAATTTCACTCACAAAACTAAATTGTAAAAATAAAAAAAATGGCCTTAATCAATGGTTAGGCTCAGACATCACTATCACTGGGCACGTGGCAGGTAAACAATGACCGAAAAGCTTTCATCTATAGACGTGTTCCTACAATGTCTGTGACATAGTCAAAAATAATAGGACACACTTGATCAAAAAGTGTAAGGTAATCTCCTATAGAATGGGACAAAGTTCTAAGAAAAGATATTCCAAAGTTACTGTTTATGGGGAATGCAAGTATTCAGAAAATTATCATAGAGCTGATAAACTTTTTAGGATGAGACCGAATGCTGAAAATCCATCCATTGCTGGTGACCAATAGCCACAAAATTATGAAAAAAATTGTGTAATCGATGACCACAGCAGAGAGTCCTTTGACATCTGCGTAGGGCTTACAGTATGTCTTCTTTCCATATTTGTGGGGGTTTTGTTCACCTTTTTTCCATGTTCCAAACTAACAAAATTCATATTGATGATTTATTTGGCTTCACACAAATTTGGTTCAGCAAAAAATGAGCAAGCGAGCTCCTGACACTTTTCGGGGTCTCACACATGACCTTAGGAAGCACCAACACCAATAAGATACATACACACAGTCAAACAATCCGGTATCCTCAATTCAGAATAGTTAGAAAAAAGACAGAATTTCACCGATATCAATATAAAAAATCCAGATCAATTTTATTGAAACCCATGATAAAAATATCACGTATTGTCCTGGACAGAATCCTTTCTCAAGGACTCACGTCTGTGGCACCATTCATGATCCCAAGTCAACCACGCAATTGTGTGAAAGACAGAGACGACCAGAAAAGAGGTCAGATTGAAGCTGAAGTTTCATAGTTTCGACTCCACTTGCCTCATTAAAGTCAATGGCTCTGTCATGAAACCCGTTCTTTGGAAATTCAGTTGGAAGCCCCCAATGGAGTGAAGAATGGGGACACAGACATGGTATAAACCCGGCATAAATTAACCTAGTTTATTATTTGGTTGGTATAATTTAATATAATGGTTTGCTTTCAGTAGTGTTTAGTACTTTTGGGCGCTGTATGGCAGCATTAGGATACTGTAGCACCCAGTCCTGGTCCAATTTTGGCACCTCCACATGTCCCCGCTTTCTTAAAGGGCCTGCGTCCCATTACCCAGAAGTGATCCCAGAAGGTCACCTATTAAATTTATTAAAGTAAGACTGCCTCACTGTCACGAACCACCGGGGGGGTCACTCAGAAATCCCCCGCGCTGGCTACCAGTACGTCACAATCGGGGGGGTAACAAGTGGGGGTCACCCCTCCTTTATACCTCCCGACCGACAGACAGAGCACGTGACGCGCTCTCTAGCGCCCCTCTTATAGTCAGGCCAATTATGGAATTGCCCGACAATAAGCAAGGAGGCCGCTATACTACTTATGCCGATTATTGAAGGGTCCCCGGTGAGAGTAGGGTATATATTCCCCCGACCTCCGCGGGCGGAATATATAAAACCTCCCCGAATCTCACTGGCCTCCCCACAATAATCCTTGGCACAACTCGCTGCCACCAACCGCTTCACGGTAACTATTAGCCGAACACACAGACGTGGGATTCAAGATCGAGATAACAGAACAGCCCAAGATTAATTATATAATTTAATCGGCCTAAAGCCACACTAGAAACTACAATATATACAATAGGGAATCTACAGAATATACATATGTCAGAGTACAGTTACAAGCAAAGCATGGTTTACAAACAGGCATACACAGTTCCAGCAGTTACCTTGTGCGTCTGGCCACAGGGGGGCGCTGTAGACCAGGTTTCCAGGAACTCCCTCCCCGGTCTTTCCCAACCAGGCCCCCGAGCAGAAGAACACTGGAAAATGGCCAAAGTAGGGTTATCAACCTGGGCAAATCCAGGTCCCCTCCTACCTTAGTGACCTCAGAGGGAGCACTGCTCCACCCCTGGCTGGAGTTATGGACAAAATCCACAACATGGAATATGGCCATAACTTGGCCTGGGAGCGTCGTAGGCGGACGCCGACGCTCTCATTGTGACAGCTATGAATTTAGCTACAGAACGAGAGGACTCATGACTTGTCTACTAGTTCCCCATTGGCTGATATCACGCCTGGGGTATTTCCCCAGGTCCTGCTCCCATAAAAAGGGTGTGCCAGCATCGTCCGCATGCGGAGACACCATTTTTATGGTTGCCATATTTATCGGAAATATGGCTTGCGAGGTATGAGCCATTTTTTACTGGAGTCGTTCTGTCTGGATACTTCCATAGCCTTGCTAATTAGATAGCAGCCCCTACTACAGGGTCACGGCAGGGAGTCATCCTGTGTCCATTGTTCCCACATCACCTCATTTCCATATCACAGGAGATGGCTGTTGGAGGTGTAAGTGGGATGTGACACCTTCCCAGATGCTGGACATCTGAGACAAGAAGGGAGGGGGCACTGCCATGGAGTGATGAGAGCGATTATGACTGGAAGTCATAATTCATCTTCATATCCCAGGGTTTGCCTCACACCTCCCCCCTTTTGAGGGCGCTAGGGGGCAGCACACTCCGGTGTTCCCCCGTGCGCCCGTCCGCGACCTCTCCTTGTCGGGACAGCCCGTCTGCGTTACCGTGGTCACGGCCCCTTTTGTGTCGAATGGTGAAGTTGTATTGCTGGAGCGCCAGGCTCCATCGCAACAACCTGCCATTCGTCCCGGAGACAGTGTGTAACCAGCTGAGGGGATTGTGGTCCGTCTCCACGATGAAGTGGCGCCCGTATAGATAGGGTTGCAGACGCTGCAGGGCCCACACTATGGCCAGGCACTCCTTTTCCATCGTGGAATAGGCAACTTCCCTTGGTAACAGCTTCCTGCTCAGGTACAAGACTGGGTGCTCTTGGCTCGCAGAGTCCACCTGGCTGAGCACCGCACCGAGGCCGAAGTCACTGGCGTCGGTCTGTACTACAAACGGCCGCGTGAAGTCGGCTGCCTGTAGCACGGGCGGGCTGGACAGGGCGTCCTTTAGGGCCCGGAAGGCTGTCTCGCAGTCCATTGTCCAATCGGCTGCAGAGGGCAGCTTCTTCTTGGTGAGGTCCGTCAAGGGCTTTGCCAGGCTACTATAGCATGGAACAAACCTCCTATAGTACCCAGCGGTCCCCAAGAAGGACATCACCTGCTTCTTGGTCCTGGGGGTGGGCCAGGATGCGATGGCTTCCACTTTCTCAGGCTCGGGCTTCAGTGTTCTCCCGCCTACCCGGTGACCGAGGTACTGGACCTCGCTCATGGCCAGCTGACACTTTCCCGGCTTGATGGTCAAACCTGCCTGGTGGATCCGCCTGAGCACCTGTGCTAGATGCTCTAGGTGATCTTCCCAGGTGGGACTGAAGACGGCAATGTCATCCAGGTACGCGGCTGCGTACCCTTCAAGTCCCTTGAGCAGGGTGTTGACCATCCGCTGGAAGGTGGCAGGGGCATTCCTCATCCCGAATGGCATCACCGTGGACTCGTACAGTCCAAATGGGGTAATAAAGGCAGAGCGTTCCCTGGCCTTGCGAGTCAGGGGGATCTGCCAATATCCCCGGCTCAGGTCCATGATGGTCAGGTACTGAGCCCCGGCCAACTGATCGAGCAGGTCATCGATGCGTGGCATTGGGTACGCATCGGCGACCGTGACAGCATTGAGCCCCCTGTAGTCCACGCAGAACCGAGTGGTTCGGTCCTTCTTAGGGACGAGGACTACAGGCGAGGCCCAAGCGCTGTTGGATGCCTGGATCACCCCCAGCTTCAGCATCTCGTCAATCTCCTGGCGCATGTGTTGCTGCACCTCCAGGGAGACCCGATATGCTGAACGCCGGATCGGGGGATGATCCCCAGTGTCCACGTGATGGACAGCCAAGTTAGTCCTTCCGGGCTGGTTGGTAAACAACCCCCGGAAGGGGTGTAGGGTGGCCCACAGCTGGGACCGTTGGTCCTCCAAGAGCTGGTGGCCAACCTCCACATCCTCAATGGATCCGCCTGCCCTAACCTGGGCTAGCATATCCAAGAGGGTTTCCGCTTCTCCCTCCTCGGGCAGGTTGCACACGGGGAGCGCACATGCCTCCCGCTCATGATGTGCCTTCATCATGTTCACATGGAAGGGCTTCCGCCTTCCACGGGCAGGGTCCAGGGTGACCAGGTACGTCACAGGGTTGAGCTGCTGGTACACGAGGTATGGGCCTTCCCAGGCTGCCTGAAGCTTGTCCTGTGGTACGGGGACCAGTACCCACACCTTTTGACCCACTTGGTAGGTCCTCTCACAAGCGTTCTGGTCGTACCAACGCTTCTGATCGGCCTGGGCTTGAGCCATATTGTCGTGTATCAGTTGCGTCAAGGCCTGCATTTTGTCCCGGAAGCGCATGACATACTCGATAACCGACACTCCAGGGGTGGCCAAATCCCCTTCCCAAGCCTCTTTCACCAGAGCCAGGGGGCCCCGCACACGTCGCCCGTACAGGAGCTCAAACGGTGAGAATCCTGTTGAGGCCTGTGGAACCTCCCGGTAAGCAAATAACAGGTGTGGGAGATACCGCTCCCAGTCACGCCCATGGGAGTCGACCAACATCTTAAGCATCTGCTTTAAGGTGCCATTGAACCGCTCGCACAGGCCATTAGTCTGTGGATGGTACGGGCTGGCCACCAGATGTCGCACCTGGACTTGCTTACAGAGGGCCTCCATCAGCTGGGACATGAATTGGGTCCCCCGGTCAGTGAGCATTTCCTGGGGAAAACCCACTCGGGAGAAAATCTCCAGCAATGCGGTGGCCACCTTGTCAGCCCGAATGGACGACAAGGCCACTGCTTCTGGGTACCGGGTGGCATAGTCCACTACCGTCAGTATGAAGCGTTTCCCGGAGCTGCTGGGGATGGCCAGCGGGCCGACCAGATCCACAGCCACCCTCCTGAAAGGCTCATCGATGATTGGCAGAGATACTAGTGGGGCTTTGGGGTGTGGCCCCGCCTTCCCCACTCTCTGACAGGTTTCACACGAACGGCAGTAGGCAGCCACATCGGCCCCCATTTTTGGCCAGTAGAAATGCTGGTTTAACCTGGCCTTGGTCTTAGCGATCCCTAGGTGTCCGGCCATCGGAATCTCATGTGCGATCCGCAACAACTCCGTCCGGAACGGATAGGGTACCACCAACTGTCGGTCCCTGGGCCACGCCTCCGGTGAACCCTGCTGGACCGTGACCCGGTACAGCCGTCCTTGGTCCCAGACCACTCGCTCCGGGTCCGAGTCCGAGGGAGGCTGTGCCGCCTGCTCCTTTAGAGCTTTCAGGCTGTCGTCAGCTTCTAACGCTGCCTGAAACCCCTGACTAGATGTGGCCAGAATCGACGAGACTGTCACATCTTCGGTCAGTACCCCGGGACCTGTGTCCTGGCCTCCACCTGACTCGGCTGCCACTGGGTCAGAAGGGGAAGAGCTATCGGACCTCTGGGAGGCCCCTTGGCTTCCAGCACTCCCACTGCGGGTGACAGCGGCCACAGCCGCTGCGACCGTGGGTCGTGCCTGCTCCTCCTCCGTTCCTGACCAAGTCGCCGGTTCAGGCAGACCTACCTGGCTTCCTGACACCCCGGTTCTGGGGGAACCATGCACCGAGATCTTACCTGGGAGCACTTCCGCTCCTGGACCGGCCCCAATCTCACCTGCCTGTTCCCCTCCTGCAGCAACAGAACCCCGCTGTGAAATCTCTGGGGACCCCACATTTGCTGTGGTAGCCCCCACCCCACACACTGGTCCTCCCCCTGCAGCACCCTGCTCTCTGCTTATCCCTGCAGAGGGCAACAGATCCCAGCTCACAGGCTGATTACTTGTAGAGGCATTGTCACACCTTTCTCTGACCCCCTCCCCTGTCACAGCTGCAGCTGTGTGTGTGTCTATGGTGTCTATGCAAGCAGAAATATCAGAGTTCACTCCCTCCTCCCTTACATCATTCATAGATAACACATTAACATTGTCCGGAGGCATGTCAGTACTGGCTGAAGGTTCAGCCCTTGGTTGGGGCCCAAACTGGGAGGTTATCTGCCCCAAATCTGTCCCAAGTAGCACGTTTGCGGGGATCCGATCAGTTACCCCCACCTCCCTCACCCCTCGCCCTGCGCCCCAGTCCACATAAATGTCAGCAACAGGCAGCGCCGGGTCAATGCCTCCAATCCCGGAGACAGCGAGGGTTTTTCCAGGGATCAAGTCTTGGGGGGACACCATCTCAGGCCGCACCAGAGTCACCTCCGAGGCGCTGTCTCGCAGTCCCATGGTCACAGACCGGCCGACGGTGACAGGTTGGAAGCTGTCCAGGGACCTACCACCACCCCCACCCACACAATACACCTTGGGCGGCCCTTGGGACGGGGACGGAGCCGGGGCCTTGGGACGCTGAGGGCACATGGCCTTGAAGTGTCCAGGTAGGTTGCACTGGTGGCACCGTCTTGGTTCTGCCACGGGCCTGGAGAGGGGAGTTGAGGGGGACACCCCCTGCAGTCTAGGGGCAGGTGGGGCAGTCGCAGAGTTCATCTTACCCCCTCTCCAGGTGCTGCTGGTGGCTGCTCTCCTGGCCTCAGGAGCCCGATTGTTGGTGTAGTCATCGGCCAGGGCAGCTGTAGCCGTGGACCCCTTTGGCTTCTGGTCTCGGATGAACTGGCGGAGATCCTCAGGGCAGTTCCACAAGAGTTGCTCCGTGATGAACAAGTCCAGGATCTCCGGTCCGGTGGAAAGCTGCAGGCCTTGGGTCCAGTGGTCGGCAGCTCGGGCAAGTGCCCGCCGGTGGTCAGCCCAGGAGTCCTTTGGTCCCTTCTGTAGGCTCCGGAACTTCTTGCGGTAGGACTCTGGAGTGAGGTTGTACTGTTGGATCAGGGCCCGCTTGATGGTGTCGTAGCCCTGATCTGCCTCAGCAGGCAAGTCCCCAAGGATATCCAGGGCCTTACCCCTTAGACGGGGGGTCAGGTATTTGGCCCACTGATCCTTGTCCAGATGGTGCTGCAAGCAAGTCCGTTCAAAAGCAGTCAGGAAAGAGTCCAAGTCTCCATCCTTCTCCAGCACTGGGAAGTCCTCAACACGGACCTTTGGAAGTTTGGTGTCTTGAAGGTCACGTGTGGCTGATGAGGGCCGGAGCTGAGCTAGCTGCAGCTGGTAGTCACGCTCTGCCTGGCGCTCTTCACGTGCTGCTTGCCGCTCCGCAGCCTCACGCACTGCTTGCCGCTCCGCAGCCTCAGCGTCACGCGCTGCCTGTCGCTCACGCTCGGCCATGAGTATCTCGTAGGTATCCCGGTCTCCAGCCTGGAGAAGGGCCATAGCCATTTGAAGAAGGCTATCCGAGCCTCCCAGGCTCGGTGGAATGGCACGTGGTGATCTGCGGCCCGCTGCGGAGCCTGGTGCTTCACTGTCCATTGCAGAGCGGAGGGCTGGCATCTGGCTCGTTGAGGACCCTTGGGTGAGCTGCTCCTCATCTTGTCCATAATTGCCAGGTTGTGCGCTGTCCTCTGCAGAACGGTTTTCTGGCGTCGAGCTCCTGGAGGGCTCGTGGACAACCTCCTCATCGTCTCTGGCCTGAGCATCGGCCATTCCTTTGGCTTTGCTCCTGGTGCTCTCAGCCATTGTTGCAGACTTTGGTCACTGACACAGAACTGACACCTGATGCCTCCACACACCTTACAGTATCTGCACTCTGACACTCTAGTGTTGGTCTGGTCTGAAGACCCCAGCAGCCACAGCTGCTGCAGGCAGTCTTTAGTGTCTGGGAGTATGGGTCTCACACTCACACACACTATTATCTCGATCCCACCGCTTGCCACCAATATGTCACGAACCACCGGGGGGGTCACTCAGAAATCCCCCGCGCTGGCTACCAGTACGTCACAATCGGGGGGGTAACAAGTGGGGGTCACCCCTCCTTTATACCTCCCGACCGACAGACAGAGCACGTGACGCGCTCTCTAGCGCCCCTCTTATAGTCAGGCCAATTATGGAATTGCCCGACAATAAGCAAGGAGGCCGCTATACTACTTATGCCGATTATTGAAGGGTCCCCGGTGAGAGTAGGGTATATATTCCCCCGACCTCCGCGGGCGGAATATATAAAACCTCCCCGAATCTCACTGGCCTCCCCACAATAATCCTTGGCACAACTCGCTGCCACCAACCGCTTCACGGTAACTATTAGCCGAACACACAGACGTGGGATTCAAGATCGAGATAACAGAACAGCCCAAGATTAATTATATAATTTAATCGGCCTAAAGCCACACTAGAAACTACAATATATACAATAGGGAATCTACAGAATATACATATGTCAGAGTACAGTTACAAGCAAAGCATGGTTTACAAACAGGCATACACAGTTCCAGCAGTTACCTTGTGCGTCTGGCCACAGGGGGGCGCTGTAGACCAGGTTTCCAGGAACTCCCTCCCCGGTCTTTCCCAACCAGGCCCCCGAGCAGAAGAACACTGGAAAATGGCCGAAGTAGGGTTATCAACCTGGGCAAATCCAGGTCCCCTCCTACCTTAGTGACCTCAGAGGGAGCACTGCTCCACCCCTGGCTGGAGTTATGGACAAAATCCACAACATGGAATATGGCCATAACTTGGCCTGGGAGCGTCGTAGGCGGACGCCGACGCTCTCATTGTGACAGCTATGAATTTAGCTACAGAACGAGAGGACTCATGACTTGTCTACTAGTTCCCCATTGGCTGATATCACGCCTGGGGTATTTCCCCAGGTCCTGCTCCCATAAAAAGGGTGTGCCAGCATCGTCCGCATGCGGAGACACCATTTTTATGGTTGCCATATTTATCGGAAATATGGCTTGCGAGGTATGAGCCATTTTTTACTGGAGTCGTTCTGTCTGGATACTTCCATAGCCTTGCTAATTAGATAGCAGCCCCTACTACAGGGTCACGGCAGGGAGTCATCCTGTGTCCATTGTTCCCACATCACCTCATTTCCATATCACAGGAGATGGCTGTTGGAGGTGTAAGTGGGATGTGACACCTTCCCAGATGCTGGACATCTGAGACAAGAAGGGAGGGGGCACTGCCATGGAGTGATGAGAGCGATTATGACTGGAAGTCATAATTCATCTTCATATCCCAGGGTTTGCCTCACACTCACCTTACGTGAGGCACATGAGCAACATTGCCTACTAGTTAGTTTGTTGCTAGTTCTCAGGTTCCATTACGCTACTGTGTCTAGTACTGCTTGCCTTGTCCTAGTTCCAGTTCTGTGTTGCTAACCTGTGTCTCATCCTAGAGCCTATTCTCTACCACCATCTCCATGCTGTCCCATCTGAGCCATCATCTCCATGCCGCCATGTCTGAGTTACTATCTCCGTGATGCCACATATGAGAATGTGGCGCCCCTGACCTGGTCAGGCACCACTGAGTGCTGCACCCATGCTGGATCAGTACAACACAGGTAATCCCAGAGGCTGACTAGGGTGTGGACACACGGAACACCAGTAACCAGGAACACACACAGCTAGAGGGGACCGCTGAGCAGACTCAGGAAGGGGGCGTGGCCCTCACCTCCCAGCTAGTGGTGGGTGGTGTCACTGGGAACCAGGGAGTTGTGCAGAGGCAGCCGAAGGAGAAGGAAGTGGAGGAGTCACGTCTGGAGGGCAGAGTTGTGGAGCAAGGCCCTTCCAGACACTGCACTGTTCGTGGCTGCTGGCGGGGGAGAAGGGCTACTGTTTAGTGCTGCCTGAAATCCACCTGGCGTAGAGGTGGCTGAGTAAGGGGACTGTCAGTAAACCCAGCCCGCACGGGGTATAGGTCCCCAGAGCAGGGGCCCATTCAGTTGGCCTGCCCAACCTGCCAGTGAGGGCACTTTATGCGCCTCACCAACCTACACCGAGTCCGCAGCTACAGCAGCAACGAGTGGCCCATAAGTGACAGAAGGCAAGCAGCCAGAATTACTTGGTCCACGCTACCCGCAAACGGGCCAGAAAGGGGAGAACGGCGTATGCGACTTCCCTGGGTGATCCCAGCAAGACTTCAAGTCGGGGTCACCTCAAAACAAGAAGGGCTAGGAAGGTGAGTCAGCAGTCACCCCTACATCAGCCGAAGTGATACCTGGTTCCACCTGGTCCACCATAGCATCGCCCGGGTTAACTCACCCCTGCCATCTGAAGTGATTAAAAACCCTGAAAGATTTGCTGTTTGGTGTGTGAGTTCTTCTGAGACCTGTGGTACTAGACACTTACACTGGGCCCTGTCGCCAGCCTAACTCTCGGGAGGCCACACCATCTAGCTGCATCTAACATCAGCTCCAGGCATCCCCTAAACAGCAGTGGCGGTCACCCCCTGACCGCAAATACCGAGAGTGGCGTCACGAATTCCCCATTGTAGTTAACCTACCTGTGACGAGAAGATTTCCAAGCCTGTGGAGACCCTGCGGCGACCTGCACCTGAAGGTAATGCGGGGGTTCCACAAGAACACCAGTACCAGACGCTAAGAGACTTTACCACTCCGTAAGAGTCAACCTCCACTGGTTCCTGGTAGTTGTGCATTTAGGCCACCTATGGATGCACCAGACAATCCTTGTTTATGGGTTCGCCACTGGTTGCTCTTCCAGGAGAGTCTGGTGTACGGCCCAGTGGGTCCACTGCCAGACGCTCTCCGCCCCTTGGCGACCATAACAGATAATTAACTCTGGAACAGGAAAAACAAAAAAGGTTCACTCAACACCAGCAAATACAACAAATTTTAAAGTCCAGAGACCAGATATCCAGACAAACTCTTCTGGAAAAACTTACAAAATTAAAAAAAGTCTTCAAGCCCCCGAGTGGACAGTTTAATGGATTCTCATCCTTCTGCCACCATGCACAGATGGAGATGCATTTCAAGTGCACTTTAAAAAGACCTTTGTGTAGGCCAATATGTCTTGGCATGAAGATGGATTATCATTAAATCCTGTTCCTCTGTATATGTGCTAGAGGTCTATTTTTCTTTTTTTTTGTGAGGTATGTGATACTGTTACTGCTCCTGGTTTCTGCTACAAAGCCTCCTCCCGGAGTCTAATGCTGGCTGCGGTTGTATTCTTTCCTAATGGCCACATAGGTTTAACAAGGGCCTTGTGGCCTAATTAATGGGACTCAGCCTACAGAATGCCTGCTAGTGACGAGTTTATTGTTCCTTTGCTCGAATTTCTACATTTTGCTGCCGAGTTTGTTCCCGGCTTCTGATCTTGCTCCTTGCTTCTGCCTACGCTCCTTTCTTGTCCAGGTGAATTGTGTTCCTGGTACCAATTGCTTTTCTCGTGGTTTTGATGACGTTCCCAGTATATCTGTGACGCCCTGACAAAATCAGGTTGTCACAGGAGACTGCACAAATCTTCCAGATGCACGATTCTCTCCTCCTTGTCCTTCCAACACAACCCCCACACAGGTACAAACACCAGCTACAAAAGCCTAGTCACCCCCCAGGACAATAGGAACACACCAGTGGGCGGGGCCAGGCATATGGTTACGCCTACCTAGGGGTCCTGAGGTGTCAAGGGGAGGGAACATGAAAGTCAAGAGAGTTGGAGTTGAGAGGAGACAGTGGAAGTGAGAGGAGTGAAGTGGTAGTCGGGGGTTGTAGTGTCGCGGGCGGCGGGGCGCTGCGCTCGCGCTCGGGTCCGGCGCTGCTGCTGCTCGGTCACTCGAGCAGTGGGCCCGGATCCGGGGACTCGAGCGGCGCTCCTCGCCCGTGAGTGAAAGTCTATAGTTTGGTTTGGGGATTTGCTCCGTGACGCCACCCACGGGTTGTGGTGAGGTTGGGCACCACCGCTGCTGGTGACGGGGATCCCGGGAGCGATGGTAGGGAGCAGCTGGGATGTCATTTTCCCCCTCCGTGGGTAGGGGTCGGTGGTCCCGGGGCCCGGTGAGGTGACGAGGAGGCAGGGTTGGCAAGGTGCAGGGTTGCCTGGACTGCGCAGCACGGTGCCGGATGGCACGGTTGTACTCACTCAGCCACAAATGTACGCAAAGTCTATGGTAAACCAAACGGCTGGATGGACGGCTGCTGTGGCTTCTCCCGGGCGGTTGAGGGTGGCTGCCTTTCCCTGCACCTTTGTGCACGTTCGGCCCAATGGCTTCCCACAGGTAACCCGCTCCCCGGCGGATATATGTGCTGGAGGAGCCCTTTTGCCTGCAGGCTCTGGCCCTTGGAACTCTAGCTGTGGCGGTAGCTGTATTTCCTTCTACTGGTCGGACAGTTGCCTTCTATCGGGTCTTGGCTGTTAGGAAACCCCTGGGGTTCCAGTCACTGACGGATTTGACCTCTTAACGGCGACTCCAAGCCTGGTCGGGGTCCGCAGGCCCTGCCGATGTGTGCTGGCTTCACTTCGCTCCCCGGTTCGGTACCGGCGGGCCACCGCCCGTCCCCGGTCCTATGGTTCCGCGTTGATTCACCTCTCCTGCAGATGGCCACCACCGTCTGCCAACCTTGCTCTTAGTGCCCGGGCCACACACCCGAACACGGTCAGTTTACTCCTCCACCGCTACTTCAGTCCTCTCCCTCTCACTTCCCTAACTAAACTCTCTTCCTTTTCCCACCTCCAGGACTGTGAACTCCTCAGTGGGTGGGGCCAACCGCCTGGCTCCACCCCACCTGGTGTGGACATCAGCTCCTGGAGGGAGGCAACAAGGATTTTGTCTGGCTGATGTGCCTGTCTCGGGGTGGGGGTGTGTGTTGTAGTACCTGTGACGACCTGGCTAGTCCAGGGCGCCACAGTAGCTCCCGTACTACTAGACTACTTGAGCTGGCTAGGTGGCAGATGGCACAGCAGGGCCACAGGCGACAGAGATCCGGTCGCGGGAGACCTTAAGTGGACCGAAGCAGGGTTGTAGCCCGCCGCTGCCGACAACGAGAATCCGGTCCGGAGGCCGTGCACAGTCGGGATACCTGGACCCTAGGGCGAGGAGAGCTGCAAGCACCTTTCCAATTAACCAGCAGGGGACAAGATTCCAAGTCTTGTCCCACTAACAGCCCAGATAGAGTGAGACGGAAGCCCAACGAGGGGGATAGGGCATCTGCAAGTGCCTGCTAAAATCCCACGGGTCAGTTCTCGCGGGCGACAGCTCCCACAGCAAAGACACCGGGAGTGGACTTTCCCCGTTTCATTCAGACTAGTCAACACACAAGACACCAAACTAAAGTGCAGGAGGAAGGGCCCCTGTTCCGTCCACCGGTGTGCAAGACCCGAGCACACCCCTCCGGAGACTACCGGTTACCGGCAGTTGGTTTACTATCTGGACTCTGTGTGACTTTATTCAAAACAGTGAGTACACCAGCATCATCCGGTCCATCCCCGCAGACTGCGCCCTATCACTCCATCTCACCCACAACTGGGCCCCGGGACAACACCTCCCCTACCCGTGGAGGGGATACCATCCTGCTGCCCCACTCCATCAGCCACGGGCATCCCATACCAAGGCAGCGGCGGTGTCACCAACAAGCACCGCAACCCACAGGTGGCGTCACTGACAAAACTTTCCCCATCTAAGCCCCCCTTTTTTCACTTCGGGCGATGGACGGGTGCTCAGGCCCGGGTCCGGCTTCCTCTTGAGCCACCGCCACGACCCCAGATCCGAGCGTCTCCAGCACCCCCTCTGCCGTGGTCTGTCCCCCACCCACAACATACAGTTAGGTCCAGAAATATTTGGACAGTGACACAAGTTTTGTTATTTTAGCTGTTTACAAAAACATGTTCAGAAATACAATTATATATATAATATGGGCTGAAAGTGCACACTCCCAGCTGCAATATGAGAGTTTTCACATCCAAATCGGAGAAAGGGTTTAGGAATCATAGCTCTGTAATGCATAGCCTCCTCTTTTTCAAGGGACCAAAAGTAATTGGACAAGGGACTCTAAGGGCTGCAATTAACTCTGAAGGCGTCTCCCTCGTTAACCTGTAATCAATGAAGTAATTAAGAGGTCTTGGGTTGATTACAGGTGTGTGGTTTTGCATTTGGAAGCTGTTGCTGTGACCAGACAACATGCGGTCTAAGGAACTCTCAATTGAGGTGAAGCAGAACATCCTGAGGCTGTAAAAAAATGAAAAAATCCATCAGAGAGATAGCAGACATGCTTGGAGTAGCAAAATCAACAGTCGGGTACATTCTGAGAAAAAAGGAATTGACTGGTGAGTCAACAGTGGTGGATGATCGCCGCATACTTTCTTTGGTGAAGAAGAACCCGTTCACAACATCAACTGAAGTCCAGAACACTCTCAGTGAAGTAGGTGTATCTGTCTCTAAGTCAACAGTAAAGAGAAGACTCCATGAAATTAAATACAAAGGGTTCACATCTAGATGCAAACCATTCATCAATTCCAAAAATAGACAGGCCAGAGTTACATTTGCTGAAAAACACCTCATGAAGCCAGCTCAGTTCTGGAAAAGTATTCTATGGACAGATGAGACAAAGATCAACCTGTACCAGAATGATGGGAAGAAAAAAGTTTGGAGAAGAAAGGGAACGGCACATGATCCAAGGCACACCACATCCTCTGTAAAACATGGTGGAGGCAACGTGATGGCATGGGCATGCATGGCTTTCAATGGCACTGGGTCACTTGTGTTTATTGATGACATAACAGCAGACAAGAGTAGCCGGATGAATTCTGAAGTGTACCGGGATATACTTTCAGCCCAGATTCAGCCAAATGCCGCAAAGTTGATCGGACGGCGCTTCATAGTACAGATGGACAATGACCCCAAGCATACAGCCAAAGCTACCCAGGAGTTCATGAGTGCAAAAAAGTGGAACCTTCTGCAATGGCCAAGTCAATCACCAGATCTTAAGCCAATTGAGCATGCATTTCACTTGCTCAAATCCAGACTTAAGACGGAAAGACCCACAAACAAGCAAGACCTGAAGGCTGCGGCTGTAAAGGCCTGGCAAAGCATTAAGAAGGAGGAAACCCAGCGTTTGGTGATGTCCATGGGTTCCAGACTTAAGGCAGTGATTGCCTCCAAAGGATTCGCAACAAAATATTGAAAATAAAAATATTTTATTTGGGTTTGGTTTATTTGTCCAATTACTTTTGACCTCCTAAAATGTGGAGTGTTTGTAAAGAAATGTGTACAATTCCTACAATGTCTATCAGATATTTTTGTTCAAATCTTCAAATTAAACGTTACAATCTGCACTTGAATTCTGTTGTCGAGATTTCATTTCAAATCCAATGTGGTGGCATGCAGAGCCCAACTCGCGAAAATTGTGTCACTGTCCAAATATTTCTGGACCTAACTGTACCCTTTGGCTGGCCAATCTTATCCTTGTTTCTGCCTACGCTCTTTCTTGCCCATGTGAATCCTATTTCTGGTACCAATTGCTTTTCTCCTGGTTCTGATGGCATTCCCAGTATATCCTTTGGCTGGCCTATTTTAGCTCCATTTCATACCATGATTGCATGGTTCTGACAGCACTGCTGATGCCAATCTGTGATTCTTTTGGGGACTACAATTCTCCTGGAGCAAAGCCTATATCTCCTTGTGAGTAGTGGTAAGCGGACTAGCAGATCATGGAAACTGGCGGATCCCGGTGATCCGGTTTTTAAAATCTGGTTCCGGCCGGATTCCGGTCCACAATAAGTCTATGGGGACCAGAATCCGGCAATTAAAAATGTTGGTAGAAGTGAAAAGGGCATAGGAGCAGGAGCGCTGTACTTACTGAGGCTTCGGCGCGGCTGTACATTGCTTTCAGGCCGAACATTCAGTTCCAAGACCGTGTATTAGCCTTAATTGCATATTCACTACTTTCCCCGCCCACTGACGCTTGTGATTGATTGCAGTCAGTAGCGCCCCCACCCTGAGTGTCAGCGTGTCAGCTGACTACTTCCAATCACAGGCGCTGTCAATCGTACAGTAAAAATAAATAAATATAACAATTGGCGTAGGGTCCCCTCATATTATGATACCCAGCACAGCTAAAGCCATGGCTACAGGCTGCAGCCCCCAGCCGTGCGCTTATCTTGGCTGTATATAAAAATAGGAGGAACTGAATGTGGCTTATTTTATTATTTAAATAATTTTAAAAATCGGAGTGTGGTCCCCCTGATTTTGATACCCAGCCAAGATAAAGTCTGACAGCTGGGGTCTGGTATTCTCAGACTGAGGAGACCCATGTTTATTCAGCCGCCACCCAGCATAAAAATAGCAGCCTGCAGCCACGCAAGATTGTCGCATCCATTACATGCAACAAGCTTGGTGCTTTACCCGGCTCTTCCCGATTGCTCTGGTGGGGGTAATATAAATGTATAAGAGGTTAATGGCAGCCCACAGCAGCCAGTAAGCCCTAGATTACTAATGGGGAGGGTCTATGAGACCCCTTTATTACTAATTGGCAAGTGAAAGTAAAAAAACACAAACACTGAAAAAATCCTTTATTTGGAATAAAATACAAAAAGCACCCACTTTCACCACTTCATTAAACCCCAAAACACCCCTCCAGGTCTGACGTAATCCACACGAGGTCCAACGATGATTCTAGCTCTGCTACATCTGAACTGACAGCGAGCGGCCATAGATCATGACTGCCTGCTGTGAGCAAATTTGGTGCAGACATTTTCACATCAAATTTGCACCTCCTGGCAGAAAACTACACCAAAATGGCGTCACAACTTTTTTTTTTTTTTTTTTCTCATTTTTGGCCTAAGAGTTGCAAATTTGGTGATGAAATTTTTACATCATATTCATGCACCCAATCTACATCTCCGGCATCTGGGTACCTTTGCAGCCGCGCAGATCCGAACTTTTACATTCCGAGTCCTCCTATCCCTACATGTGAGGTTTAAAGGCAGTTTCACACATCCAACTTTGATGGATAAAATACCAGCTGCAGTTCTCCTGACCCAATGTCAACAGCCTCAAAAATGCCTATGAGGCTAAGTCAGCAGCAGAACTGAACATCATGGGCCATAATCGGAAAATATTTCTTGGTCATCTGAATTCTGTCTTATAGTAGGGGGTCATGACCTTTTTTGCCCAATGGCCCTATCCACTAACCATGGGGGTACAGCTATTTCTTTTATAAATGGAAGAACTTCTGCATTATTTCAGAAAGAAATGTTTAGAAAGTGAAGCTGTTTATACTAGAGAAAATGTCATAAAGAGGATTGCAGTACCACGCCTGACCACACGGTGCGCCGTTCTCGTAGCACTTGCCTATTAGCACTATATTTTTGTCATGCACTGTGTAGTATAAAACCTTATAGAGCCACCTAGTGGCAGATAAACAAACTGCAGTCCATTTAACTCCTTCAGACCATGGCCAATTTTTTTATTTTTATTATTATTTTTTATTATTATTTTTAATATTATTATTTATTTATTTATTTTTTTTACAACATAATTGTTTTTTGTATAGGCAAGTTGTAGTTTTGAATGACACCATTTACTTTACCACATAATGTGCTAGAAAATGAGAGAAAAAAAATCAAAGTGCGGTGAAATGATAAACAATAATACAATAATACATTTTTTAGTTTTTTTATTATTTTAGTTTTGCTTAACTTTCAGTTTTTTGTTTTATATTTTATCGTTTTTATCCTTCTTCGGGCACTATAACCTGTAATCATTTAATTATTTGTTCCATACACTGATAAACAACCATAGCCGGGCTTCACAGGAGAACTGATCTAGCAGCCATGAGTGTTTTCAACAAAACCCCTGCCCCCCTTTCCGGCTGCAATGGCCTCCTACAATGCAGTTGTGGGTTATCGATGGGTGCCCAGAGATTGACAATAGAAACTAGAGCTAAGATTTGATTGTTTCAGTTACAGGCAGATGCCAGCTGTATAACACAGCTTCTATCTGCTGGCCATGGTGCAGGTTCCATCACTTCTTGTAAAGGCAGATGCCGGCTGTATAACACACGTGCCATCTGCTGGTCGTGGTGCAGGTTGCATCATTTCTGGTAAAGGCAGATGCCGGCTGTATAACACAGCTGCCATCTCCTGGCTGTGGTGCAGGTTCCATCACTTCTGGTAAAGGCAGATGCCGGCTGTATAACACAGCTGCCATCTCCTGGCTGTGGAGCAGGTTCCATCACTTCTGGTAAAGGCAGATGCCGGCTGTATAACACAGCTGCCATCTCTTGGCTGTGGTGCAGGTTCTATCACTTCTGGTAAAGGCAGATGCCGGCTGTATAACACAGCTGCCATCTCCTGGCTGTGGTGCAGGTTCCATCACTTCTGGTAAAGGCAGATGCCGGCTGTGTTAAAGAGCGGCTATCTGATGGCCATGGTGCAGGTTCCATCACTTCTGGTAAAGGCAGATGCTGGCTGTACAACACAGGTGCCATCTGCTGGTCGTGGTGCAGGTTGCATCACTTCTGGTAAAGGCAGAAGGCGGCTGTGTAACAGAGCTGCCATCTACTGGCCGTTGTGCAGGCTCCATCACTTTGGTTAAAGGCAGATGCAGGCTGTATAACACAGCTGCCATCTCCTGGCTGTGGTGAAGGTTCCATCACTTCTGGTAAAGGCAGATGCCGGCTGTGTAACAGAGCTGCCATCTACTGGCCGTTGTGCAGGCTCCATCACTTCGGTTAAAGGCAGATGCAGGCTGTATAACACAGCTACCTTCTGCTGGCCATGGTGCAGGTATAGCTCCTGAGACTGATCCATACACTTACACCCGACATGTACAAAAGATGCCGGGAAGGGGTTAAAAAGAACCTGTCATCTACTGACTTTCAAGGCGATCCGGTCCAGTCCAATGGGCATTGCTGGTCTTGACCCGGTGCATCCTCTATTCTTGTGATCGCCATCCTCCTTCCCTGTTCTTTGTGGATGACGCATTCTGCGTCATCCACATAATGTCTTCCATTATGCTTGGGAAAGGTAAAAAAACACCCTCCCATGCATACTACAATATGTTGATCTTCCCTAAACAGGGAACAGTGACGTGAGCATGCGCGAGACTTCAATGGAGGATACTATGTGGCTGACGTAGGACATGTAATCCACACGGAGATGGGAAGGAGGATGATGATCTCAAGGATAGATGATGGTCAACACCAACGACCCCCATCGGACCGGACCACACCACAGTAAGTGACAGGTTCCCTTTACAAAAACATCACAGAACGATAAGACCTTAAAACCGCCATTAGCACAATCTTAGTTAGTTGATACACACGACACTTCTGGGGTGGTGCTCAAGTAGGGTGAAAAACTGTCTCAAGTAGATGTAGAAACTTGGCGCTCAAGATAAATGTGAATAGTGGTCTTTTATTGACAAGGACTTGTATGACCAGCGCAAGCACAGATTCGGTTAAAGACGTTCAACAGTGTGCGTGCAGGGGGTCCTCAGAAGGTTTAGCAACTTGGCAACTGGCATAGTCAGGTATGACGCGGTGTCCACCACTGGCTATGTGGATAGACAGCGGTGGACACCACGTCATACCTGATTACGCCAGTTGCCAAGTTGCTATACCTTCTAAGGACCCCCTGCACGCACACTGATGAAGGTCTTTGACCGAAACGTCTGTGATTTTGCTGGTCCTACAAGTTCTTCTCAATAGAACAATCTTAGACCTCATTTCACTTCTCCGCTTGTTACTTTAACAGTATTTTATTTTTTCACATATTTTCTTGTATATTCACTGTAATGTAGGTCAATCTCCTCCGTCGGCAAACAACATATTGATAAATTTGGTTTATTCTCCTTAAAACCACAGCGTCCTCGTGAGACGTCTGAAATCACAACTCTGTCTACAAGGAGACGCTAATCTGGAAAGTTCTTTCGTTCCCGAATCGTCTTCTCCACTGGGGAGGAATGCATCTTCTTGACCTTTTGTGGAGAGATCTCTTTGAACTTTTATGCACTTTTTAAAGAGAGAACTTTTGTTTCATGTTTCTTGATGTGAAAGCCGTTTTGCTGCTTAAGCTTCAGAATCTGTGCGCCCTTGGAAACAAAAAAAGAAGGCGCGTGCGATGGTAAGATGGCGGATGGAGGGTGTCATCAGGAAGGCTTAGCTCATTTGCCTAGCAGGGGAGCTTAAGTCTGATTGTCAGCGGTATTATGAATGTGTCATTTGCTTCCAACACCATTTTTTATTTTTTTTTTGGGAGGGGGATTAGCTCAGTTTGATAGAATATAGAATTCGACATATATTCTGTTCTCTCAGGCGGAAAAAGGTTTTACTCAATACATTTTCTTTTTCTTTTTAAATGTCAGTGGCTTTTCCGATGTGTTTGTATAAGACGAGAGCGAGCGAGAAAGTGAAATATTGATGGTTGTGTGCCGCCCATAATAACGAGTGCACTGTCCAAATACTATCCAAAATCGAAGCATCTGCTGCAAAATATAGGGTTTGGATTAAAAGAAAACACCATTCCCTTATATTACATGGTGTAGATAATGTTCTGATGGAGAACAAGCAATAAAAAAGTATAAAAAAGCTAATAAAAAGCTCCTTAATGTTAGACAGTTTCCTCTGGTGAAAGGCAATCTTCAAGTCTGACCATAGATTCTCAATTGGATTAAGGTCTGGGCTGTAACTTGGTCACTCGAATACATTTACACGTTTCCCCTTAAACTCCTTGAGTGTTGCTTTAGCAATAGCTTTGGGCCATTGTCTTGTTGGAAGGTAAACCTCCATCCCAGTCTCAAATCATTAACAGACTGAAACAGGTTTTTCTCAACAATATCCCTGTATTTCGCACCATCCATCTTCCCCTCGACTCGGATCATTTTCCCTGTCACTGCAGCCAAAAAAATCCTCACAGCATGATGGTGCCACCACCATGTTTCACTGTGGGAATGGTGTTCTTGAGGTGATGAACTGTGTTGGTTTGGTGCCAGATATAGTGTTTAACTTGGTGGGCAAAAAGTTAAATTTTGGTCTCATCTGACCATAGCCCCTTCCTTCATACATTTGGGGGGTCTCCCACATGTCTTTTGGCTAAATCAAAGGAACCTTCCAAAGCTTTTCTCTGGCCACTCTTCCATAAAGGCCAGTTCTTTGGAGTGTATAGCTTATTGTGGTCATGTGGACAGATACCCCAGTCTCTGCTTGCGAACTCTGCAGCTCCTTCAGGGTTACCTTGGGTTCTGTGAAGCCTCTTTGAGTAATGTCCTCATCGCCTGGTCTGACAGTTGGGGTGGGAGACCCTCACGTGGCAGGTTTGTTGTGGTACCATGTTCTTTCCATTTGATGATAATGGATTTGATGGTGCTCCGGGGATCATCAGAGATTGGGATTTGTTTTAGAACTCAACCCTGACTTGTACTTCTCCACAACTTTGTCTCTGACTTTTTGGAGGTCTCCTTGGTGTCCATGGTGTTATTTGGAGAGCTCTTTGGTCTTCATGGTGTTGTTTGGAGATCTCCTTTGTCTTCAAGTTGATGTTTAGAGATATCCTTGGTGTTCATGGTGTTGTTTGGAGATCTCCTTGGTGTTCATACTGTTATTTGGTGATCTCCTTTGTCTTCAAGTTGATGTTTGGAGATCTCCTTGGTCTTCATGGTGTTGCTTGGAGATCTCCTTCATCTTCATGGTGTTGTTTGGAGATCTAATTCATCTTCATGGTTTTGTGTAGAGATCTCCTTGGTCCTCATGGCATTGCTTGGAGATCTCTTTGCTCTTCATGGTGTCGTTTGATTAGTGGTGCCTCTTGCTTAATGGTTTTGAAGCCTCTGTAGCCTTCCAGAAATGATGTGTATATACTGACCGACCCCGACACACTGAGGTTACACACAGGTGGACTTCCTTTCACTCAGCATGTGGCTTAAGAAGTTAATTGTTTCCACTAAAAATGTTAAGGGGATAAAAAAAATGCACACTAAAATTTTGATTAATTCTATCCCATAAATTTAATTTTTGCCTATATATTTTTCACTTAATTTCCTCAACTTAAGCTATTTATTGTTGATGCATAACATACCAATTGGATGACTTAAGTATTTAAATGCAGGTTATAATGTAATAAGTAAAAACCAATACTTTCGCAAGACACTGTACATATAATAAAACCTTTGTTTGCCACTCCAGATATGCTGTGCATCCTTAATATTTTGACCAATGGTGAACTACATATAATAAAACCCATGTTTGTGCTACCCAGTATATGTTGTGCATCCTCCATATTTTCATCAATAATCTAGTGTATAAAGCTGAGTGTATGTATGTACGTACAGTTAGGTCCAGAAATATTTGGACAGTGACACAATTTTCGCGAGTTGGGCTCTGCATGCCACCACATTGGATTTGAAATGAAACCTCTACAACAGAATTCAAGTGCAGATTGTAACGTTTAATTTGAAGGTTTGAACAAAAATATCTGATAGAAATTGTAGGAATTGTACACATTTCTTTACAAACACTCCACATTTTAGGAGGTCAAAAGTAATTGGACAAATAAACCAAACCCAAACAAAATATTTTTATTTTCAATATTTTGATGCGAATCCTTTGGAGGCAATCACTGCCTTAAGTCTGGAACCCATGGACATCACCAAACGCTGGGTTTCCTCCTTCTTAATGCTTTGCCAGGCCTTTACAGCCGCAGCCTTCAGGTCTTGCTTGTTTGTGGGTCTTTCCGTCTTAAGTCTGGATTTGAGCAAGTGAAATGCATGCTCAATTGGGTTAAGATCTGGTGATTGACTTGGCCATTGCAGAATGTTCCACTTTTTTGCACTCATGAACTCCTGGGTAGCTTTGGCTGTATGCTTGGGGTCATTGTCCATCTGTACTATGAAGTGCCGTCCGATCAACTTTGCGGCATTTGGCTGAATCTGGGCTGAAAGTATATCCCGGTACACTTCAGAATTCATCCGGCTACTCTTGTCTGCTGTTATGTCATCAATAAACACAAGTGACCCAGTGCCATTGAAGGCCATGCATGCCCATGCCATCACGTTGCCTCCACCATGTTTTACAAATGATGTGGTGTGCCTTGGATCATGTGCCGTTCCCTTTCTTCTCCAAACTTTTTTCTTCCCATCATTCTGGTACAGGTTGATCTTTGTCTCATCTGTCCATAGAATACTTTTCCAGAACTGAGCTGGCTTCATGAGGTGTTTCTCAGCAAATTTAACTCTGGCCTGTCTATTTTTGGAATTGATGAATGGTTTGCATCTAGATTATTAAGCAACCTTAATTGAGAGTTCCTTAGACCGCATGTTGTCTGGTCACAGCAACAGCTTCCAAATGCAAAACCACACACCTGTAATCAACCCCAGACCTTTTAACTACTTCATTAATTACAGGTTAACGAGGGAGACGCCTTCAGAGTTAATTGCAGCCCTTAGAGTCCCTTGTCCAATTACTTTTGGTCCCTTGAAAAAGAGGAGGCTATGCATTACAGAGCTATGATTCCTAAACCCTTTCTCTGATTTGGATGTGAAAACTCTCATATTGCAGCTGGGAGTGTGCACTTTCAGCCCATATTATATATATAATTGTATTTCTGAACATGTTTTTGTAAACAGCTAAAATAACAATACTTGTGTCACTGTCCAAATATTTCTGGCCCTGACTGTATGTATGTCCGCTAAAGGAATTTGCACCGTCGCATGTACAATCACGAAATTTTGCACAGACACTCTATTTGACCCAGGGAACGTCATAGACTATGTTTTGAGTGGAAATTTTAACCCTGCACTTTACAGTCATTCAACAAAAAATCTGCCTCCATTAAAGTCAATGGAGCTGGGAGCAGCAATGCAGCCAGACCTTCAGAAGAATGCGCAGCCACACCCTTAAATGGAATGTTGGTGTATCACAATGGAGCCAGGGAAAGAGAAAAGCAAACACAGGCTGACAGGCATAGACAAACACACAGACAGGGAAAGAGACAGACAGAGACAGACAGAGACTGATAGACAGACAGGGAAAGAGACAGAAAGGGAAAGAGAAAGACAGGGAAAGAGACAGGGAAATAGACAAGGAAAGAGAGACAGAGACAGGGAAAGAGACAGCCAGGTAAAGACACAGACAGAGACAGACAGGGAAAGAAACAGACAAAGGGACAGACAAAGAGACAGACAAAGAGACAGACAGGGAAAGAAAGAGACAGAGACAGGCAGAAACAGACAGACCGAGACAGACAAAGAGAAGGACAGAAAAAGAAACAGACAGACAAAGAAACAGACAGACACAGGGAAAGAGGCAGACAGGGAAAGAGGCAGACAGGGAAAGAGACAGACAGGGAAAGAGACAGACAGGGAAAGAGACAGACAGGGAAAGACCGGGAAAGAGACAGAGACAGACAGGGAAAGAGATAGAGAGACAGACAGGGAAAACCAGGGAAAGACAGACAGACAGGGAAAGAGGCAGAGATAGAGAGCGAGATACAGACATGGAGACAGACAGAGACTGAGAGAGAAACAGAGAGACAGTTACTATCTCGGGCAACTCCGGGTGCTACAGCTAGTTAAGTAAATATAATAAACCCCCCTATCTGCCGCTCAGGATATGCTGTGCATCCTCCATATTTTCTGTGCCGTCCACACTGATTTCCATTGTAAAGATGAGGTCCGTTACATCAGGACCTGTCTGGAGATCATCACGGCGATGTCAATTGTCTCCGCTTTACGGACCGGCAATGTATCGAGCTGCTATGTACACAAGATTATAGGGCTCTCAGCCCCTTTTATGTCTGTAGTTTACAGGTTAGAAAAAGAAATGACTTTAATAAAAGTAAAACAATTTGGTAATTCGGATCCCAGAGGCGCGAGCAGGTTACGGAGGCCGCGGAGTGATTGATGGCGCTGAAGTGTTTGATCACTGAGTGGTAACTAAACCCAGTCATGTTGTATCGATATTATTAGGATTTATGGGCTTTTGACTGTTTTATTCAGTTGAGTGACCTTTGAGTTTCACAATGAATTCCCCAGTGCAGGCGTAATCATGATTAGTTTTCATTTATCATGACACGGGCTGGTAACAAATGTTCCTTTTAATATAAAACAGAAATAATGCCTGCACATTGGTACACAAAATCGATTCTGCTCCAGCTTCACTCCCATCCCTTATTAAACCCAACTGCTATTGATCCAGCAGATTTTTCATGTTTTAATTAGTAACCCTCTGGGAGGAGGCGTCTGTGACCCAGAACCTCTGCCGAGAGAAGACGCTCCAGAATCTCCTGGCTCCTCAGACGCGTCTGTCAGAGATCCAGAAATTAATCTGCGCCGTGGAATGTATCCATCCGTATATTACATGGGTGGGTTCACATCTCATATCTTACAACATCGTATGGAAAAAATTATCGGACATAAGTATTAAAAATAGAATTACAGTTTCCATTAAGTCCCATCACTCCGGAGTGATGTAATATTCGACACCCCCCCCCCCCCCCGCCATACTGTCTGCCTTTGCTAACAAAACATTTGACAAACCGGCCGGTGGTGAAGAGCTCACTGATACCAGTGCGGTCCTGTAATAGGAGCCACCGGTGGAACAAGCCCGTTCTTGACATTTTTTATTCCTAAATCTTCCCCATCTCCTGTGAGTGATATTATTGAGAAGTGCTGAGGAGCAGAAGGCAGAAAAGTCCCCACCGCTCTGCTGACTCCATAACTGCAGAATCCAGACCTCCTCTGGTAACATCAGCATAAGCACTGCACCCACCGCCGAGAGCTTCATGGCCGAACAGTTGTAGCAGCCATACATCACCAAGCACAACGCCGAGCCATACATCACCAAGCACAATGCCGAGCCATACATCACCAAGCACAATGCCGAGCCATACATCACCAAGCACAACGCCGAGCCATACATCACCAAGCACAACGCCGAGCCATACATCACCAAGCACAACGCCGAGCCATACATCACCAAGCACAATGCCGAGCCATACATCACCAAGCACAATGCCGAGCCATACATCACCAAGCACAACGCCGAGCCATACATCACCAAGCACAATGCCGAGCCATACATCACCAAGCACAATGCCGAGCGGTATATCACCAAGCACAATGCCGAGCCGTACATCACCAAGCACAATGCCGAGCGGTATATCACCAAGCACAATGCCGAGCCGTACATCACCAAGCACAATGCCGAGCCCTACATCACCAAGCACAATGCCGAGCGGTATATGACCAAGCAGAATGCCAAGCAGTACATCACCAAGTGCAATGTCGAGTCATACATCACCAAGCACAATACCAAGCCGTACATCACCAAGCACAATGCTGAGCAGTACATCACCAAGCACAGTGCCGAGCCGTACATCACCAAGCACAATGCCAAGCAATACATCACCAAGCACAATGCTGAGCTGTACATCACCAAGCACAATGCCGAGCCTGTACATCACCAAGCACAATGCCGAGCAGTACATCACCAAGCACAATGCCGAGTGGTATATCACCAAGCAGAGTGGCGAGCAGTACATCACCAAGCACAATGCCAAGCAGTACATCACCAAGCGCAATGTCGAGTCATACATCACCAAGCACAATGTCCAGCCGTACATCACCCAGCACAATGCCAAGCGTCGGATGGAGCTGTGTAAAGCCGCCACCACTAGAATCTGGAGAAGACGTGTTTTGTGCAGTGATGTCAAGAGAAAGTTACCTTTCCTGCCCGCTGCACAGTTTGTTGGAGGAGGGATAATCCTATGAGATTATGCTCAGTCACTGCTCCCAAAGAAATAAGTGTGAACACACTCTAACTTCCACTGAGTTTTTGATGCAGAATCTCACAAAATCTTCCTTATAATCTCAAAACTCTAAGTTTTGAGGATTTTTAAGTTTTAACATAGCCATGAAGTACATTTTGGACTGCTACATGTGTACTAGATTAGAACCACTACGAATGCAATGCCAGGACCACCATCAGTACATGAGTACAGTGCCAGAACCACCATCAGTACATAAGTACAGTGCTAGAACCACCATCAGTACATGACCAAATCACCAAGCTTAGTACAAGCGATCAATTACAATGTAAGGTCAGCCCAGTGGCGTAAGAATCGCGGTCACAGGGATCATAACCACGACCAGGCCCGGGGGAGTAGGGGGCCCGATTTACTGTTTCAGCTGGATGTGTATCAGAGGGCGCACATCCAGCTGAAATATATCACAGCACAGAGACCTGTCGGGTCCCTGCACTGAGATGTGCTGGCCGCCAATTAAGGCTATGAATATTTATTGCCCCCCACACCCATAATCCTGGGCATGGGAGCAAGGAAGGTTCTGACACAGCTGACAGCACTGTAAGTGGGCACTCATGATGTCATGCACTGAGCCGCTTACACACTGGTCAGTTTCCAGCATGCCAGCGTCGGAGGAGGACACTGGATGAGTAGTGGGAAGGTGAGTGTGATTGTTTATGTTTTTTTACGGTGTGTGGCGCACAAGGGGGGATTATAGTTACCAGAATACAGACAAATACCAGGATGGGGCTATATACCAGGAAGAGGACATGAATAGGACATATACCAGGAAGGAGTCATATACAAGGATGTGGCCAGGATGAGGACATAGACCAGGATGGGGCTATATACCAAGATGGGGACATGATGGAGACATATACCAGGATGGGGCTATATACAAGGATGGGGGCATGATGGGAACATATACCAGGATGGGGCTATATACCAGGATGCGGCCATGATGAAGACATATCAGAATGGGGCTATATACCAGGATGTGGCCAAAATGTGAACATATATTAGGATGGGACTATATACCAGGATGAAGACATGATGGGGCCATATATACCAGGATGGGAACATGATGAAATATAAACCAGGATGGGGACATGATTGGGACATATATCAGGATGGGGCTTTATACCAGGATAAGCACATATGCCTGAATGGGGCAATATACCAGGATGTTGCCAGGGTCGAAACATATTCTGGGATGGGGCTATATACTAGGATGGGGATATGATGGGGTCATCTCTTTCTAACCAAGTTTTCCACTGACACAACTTACCTGTTAAATCATATACTTACCACACTACCCCCACCATGTTCACCTATGCCCTCACAGTCTTTGCCCCTCTCCTCCTCACTCTCCTTCACTATCCCCACACCCCAGCACCCTCTAAGCAAATATTCATCTCCCCCTCCCTCCTGCCTTCTCATCTGTCCTCATCTGCTGACCTACTCCTGAACCTCAGATCGCTCCTAATATCGCGCAGACCATGCCGTCCACTCTCCTTCTCCCACCTGCTCTCCCTTTCTCTACTCCTTCTCACTGCTGGTGACATAGCCCCCAATCCTGGCCCCCCGTGGATGGTACACCCCTCTTTATCACCCACCCACCACTCTCCACATAATAGTAACTACCGCAATCTATCCAACATAAAAACTATTCCCCTCTCACCCACTCTGCCGCCCCCTCTCTCAGGAGCGCTCTGGAATGCCCGTTCAGTGTGTAATAAACTGCACATCATTCATGATCTCTTTACCTCCAGCAATCTATCCTTTCTAGGCATCACCGAAACATGGCTGACACCATCCAACTCTGCCTCCCCAGCTGCACTATGCTACGGTGGCCTGCACTTCTCCCACACTCCTCGCCCTGGCAATAGACAAGGTGGAGGAGTGGGCCTCCTTCTTTCTAACAACTACAACTTCACCATAATCCCACCTCTACCCTCCCTCGACCTGCCTTCCTTTGAAGTGCACTCTGTCCGAATCTATTCTCCCTCCAACCTCCAAGTGGCTGTCATATACAGACCCCCGGGCGCAACCACTGCCTTCCTCGACCACTTCTCTGCCTGGCTTCTACACTTTCTCTCTGCTGACATTCCCACCATCATCATGGGTGACTTCAACATCCCCACTGACACTCGCCAACAAGCTGCTTCCAAACTCCTCTCCCTTGCTTCGTCTTTTGGCTTAACTCAGTGGTCCACCTCTGCCACCCACAAAGATGGAAACACACTAGACCTCATCTTCACCCGCCTCTGTCCCCTTTCTGACTTCACAACTTCCCCCCTCCCCCTATCTGACCACCATCTTCTGACCTTTTCAGCCCTGTCCTCCTCACCTACCCCCCCTGTCCAGCACCTAGCACATCCCCGCAGAAACCTTGCACACCTCAACATGCACACCCTCGCCGACTCTATCCTCCCACTGTCCTCCATATCGTCCCTCCACGACACAGACAGCGCCACCACTTTCTACAACACCACCCTCACATCAGCCATTGATTCAGTCACTCCCCTTGTGCATGGCAGAGTGAGACGAATCAATAGACAGCCCTGGCACAACAGCCTCACTAAAAAACTTAGGCAAAGGTCTAGGGCTGCAGAGCGGCGGTGGAAGAAAACGCACTCCCAGGAAGACTTCACCACATTCAAAAATGCAATTCACACATTTCGTTCAGTCCTCACCTCCGCTAAACACGATTACTTCAGAAACCTCATATCCTCTCTAACACACAACCCCAAACAGTTATTCAACACTTTCAACTCCCTCCTTCGCCCACCACTGCCCCCTCCAACCTCCCTCATTTCTGCAGAAGACTTTGCCACCTATTTCCAAGAAAAAATCGACCTAATAAGGCAAGTCTTCTCTGCTCAGCCACCACAACCCCTTCATGTAGCTGACCACTGCCCCTCCCCCATAAACTTCCTCCCCACCATCACCGAAGGAGAGCTTGCACGTCTGCTCTCAAAAGCGCACCTCACCACCTGCGCACTTGACCCCATGCCATCCCACCTCCTTCCCAACCTCACCACCATCCTTATTCCAGCCTTAACCCATCTCTTCAACCTATCTTTAACGACTGGAACCTTCCCCTCTGCCTTTAAACATGCAACAGTCACACCTATCCTAAAGAAACCTTCCCTCGATCCAACCTCTACTACCAGCTACCGCCCCATATCACTACTCCCACTTGCCTCAAAACTCCTGGAACAGCATGTCCATGCTGAACTTTCCTCCCACCTCTCCTCTAACGCTCTCTTTGACAACCTACAGTCCGGCTTCCGTCCACATCACTCCACCGAAACTGCCCTGACTAAAATCACAAATGACTTGCTTACTGCCAAAGCGAACAAGCACTTCTCTATACTCCTACTCCTAGACCTGTCCTCAGCCTTCGATACCGTTGACCACTCCCTCCTATTACAGACCCTCTCTTCCCTTGGTGTCAGAGATCTTGCCCTCTCTTGGATCTCTTCATACCTCTCAAATCGCACTTTTAGTGTCTCCCACTCCCACACAACCTCTTCATCCCACCATCTCTCTGTTGGCGTCCCTCAAGGCTCTGTCCTAGGACCCCTACTTTTCTCTATCTACACATTTGGCCTGGGACAACTCATAAAGTCCCATGGCTTCCAATACCACCTATATGCCGACGACACCCAGATCTACCTCTCTGGCCCAGATGCCACATCTCTGCTGTCCAAAATCCCGAAATGTCTATCTGCTATATCCTCCTTCTTCTCCTCTCGCTTCCTAAAGCTCAATGTGGCCAAAACTGAACTAATCATCTTTCCTCCGTCTCACCTACACTCTCCACCTAATCTATCTATTACAATAAATAACACCACGCTCTCGCCAGTACCCAAAGTTCGCTGCCTCGGAGTGACCTTTGACTCTGCCTTATCCTTCATACCACACATCCAATCCCTCACCACCTCCTGCCGTCTTCAACTCAAAAATATTTCCAGAATCCGCCCTTTCCTCAATTTGCAATCAACTAAAATGCTAGTGCATGCCCTCATAATCTCCCGCCTCGACTACTGTAACATCCTCCTCTGTGGCCTCCCTGCCAACACGCTTGCCCCTCTCCAGTCCATCCTTAACTCTGCTGCCCGACTTATCCACCTCTCTCCTCAATACCACCCCGCTTCTCCTCTCTGCATGTCCCTCCACTGGCTTCCAATCTTCCACCGTATCCAATTCAAACTTCTAACACTGACCTACAAAGCTGTGCATAATCTTTCCCCTCCGTACATCTCCGAACTACTCTCCCACTACACTCCAACACGTCACCTCCGGTCCTCCCAAGATCTCCTCCTCTCCTCCTCTCTCATTCGCTCCTCACACAACCGACTCCAAGACTTCTCCCGAGCATCCCCAGTCTCCTGGAACTCGCTGCCTCAACACGTCAGACTATCCCCTACCCTTGCAAACTTCAAACGGAACCTGAAAACGCACCTGTTCCGAAATGCCTACAATCTACAATGAACTCGCTGCCGCCCGACCACCGTGCGGAGCTGCCGCCCGACCACCGTGCGGAGCTGCCGCCCGACCACCGTGCGGAGCTGCCGCCCGACCACCGTGCGGAGCTGCCGCCCGACCACCGTGCGGAGCTGCCGCCCGACCACCGTGCGGAGCTGCCGCCCGACCACCGTGCAGAGCTGCCGCCTGACCTACACCCCACCTATTGTCTCCTCCCCATAATCCTATAGAATGTAAGCCCGCAAGGGTAGGGCCCTCTTCCCTCTGTACTAGTCTGTCTACTGTAACTTGTATACGTATTTTGTATGTAACCCCCTTCTCATGTACAGCACCATGGAATTAATGGTGCTCTATAAATAAATAATAATAATAGGCCAAGATGGGGGACATAATGAAGCTATATACCAGGATGGGGACATATACCAGGATAGGGTAATGATGGGGACATATATACCAAAATGGAGACATGATGGGGCCATATATACCAGGATAGGGCAATAAATACCAGGATGGGGCCATGATGGGGACATATATACCAGGATGGGGCCATAATGGGGTTATACACCAAGATGGGGACATGATGGGGACATATATACAAAGATGGGCCATGATGGGGACAGATATACCAGGATGGAGGCATGATGGGGTCATACACAAGGATGGTTGACATATTTACCTGAAGTGGCCCAGGATGGGGAGACATTAGTACAGGACGGGGGGTCATTACTACACAATTAAGGTGATGGGGGCAACTTGTATGTCTTTATAGGATTTCGAATGCTACAATAGCCCAAATGGTGGGCCCGGATGAAACTTTGCACTGCTGCCTATCGGACTCTAGTTATGCCATTAGGTCAGCCCCATGTACAATTGTATCACATGAACCTACAACTCCTAGTATGCCTTTAACAATGGTAAGGAGACACTGGGAGCTGTTGTTAGTTGTCATTATCAAACTGCGATCATACAGGAACCACAGTACTGATGAGATGCAGGAAAAATCACAGATAAACATTTACATTCAGGTACCTTATAGATGACATCTTCTCTGATTGGAGTTGCTTTATCTCAATCTAGTACAGATGCAATTGTGGCGCCCTGGACTAGCCAGGTCGTCACAGGTAACAACACACACCCCCACCCCCAGCAGTTCACAACAGTCATCCCCAGTGAGACCTGATTTCTTCCCTCGGGTTCAGACAGACACACCAGGTGGGCGGAGTTAAGCATATAGACACGCCCACCGAGGAGTCTAGCTGGCCTGAGGTAGGAAACAAGTTCAGACAAGTCCAGGCAGAGGAAGGGAGAGGAGGTGTGCAGAGAGGCAGATGCAGACTGGGGCATAGGTTGGAGCCTAGGGCCCTCGTGTAGCCAGTCAGGCAGACGGTAGTGGCCGTCTGCGGGAGCCGGGAAGACAGTCTTGGTGGAACCGTAGGTAGCCGGGACAGGGTGGTGGCCCTTCCGGTACCGAACCAGGGAACCAGCTGGAAACCGGAGCACAGGAGGAGCATACAAGGAGGTGCAGGAAAGAACTCACAATACCAACCCGGGGTCAGGGGAAAAACACTGCAGCCGGCTGCGGGACCCGTCCATCCAGCCGTTTGTTTTACCAGAGACTTTGCATATCTTTGTGGCTGAGTGAGTACTACCGTGCCATGCGGCACCGCGCTGCGCAGCCCAAGCGACCCTGCACCTTGCCAACCCTGCCTCCCCGTCACCTCACCGGGCCCCAGGACCACCAACCCCCCTACCCACGGAGGGGAGAGAAACATCCCAGCTGCTCCCTGCCATCGCTCCCGGGATCCCCGTCAACAGCAGCGGTGGTACCCCAACCTCACCACAAACCGTGGGTGGCGTCACGGACCAAATCCCCCAAACCACACTACCCCCTTTCACTCACGGGCGAGGAGCACCGCTCGAGTCCCCGGATCCGGCCCACCGCTCGAGCCACCGAGCAGCAGCGGCAGCCGAAGCGCCGGACCCGAGCGTGGGGAGCGCACCGCCCTCCCCGCTCGCGACACAATTATTAGAATTCATGCCCAGAGCTCATGTTTACAGATTTCCCTCTTTGTTCTTCAGCAGCACTTCCCGACACAGTTCCCTTAAAAATTAAAGTATCATTATACTGCCCCATAAACAACAATATCTCCCATGCTGTGTACCTGAATAAATAATCGCTCTGCTTCCTGCACAAAATATCCCCCCAACTCTGCCCTTTCCATAATACCACCCACACTCCCAATCTACAAAATACACACATGCACACACACTCACAGTACCCCCACACAGGCAGCACACACACAGAGTACTCCCACAGGCTGCATACATGCACGCACACAGTAGGCCCCACAGGAAGTATACATGCGCACACGCAACACACAGTACTCCCTACAGGCAGCATATAAGTGCACACACAGTACCCCCACAGGCAGCACGCGCACACAGTACCCTTAATAGTTTGAAATAAACAAGAACCATAAATAGATCGCATTACTACAAGCAACAACTCATAGAACATAGAAATTAGCAGCAGATAGAGTCTTTGAATTTGCTACATAAAAGGAGTACCAACACAAGCAAGATTTAGAAATATATTAAATATTTATTATAAAAAGTGCTGTAAGGTACAAAAGTCCCCTGACGAAGCATACCTGACGCGAAACACGTGTTGGGACGCCGGTCCCCACGTGTCTTACCCCGGTGTATAAGTGATCTGGCCTGGTGAGTAGTGCTGCCCTTATTTATTTTGCTGCACATGGAAGGTTTTCATTCCATGTGAACCTGTGGTTCATCTTGATGCAGCTCCACTTGTGGGCCTGGGTAAATGCCCATAGTTTTTCAGGTATCACTTTGGAGTGAAAAATCCTCTTTTTCTCCTTCTCCGGGACATGTGGGGTTCTTTCCCCTTCAGCACCTCCTCTCCGGTTCTACTATTTATAATTGTTTTCACTTTTGTACCTTACAGCACTTTACTATAATAAATATTTAATATATTTCTAAATCTTGCTTGTGTTGGTACTCCTTTTATGTAGCAAATTCAAAGACTCTATCTGCTGCTAATTTCCCAGTACCTTTAATAGGCAGCATACATGCGCACACATAGCACCCCCACAGGCAAAACTGTGCCCCCTTTCCAAATCATCTCTTCATTATGTGCCCTCACAGTAACATTAACTCCCTCATCCACAACAAGACATTTAATTTTCAGCTCCTTGATGGAGTACCTACTTTTTCCCACGCTGTTTCCGCTGCCTCTGTGCTTTGGAGGCAGCAGCAGTGTGATGAGGTCACAGAGTGCAGACCTCATCTTACTGCTGCACACAGAGGCCGAGAATGATGGAAGCTCTTCTGTTCCTCTGCCCCAGTCCCGGTGGTACTATGCTCAAAATTATTTGTGTCTGAAAGACGCGAATATCTTTGATCATAGAAAGCAGGGAGTGGCATCTGCCAGAGGGGTCCGTGGGCTGTAGCAAGGCTTTTGGCGGGCCGTATTTGACCCAAGGGCTGTATGTTGTGCAGGCTTGCTTTACCATATTTTGTCCCCTGGAGCCTTTTATATAGTCATATTCATGCTTTGACCTGTTCTCTCCACTCCCTTTAATTCCATTCCATTCTCCATTCACTCCATTCCCTCTCCATTTCCCACTAAGATAATAAAAAAATTACAAAATAAAAAATGAACTAAAAAAATAAATAAAATAAAATGCTTATTTGCAATGTCTGTTAAAGTCTGGGGGTGGGGGTTATTACACAAGGAAATAACACCCCCAGATCCGAACCATAGCCCATGGTGTGTACTGTATCTTGCGTCGTGTTCCTTTAAGCACCACGTTGTGGCTGTTCCTGTTCTATTCCCACCGGCTCATCTTTCTTTCCTGACCCTATATATTTCATAACTAAAAAATATAATAAGCAGGTGAAAGAAAATAAAATATTTACAACATTATCGGTTCCACTGAGATGATTTACTGCAGTCCTCGTCCCTCGGGGAAATAGACAGAAATTAAATGAACCATTTCCTTAAGAAAATGAGAAAACAAACAGGAAAATATATGAAGATGCCAATGGGTAGTTTTTCAGAAGAAATATAAAACCTTGGCATTCGGGTTCAAATAAGATCATGAATAGCCCGGCCCGAGCTCATTAGGGATGAGTAAGTGTTTATGATGTTCTGGCGGGATCATCGTGGAGACTCCTATCTGCACACCAGTAATGAAGCCGCCACCGACAGGTTCCCCGTCTGTACGTTGCAACATTTAACTCCTAATATTCTGCATTGATAGTTGTCAGAGTTTTCTGGAATATTTTATATTCTCGATTGTTGCAAATACACAGTTTCCATCTATACATGGTATTGCTGTATGTGTCAACTGTGAGCCAAATCCTATAGGGTGCTTTACACGCTGCGACATCACTAACAATATATCGTTGGGGTCACGGTGTTTGTGACGCACATCCGGCGTCGTTAGCGTCATCGCAGCGTGTGACTGCTAGAAGCGACAATCAATGAACGCAAAAACGTTAAAAATCGTTGACACGTCGCTCCTTTTCATAATATTGTTGGTGGTGCATGCCACTGGTTGTTCGTCGTTCCTGCGGCAGCACACATCGCTGTGTGTGACACTGCAGGAACGACGAACATCTCCTTACCTGCGTCCACCGGCAATGAGGAAGGAAGGAGGTGGGCGGGATATTCCGCTTGCTCATCTCCGCCCCTCCGCTTCTATTGGATGGTTGCTGTGTGATGTCGCTGTGACGCCGCACGAACCGCCCCCTTAGAAAGGAGGCGGTTAGCCGGCCACAGCGACGTCGCAGGGAAGGTAAGTCCGTGTTACAGGTCCTAGCAATGTTGTGCAGCACGAGCAGCTATTTGCCCGTGACGCACAACTGACGGGGGGCGGGTACGCTCGTTAGCGATATCGATAGCGATATCGCAGCGTGTAAAGTGTCCTTCTTACACTAAATAAGCATCTGACCTCCCTAACCCTCTTTAGGTTTAATGGGGACAAATTTGTAAAAAGTCTATTAGACCACTGCCCTATATGGATGAAAGTATTGTGCCCCCTCCACATTACACCTATAAGGTATTTGTATGACCTCCCAATGTAAATCCATAGGCATTAATATAGAGTTGGCCCCTCCGTCTGCAAATATAATGGCTTACGCTTTTCTGGGAAGGATTTCTACAAGGATTTGGAGGAGTCTGTGGGAATTTTTGCTTAATCGTCTAGAAGAACATTTGTGGGGTCAGACACTGATGTTGGGGAGAGGCCGGGCTTATAATCTTCGTTCTAATTCATCCCAAAGGTGTTGGATGGATTTGAGGTCTGGGATCTGTGCCGCTGGTCATATTCTTCCACACCAAATCCCCCCAAAATGTCTCCAGGGACTTTGCATTTTTCATTTGGCACAGTCATAGAGAGCAGAAAAGGACCTTCTTCAAACTATCCTCATAAAGCTGGAAGTACAATTGTGCAAAATGTTTTGCATGCTGAAGCATCAAGATTTCCCTTTACTGGAATGAAGGCAACCAAGACCAACCATTAAAAAACAACCTCTCAAAATTCTCTTCAAATACTCAACACTTGGCTCTGGTGATGTATTAATGTACTGTTGGTGATTCTGGTGATGTATTCATATAAGTATCCCTTTAAAAATGTTGTAGCCTTTGGATTGGTTCAGTATAGCAATGCGTCTCTTGGGCTAAAAGATGTTGTGCACCCTGTGGTAAAGCATACACAGATGCATGGAGTTATAATGAAGGCAATGGTGAGTTAATACAAAGATATAAATTTAATAAAGAGTAATGAGAGATTATATAATTATACCCACACCTTTTATGGTCCTCGCCTGCTGGAATGATTCATATTTCAGTGCAATGCCATCATCTGGGGGACAAAAATGCAACAAATGAAAACTAATTCAGACATGTAGAAGTTAATAAAGAATTAGACTAACACAGATCCTTGTTGTTGTCTTTGTTGATGACTTTTACACAATGTGCGTATGTATCACTTTCAATTATTATTTTCTGTGTATTAGTTTAACTGTGTGGTACTGTAACTGTAATTGTGGTACTGTAACTGTGAAAATGTGTGGTATAGTGACTGTGTGGTACTGTATCTATGTAATGTTATTGTATTGTAATATAACTGTGTGGTACTGTAAGTGTATAACTTTGTGCTACAGTAACTTTGTGGTACAGTAATTATGTAATGGCATGGTATTGTAACTTTGAAACTGTGTAACTGTGGTAGTGTAACTATATGGTACTGTAGCTGTGAAAATGTGTGGTATAGTGACTGGTACTGTATCTGTGTAATGGTATGATACTGTAATGCAACTGTGTGGTACTGTAAGTGTGTAACTGTGTGGTACAGTAACTTTGTGGTACAGTAACTATGTAATGGCATGGTATTCTAACTTTAAAACTGTATAACTGTGGTAGTGTAACTATGTGGTACTGTAACTGTGCAACTGTGTGGTACTGTAACTGTTTAACTCCATACTACTCTAACTGTGTAATCGTGTGGTATTATAACTGGGAGGTACTGTAACTGTGACTGCGTGCTACCATAACAGTGTCGTACAGTAACTGTGTAACAGCATTGTACTGAACCTGTGTATTTGTGTGGTGCAATAACTGTGCAACTGTATGATACCATAAGTGTGTAACAGTGTCATCTGATTGACATGGCCTCACTGCACGTTTTGCCTACTTTCAATACCACTTCTACACTAGATTTCTTAAGACTGGCACATCAAATCAGCTCTATAAAAAAGGTCTCATCATTATAGGGGGACAGGCCTCTTTTTCCCATTAAATTTCACTGGACCTGCCAGAACAATTACGTGATCTATTTGCTGGAATGCATGTGTGGCCTACAGTATGTGGGCCGCACAGTGCAGACAATGCACGCCAGGCTAAATAAACATAGATCTAATATTAAAAATGGCTACCAGCAACATAGTCTATCCAGACACTTTTATACCACACACCAAAAAGACCCTAAACATCTGAGACTATTGATTATTGATCACGTAGTAAACTCTGGCTCTGACCGTTTTGAAAGATTCATTAAACGTGAGAGTTTCTGGATCTACAAAATTGGGGACCCTATACCCCGAGGGTTTAAATCTAACCATCGAAAATCAAAAATGTTGCCAAACAGTGATACTCATATTCTCACTCAGCGCCCCCTTTTTTTGTATATGGAGGCTTTGTGGTATAGGTACAACGGTACCTACTATGCATGTATGTACACCTGTATGAGTGTACATTTGTGGAGATGTGAGCATTATAATCTGTTGTATGTAATGGTTTATTCCCCCTTTTTAACAGTTTTAATATTATCAATTTTATTTTTTTCATATGTATAATTTCATGAGGACTTTGTAAAGGTTACCGATTTAATATCCTATTGCCGTATTATTTTTGCCATTTTATATTTCTTTCTATACCTGTGATTTAAATGTAGTTTTTAATTTTGATATATTATGTTTTTAACATTGTTATCTTTTAAGGGGTTAATGTGTTCCAGCAAGGCTTAATGCTATTAACCCTTTTGATGTTGTCCAATCGGAATACACTAGCCCCTTTAACACTAGAAGTCCCAGAGAGGGGTCATTTAACATTTCTACCTTTGGAACCCAGAGACGGGTCGAATGACCTCAAGGATTTTAGCTAACATCCTATAATCACTGTCTTTTGTTCTGTAATTAAGGCCATTACTGTCGCACCACAGGAGGTTGTTGTTTTCCATTGAGTTTAGCCATTTAGTTTCTAGTTAGTTCTATTCAGTTTGGACTAAGGGTCATTTGACCCTCTTTCGGGACTTCAGGTGGGAGCTTGAAATTTCTGGGACTTCTAATGTTAAATGTCACATCCCGTATTTCATTAAATATCCACCTCATGAAGATATTTTACATATCGAAACGCGTTGTGGCAGGTTATTAAATAAAAGAAAAATATTTTTTAAACTCACCATTTAACCTGTCTTCTTTAGCGCTCCTCCTGACCGTGTTTTCATTCTTCTTGATCCGTCATTTAGTAATGTCCTCATTCCAGTCCCTTTCTTGTCCCCTATTATGCCGTTGTTCACATACACACACAAAAAAATATTCTCACCTGTCCTCCATTGCTATGGTGTTCTCTTACCTGCTTCGTGCAGACCGCACGTAGACGCCTCCATGATTGTGTCTGGTGCACGGGGCCGCCGCTGCTGTCATCGCTTTACTTCAGTTGAATGTCTTGCGGCACCATAAAGTATTCATCTGTAGTAAAGCCAAGATGGCAGATGGCAGCGGTTGCAGCAGCAGCGGTGGCCTCAACCACGATCACAGAGGGGTGCTTCTTGCAGACAGCAAGCACATAGACCCCTTCATGATCGCAGCCAGGGCTGCCACAGCCGTCAGCACTCAATGCATTCAACTAAAGTAAAGCGATGACGGTAGACAACAGCAGCAGCCCCATGCACCGGATGGGATCACGCAGGGGTCTTTGTTCCTGCGGTCTGTGAGAAGCAGGTAATAGGACACCACAGGAACGGAGGACAGGTGAGAATAATTTTTTGTGGGACCCTCACTCCTGTAAAAGCCAAGGGGGCGTTTTCAGCATAAAAAAAGGGGTGAAAAACTCTGATTATACTCCAGTATATGTATTCTGTAAGCCACTAACATAACTTAAAAGAATACATAACTTATTTAGCACCGTAGTCGTCCTGACCTGAAGAGTCATGCTGCCGGGTCATTTTTACTGCACGTTGGAAGCTATAAAAATAAAAATAATGGTGAAATTTTTCTTTTTATCATCTCTCCCAATTTCTCCCAATTTGGAATTATTTTTCATCTTTTCAGTATATTACATGGTAATGTGAATGGTGTTATTCAAAAAAAACAGTCCACAATACAAAAAAAAACAAGATTTGTGTTAAAGGAAAATGTAAAGTTATCGCTCTCGGAAGACAGGGAGGAATATGTGAAAACACAAAAATTAGCCGCAAACGTAACGGGTTAATGTCACCGGCAATTTGTTTTTCTGCTCCTAAGGTTCATTTTATTTTTCCTTTTGTGATTTTTGTACGCCTTGAATGCTTTTTCTGAACTCTCAGCCTTCGATTGCTTTTTGATTTTCTCTCATTATAGTCAGTACTTTTCTATTTAGCCATAGAGGTTACTTTTTATTCCCGGACATTTTGTTACCGAAGGATATAAACCCTCTACCGGATTCATGTGATATATCTTTCTAAATACTCCTTCTATATTTTCATTATCCCCATTTACCAAGACGTGATCCCAGCCTACAAAACTAAGCTCTTCCTTAAGTCGACTGCATCTAGCTTTCCTAAAGTTCCAAGATTTCGTCTCTCCCTTCGCAACGTTTCATTAAATATTATTTCCAAACTTTACTATATAATGGTCGCTGCGTCCCAATTCCGATTTTGTATTTATTTTGTTCGGCACAACCGGATCCGGCAAATTTATCTCCATCTTGTTGGTTCATCATTAACCATCCGGAGAAATAATTATCTTGAATTGCGGATGAAAACTTCCAGCTTGTAGCACAACCGGCGGACGCTATGTCCCATAAAATGCCTGGACAATTAAAATGGACCTCATTATTATTTACTGCCTTTTCTATTTCATTATTGTATTTTTTTTTTTTTATCCTTTACTGCAGTCATAGTCACAGCGAGAGACCTATTGTCCTGCAAAACAAGGGCCGTTTTTTTATGCTGCAGAACAATTAGTATTTTTTAATGTCACCGATTTTGAGTACATTTAATGGACTGTAATTACAACTACTGCAAAGTACAATTTTTCATTTTTTATTTATTTCTTTATTTTTATGTTTTATTACTTTTCTAAAATTAATGACAAATGTTTTTGTGTCCACATTCTGAGAGACGTTACTTTTTTTCTATTTTTCTGGGTCGGGATAAACTGTAGCTTTGATTAGTTCAACAATTTACTGCTAATTACTATTTTATGGAACAAAAGACAGCAATTATGTCATTTTGGACTTTTTTTTTAATGGCAATATGGGTCCACTCCCGCTTGCCGCCTCATCACCCCCAGTGGTCAGTGAGAGTGGACCGACTGGACCACAGGGGAATCCAGGTTTACCCTTTAGTAGGAGGGGTTTAACTAAGCACCTCCCGAGAGGCAGACACCAGGTAGCTCTCCCAGGGCAGTGACCGGGACTGAAGATGGACTCAAGTACAGACAGAGGTGCAGGCAGGTACCGGCAGGATGACTGAAGCAGACATGAAAGGTGGTTACGAACTGGTATGGTGGGCACTGTAGGGACAGATAGGTATGGGAAGGCAGGTACAAGTGTCGTGGGCGGAGGAGGGGACGCTGCGCTCACCCACTGCTCGGGTCCGGCCGCTGCTGCTGCTCGGTGGTGGCTCGAGCGGTGGGCCGGATCCCGGGGACTCGATTGGCGTTCCTCGCCCGTGAGTGAAAGGGGGTGGTTTGGGTTTAGGGATATTGTCCGTGACGCCACCCACGGTTGTGGTGAGATTGGTGACACCACCGCTGCTCTGGACGGGGATCCCGGGAGCGATGATGGGGAGCAGCTTGGATGTTGGTTCTCCCATCCGTGGGTAGGGGGTTGGTTGTCCCGGGGCCCGGTGAGGGAGGTAGGGATGTATGGCAGGCGGGTTACGGGGCCTGGTGAGGTGCAGGGTCACGGGGGCAGCGCTGTGCCGCACGGCACGGTGGTACTCACTCAGCCAATGACGAATGCAAAGTCTCCGGTAAAACAAACGGCTGGATGGACGGGTCCCACAGATGGCTGCGGTGTTTCTCCTCCCGGCAGGTTGATGGTGACTGCCTTTCCCTGCACCTGTGTTGTGTTACGGTTCCAATGGCTTCCCACCGGTAACCCGCTCCCCAGCTTGGATGGAGGCTGAGGGAGCCCCTTTTACCCACAGGCTCTGGCCCTGGGAACTGTAGCCTTGGCGGTGACTGTGTTTCCCTCTACGGTGTGAGCTGTTGCCTTCAATCGGGTCTTGACTGCTGGGAAACCCCGGAGGTTCCCTTCGCTAACGGATTTGAGAAATTCAACGGCGACTCCTAGCCTTGTCGGGGTCCGTAAGCCCTGCCGGATGGTGCTGGCTTCTCTTTACTCTCCGATCCGGTACTGCCGGGTCACCGCCCATCCACGGTCCATACGGTTTGCTCCAATTAGCCTCTCCTGCCTCACCACCGTCTGCCAACCTTGCTGTTCCGTCTGGGCCACACACCCGGACCGCCTTCAGACTGCTCCTCTACCACTTTACTTCCTCTCACTTCAAAACTCTAATCTGATCTGCTTCCTTTTCCCGCCTCCAGGACTGTGAACTCCTCAGTGGGCGGGACCAACCCCCTGGTCCACCCCCTGGTGTGGACATCAGCCCCTGGAGGAAGGCAACAAGGATTTTGTGTTTGGCTTCGGTGTGCCTAACCGGGGTGTGGGGTGTGTTGGTGTAGTTCTGTGACGACCTGGCTTGTCCAGGGCGCCACATTCCCCCTTAGTAAAATGCAGACCGTCTGCGGGCTGCCCGTCCATCACTGGTTTTATTTTTGTTTAACTGTAAAAGATAAAACGGTAAAAACATTTAAAACACAAGCATTTTTCATTCTTCCCACATCGGGAGGCACATTTCTTAAACGTTACTAAACGGTTGTCTTTATTAACGGTACGGCTTCCGCTCTTCTCCCACCCAAGCAACCTGGCCCTGATGCTGCCCCTAAACAAATTGGCAGCACCCCTTGACCCCAGTCCAGCACCAAGTTGCCCGAGCGGGTTCTGTCCTTTTCAGGGGACCCGCGTCCATGGGGACCCCTGAACCCCCGGAGGATCGCCACCGGTTACGGTAGTGATGGGCCTGGGCCATCACTTTCCTCCAGGCCCATCCTCCCAAATCAGCCTCTCCGGAGGCGGTCACGGTTTCAAGCCAAACATTTTTATTTACATACCACAAGTTCGTGGTTGCCCTGCTAGTTCTCGGGCCTGTCCTTAGCAGTTTCTACGCATCGGTTTGCAGACAGTTGCCGGCAACAACTGGTTCAATCAAGGAAGTAAATCAGGTGAACTTTCGGTTAATCATTTTCTCTTATCATTCAGAACTTTTAAACGGTATTCTCAACAACAACGGTGCTGACGGTCCCAACGGGGACAACCTTCTGGCGGAGGACCGCCGGCTTCACTTCAGGTCCACCTCACTGACCGGGGTAGAGGGCTGAGCGGGCGCCTGAAGCCCCTGGCCTACTCTCAGCCGTACACCCAGGGTGTACCATCCTCTCTCCCCACAATGTCGGGTGTAGTTGACAAGGTCACCGGGGAGCAGATTGCGGTTGGGATGGTCTTCCGGTAAGTGATCATTCACATCTCTGCGGGCCACGAAAACTTCGGCCTCCAGGCCCGGGCCCGGTTTGTAAATGAAGCCATACCTTCGGGTATCAAATCTCCGGACCTGTCCTTCATATCTCCGGCCCCGCACCCGGAAGGTGGCTATTCGGAGGCGCTCTTTCACTTCAATAGTGCGGGCCACCAACTCCGCCTTCCTCCTCTCCCTCTCGGCAATCTCAAGGCCCAGCGGTGTCGGCTCCCTGTCCCAATACGGGGCCGCTGTGGGCCCCTGTGCTCGGGTCGGGCCCCGCGAGACCTCCTTGACACTGCCCACCACTGGCAATCTGGGCGGAAGGTCCCGCGGTGACTTGGCCTGGGGTGCTGCCTTACAGCGGCGACCCGGCGCAACCTCAGCCGAGGTGTGGGGAACGGGCACAGGGATCCTTTCCCGCTGAGCCTCCATCCCCTCCTGCACGAGATGGGCTGCCGGAGCCGGTACGGGGTCAGGCACGGTCAGCGGTGCCTCCAGTTCAGCTTCACCAACGGGCTCGGCCTTCGGCGTCTTCCACGGGAGCGATGCTGCACGATCACGGGCCTCGGCTGCAGATCGATCCGCTTGGGCAGACAGGCGGGGTACTGCTACCAGTTGGGCAAGTAGCGGGCCTAGTTGCGGGGCAGCAACGACTAACGCGGATAGCGAGGGAGGCGGCAGGGTGAGCAGGCGCGGGCCGGGCCCCTCAGCCGCGATGGCCGATCTTTCCGAAATACAGGGACGTGGGTCTCTTACCCGCTCCTCCAAATCCTCCTCCTTGCGTCTCCTTATAGCCGCTACCACCTCCGCCATGTCGGCCTCCCACTTCTCCAGGAGGAGCTGCATGCGGATCTGCAGCCTTTGCTGTAGCTGGGCGGTCCGGACCTCCACCCACGCCGCGGTTCCAGGCGCGGGGGCTACGGTGCTGCGGGACGGCTGGTACATTTCTGCGGAGGCCTCTTCCAGGAACCAACAAGAAGATGTGTGACGCCCTGGACAAGCCAGGGGCCACAGGTAACATCACACACACACCCCCACCCCCAGCAGTTCACAGCAGACATCTCCAGTGAGACCTTCCTCGGGCTCAGCCAGACACACCAGGTGGGTGGAGTCAGGAGATGGAGACGCCCACCCAGGAGTTTAGCTGGCCTGAGGCAAGAAACAAGCCCAGACACGTTTAGGAGAGGAAGAGAGAGGAGGTCTGCAGAGAGGCTGACGCAGACTGGGGCCTAGGTTGGAGCCTAGGGCCCTCGTGCAGAGAGTGAGGCAGACGGTAGTGGCCGTCTGCAGGGAGCCGGGCAGACAGTTGGTGGAACCGTAGGTAGCCGGGGCTGGGCGATGGCCCACCGGTACTGAATCGGGGAGCCAGCTGGAAACCGGAGCGCAGGAGGAGCGTACGGAAGGTGCAGGAAAGGACTTACATTACCAACCTGGGGTCAGGGGAAAAACACCGCAGCCGCCTGTGGGACCCGTCCATCCAGCCGTTTGTGTCAGCAGAGACTCTGTGTGCATCATTGGGCTGAGTGAGTACCACCGTGCCGTGCGGCACAGCGCTGCCCCCTGCGACCCTGCACCTCACCAGGCCCCGTAACCTGCCTGCCATCCATCCCTACCCCATCACCGGGCCCTGGGGCAACCAACCCCCTACCCATGGAGGGGAGAACTAACAACCAAGCTGCTCCCAGTCACCGCTCCCGGGATCCCCGTCCAGAGCAGCGGTGGTGTTACCAAAATCACCACAACCGTGGGTGGCGTCACGGACAATCTCCCTTACCTAATCCCCTTTTTACTGTGGAGCCTTGGATCACAGACCGGGTCACGCCACCGTGATACCCACAGAAGTGACCCTGTGGCCCGGATCTGAGTACCCCTGATCCCCGGGCGACTCATTTGGCGTCACAAACAGGATCCTACCGCTCTGCCGTTTGGTAGAGGTGCGCCTTGTTACCGCAGGAGGTGTCCGGCCAAAAATTTTGCAAAGCCGCCATCTTGGGCGCGAAAAATTTCCCGCTCGAGCGTCTTCCCCGAGCAGGAAAGGCGCGAAAGTGGAGCCCCGCCCCCTGAAGAAGGAAGTGCTAAAAAGAGACAAAGGGGGACGGGATGGTGTCAGGCCGCATGTGAACTGCGGCTGTGGAAGCAGGGACGCCAGGACTCTGCCAGTGTTTGGTTCCTGGAACACCGCTGCACGAGATGTCCCGTCCGTCCGGCACCGCTGAAACCTCAGTGCCCGTGCCCGCGGCCAACGCCCCGACCGACCCGTTACCTCTGTCACCGGTAGCGGAGCTCTCAGCGTCTGTGAGGGAGGGCCCAGGTCTTACCTTTGTCACCGCCCTGCCACCGGTCCCGGCTTCCATCCCAGCCGCACCGCCGATGACGACGGCCCTGGCAGTCCGCCCGGCCGCGATGGAGATGACGACGGCTCCAGCAGTCCGCCCAGCCGCAAACGGCAGCGAAGCACCCATCCTGTTAACTATCTGGGCAGCCTGGTTCTGGACTGGGGTCAAGGGGTGCTGCCCATTTCTTAGGGGCAGCATCAGGGCCAGGTTGTTTGGGTGGGTGACTAAAGGACCCGTTCCGTTGCCATTATTAAAAGTGTTTGATTGTTGTTGCAACGTTAAAGTGATATGCATCCCGTGATGGGAAGTTAAAAAGTAATGCTTGTGTTTTAATGTTTGATATGCCTTTCTACTTTTTGAAGTTAAAAGAAAAATAAAACCGGTGATGGACGGGCAGCCCGCGGACGGTCTGCATTTTGCTAAGGGGGAATGTGGCGTCCTGGACAAGCCAGGGGCCACAGGTAACAACACACACCCCCACCCCCAGCAGTTCACAGCAGACATCTCCAGTGAGACCTTCCTCGGGCTCAGCCAGACACACCAGGTGGGCGGAGTCAGGAGATGGAGACGCCCACCCAGGAGTTTAGCTGGCCTGAGGCAAGAAACAAGCCCAGACAAGTCTAGGAGAGGAAGAGAGAGGAGGTCTGCAGAGAGGCAGACGCAGACTGGGGCCTAGGTTGGAGCCTAGGGCCCTCGTGCAGAGAGTGAGGCAGACGGTAGTGGCCGTCTGCAGGAAGCCGGGCAGACAGTTGGTGGAACCGTAGGTAGCCGGGGCTGGGCGGTGGCCCACCGGTACTGAATCGGGGAGCCAGCTGGAAACCGGAGCACAGGAGGAGCGTACGGAAGGTGCAGGAAAGGACTTACATTACCAACCTGGGGTCAGGGGGAAAACACCGCAGCCGCCTGTGGGACCCGTCCATCCAGCCGTTTGTTTCAGCAGAGACTCTGTGTGCATCATTGGGCTGAGTGAGTACCACCGTGCCGTGTGGCACAGCGCTGCCCCCTGCGACCCTGCACCTCACCAGGCCCCGTAACCTGCCTGCCATCCATCCCTACCCCATCACCGGGCCCCGGGACAACCAACCCTCTACCCACAGAGGGGAGAACTAACAACCAAGCTGCTCCCAGTCACCGCTCCCGGGATCCCCGTCCAGAGCAGCGGTGGTACCAAAATCACCACAACCATGGGTGGCGTCACGGACAATCTCCCTTACCTAATCCCCTTTTTACTGTGGAGTCTGGGATCACAGACCGGGTCACGCCACCGTGATACCCACAGAAGTGACACCGTGCCCGGATCTGAGTACTCCTGATCTCCGGGCGACTCAGATGGCCGCAGGGTCCTGGCGTCCCTGCTTTTATAGCCGCGGGCTACATGCGGCCAGACGCCATCCGTCCCCCTTAGTCTTTTTCTGGCTCCTCCTCTATCGGGGCGTGGTTTTGGCCTTCGCGCCTCCACTGCTCGAGGAGATGCTCGAGCGGGGACTTTTCGCGCCCAAAATGGAGGCTTCTCAAAATTTTCGGCCGGACACCTCCGGCGGTCACAAGGCGCACCTCTACCAGACGGCAGAGCGGTAAGATCCTGTTCGTGACGCCAAGTTGTCGCGGGCGGAGGAGGGGACGCTGCGCTCACCCACTGCTTGGATCCGGCCGCTGCTGCTGCTCGGTGGTGGCTCGAGCGGTGGGCCGGATCCCGGGGACTCGAGCGGCGTTCCTCGCCCGTGAGTGAAAGGGGGTGGTTTGGGTTTAGGGATATTGTCCGTGACGCCACCCACGGTTGTGGTGAGATTGGTGACACCACCGCTGCTATGGACGGGGATCCCGGGAGCGGTGACGGGGAGCAGCTTGGATGTTGGTTCTCCCCTCCGTGGGTAGGGGGTTGGTTGTCCCGGGGCCCGGTGAGGGAGGTAGGGATGTATGGCAGGCGGGTTACGGGGCCTGGTGAGGTGCAGGGTCGTGGGGGCAGCGCTGTGCCGCACGGCATGGTGGTACTCATTCAGCCAATGACGAATGCAAAGTCTCCGGTAAAACAAACGGCTGGATGGATGGGTCCCACAGACGGCTGCGGTGTTTCTCCTCCCGGCAGGTTGATGGTGACTGCCTTTCCCTGCACCTGTGTTGTGTTACGGTTCCAATGGCTTCCCACCGGTAACTCGCTCCCCAGCTTGGATGGAGGCTGAGGGAGCCCCTTTTGGCCACAGGCTCTGGCCCTGGGAACTGTAGCCTTGGTGGTGACTGTGTTTCTCTCTACGGTGTGAGCTGTTGCCTTCAATCGGGTCTTGACTGCTGGGAAACCCCAGAGGTTCCCTTCGCTAACGGATTTGACAAATTCAATGGCGACTCCTAGCCTTGTTGGGGTCCGTAAGCCCTGCCGGATGGTGCTGGCTTTTCTTTACTCTCCGATCCGGTACCGCCGGGCAACGCCCGTCCACGGTCCATACGGTTTGCTCCAATTAGCCTCTCCTGCAGATGGTCACCACCGTCTTCCAACCTTGCTGTTCCGTCTGGGCCACACACCCGGACCGCCTTCAGACTGCTCCTCTACCACTTTACTTCCTCTCACTTCAAAACTCTAATCTGATCTGCTTCCTTTTCCCGCCTCCATGACTGTGAACTCCTCGGTGGGCGAGACCAACCGCCTGGCCCACCCCCTGGTGTGAACATCAGCCACTGGAGGAAGGCAACAAGGATTTTGTGTTTGGCTTCGGTGTGCCTAACCGGGGTGTGGGGTGTGTTGGTGTAGTTCTGTGATGACCTGGCTTGTCCAGGGCGCCACACAAGTACAGGTGACAGACACAAGAACTACGAGACCTCACAACTCTCTAGCAGACTGGTAGACTAACAAAAGGCATTGCGCAGGCACCTCCCCTAATGGGAGAGTGCCTTAAATGCATAGTGCCTCTCAGCCTCTGACTGAGAGGCATTTCCAGAAAATGGCGTGCCGGCCCTTTCAGAGGAGACAATGTTGCAGCAATACAAACTATGTCAACTTTTTTTGGTACATTATGGAAAATAGCTAGGGATGAGCAGACCCAGGGAAGTTTGGGTTCTCCGGGTTCAGCCAGGATTTAGTTAAAAGTTTGGTTCAGAACCCAGACTTGAACTGAGCTTGACGCCGGACCCCAAACTAAATACCAATTAATGGGGACCCAAACTTTGTTTTGAATTTTTCAGAATTTGATTGATTTGCTTGAATACAGAAAAATGAACATCCAGTGGCTGCTGTTTTGCTGGATTCCTTATAGTTCCGAAAAGAGGTTAAATAGTAATAAAATATACTCACTTTTCCTGCCAGCATAGCTCCTTGCTGTGTTTCCCACGTGCTTTGTCTAGGCAGTCTTTGGCCATTCTTCAGGTCTTCCGACATTAAAAGGAACCTGGCACCAGGTTTTTCCCTTACAAGCTGCGGCCACCACTTGTGAACTCTTATATACAGCATTCCAGAATACTGTATATAAGAGCCCAGGCCACTCTGTCTTTATAATACTCACTTAGGGGGCGGTCCGGTCCAATGGGTGCTCTTGTTCCGGCACCTCCTCCATCTTGTGGGATCGCCGATGTCTTGTTCAGCCCCATGTGCATGATACGTCCTGCATGATTCACAGAGAGGCCCCCCATTGTGCTCCTGCGCATGCGCACTTTAATCTGCCGGGCTGGGGCAGAGCACAGTATTGTAGTGCACATGCGCGGGTGGTCTTTAACCTTGTCTCCCGCATTTGCATTATTCGCATAGGGCAGATAAAGTGTGTTTGCACAGGAGCGCAATGGAGGGCTCTCTGTAAATGATGCAGGACGTGCCATGCACACAAGGCTAGGCAAGAGTATGGCGATCCCACAAGATTGTGGAGGCACTAGCCCAAGAGTAGCGACACTCTTCGGACCGCATTTCCCCCAAAGGGAGTATAATAAAGGTATTTTTTACGTTATGCACAGGGGCCTGGGCTTTTATATAAAGTATTCTGGAACGCTGTATATAAGAGATCACTGGTGGTGGCCGCAACTCATAAGGGAAAAACCTGGTGACAAGTTCCCTTTAATACTCATGGGGTCAAGTTGGGCATGATGTTTGTTGCTCCGCGCAGTCATGTGCCAGTGTGAAGTCTAGTGAGGACCTGAAGACGGGACGATGAGCGAGCAGAGTCCATGGCAGGGAGCTGTCGATGAATTTAATTACATCTAATCAAATTTTCAATCTGATTCCAGAAAATAAACCCAAAACAAATTACCGGACATTTGCGCATCTGTATCTGCCATACACAGTTGGGTCTCTTTAATGGAAGCCGCTAACCGCATGAACTGGAGAAGCAACAACCATAAAATCTGGTAATAAAGAGTGTGAACTCACCTATACACGACCAAAGTGCCAAATCATGGAGGGATGATCTATGTGAGTACAATTTAGATGTTTTGCAGGTTTAGGTGTTTATCTTTTTGCAGTATTGCATTTGATATCGGCTGCAGTAAATCATTTGCATCCGGGACCTGTTAAGCATTGCTCAGTTCCCAATGCATTAGGTATGGATGATATATTATATTCTGAAAGACCGGTGACGGCTACATGCTGCTGCTTCTTGCTCACTGATCATTACAAGGGTCTCACTCTGGGGGGTGACAAGTAACAGATACTATAGAAAGCGTTAAGGATGGTAATGGCGCCAAAGCTGCCCGGTTTCCTATAATTGAAGCCTATTATATCATAGCCTTGCAGTAATATATTTCAATAGCTCAGTAAGGGAGAAGATTTATGCGGAATCGACTGGTAATACGGGATAATGGCGACCACTACTGTATAATGGAAGACTATAATAGGATTTATATTGCTAGAGATATCAGTCGGAGGAAAAGCGTGCAGCGCACCAGATGGCGCAGGGCCGGTGTGAGCCTATTAATGTGACTACGAAAGTTGAAAAGTTTATTTAATAAGCACTCTCCCCCTATCTCTGTCTCTAAATTAGTAAGATATACACTATCTGTGTGTATTACACTGGTATATAGTCATTGTGGTGCCAACGATGTATGAACGGTTTTTTATTAAGTTTATGGCGCTGTTTAAGAACATAACTTCGGTTTTACCAGATTGGCTCTAATTTCTGAGATATTTAATAGTTAATTAATTAATGCTACAGGATTGAAAAGCATTCACAATTTCAAGATAATTATTTTTGTTAAAACTAGTAAGTAAACAGTCTAAAATCACACAAATAACTGCCGCGGGTGGAGGAGGACGCCACTGCGCTGTGCTCGCTAACACTCGGGTCCGGCGCTGCTGCGGCTGCTGCTGCTCGGTGGCTCGCCCGTGAGTGAAAAGGGTGGTTGGTTTGGGGGATTTAGTCCGTGACGCCACCCACGGTTTGTGGTGAAGATAGGCACCACCGCTGCTGGTGACAGGGATCCCGGGAGCGATGGCAGGGAGCAGCTGGGATGTTGTTTTCCCCCTCCGTGGTAGGGGTCGGTGGTCCCGGGGCCCGGTGGTGAGACTGGGAGGCAGGGTTGGTGAGGTGCAGGGTTGTAGGGACAGCGCGGCACGGTGCCGGATGGCACGGGTGTACTCACTCAGCAAGAGATGCACTAAGTCCTCGGTAAACCAAACGGCTGGATGGACGGGTCCCGCAGCCGGCTGCAGTGTCTTTCTCCCCGGACAGGTGATGGCGGCTGTCTTTCCCTGCACCTTTGTGTAATTGTTTGACTACGATGGATTCCCAATGGTAGTCCGCTCCCCGGTGTATGGATGCCGGAGGAGCCCGTTTGCCCGCAGGCGCTGGCCCTTGGGTCTATAGCCTTAGGCGGTAGCTGTATACCCTCACAGTGTGGGCGGTTGCCTTCAATCGGGTCTTTGGCTGTTAAGGTACCCATGGGGTTCTTGTCACACTTGGATTTGACTGTTGTCGGCGGCTCCAAGCCTGGTCGGGGTCCGATGGCCCTGCCTGTGTGTGCTGGCTTCACTTCGCTCCCTGGTCGATACCGGCAGGCCAACGTCCGACCCCGGTCCTACAGTTCCGCGTCGATTCACCTCTCCTGCAGACGGCCACCACCATCTGCCAACCTTGCTGTCAGTGCCGGGGCCACAAACCCAGACACCCAAGTGTTTACTCCTCACACTTCAACCTCCTCCACTGTTCTGTCACTTTCCCGCCTCCAGGCCTGTGAACTCCCCGGTGGGTGGAGCCAACCGCTTGGCTCCGCCCCACCTGGTATGCACATCAGACCCTGGAGAGAGGCAACAAGGGTTTTGTGTTTGGCTAATGTTACTGTCTAGTGGGGGTGGGGGGTGTTTGTGTGTTACCTGTGACGACCTGGCTAGCTGGATGTTAACCCCTCCGTGGGTAGGGATGGATGCCCTGGGGCCCAGTGTCTCTGTGCTGAGGGTGGTGATTGCAGGGGCCGGCGCACCCGGCCAGGCCGGGAATGTTACGGTCGAATAAAGCACACAAGTCCTGTGTTAAACCAAGGTGATGGTGGCCAGCTGCCGCTGACGGGTGTATCTGGTCCCACACCCGGGCTGGTAGTAAAAGTCTCTCTCCTCTGCGCTTAGTGTGTTCTGTGTTGGACTTCCCGGTGTGTAACGCAGGAGTCAGCTCCCGATCCTCTGGTTGGGAGCCATGCCCGTCTGACGCTGACCCTTGGGATCTACAGGCCCTGGCGGTGGCCCTATCCCTCTCTGTGGGTGGTTGTCTACTTTTCGGGACTTAGGTTGGGACAGGACCTATAATCCTGCCCTCAATTGGTTAATTAGCTAGGCCGTCGGTGCCGGTCCTGGCTTCAGGGTCCAAGTCCCCCATTCTGTGCACACGGTTTCCGGGTTGGTTCTCCGGTGTCGGTACTGGCGGGCTACAACCCTGCCCCGGTCCACCTCGGATCTCTGCAGCCATCTTCCCATCTCCTGCAGACCTTGGCTACCATCTGCCACCTAGCCAATGTGCTTCGACCCTGACACCTGTCAGTTGTCAACTTGCACCTGATTTGCACTCCAAACTTAGTCTGACTGTTTTCCCGCCCCGGGTTCTCTAGACCCCTAGATGGGCGTTCCCAACTGCCTGGTCCCACCCACTGGTGTGTCTATCCTACCCTAAGGGGGGGTGACTAGGGTTTTAGGTCAGCTGCTTTAACCCCATATGGGAAGTGTGTTTTGCGGGGGCCTGGTTCTCCAGGGCGCTGCATTAGCAGTGTGGAGCAGAATGGTGTGGCGGGTGTCCCAGATGCTTTGTCAGCGGTGCGGGTATTGATAGACCGCGGCAGGGGGGCTGCTCGAGACACTCGGATCTGGGGTCGTTGCGGTGGCTCGAGGGGAAGCCGGATCCGGGCCTGAGCACCCACCCGTCGCCCACAACTGAAAGAGCGGTTTTAAGTGTATAGGGACATTTGTCAGTGACGCCACCCGTGGGGTGAGGTGATTTTGGTGGCTCCGCCGCTGCCACTGGAGATGGTGCCCGGGCCTGATGGAATGGGGCAGCTGGATGCTATTCCCTCCACGGGTAGGGGAGGTATTGGCCCGGGACCCCGGTATAGGTGAGATAGTGTGATAGGGAGCAACCTGACGGGTTGGACCGGGTGCTGTTGGTGTACTCACAGTTCCTGAAATGAGTTCACACAGAGTCCAGATGGTAAACCAAACTGCCAGTGACCGGCAGGTCTCTCCTGCACCTTGTGTTTTAGATTTTCACTTTAACCACTCCGTATGAAACGGGGAAGTCCACTCCCGGTGTTATTGTCCTTTGGGAGCTGTGGCACACGAGAGCTGACGCGTGGGATCTTAGCAGGTAATTGCGTAGCCCTATCCCCCTCGCTGGGCTTCTGTCTCACTCTATCTGGGCCTCCTTTGGGACAAGACTTTGAATCTTGCCCCCGGCTGGTAGATTGGAAAGGGGCTTGCAGCTACTCCTCGCCCTAGGGTCCAGGTACCCTGTCAGTGCACGGCTCCGGACCGGATTCCCGCTCTCGGGACCGGCAGGCTACAACCCTGCCCCGGTCCACTTAAGGTTTCCCGTGACCGGATCTCCGTCACCTGTGGCCTTGTCCACTGACTGTCACCTAGTCCTCCGTCAGCACAGGAGCTCCAACTCCTGTCTCTCTCCTTCCCTTTACCTCCACTCCAAACTTCATTCAACTTCCACTTCACTCCACTCCCCACTGCAAACTGACTCTGGCCCCACCCATTCCACCTAAGAACCCCTAGGTGGGCATCGCCATCTGCTTGGCCCCGCCCACTGGTGTGTTTCTATTGTCATGGTGGGGTGACTAGGCTTTGCTTGCTGATGTTGTGCACCAGGATGGGGGTTGTGATGGAGGGCCAAGGAGGAGAGATTCCTGCACCTTGAAGAGGGGTGCAGTCATCTGTGACACCATGATTTTGTCAGGGCGTCACACGGGCTTCAAAGAAATGGCACCTGAGCTGGTGCGTGCACAGATTGAGCTCTCGGCTCAATGACAAACCGAGATCTCATCCAGGCGCCATTTTCCCTAAGTCCACTGCTAGGAGATCAATGAACCGGAGGCGGCGCATGCGCAGATGAGATCTTGAGGTGAGAGCTCCATCTGCGCGTGTGTAGCGCCCCTGAGGTCATCAGGTAGCTACAAGGTACTGCATCCCCACCAGGATGCAGGGCCTACCCCCCAGGAACCTGGAAGACCAGTGCCGGTAACAACACAAACATTCCAGATAATCCCTTTTTTTCCCCAATTTCCCCATAGAATGGTACCAGGCTAGGGTTGGACCAATGGATGGCCGCCTAGAGATCGAGCTGATCCAGTCCACTTGACGACCAGGTGGAAGGGGCAGACAGTGGACAGTCAGACACAGTAGTCAGCAGGAGTCGGTGACAGAGAGAGGAAGTAAGCAGATGCACTGACAGGAATGAAACAGTGACCTGAGGCCCCAGGCGGTAAGTTGCCGGTGGAGTACGGTGGAGTGCTCCCAGAACCACAGCACCGACGGGGTACAGAATACTAGGTCAGGCAAACGCTCCAGGCAGACCTGATAAAATGTGCGCTGTGAGGGGACCATCCAGGACCTTACTGACCTTGAAGTTCGGGACACAGTAGCAACGGGAGAACCGGGGACACAAAACTATATGCAAATCCTGATGCCAGGAAAATCAATCAGAATCACAAAGCTTTCCGCACAAGTTGCTATTTTTCACTTGCCGATTTGATGCAGAAATAAATTTGCAACATGTCAATTCATTAAGCATTTTTGCAGTGTTTTTCCACCCAAGAATGTAATGAAATTGCATGCAAAAACCTCATAAAAAACGTAACAAAAATATGGGGGTTTTTTCTGCCAAGAGATTCAGATTTCCCAGAGGAGCATTGCAGCTATAAGGCTGTGTGCGCACTTTGCGTTTTTTCATGCGTTTCCGCAGCTTTTTCAACGGAAGCGTTTTAATGCCAAAATGCATGTGTTTTGATTTTTAAGCAAAGTCTATGGGAAATACGGCTTTCTTGTGCGCACATTGCTGTTCAAAACGCAACGTTTTAGTTGCAGAAAATTTGGCAAAAACTCAGCGTTTAAAGAAGCAGCATGTCAATTGTTTTTGCCATTTTGGCAGCGTTTTGCTAACATTGAAGTCAATGAGAAGTTGAAAAACGCAGCCTGAATCAAAATTCTAGCGTTTTACATGTTTTTGATGCAGAAAACATGCTTTTTGGACCAATTAAATGCATGCGTTTTTGACATATTAATAGCATGATATGTCCCTTTACACACACACATAGTCCGACAATTAAATTTATGAAAATCAATAAATAAATGTATGCATAAATATTAGCACACAGTTATCATTTTAATAAAATAAGTCATTTTTTCTATGATTTTAATATTATTTATCATTTTTTTCCTTTTTTCATAGTGTTTGTATGTTTAAACTTTATTTAGCAGTGTATTTTTAATCAAAACGCATCTGACTTTAAGCACTGAAAAAGAATTTAAGTCGCAGTAAAAACGCAGTAAAAACGTGGTAAAAATGCAAGCATAATTATAGCGTTTTTGTGGTCAAAACCAAATTTGACAAAAACCATTTCTGCCAGAGGATGCTTTTTGAACTGCAACAACCTCGACACAAAGTGCGCACATAACCTAAGGGGCACTTTGCACACTACGACATCGCAAGCCGATGGTAGCGATGCCGAGCGCGATAGTCCCCGCCCCCGTCGCAGCTGCGATATCTTGTGATAGCTGCCATAGCAAAGATTATCGCTACGGCAGCTTCACACGCACTCACTTGCCCTGCGTCACATGGCAGGCGGCCAATAGAAGCAGGGGGGCGGAGATGAGCGGGACGTAAACATCCCGCCCAACTCTGTCCTTCCTCATTGCAGCCGGGACGCAGGTAAGGAGATGTTCCTCGCTCCTGTGGCTTCTCACACAGCGATGTGTGCTGCCGCAGGAACGAGGAACAACATCGTAACATCGATCCTTCCGAAATTATGGAAATGACTGACGCTACACTGATCATACGATTTAGACGCTTTTGCGCTCGTTAATCGCATTAAAAAGGATTCACATACTCCGATGTCGACAGCGACGCTGGATGTGCATCACTTTTGATTTGACCCCATCGACATCGCACCTGCAATGTCGTAGTGTGCAAAGTACCCCTAAGACTCCTCACCACTGACAGCCAGATTGGTTTGTCAGTCTCCACAAGGAGAAAAGTTTTCTCCTAAAGACTGCTTTACATGCTGCAATGTATCTTACGATGTGTCGGCGGGGTCACGTCGCAAGTGACGCACATCCGACATCGTAAGTACATTGCAGTGTGTGACAGCTACGTGCGATTGCGATCGAACGGTAAAACGTTCATCGCACGCACATCATTCATTTCTCTAGAATTGCACGTCGGGTTGTTCAATGTTCCCGAGGCAGCAGACATCGCAGTGTGTGACACCCCGGGAACGATGAACAGATCTTACCTACGTCCTACGGCTCCCGGCCCACAATGCGGACGGAAGGAGGTGGGCGGGATGTTTACGTCTCGCTCAGCTCCGCCCCTCCGCTTCTATTGGCCGGCTGCCGCATGATGTCGCTGTGACGCCGAACATCCCTCCCACTCCGGGAAGTGGACGTTCGCCGCCACACCGAGGTCGTATGGACGGGTAAGTACGTGTGACGGGGGTTAATCGTTTGTGCGGCACATTCAACAAATTGAACGTGCCACACATACGTTGGGGGCGTTGCAAATCGCATACGATATCATATGCGAAATTGCAACGTGTAAAGCAGGCTTTAGACCCCAGTAGAGCTTCTCATTCAGCCAGATCAGATCTCATACTTTGCACTGACGAGGGACAATCCCAAAACACCGTGTCTAAAAAATTGAGGTTCTGATCTGGCATAAATTTTAAGTCATATGAAAAGGCTTGTTAAAGGGCCACTTTTTACTTTTAGGATAGCTACTTCCAATAGGAGACACTAGAGTTTGTCTCCTTCCTCCCTGGAGAGACACTTTGAAGATTTGGTGCAGCAATATACTGCCAAGAATGATAATCTTTTGTGCAATTTTCTGGATTGTTGGGTGATCAGCAGACTGTTTAGACTAGACGATTACTAGGAACTGTAATCGGTTGTATAAATGCACCTTTTCGGAAATAGTAGCCACCAGAACTGAGAAGTTGGAGAATTAAGAGTGTCATTTGTGACAGCTATGCTTACGTGGCACAAGATTCAAAAGATGGGCAGGTGGACATTCCTAGTCTGAATGGAGAGGTGACCGGTCATAGTTTAGCTTTTTCCAGCAGCACCATAGTGAAAGAATGGAGCAGTCGTACACATTCCTAGTCTGAATGGAGAGGTGACCGGTCATAGCTTAGCTTTTTCCAGCAGTACCATAGTGAATGAATGGAGCAGTCGTACACATTCCTTGTCTGAATGGAGAAGTGACCGGTCATAGTTTAGCTTTTTCCAGCAGTACCATAGTGAATGAATGGAGCAGTCGTACACATTCCTAGTCTGAATGGAGAGGTGACCGGTCATAGCTTAGCTTTTTCCAGCAGTACCATAGTGAATGAATGGAGCAGTCGTACACATATTTGGATGCATTCCATTCTGAATATTGAGTTCAATGCAAATCGAATTTCCCGGTCAAAGTCTAGAAAGTCTGCAGAATTTGTATTTTGAATTTTCTCATCTCTAGGCATAACTATTTAATGGATTGCTACTTAAGTAGGGCTATACAGTGATAAAGAAATCTTCCAGCAAATATTCTTTTGTGAAAAGAGGATAGATCAAGACCTAGAAGCCCATCATCAAGAGGTTTCCACCTCACTCATTCATGAGATAGAGGAACACTGGTCAACAACTCACCAACAAAGTCATTAAGATGTTGACTGGAGAGGTAGGTTCTGCTGCGGCCGAATACGGAAAAAATAAGATAAATATGTAGAATATATCTTTCATAATGTAGGTATCAGATTCCTATAAAGTGTAGCGTTTTCTTTGCCTATTTCTTAATGGAAGAGTGGAAGTATTTGAAAGGACACAAAGATCTGTACATAATAATGTAAACTACAAAACATATACATCTGCACTCTAGAATGCTAACAATGAATAAGGGAACTCTGGTATTACATTACTGCTATAAGAATATTTGAAAAAAGAGATACTTAGCTTATGTGTTGGCCAATGCATGTGAGCCGGTAAACAACGACAAGGGGATCTCTAATATACCAGGACCCTATCTTAAATGCCTCTATCTGGGTTAAAAACCTACATGTCTCGGCAGAAAGCATCCAGCTATACAGGATGGACACAACCTGGTTATAGGGCGGAGTGCTCAGTCAGAAAGAAATGCACTACAAATATACGAGGGGCTGCTGATAAGTCTTTGGCTTTACCCAGAAAGAAATGAGATAGGATGATGAAACTTTACATTTATTCCACATGCTCTACACTTCTTACATCGGTATTCCAAGTTATGTAAGCTTAGCAAAAAGAAGAATTTCGGTTGTGCCTCAAACCAGGCAGTCATAGCATCAGAAATGGTGTGAAATTTGGTGCCCTTGAGGTGTTTCTTCAGGTTTGGAAACAGATGATAGTTGGAGGGAGCTAGATCTGGTGAATAAGGTGGGTGGTCAACCAGCTGGAAGCCCAGCTCTGCCAGTTTTGCCGTGGTTGAATGTGCAGTATGAGCAGAGGCATTGTCTTCCAGGAACAAGACACCTTTACACAGCTTGCTGCGCCTTTTGGCCTTCATAGCTGCCTTCAATTGGTCCAAAAGTTCAATGTAATACATTGTATTGATGGTGGAACCCTTTTGAAGGTAGTCCACTAGCAGCACACCCTCCTTATCCCAGATCATAGACGCCATCACCTTAGTGGCTGATTTTTGCACCCTGAACTTCTTTGGACGAGGAGAACCACTGTGCCTCCAATCTTTTGACTGCTCCTTGTTTTCAGGGTCATAAAAATAATTCCAGGTCTCCTCCATAGTGACCAGTCCATCCAGGAAGTTCTTAACAGTCCGGAAACACTGACAAATGGACCGGGAAGTTGTCACTCGCATGCTGCTTTGATCTGTTGTCAAACATTTGGGGACCCACTTTGCAGAAGCTTCCTCATGTCCAAATGTTCATGGAAAATGACACAAGCACGTTCACGGGAAATCCCCATGATGTCTGCTATTGCTTTAGTTGAAAATCATGGATTCTCCAGTATGAGGTTGTGCACAGCATCGACGATCTCCAGAACAACAACAACTCTCAGGCGTCCAGGACATTCCTCATCATTGGGGCTGAAGTTGCCCGTTTTCAATTTGGCAACCCAGTTCTTAACTGTGGAATATGAAGGGCATTGATCCCCCAATGTCTGCGACATATCACCATGAATATCCTTCGTGGACTTTCCTTGCAGAAACAAGAATTTTATCACTCCTTTGCTCTCGATTGCTGTGAATATCACATTAGACTCCGCCATTTTGTTTTCCCGTGTGCGTAGAACACTGTTGCCATAAGCAACAAAACACAAAATGTTGAAAACATATATTAGACACATAAGGCTTTCATGTGATATAACATTTGTTACATTAGAAACAAAAAAAATCACAAAGCCAAAGACTTATCAGCAGCCTCTCGTATCAAAAAGACTGACCCACACATCCAACAGGTGTGAACAGATGCTAGCTGAAAGCACAATATAACTGCACTCTAGAATGCTAACAATGAATAAGGGAACTCTGGTATTGCATTACTGCTATATGAATATTTGCAAAAATAGACATTTAGCTTATGTACTGGTCAATGCATGTGAGCCCGGTCACCGCAACAAGGTGATCTCTAATATACCGGGACCCTATCTTAAATGCCTCCTTTATAGACAATGGGCAGTAAATTATAGAATTAAAAATTCTTGTTGACAACGTAAACTAAGTTGCAAAGTTGTTTTCTTTTCTATAATTTTAACCATTAAGGAACACAAGACACATCCTTTTAAGATTTGCATGAAAATGTCATATCATAAAGCATCAAATGCTCACTTGTCACTCTTTCTCATGCCCTCACAATACTCAAGAGAGTATAACTTTTGGAGAATGATCATAAAGCTGTGAGGTCAGGCTGCCATCACCTTTTTTAGAAGTAAGAGGAATCTAAGTCACATCATGAAACCCGATTGATTGAAGAGACAGACGATAAGCAGAAAATCCTAGAACTGACGAAAATATGTCTGAGCTGCAGATTGGAGAGGTGAGCACTGCTGGGAGAGGGCAGAATAAGGGGTACTTTGCACACTACGACGTCGCAGCTGCGATGTCGGTGGGGTCAAATTGAAAGTGACGCACATCCGGCGTCGCTGTCGTCATCGGAGTGTGTGAATCCTTTTTACTACGACTAACGAGCGCAAAAGCGTCGAAATCGTAGGATCGGAGTAGCGTTGTTCATTTCCATAATTTCGGAAGGACCGATGTTACTATGTTGTTCCTTGTTGCTGCGGCAGCACACATCGCTGTGTGTGAAGCCGCAGGAGCGAGGAACATCTCCTACCTGCGTCCCGACCGCAATGCAAAGGAAGGAGGTGGGCTGGATGTTTACGTCCCGCTCATCTCCGCCCCTCCGCTTCTATTGGCCGCCTGCCGTGTGACGTTGCTGTGACGCCGCACGACCCACCCCCTTAGGAAGGAGGCGGTTCGCCGGCCAGAGTGATGTCGCAGGGCAGGTAAGTGCATGTGAAGCTGCCGTAGCGATAATTTTCGCTACGGCAGCTATCACAAGATATCGCAGCTGCGACGGGGGCAGGGACTATCGCGCTCGGCATCGCTACCATCGGCTAGCGATGTCGTAGTGTGCAAAGTACCCCTAAAACCAAGTCATAAAGTGTCTGGATGATGACGGTATCACTATGTGTATCATGTTATAACACTATCTGGTGTTGAGGAGGCAAGCATAAGTAAACCCACTGGACTACAGGAGGAACTGTAGTAGTTGATCACCAGGGCAGGGACAGACTTGGGTACGAACAGGCAGAGTCTCTAGTGCAGGCAGGTGCAGGAGGGATGGGTGAAGTAGACTGGACAGCTGAGGCAGGCAGGCCCAGAATGTATGACAGGTACAGGAATAGCGGCTCAGATGCAGGTAACAGCACAGGGACTTGAAATGTAGCTAGCAAGACTAACTAACTGATCATGCTGCTCAGGCACCTCCCCTACTGGGAGGATGCCTTAAGAACCTAGTTACTCTCAGACATAGGCTGAGAGACACTTCTAAGTAATTGCACTCTGGCACTTTCAGAGGAAAGGAGTTTGCATGCCCTCAGTGGAAGCAGGAGGCAGCAAGACAGCATTGGGTGGCCTTGGAGTGGGAAGGAGGTGAGCAGTTTAGTCACAACAGTGAGTATGTCAGCATCACTGCTGCAGGGGAACGGCAGGATAATGCAGGGACACCGGCTTTACTGTACCCCCACCTTACACCCCTTCTTTACCAGGCCACAAAGAAGTCTCTTCTCTAGAAAGATGTCCTCAGAGTTGGTAGGTGTAGCAATGACCGGTGGAAGAGTAGGCTGGATTGCTGCTGTTTGGGAGGCTTTTTCCCAGACCCTGAATGGCTGACTGAACCGGGTTACAGAGTAGTCATATCTGAGGATTCAGTGACGCATTGGGATTCCTCGCTCATCTTGTTGAAGTCAACAGCAGCAGGCCAACAGGCAGGAAGCAGACCTTAGAAGACCTGGATGGATAAGCACTAATCAGACACAGTTTGTGGCAATTCTGCCCCCAACAGAGCACCTCTCCAGATTTTCAGTCCAGAACAAGCTCATGAGTATGGAGCCAAGGCCAAACCAAAGAGAAGCAGGCAAGACAAGTTTGGAAACACCAGGAATGAGATCTGCTCCGTATGCAAAGTTCCCAAGCATAGTTCCAGAGGTTCAGAAACAAAGAGTATGTGTTTGGACAAGAGTACTCCATTAACAGATGACTCCAACAATAAATTATGAAGGCGTCGAATGTGAATCTGGTATCGATCCACCACAGCTTGTTGTATGAAGTTTACACCAGATCCAGAATCTAGATAGGCCATTTCAGAGATCCTAATTTCTCCATACGATATGTTTTGCCCACCTGTAGCGGTCGCCTCAGGGACATCACTCCACCTTCCGGGACACCACAGGGTCTTAACTTTGGTATCTTTGGCAACAGGTATGTCAGGTTATTTATGTATGAGTCGTGATGCCACTCACGGTTTGCGGTCAGGGATATGGGTGACCACCACTGCAGTTTTAACGAGCGTCTGGGGCTGATGAAGTCTGCAGTCGGATGGTGAGGCTGACCCCAGGGGCTCGGCTGTGTAGAACAACAGGTTCCAGAATAACTCAGTCTCAGTCCAAAATGTCTTGCAACTGATCTTAACTCACTTTTAGATATTCTGTGAGGTACCCGATCGATGCTGAGATACACCAGGTGGAACCAGGAACTCCTTCATTCCGGTCTGAGGGTAACCATTAGCTCGCCTTCCTAGCACTTCTTGTTTCGGATAACCCCTGACTTAAGGTACTGTGGGATTCATCCAGGGAAGTCGCTACTGCCTTTTCTCCCCTTTTTTGGCCCGGTTGCCAGCAGCGTGGACCAGGTGAAATGACTTCTGGCTCTGTCTCCTTATGGGTCCCCCTATTGCTGCTGAGGCTCAAACTCTGTATCGTTGGTGAGGTACCTCTAGTACCCTCACCGGCAGGTTTAGCAGATCAATGAATGAACGTCTAGTCTAGGGACCTGTTCCCTGTGCGTGCCTTGTCACCAGCAGTCCCCGTACTCGACTGCCTCTCTTCAGGTGTCTTTCTGACTGACTTTCTGGTAACCGTTCTCCCCCGCTAACAGCTACCACACGTGCAGGGTCCGACTAGCGTGTGTGCACGTCTGCCTTTCTTTAGCAACCGTGCTCACTGCTTCCAGACTGGCTTGCTCCACCTACTTTCCTGACAGCCTCTGCAACCTTAGCTCCCAGCCCCTCCACTACACCCCTTGACTAGAATTGAAGGCAAAACCCTCCAGGGACTGCCCAAGGGTCCCATCTAATGGTGTGGGAGGCCTGGTCACTATGTGTCTGTGTGTACACACCTCATTCTGGCTTTTGGAGTCGCCTGGAAGCACCGTCCCGGCATGGGTGCAGTACGCAGTGGTGCCTGACCAGGTGAGGGGCGCCACAGATACACATATAGACATGGTCATTGAAGAAAAGAGACTGTTTTCTCTGAGGGTGGCCCATCCTACTAGCCTAAGCCAAGAGGGTCCTGGCCGCACAGGACAAGCATGGATGAAGTGTTCTACTTCTCCGCAGTAGAAACACAGATGCATGGCTCTGTGATGTTCTTGTTGTTCTTCAGACATCTTGATACAATCAATCTGCATCAGTTCAGGAGCCAGAGTGGGAACTGGAAACTGGGGAATCAACAGCCTTTGGAGGGATGGAGCCAAGCACATAGGTTTCCTTTCACATGTCACCTCCAGGATTGTTCCTGGAACCTGCAATCAACCCGGGTAGCCTAAGAAATCAGATCATCCAGCGTCGCAGGAATATCCCAGCCAGGCAATTCATCTTTAATTCTACCAGATCGACCTTCCTAAAAGGCGGCCACCAGCATCTGATTATTCCATTCCAGTTCTGAGAAGTGGGTACCAACTGGACCACAGGGGGAACTGTGGCAGCTGACCCACAGGGCATGGATGGTCTTTGAAAAAGACAGGCAGAGTCTCTAGTGCAGGCAGATGCAGGCGGGATGGGGGAAGCAGACTGGACAGCTGAGGCAGGTAGGCAAGGAGGGTAGGGCAGGTACAGGGATAGCGGGCTCAGTTGCAGGTAATGGCATTGGATAAACTTAACCTAACAACTAGCTGGCAAGACTGTAAAGAAACTAACTGACCATGTTGCTCAGGCACCTCCACTATTGGAAGGATGCCTTAAATACCTAGTGCCTATCAGCCATAGGCAGTGTGCACAGGTCCTTGAAGCAGGAGGCAGCAGGGGAGCACGTGGGCGTCCATAAATAAATCTGATCACCTTTCAACACATTTTAGATAGCAAGCTACATGCTGAAATGCGTAGCTCCAATATCCCCATGATGTGTTTTATATTTTAGAATTTTAATCGATTCTTTGGGGAATATTATACTAATAAATGTTACGTTTTATACATATAGTGGATTTCCTGGAATCTATCACAGGAGGATTCCCCGTGCCTTGCTTGTTCTCTCCTATTGTTTCTCCCACTGGATCCATGCTGATGACCCCAGGACATGTGAATGAATTTTCTGGTGGGGTGAGCTGACTTTTTTTTTTTTTTTTTTTTTTACAATATAGATATCACTCTTCATGACATGGATCATGGAGCTAAAGTGAAATTCTTCCTTTCACCAGCAAATTGTCCTAAACATTCTGTATCGTAAATAACTTAAAGAAGAAATGAGGGAAAAAGAGGTTCTTTACATTTTTCTCTTTGCTTTTTTAACTGCAATTTTTTACATGTTTTTTATTGCGTTTCACTCTGCGTTTTTTGTCTCTTTTTCGCGTCATTTTTTAAATAAATTTGCTTTGTTTTTATACTTTTTATATTTGACTTTATTCTTACAGTCATGTGTGAATTACAAGCATTTTTATTGCGTTTCCGCAGTATATGCATTTTTTACATGCCAATTTTCTGACCCATACATTTCTAAGGGGAATATTCGCACAAAAAGCTCAGCGCACCCGCAACAGAAATTGACATGTTGTGATTTTCAAACACGCAGATGTCGCGGGCGGGGAGGAGGGTGTCAGCACACCGCGCTCACCCCTTCTGCTCGGGTCCGGCAGCTGCTCAGTGGTGGCTCGAGCTGTGGGCCGGATCCCAGGGTTTCTCGAGCGACACTCCTCGCCCGTGAGTGAAAGGGGATTTGTGGTTGGGTGTGGGGGATTGTTATAGTTCGTGACGCCACCCACGGTTGTGGTGATTGCACCACCGCTGCTCTGGACGGGGATCCCGGGGATGGTGAAGGGGAGCAGCCAGGTGTTGTGTTGCCCCTCCGTGGGTAGGGCTTGGTGATCCCGGGGCCCGGTGATGGTTTGTGAGGTGCGGGGCCTGGTGGGCGCAGGGACGCGGGGGCAGCGCTGTGCCTTGCGGCACGGTAGTACTCACTCAGCCTGAGACACGGACACAGTTTGTACGGTAAACCAAACGGCTGGTAGGACGGTCCCACAGACGGCTGCACCTGCACTCCCGGTAGGTGACGGTGATGTCCCTCTTCCTTGCACCTATGTTTGACTGATGGTAGCGGTGGATTCCCTCCGGTTACCCGCTCCCCGACTGCAATCTGGGCCGGAGGAGCTCTACACTTTGCCCGCAGGCGCTGGCCCTGAGAAACTGGTGCCTTGGCGGTGGCGGTGTCTCTCTGCTTCAGGTTGGGCTGGTGCCTTCAATCGGGACTTGGTTGTTGGGGGATCTACGTCCCCTTCACTGACGGATTCGGCAAATTTGGCGACTCCTAGCCTTGCCAGGGTCCGAGAGGCCCCTGCCCTGGTGCTGACTGTCCTTCGGAACACTGCTCCAGACCACCGGGCACACAGCCAACGGGGTCCTTCCAGGAACTTCCAAACGGTCCCCCTCCAGACAGTCACCGCCGTCGCTGACCTTGCTGTTCTGGCCCTACACAAAGCTGGACCCTTCAGGCTTTCCTTCCTTCTTGTCACCTCACTTGCTTTCCTCCTTTTCCACTTTTCTTTCCTTCACTTTCACTTCTCTGTTGTTTGCTCTTGCCCTACCCGGGCTGAACTGCCTGGTACTTCCCGCCTCCAGAGCTGTGATCTCCTTGGTGGGCGGAGCCAACCGCCTGGCCCACCCCCTGGTGTGAATCATCAGCCTCTGGAGGAAGGCAACAAGGATTTCTGGTTAGCTGTGATGTGCCTACCTGGAGTGTGGGGTGTGGTGGTGTTGTGACCTGTGACCCCTGGCTTGCCCAGGGCGACACATTCCCCCTTAGCAAAATGCAGACCGTCCGCGGGCTGCCGTCCTACACCGGTTTTATTTTTCTAAAAAAGGGGTAACAAGGTTAAACAAACAAAAATAACATTTTTAATAACTTCTTCCCAAGACGGGAGGCACATTTACTTTTAACGTTGCAACGGTTTACGGTTACGGTTTCCGCTCTCTCCCACCCAAGCAACCTGGCCCTGATGCTGCCCCTAAAGCCCAGGCAGCACCCCTTGACCCACAGTCCAGCACACGGTACCCGAGCGGGATCTGTCCTTCCCTCCAGAGGGTAGCCACCGGTTCCTTTGGCGGCTGGGCCCTGGCCTGCTCTGCTCAGGGCCCTCCCTCCAACCTGCCTCTCCGGAGGCGGCATAGCGGAAAACGGTAACGGTAACCAACATATTTACAAGCCACTAACGTTTGTGGTTGCCCTGCAAGTTCACGGGCTTGTCCATGGATAGTTCCCATGCATTTTAAACGGTCCCCACGGGGACAACGGTGCCGGCTCCAGCCGGTTGCAAATCAACAAACAAATCAGGTTACTGTTCGGTAATCATTTTCTTCATCTTTCAAAATTTTAAACAAACAACAACAAACAGGTGGTCCCCACGGGGACGGTGCTACGGGCACCCGCTGCCCTACTCCGGACTTCCAGGCTCCAGTGCTCCTTCCAAGGGAGGGGGCGCGGCGCTTGCTGGGGCCTCTGGGCTGCCCTTCAATCTAGCGTCCAGCGCAAACCACCCTCGCTCCCCAAAGAACCGAGTGTACTGGACGATATAACCCGGCATCAGATTACGGCCAGGATGCTCCTCGGGCAGGTGGGCATTCACATCCCGCCGGGCTACAAAAACTTCGGCCTCCAGGCCCGGCTCGTAGATGAACCCGTAGCCCCGGCGGACATCAAACCGCCTCACCTGCCCCACGTACAACGGTCCTCGGGCACGGGAGGTTGCCTGCCGGAGGTGCTCCTTCTCCCGGATCGCTCTGGCCACCAGTTCGGCCTTCTTCCGCTCCCTCTCGGCGATCTCCAGGCCCAGCGATACCGGCTCCCTATCCCAGTACGGCGCTGCTGCCAGCGCCGGCGCACGGGTCAGGCCCCGCGGGACATCCTGGACGTTACCCACTGTCAGGACTACGGGTGGCATGTCCCACGGTGTCTTGGCCTTGGGCGCTGCCTTGCAGCAACAACCCGGCGCTACCTCAGCCGAGGTGTGGGGGATGGGCATAGGGGCTTTCCGCTGCCGGGCCTTCGGCTCGGAACGGGTCATCGGCTCCGGCTCGGGGAGTTTTTCAAGGGATGCCTCCGGTCCTACTTTCGGCGTCTTCCACGGTAACACCTCCGGTGTGCCGCGGGCTCCGGTTACAGGTCGGCCCGCTTGGGTGGGGACGCTGGGTACTGCTACCGGTTGCGGTGGTAGCAGGCCTAGTGGCGGGGTCACGGCCTCCGGGACAGGTGGTGAGGGAGGCAACGGGGGGAGAGGGCTTGTACCGGGCCCCACAGCCGCGATGACCGGCCCTTCAAGGGCATCGGGACGTGGGTCACTCACCCTCCCTTTCTCCGCCTCCTCCTCGCGTCTCCGCACGGTGGCTATAACGTCCGCCATGTCGGCCTCCCACTCCTCCATGAGGAGCTGCATCCTGACCTGCAGCCTTTGGTAGAGCTACGCGGTTCGGATTTCCACCCACGCCGCGGTTCCAGGCGCGGGGGCTACGGTGTCGCGGGACGGCATCCACATGATGGCTTCTCTTTTTGCTTCCAGGAACGGTATGTTTGCAGAGTCCTGGCGTCCCTGCTTTTATAGCCGCAGCTACATGCGGCCGGCCGCCATCGCATCCCCCTTAGCTCTTTCCGGCCCCTCCTCTCTCGGGGCGGGGTTTTGACCTTCGCGCCTCTACTGCTCGAGAAGACGCTCGAGCGGGAACTTTTCGCGCCAAAGATGGCGGCTTCTGAAATTTTTCTGCCGGATACCTCCGGCGGTAACAAGGCGCACCTCTCCCAGACGGCAGAGCGGTAAGATCCTGTTCGTGACGCCAAGTTGTCGCGGGCGGGGAGGAGGGTGTCAGCACACCGCGCTCACCCCTTCTGCTCGGGTCCGGCAGCTGTTCAGTGGTGGCTCGAGCTGTGGGCCGGATCTCAGGGTTTCTCGAGCGACACTCCTCGCCCGTGAGTGAAAGGGGATTTGTGGTTGGGTGTGGGGGATTGTTATAGTTCGTGACGCCACCCACGGTTGTGGTGATTGCACCACCGCTGCTCTGGACGGGGATCCCGGGGATGGTGAAGGGGAGCAGCCAGGTGTTGTGTTGCCCCTCCGTGGGTAGGGGTTGGTGATCCCGGGGCCCGGTGATGGTTTGTGAGGTGCGGGGCCTGGTGGGCGCAGGGACGCGGGGGCAGCGCTGTGCCTTGCGGCACGGTAGTACTCACTCAGCCTGAGACACGGACACAGTTTGTACGGTAAACCAAACGGCTGGTAGGACGGTCCCACAGACGGCTGCACCTGCACTCCCGGTAGGTGACGGTGATGTCCCTCTTCTTTGCACCTATGTTTGACTGATGGTAGCGGTGGATTCCCTCCGGTTACCCGCTCCCAGACTGCAATCTGGGCCGGAGGAGCTCTACACTTTGCCCGCAGGCGCTGGCCCTGAGAAACTGGTACCTTGGCGGTGGCGGTGTCTCTCTGCTTCAGGTTGGGCTGTTGCCTTCAATCGGGACTTGGTTGTTGGGGGATCTACGTCCCCTTCACTGACGGATTCGGCAAATTTGGCGACTCCTAGCCTTGCCAGGGTACGAGAGGCCCCTGCCCTGGTGCTGACTGTCCTTCGGAACACTGCTCCAGACCACCGGGCACACAGCCAACGGGGTCCTTCCAGGAACTTCCAAACGGTCCCCCTCCAGACAGTCACCGCCGTCGCTGACCTTGCTGTTCTGGCCCTACACAAAGCTGGACCCTTCAGGCTTTCCTTCCTTCTTGTCACCTCACTTGCTTTCCTCCTTTTCCACTTTTCTTTCCTTCACTTTCACTTCTCTGTTGTTTGCTCTTGCCCTACCCGGGCTGAACTGCCTGGTACTTCCCGCCTCCAGAGCTGTGATCTCCTTGGTGGGCGGAGCCAACCGCCTGGCCCACCCCCTGGTGTGAATCATCAGCCTCTGGAGGAAGGCAACAAGGATTTCTGGTTAGCTGTGATGTGCCTACCTGGAGTGTGGGGTGTGGTGGTGTTGTGACCTGTGACCCCTGGCTTGCCCAGGGCGACACACAGACACAATAAACAAAGAGAAGAACCACACTGCAAAAACACGATAAAAACACATATTAAAAAGCACACAAAAACAGCCCCTAAATAAGGCTACATTCACACTTCCGTTGTTTTGCATCAGTCACAATCCGTCGCCTTCAGTAATTACTATATTCTGCAAAATATTTTGCATGAATCCGTTTTTTCGCCATAGACTTGTATCAACGACGGATTGCGATTGATGGCGTTGCATCCGTCGCGTGATGGGTCAGTCGTGGAATGATTGACCATCGGGCGGTATGAACGCACAATGTAACGTTTTTGGGAGCAGCAAAAAAAACGCACTCCGCAGGATTCCGTCACAATCCGTCAAGAGTTATAATGGCTGTCTATGGTGCTGGATTCCGCCGTAATCTGTCACACGACGGAATCTAGTGCTGGATTCCGCCATGCTCTACTGAGCATGGCCAGCATGTTTGGCACACCCACTAGGCTGGCCCAAACACAAATAGATCACGACGGATGCATAAAAAAACGGACGCACAGTGGATGTAACGGACGCGACGGATCCGTTTTTTCACAGGATTCCTGTGAATTGAATCCTGTAAAATAACACATCCATTTCATCAGTTGCCATCTAAAAAAACGACGGACCTCACGGATTTAAAACAACGGATGTGTGAATGTAGCCTTACAGAAAATGCTGCTGACATTCTGCAACATCAATACTCACCAAAATCTCGAGGGAACGTAGCCTTAGGGCGGCTTTGCACGTTGCGACATCGCAAGCCGATGCTGCGATGTCGCACGCGATAGTCCCCGCCCCCGTCGCAGGTACGATATCGTGTGATAGCTGGCGTAGCGAACATTATCGCTACGCCAGCTTCACATGCACTCACCTGCCCTGCGACCGTCGCTCTGGCCGGCGACCCGCCTCCTTCCTAAGGTGGCGGGTCGTGCGGCGTCATAGCGACGTCACACGGCAGGCGGCCAATAGCGGCGGAGGGGCGGAGATGAGCGGGATGTAAACATCCCGCCCACCTCCTTCCTTACGCATATCCTACGGAAGCCGCGGTGACGCCGGTAGGAGATGTTCCTCGCTCCTGCGACTTCACACACAGCGATGTGTGCTGCCGCAGCAGCAAGGAACAACATCGGACCATCGCGTCAGCGTAATTATGGATTACGCCGACGCTGCACCGATGATACGATTACGTCGATTTTGCGCTCGTTAATCGTATCATCTAGGCTTTACACACTACGATGTCACATGCGATGCCGGATGTGCGTCACTTTCAATTTAACCCCACCGACATCGCACCTGCGATGTCGTAGTGTGCAAAGCCCGCCTTAAGGTGGAAAACCCAACAGATGACAGATCTGATTCCTGCCTGAATTGTTGAAAGTCATATATTTTCCTAGTTCTTGGAGCTCATCTGGATAATGGAGGATTTATCTCCTTGCTTTGAAGGCACATGATCTTTAGTAGCCAATACCAATCTTGTTGAACAACAAAAATTCCAAAATGGGGACAAAATATTATTCTTAGATAAAATCTGAGACCTCGCAAAACATCAAAGAGTCCACACGGGGAGAAGTCCTATAGCTGAGGTTTATTACATAGGATGAACTCACAAAACATCAGAGATTCCACACAGGATATCGGCCTCATTTCTGTTCAGTGCTTTACTTCAAAGTGCGACCTCACTAGACATCATGGGGTCCGCGCAGGGGAGAAGCCTTATATCGGAAAAGTGGGACAAGTCCTTTGTCTCAAAGAGCAACCTCTCGCAATCTCAGATGTTTTTTTATGATATCTGGCTTCTGAAGCCTAGTCTAAAGCAGAATATCTCCACAATTCATGTTTATTTCTGTTAATGTTGATGATTACGGCTTACAGACAATGAAAAAATAAAAGCCATTATCTCATAAAATTAGAATAATTACCACAAAACACCTGCAAAGGCTTCCTAAGCGTTTAAAATGGTCCATTATTCTGGTTCAGTAGGCTAACCAATCATGGGGAAGACTGCTGACTTGACAGATGTCCAGAAGGCAGTCATTGACACATTCCACAAGGAGGGTAAGCCACAAAAGGTCATTGCTGAAGAAGCTGGCTGTACACAGGGTGCTTTATCCAAGCATATTAATGAAAAGTTGAGTGGTAGGAAAAAGTGTGGCAGAAAAAGGTGCACAAGCAGCCGGGATAAAAGCAGCCTTGATAGGATTGTTAAGAAAAGGCCAATCAAAAATTTGGAGGAGATTCACAAGGAGTGGACTGCTTCTGGAGTCAGTGCTTCAAGAGCCATCACACTCAGACGTATCTAGGACATGGGCTACAAGAGTCGCATTCCTTGTGTCGAGCCACTCATGACCAATCCAGAATGCCAGAAGTGTCTTACTTGGGCCCAGGAGAAAAATATCTGGACTCTCCTCAGTGATTCAAGGTGTTGTTTTCAGATGAAAGTAAATGTTGCATTTTATTTGGAAATCGCGGTCCCAGAGTCTGGAGGAAGAGTGGAGGCCACAATCCAAGCTGCTGAGGTCTAGAGTGAAGTCTCCACAATCAGTGATGGTTTGGGGAGCCATGTCATCTGCTGGTGTAGCTCCACTGTGTGTTATCAAGACAAGACAAGTCAGAACAGCCGTCTACCAGGAGATTTTATATCACTTCATGCTTCCCTCTGCCGACAAGCCTTTTAGAGATGGAAATTTCATTTTCCAACAGGACTTGGCCCCTGTCCACACTGCCAAAAGTACCAATACCTGGTTTAATAACTAGAGTATCACTGTGCTTGATTGGCCAGCAAACTCGCCTGACCTAAACCCCATAGAGAATCTATGAGAGACACCAGACCCAACAATGCAGACGAGCTGGAGGCAGCTATCAAAGCAACCTGGGCCTCCATAACACCTCAGCAGTGCCACAGTCTGATCACCTCCATGCCGCATTGATGCAGTAATCCATGCCAAAGGAGCCACAGCCAAGTATTGAGGCATTTACTGTACAGACTTTTCAGGAGGCGCCAACATTTCTGAGTGTAAAATCATTTTTTCAGTTGGTCTTATATAATAATCTAATTTTCTGAGATAATGACAATAGATAGATCCCTCTGTGTGTAATGACTCTACAGTATATAATATATAGGAATAGATCACTGTGTGTAATGACTATATAATATATAGAAATAGATCACTCTGTGTGTAATGACTCTACAGTATATAATATATAGGAATAGATCACTCTGTGTGTAATGACTCTACAGTATATAATATATAGGAATAGATCACTGTGTGTAATGACTATATAATATATAGAAATAGATCACTCTGTGTGTAATGACTCTACAGTATATAATATATAGGAATAGATCCCTCTGTGTGTAATGACTCTATATAATATATAGGAATAGATCCCTCTGTGTGTAATGACTCTATATAATATATAGGAATAGATCCCTCTGTGTGTAATGACTCTATATAATATATAGGAATAGATCCCTCTGTGTGTAATGACTCTATATAATATATGCGTTTCACTTTTTGTATTTAATTACTGAAATGAATTAACTTTTTGATGATATTCTAATTTATTGAGATGCACTTATATATGGACAATAATATTGGAAAACCTAAATTTTACACCCTAACGTCATAGACATTAACATAGAGCCGGTCCCTTGTCTGTTATAAGAGCTCCTCCTCTTCTGGGAAGACTTTCCTCAAGATTTTGGAGGTGTCTGTGGGAATTTTTGCTCTTTCATCCAGAAGAACATTTGTGAAGACAGACACCAAATTTTGACTGGCGTTCCAGGCCCAGTGTCTTTCTTTTTTTGCCTGAGACACGAGACCTGCAATTCATGAGTTGTCCATCTTTTGTGACCTCTTTGATGTCTCTCTGATCTGCTCTTTAAAATTTAGTAGGACGGTCAACCCAAAAAATTCACAATTGTTCCAAGATTTCATACTTTGTGGATAAATGTTCTCATTGTGGTTCACTGGAGAGTGTATCCCTTTGTGAGCTCTTTGATGTCTCTCCAATCTGCTCTTTAAATTTTAGTAGGACGAATAACCCCCAAAAAAGTTTACCGTTGTTCCATGTTTTCTTTGTGGTTCACGGAGTCCCACAGTGTTAGTAATGGCTTTTTAACCCTTTCTAGACTACAACATTTTGTTAACTGTATTTGAATCTCTTTGATATATTTAGTAATAAAGGTTAAAATTACTTTTTCACACACTGCTACATAGAGGAAAAACAGCTTAAATTTTTAACTAAAAATATCCAAATTGCTTTTTTGCATTTCCTTGAGTTATTTTAGTTTAATATCTATATATAAATAATTGCCTTATCCTGTCTGTCTGTCTTGCTCCAAAATTCTGTCCTTACCGCGACAAGCGTCTCATTGGCCGCTCGCCTCGGCTCCGCCCCCCCGCACGGATTGGCCGCTCGCCTCGCCTCCGCCCCCACACGGATTGGCCGCTCGCCCAGGCTCCGCCCCCCACACGGATTGGACTCTCGCCCCGGCCCCCTGCACGCATTGGCAACTCGGCCACACCCTGCCACCCTCACGCATTGCACGCTCGCTCTGGCCCCGCCCCCGCACGCATTCCCCGAACCGACACAGAGCCCCGACTCCCAGGTGAGTGCTGTACCCCCGGGAGCCCACACCAGCGTACGCCGGCAACCCAGCCGACACATACCCTCGCATTGCTGGGGTTGCCGGCGTACGCTGGTGTGGGCTCCCGTGCGAGCGGGGGGCGAGGTACGCTGGTAACCATGGTACACATCGAGTAATATTGTGTAGCATGGTTACCAGCGTATGCCGGCTCCCAGGTGAGCGCATCAAGGTCCTGCAGCGGCGGAACACACACACACGCACACACATAAGAACAGACACACACACACATCAGATCACACTCACTCTCACACACACCTCACACACACCTCACACACACATCAGATCGCATCCACACACTCACAACTTCCAGTGATATCGCTTGCTTCTCGGCGGCGATACTGTGGAGTGACCTTCCAGGACCTGCCAGAAGATCACATGGCCAGAAGCATGTGGTATCTCCGGATGTTGTGAGTGTGAGCGCGTATGTGCAATATCGTCAATGTGTGTGTGCGTGTATGCGATCGGGTGTGTGAGTGTATGGGGATGGAGCACGATGGGGAATGCGCAGCATGGGGGATGGAGCACGATGGGGAGTGCACAGCATGGGGGATGGAGCACGTTTGGGAGTGCGCAGCATGGGGGATGGAGCACGTTTGGGAGTGTGCAGCATGGGGGATGGAGCATGATGAGGAATGTGCAGCATGGGGGATGGAGCACGATGGGAAGTGCGCAGCATGGGGTTGGAGCACGTTTGGGAGTACGCAGCATGGGGGATGGAGCACAATGGGGAATGCGCAGCATGGGGGATGGAGCACGATGGGGAGTGCGCAGCATGGGGGATGGAGCACAATGGGGAGTGCACAGCATGGGGGATGGAGCACGATGGGGGGTGTGCAGCATGGGGGATGGAGCACGATGGAGGGTGCGCAGCATGGGGGATGGAGCACGATGGGGGTGCGCAGCATGGGGGATGGAGCACGATGGTGGGTGCGCAGCATGGGGGATGGAGCACGATGGGGGGTGCGCAGCATGGGGGATGGAGCACGATGGGGGGTGCACACCTCCCCCCAAAACACACACACACACCGCCACACACGCACTGCACAACACACCACACACACACTGGGAACCACAAACACCGCCCTACACAGACACCCACACACACAGACAACGCCGCACACACACAACACCCAACACACAAACACCGCGGCACACACAAATATACGCACATACCGCACAACACACACATTGCACAAAATATACCTCCCACCAAAACACACACACACCCCACACCCACACAAACCGCGCAACACACACACACAGCGCTCCACAAACAACGCAACACACACAACGCAACACACAAACAACACCGCTCTCACCCCCCGCCACACCCAGACAACACCCAGAACATGTACAGCGCCCTACACAAACACTTGGTAACTACACACAACAACATATATATATATATATATATATATATATATATATATATAACAAAAATCATACATTAACTACACAATACGTAAATTCTAGAATACCTGATGCGTAGAATCGGGCCACCTTCTAGTTCTAGTAATAATTTTTAGTTCTATAGCACCAACATATTCTGCAGCACTTTACAATTGAAAGGAAACTTGTAGAAACAATATCAGATGTTACAGAGTAATACATAATTCAGCAGATACCAAGAGGAGTCAGGTTCAGGCTCGAAAGCTACAAATGTAAATATAAAGACCTTGTTATGTAAGATTTAACCATCAGAATAATAAGTAGAGGCTTTCGAATAACAAAACATGAACCAGTCACCAGCCAGTATCTGTTACGTCGGGGTGAGGGAACATCCAGCGTGTGGTGCAACATAGAAGGAAAACCAGGGAAGGTGTTAAGTAAGACCCTGGCGATAGAGGGGAAAGGGGTCACCACCTCACACACACCTGTGACTGATCCATGATCTCAATAAGGTCCTTAACCCCTTCACGACCGGCCGATTTTTCGCTTTCCGGTTTTTTTTTTCGCCATTCTTTTTCTGAGAGACGTAACTTTTTTATTTTTCAGTCAATATGGTCATGTGAGGGCTCATTTTTTGCGGAACGAGCTGTACTTTTAAATGAAACCATCAGTTTTACCATATTGTGTACTAGAAAATGGCAAAAAAATTCCAAATGCTGAAAAATTGCAAAAAAAGTGCGATAGCACTATGGCTTTTGAGATATTTTATTCACTGTGTTCACTATATGGTAAAACTGATGTGTGGTTGTGATGCCTCAGGTCAGTGCGAGTTCGTAGACACCAAACATGTATAGGTTTACTTTTATATAAGGGGTTAAAAAAAAATCGGAAGTTTGTCCGAAAAAAGTGGCGCACGTTTTACGCCATATTCCGTGACTTGTAGTGTTCTCATTTTTCGGGATCTTAGGCTCAATGACGGCTTATTTTTTGCGTCTCGAGCTGACGTTTTTAACGGTACCATTTTTGCGCAGATGCTACGTTTTGATTGCCTCTTATTGCATTTTGCGCAAAAGTTGTGGCGACAAAAAAACGTCGTTTTGGCGTTTGGAATTTTTTTGCCGCTACGCCGTTTACTGATCAGATTAATTGATTTTATATTTTGATAGATCGGGCGTTTCTGAACGCGGCGATACCAAATGTGTGTATATTTTTTATTTTTTTAACCCTTTAATTTTCAATGGGGCGAATGGGGGGTGATTTGAACTTTTAGGTTTTTTTGTTTTTTTTTAATTTTTTAAAACTTATTTTTTAACTTTTTTTTTTTTATTTTACTAGTCCCCCTAGGGGGCTATTGCGATCAGCATTCCGATCGCTCTGCAGTATCTGCTGATCACAGCTGGAAGGCTGTAAACAGCAGATACGCTGTCTTTCTCTTTTGCTGTGCCCCGGGCACAGCGAAAGTGAAACCAAGTCAGGTGTAGTACAGGAGTCATCACATGACCCTGTGCTACCATGACAACTATCGGGAGTCACGTGATTGCGTCACGTGACTTCCGGTATCGGGCGGTAAGGTAAATATTACCGCAATCGCGCTTATAATGGCGCTGTCATGTATTGACAGCGCCATATAAGGGGTTAATCGGCACGAGCAGATAACGATTCTGCTCGTGCCTAGCAGGCACACATCTCAGCTGTGAAAATCAGCTGAGATGTGTGCCGATCGCGGCATGCTGCCGCCGGAGGACCGCGGGCAGTAAGATTATGTCATTTAGGACGTAATTTTACGGCCCGCGGTCGTTAAGGGGTTAAACAGGTCCTTCGCCCCATGCACCTGAACTTACCCTGGCTTGTGAGTAGGTCATCGAGACATTAGTCCTGCTACTACAATAAAACAACAAGAGAAAGGTAAGACAAATGGGTGAGGAGTAGTCACAAGAAAAATCACTCCTTTGTTTTCTTCAGCAGGAAACTTCACAGCTGCAACTGAAACAATATCATAGCTATGCAAAAACAAGCTCTTTCAATATGGTCAGTATAGAGAATATCTATCCCCGGCATGGAGTAAAGCCATTAATGGGTATATATAGTGGAAGGGCGTGATGGCAAAATGCTGATGCTGTGATTAAGGCTAAAGGCGGCGTTACACGGGACGATATATCGTGCGATTGCATGAGCGATCGCACCCGCCCCCGTCGCTTGTGTGTCACAGGCAATTCATTGCCCATGGCGCAAAAAGTCATTATACCCCCGTCACACACACTTACCTCCCTAACGACGTCACTGTGGGCGGCGAACATCATCTTCCTGAAGGGGGAGGGACGTTTGGCGTCACAGCAACATCACACAGCGGCCGCCCAATAGAAGCGGAGGGGCGGAGATGAGCGGGACGTAACATCCCGCCCACCTCCTTCTTTCCTCATTGCCGGCGGGACGCAGATAAGCAGTGTTCGTCGTTCCCGGGGCTCCAAACGTAGCGATGTGTGCTGCCACGGGAACGACAAACAACCGGCGCGCAGAAGGAGGAACGACATTATGAAAATGAACGACGTGTTAACGAGCAACGATAAGGTGAGTATTTTTGTTCGTTAACAGTCGTTCGGAGGGGGTCACATGGTACGACATCTCTAACGATGCCGGATGTGCGTCACGAATTCCGTGACCCCAACGACATATTGCCCAAAATTATCGTACCGTGTAACGCCGCCTTAAGATTAGTCTTAGCCAGCAGAGAAAGAGTCCTTAACCCCTTCAATCTCAAAAGAAAATAATCCATTCTAATTCATGATGTAACCTGTCTGTACAAGTACAGGTACAAAGTGCTACCAAGTGCATAGAAGAAAGAACGGGATAGTTAGATTAGTGAGGTAAGGTGATAGGCCAGTCTAAATGTGTTTTTAGGAATTGTGGATGTTAATATTAACTTGATTTTCTGGGGTAGCTCATTGCAGAAAACTGCCAACTGCCGCTTACTCTCCTAAGCATAAGCAGCTCCGGGTTTGGTCTTCTTTTTTGTTTGCCGGCACTCCTGTCACCAGCTTGGCTTCAAGCTACATTTTTACGTCATGATGTCAAAAGTCCAGTCACGAGGCAAAGCACATCATGAATTATGATGCTGTGGTAAGTTGTTCTGTGCCCTGCTGCCCCCGAATATGTATAACAAATTGGTTTATCTTAATGTACTGTGTTTGTATATGCTTGGGTTACTGTATTGTATTTTGCATGTGTTCTACTGTGTAATATGGCCTGCTGCCACTAGGTGTCACTGGTTCCCTGGTCCCCTAGTGTGAGGGAATGCAGAAGGAGTGACAGGACAGCTGGGGTTAAGTAGGGGAGGACCGTCCCCAGCACAGGGCAGAGGTTTTCTGAGTACGGGCAGATAGCGAAAGTGTGAGACACTGCGTAGGACAAGAGAGAAGACCTGCAGGGTCAGATGAAGCAGAGTGGAGTGGGTGGTGTGGAGGTGACAGACAAAAGACACAGAAGGAAAGGAGAAGGAGAAGAGGATAGAGTGGAGGGTGAGCTCGTCCATAGCAAGGCGTAATTCCAGTAAGAAGGAATAAAGGAGGAGGGTATTATAATTCAGTGACCGAGGAGTATCCGAAAAAAGGACAAAAACTGGAAAACCCAGAGTGTTACCAGAGTGGTTGGAATCTTAGCGGACTACAGACCTCACACTGACACACAACTAGAAGTAGCCTACAATGACCTGGTCACCTCGACACAGCCAGAGGACTAATTATTCCTACAGAGAGAAATACAAGAAAAGATAATCTGCCTTGGAGCAGTTCCCCAAAGATATAGATAGCCCCCCACATATAAAGATTACGGTAATGTAGGAAAACACAATACACAGAAAGAAAACAGATTCAGCAAAGATAAGGCCCAAACTATCTATATAGGAAAGGATAGAAAAGAGCACTGTCTGCAGCCGTGCAAAACCCTAGAAAATAACCAACACGCCTGATATGGAAAAATACTGAATCCACACAGACTCTGCCCCCACTATATCAGTACTCTGCTGTTACTGGGATCCAAGCTAAACACTAATATAGAGGAGGGACTGAAATCAGTACCAAGCATGACAAAACAAATTATACTGCAGAAAATGAAGCAAGGTACACAGACATTTCCAGCAGGGAATGATCCAACTCCACCTAGAGTCCACACAAGCAAAATCAGAAAATAAGCCTTAGTACCTAAACAGCAAGCAACAAGTAAGTGGAAGCAACCAGCAGGGTACAAAGACCAGACTTATCTGTAATGAGTCCAGGTAGAAACAGAAGGTTAGGCTGGCTTCAGGTTGTCCTAGAACACAGGAGGAAAAATTGAGCGCCGGCCAGGAACAAGAGAACACTACACAGTTATATAGGCCAGTCAGACAAACCTAATTTCCAATCCTCATCACCTGACTGACTTCTATTAAGCAAGCCAACTCCACTACCAGTATTGGCCACAAGAGGGAGCCCAAAACTGGAATCTAGTCCAAATGTGTTCACAACAGGAGGGCATCTCTTTCCTAGGTCAGCAACTGTAAGTACCTGTAGGAACACTAGCACAGCGGGAGCACCATCAGGAGTCCTCTCGTTGCTAAATGCTGAATGATTGGGTCAGAGCGGAGAGGATAAGCTGCCCCATGGTTGCCGTAACTGTAAAGCTGGGCTCAGTACGGAAAAGAATGTATGTAACTGACTATAATGGAAAATCTGCCAATAAATTGTTTAGTAAAGTTATTGAAGTTTTATCCGGTGTTGGACTCATCCCTGATATTGCGGTATGCAAGGCCGATTGTAGTGAACGGGACCCTAAGAAGTCAGAAGAAGACACACACGTGCAGCAGCAGACAGGTACCACCTCGACACTCATGCCATACACCACTCTGCCCCATGTGTCTGTACTGTGTCGGGGTGAGTTGGGGACTACAACTCTCGCCATTGACTTCCCCTCCCTAGCACTTTACAATGCCATAATGTACATCAAAGTACAGTGAGTGTCATGTAGCGCTGTTAAAGACTCAAAAAAAGACTAAAGCCAAGGACTGATGGGGAGCAGCGAGCGGGAGAATGGGTAACTATTGTACCGCCCCGCGGGCTCGGCTGCGACCGCCGAGCCGCTCAGATCCGTGCTCGTACTGCAGGTGGTGGCTCGAGCCTCTCATGGACCCGGGGGTCACGTCGCTCTGCAAGGAAGTTGGTGCTACACGCGGGGACTTGGGTGAGGAGTTCCACGGCCGGGGCCGCGGTTGTTTGGTTTGGATTATAAGTTCGTGACGCCACCCACGGGTTGTGGTGATTGTAGACACCACCGCTGCGGTGAAGGTATGGGGGCTCCCGGGAGTGGTGTAATGGCGCAGCTAGGTGTTGACCCCTCCGTGGGTAGGGGATGTGGGTCCCAGGGCCCGGTTGGCGAGGGCCGGGGTGCAGGGTGAAGTGGTGCGGTGCGGTGCGGTGCCTGATGGCATTGGTGTACTAACTCTGACACAACACACTGGAGTCTCTGGTAAACCAAACGGAGTGATGAACGGGGCCCGCAGCCGGCTGCAGCTTCTCCCAGAATAGGTTGGTGGTTTCCGCCTTTCTCCTGCACCTCTGTGTGTAAATGTTTGAATCCTATGCCTAGACACCGGTAGTCCGCTCCCCGACTTGTATGTGCCGTAGGAGCCCGTTTGCCTGCAGACGCTGGCCCTTTGGGTCTCTATGCCTTGGCGGTGGCTTTACCCTGTATGGTTGGGCTGTTGTCTTATAACGGGACTTGTGTGGAATAGGTCCTAAAGTCCAGTCCGCAATCAGTTGATTTGACTCGGCCCTGTCGATTCAGGGCTTTGTACTGGGTCTGAGTTCCCCTCCTGGTGCTCCGGGTTCCAATCGGTTGCCCGGTTTGGTACCAGCGGGCCAACGCCCGACCCCGGTCCCTAAGGTTCCATCGGTTGTAATCCCAGCTCCTGCAGGCGGCCACCACCATCTGCCTCCTTGCCAATGGTGACTGGGTTCCGACCCAACCACCCGGTAGTCTCTTGGCAGGCCTGGACACAGGACTGCCCATGAACTTGACTGCTCTCCACCTCCTCTAGACTACTCTTCACTAGAATTAGAACTTCTCTGTTTTCCCGCCTCCAGGCCTGTGAATTCCTCGATGGGCGGAGCCAACCGCCTGGCTCCGCCCCCCCTGGTGTGGACATCAAACCTGGAGGGTGGTGACAAGGTTTTCAGTTTGACTGATGTTACTTAATCGGGAGGGGGTGTGGTGTTGTGTGTGACTACCTGGGACGACCTGACTAGTCCAGGGCGTCACACTATACCCCCAAGCTAGCCTTATAAAGCCACTCAAATGCCATACTCCTGCCCACTAAGTGTTGCCCCCACCTTCGTCCAAACCCTCGCCATGCTGGCCCCATTGCCTAGGCCTGTACTATCTCTTCAGTATGTCACGTTGCAACATTGCTACTGCGATCTCATCGGGGTCAAATCGAAAGTGACGCACATCCGGCGCCAGTAATGACGTTGCAACGTGTAAAGCCTAAATGCACCGATAAACGATCGCAAAAGCGCCGAAAATCGGTGATCTGTGTAGTGTCAGTCATTTCCATAATTTCGCTGCAGCGACAGGTACGATGTTGTTCCTCGTTCCTGCGGCAGCGCACATCGCTGTGTATGAAGCCGCAGGAGCGAGGAACATCTCCTTACCTGCGTCCCGCCTGCAATGAGGAAACGAAGGAGGTGGGCGGGATGTTTACGTCCCGCTCATCTCCGCCCCTCCGCTTCTATTGGCCGCCTGCCGTGTGACGTCGCTGTGATGCCGCACGACCCGCCCCCTTAGGAAGGAGGCGGGTCGCTGGCCAGAGCGACGTCACAGGGCAGGTAAATGCGTGTGAAGCTGCCGTAGCGATAATGTTCGCTACGGCAGCTATCACAAGAGATCGCATCTGCGACGGGGGCGGGGACTATCGCGCTAGGCATCGCTACAATTGGCTGGCGATGTCGCAGCGTGCAAAGTATCCCTAAGAATAATACATTGCTTTGTTGTATGGCAGTTGGGCCATTTTGGATTTGTATCCCATTCAAATAAGATTTCTTGGCTGAAATTGAGTGAATCTGCAAATTCGAATTTTCGCAAATTCGCTCATCTCCAAATTGTTGTTACCAATAAGGACATATCATCAATAAGATCTAATAAGTTAAATTAAAGGAATAAGTAAACATTTATCTAATTATTTTTTTAATAAGTTTGTTCAACAAGGAAAGTGCTAAAACTTTGCAAATCATTTTATTAGGGAATTGTCTAAATTCCTGTAAAAAAAAAATGTATATAAGTGGCTTCCAAACCCCAGCTTTTCCCCATATTTGCTTTCAACTGAACTAGTATCAGGGCATTCAAAATTAGAAGTACAGATGATAGCAGTGATCCAGGTGCTAACCCATCTGTCACGGGTGACAGTCAGTCATGTGGATTCTGGCTATAGACGGTCACAACGTTTGGCTGCGGAGAATGCTCCATGACTTTCCATTGTTCCTGCTGTCAGTATGCATTGGTATAGGTAGCTTTCCTGCTGGATTCATCTCTCTCCTTTTGTACCCAGCAGGAGCTCACCTTCCACCCAGCTGCAGATCATTAGTATTCCCTTGGTGTTTAAATACCCCTTCCTTCCTTTTTACTGGTGCTGGTGGTATTTTCAGTTCATTCAAGCTCTGGTTGCAAGCAGGTGGCTTGTACTCCTATGTGGTATCATTGCTGAAAGCTTTGCTGAACTTCTACTTGAGTCATCTGTAAATAAGTAGTTCATGCTTTTCCCCCTCGGTGTCCTCCTTGTGTCTTCTATAGTTGTTTAGGGGGGTTGATAAAGAGCTCATCCAATTCATTCCCTATTTAGGGTTCAGCTCTAAGGTCATCATTGGGTCAGGTATCCGGCTCGGCACATAGGTGCGGAACCTATCTAGGGTGGTGAGGGACCTGAGAGATCAGTAATAGGTTCAGTCAGTGGTCACAATCTTCCCTCTCCCTAGACACAGGGTATCCCTTCCTCGTACCTAACGTGACACCATCACTGCCATCGACTGTACTCCAAATGTGTATGTTCCAATATCAATGTAACAAAAGACAGGAAAATAGACTGGGGAAAAGTCGGGGTTGAGAAGCCACTTCTATGCATTTATTTTGCAGGAATGAAGACAAATATCCTAATAAAATTCTAAAATGAAACAATAAAATGAAAGTTTTGTTATTCTTTAACTCATACCATAAGAAATAGACCATAGCGACAGGAGAGGGGCTCCAAAATCCTCTCCAGATGCGGATGTCTTCTGCTGAACCTTTGCGCTCATTATGGTGTTATGGTCCGGCTTCATTGAGGTCTATCTGGTACTCGAAAAGATATTTCTCTTTTGAAACGTTTTCTTCATCCCAGTGATCAGTCTTCCCTCAGGTGGCCAGATTGTTAAATATTTTATAAATGATGTTGATGTTAATGCCTTTAAGGCACCCCTGAGGCTCTGGTCGCCACAGGTTACTGCACCTCAATTAAGGTGCGGTATCTATCTCCGGTAAGAGGGGGGTTGACCGCCGGTGTTCCACATTCATACACTACATACAGCTTAGGAGCCTTCACACAAGGTGAAAAAGCTCAAGGTAGGCAGGGGGTGGCCATCACGATCATGGGACTTCACCGGTCACTGAAGCCAGCCACCTGGGGGCGGGTTCCACCTGGGGGTAGATATAGGCGCAACACTTTGAAATGAAGCAGATCCGTCAGAACCATAGTTCTGGCAAGACATCTCAGGAAAACTTAAACTTTACTACGCCTGGGGTTTGGAGCGGGAGCTCAGCCAGGATACCTACCTACTGAGGGGGACACCCTAGAAATAGGACACTCTCTCTCTCCTCTCTTCAAATACTGGTGGTGGCCCCTTGCTTGCCTGGGATTGACCGGAGCCCATCACGGCAGTGACCAGTACCACTGGGCCGGAGACCAAAGCTGTGAGTAAACTGCACCTTGAACCCGCAGAGACTGTGTTGGCTTGTCCTTACCGGCTTCCCCTCCCAGGGCTTAGGTGCCAACTGCCATTATCTCCCTTCCTCATCCACCCGGGGCCCGCTCCGCCTGTGGGGAGTGATACCATTCCGGCTTCCTTAACACCTGCCCGGCGAGGACTTCTGCAGCGGCAGCTACTACTGGCCGCATTCCACAGGCCACGACAAACTTTCTCCAATTACCGCCGCAATCCCCACACCGTTCACTGTATGCCTCGGGGCAACAGAACTGGGCAAAGCCAACCGTGACATCGCCTGACCTGACCCGAAATGGCCCAGCAACGAGTAGGTTAACCACCTGCCCCGTGGGACGCTACACTTTGATATTGCCAGATAACATTGCATCTCTCCGTTGTGCAGATGTATTCAGAGCTTGGCGGTTCAGTGCTTTCTAGTAACGCGGCTCTCTTATACTGTCTCCACCGTTTTATGTCTGATTATAATTCAATGCAAGTCTGCGCAATTAATGCAGAGGTTTACATAACATATTCTTGGCCTTGGGTTTAATATCTGTCCTAAAATGGAACTGTATAATCTGGTTTCCCAATGGTGGCCATAATTTCATTATGCAAAGTATGTTTACACATTCTAATTTTATGATAACGATTTCACTGTTCACATTTTCAGTATGCAAATCACAAAATCTCCCTCCGGCCAAGCCAAACTGATTAGCACAGGTCCAAATGATACAGGGAAAGTTCTTGATGAGCACGGAATTTTTCTTTACGTTCTCTGTCTAATTGTGAATGTGCATCTAGGGTCACATTTTATCACTATGGTACCTGTCCTGCATTAATAGGGTCCGACTGGTGCAAAAAAACTACAGGTGGGTCTGTGACGCCCTGGCCTATCAGGTCGTCACAGGGTATTGTGCAACCTGCTCTTCTGCGCGGTATCCAATCCTCCTTGGTTACGGGTCCCTGGCCTTTGGTGTTGCTTAGAACGAGCTAATTAAAATCCTAGAAACACTCTGCACCACACCCACCAGACATACTAATGGGTAGCCTGAAGGGAATAGGGCCGCCCATTTGGGGGTTGGTTGAGGAGGGTCCATAGTGTCAGGAGCAGTTTGTTGAGTGGTGACTCTCGTGAGGAGAGGTTGCAAGTCAGTCGTAGGAGGTCAAAAGCTGGGCTCCTTGTGGTTACTAGGTGGCAGACGTTGGTCTGGGCCTGGTAGGAGCTGAAACCCCGGTCGCAGAGGATCGTGTCAAGGGGCACGGAACTGCCGAGGAGGGCAGCCGGCGGCCTTGAGCCATCTCCGGGCAGGGGCCAGGGCACGACGGGGTACGTGGACCCTATGCTGGGAAGTAGAGTCACGCGTCCTGGTAATTTACCCGACGAGGGCGAAGTCTTCAAGATTCATCCTCCACCCGCTCCAAAATCGGGGTTCTAGCGCAATTAGGGGGATAGGACTTTCCCAATATATAGTCCAACAAATCCCAAGCGTGAACCCTGAGAGCAAGCTCACTCCGTTAGCCATACGGGTGAGCGGGACCTGACTAGTTCTATACTATAGGGACAAAATAGCAAAGAAGGTGCCAAGGGAAAGGTCACAGGCTAACAAGCAACACCATTAGGCACGGGATCCAGATATGCTCCCTCCCTGCTGCATCGGTGCTCAGAATTTCGGTTTACAAGTTGTCGGTGTCAGTGTTATTGGACTGAGTGAGTACGCAGTGACCCTTTCCTCCCCGATGGTATTCCCACTTCACTGTCACCAAGCCCCGGGGCATCTCTCCCCTACCCACGTAGGGGTTAAACATCTAGCTGCCATCCCTTCCCCACCGGGCACTCCCAACAGCAGCGGTGGTATTCCACCTTACCACACACCGTGGGTGGCGTCACGAACTCTAAACACAAAAGCCCCTGTAAATAGCCCCTGTAAATACTCCCCTTTTATTTCAAGTGACCGCGCGACCTCTCCCGGGTCCGGAGACTTCTCGAGCCACCGCGGATCCGAATCCGAGCAGTCTTGGCTGTTGATGCTGGGGCGGTATAGGTCCAATCTCTGAAACAATAATGACTATATAACGCTTGACACTACGGAGTAGTGTGATACTTAGTTGTGGCGCCCCAGGACCTGGTCGCCACAACAGCATTGCCCTTCCAAAGGGTTAATGCTGAGCCTGCAGGTAATGGGGAGGTCCATTGGCCAGCAAGTTTAACATTCACCGCAGTTCTCCCTCCGGCCAGCAGGGGGAGCTCTGAACCTTGAATTCCAGGGAGCCTTCCTCAAGCCTGACCTGAGGGAGGAAGTAGTGTTCAGTCTGTAGAGAGAAGTGACAGTGAACAGACGTAGAGTGTGCTGTCCTGTGGATCTGGGGCCTAGAGCTAGAGTAGCTTGGCCCAGAGAAGCAGGAGTAGCAGAGAGGCAGAGAAGAGACTCGGACATCGGAGTCTGTGGCCACCAGGGCTTAACATACTCCCTGGTAGACGAATCCGAAGGGCAGGAGAGCTGCAAGCACCTGGCCCATAAACAGCCCGAAGGTACAGCTGCAGCATCAGGGCCCGGTGTGGACTCCAGCAGAGAAGCACCAGAGAGGGCCTGCGCAGCCTGCTACAGAGGGAAAGGGACGTACCATCGGTCCCCGCAGCAAAGAGGGCCATTGCTGGATTCAGAGAAGCAGGGTCCTATCATAACAAAGAAAAGCACAGGAGTAGGCCTCATACTCAGCTGGCCAGAAAGATCCCTCCAAGTACTTCCAGGCCGACCGGGTCCCCATCACCACCTGTAACGGTCTCCCAGGACTGGACTGTTCCCAAAGTAAAAGAGGAAAAGGTAAAGAGACTGTTGTTTGTGCCTGGTTCTATCATTGCCTGTCGGCCCTGCACCGTGTTAGCCACACAACACCATAGACTTTCACGAGCACTAACAGTGTCCCCAGGGCTCTGCTCCACCTGTGGGGAGCAGTACCACCATTGCTGCTATATCATCACCCCGGAGGCCTCCCACAGCAGGGGCGGCTTAATAGCCGCAGACCACAGGTGGCGTCACGAACACAAACTGTATTCATCAAGCCACATACTCTACTGACACCCACCAGGGCCACGGAGCCGGGCCCAGCCACCACTGACTACCACCGGACTAGTCCGGCCCGGCACCGGGTGTCCCATAGCCCTGGGGTGGGCGAGTCAATCTTGGCGCTGTGAACAGGATCTCGTGCCCGGTCCCACCGGGTACTGTGCGCCTGCAGAAACTGTGCTTAAAAGACTGTGTTACTGTTTGCAAACTGCCGCCGCCATTAGCCTCGCCGAGCGCAGGAAGAAGGGGGGCGTGCCTGACAAAGAGTGCGAAGGGAGCGCGCCATCAGAGCAGAGCGCTGTTAACCCCGCGCGACCCAGAAGTGAATTTGAAAAGTGAACGGAGCCTGGTAAGGTTCACTAAGGGGGAGGAAGATGTCCGACTCGGAGGAAGGGCAGGTGGCTGCCATAGCCCGAGACGCCGCGGCACCAGCCGAAGCAATCCCAGTCGCCGTCGCCCCAGCCCCCGCTGTTGCGCCGCTAATGCTGATCACAATGCCGTACATCCCGGGAGCGGAATGGCTGCCACAGTACTCCGGGGAGTCCCATACCTTGAGCGACTTCAGAGAAAGTCTGCACAGCTTGTTCCGGGTGTATCCGCTGACTGAGAGCCAGAAGGTGGGCATATTAATGGGGCAGCTAGCCGGCGCGGCCCAGCGTGAAGTGAAGTCCTGGCCTGATACAGATAAAGGGACAGCAACCCAGATACTGGCCAAGCTAAAGAGTACTTTTGACACCCGCACCGCAGCAGAACTAAAGATGAGATTCTTTGGGTGCAAACAACGGGCCGCAGACAGCATACGGGACTATGCCTTAAACTTGCAGGAGGCCCTGAAAGCAGTTAAACAGGTGGACCCAGAGAGTGTACTTGAAGAAGACAAACTCCTAACTGAGCAGTTCATAGAGGGGCTCCTGTCAGATGCCCACAGGACACAGCTGCGTATCATGGTCCTGCAGAACCCTGCTCTGGACTTTGCAAAGTTTAAGGACCAGGCCATCCGGGTACTGAGAGAATCTAGACCGAATGACCCAGTACCCCTCCGGCCTCTTGCTATCACGTACCCAGGGGTGGTGCCTGCAACACGAGCCGCTGCAGGGGCTGAGGCGCAGTCCCTGGATAAGGACCCCACTGCAGAGCTCAGACAGCAGGTCCAGGAGCTGACCAAGACTGTAGCTGCCCTTGCCAAGACCGTGCAGTCTCTACAAGTGACCCCATCGCCTGCAATAATCGAGTTGGCCTCCAGCCCAGATGACGTCCCATGGATACGACAGAGGAGGATTCCGCCGACCCGAGGAAAAGACACAGACCGGTATGATTCAGCGGGACAACCGATCTGCCGCCGCTGCAGCCAGGCGGGCCACATTGCACGACACTGTCCTTTAAATGGGCCGAGCCTGGGGCCAGGAGCCAACCCCCAGGTGTAAGGAAGCCCGGCTCAACCCCTAGCCGCAGCAAGTATGTGGGAGGACGACCGGTCCTTCCTATTGTGCTGGATGGGATCCCTTTGAATGCCCTCCTGGATACGGGGTCCCAGGTAACAACCATCCCCTATAAACTGTACAAAAGATATTGGGCTGATTCAGACATTGACCATGGCCCAGATGATGATTTAACAATTGTGGCCAGTAATGGTCAGCCCTTACCTCAAATTGGGTATAAAGCAGTAACCATTAAAGTGGGGCGGGTAGAATTGCCATGTCAGGGGATGATAATTGTAGATATTGATCGCAAAGAATCTGACCCACTGCTAACCATTGGTACAAATGTGATAGAAAATTGTATTGCCGAAGTGATAATTTTGTTGCAACAGGCGTCTGAAACTGCCAGCTCCGGGCAACAGCGTGCCCTACAGAGGGAGATCAGAGCCCTGATGAGGAGGCAGCAGGTAGAGCTGGCCGGAGGAGAAATTGGCAGTGTGAGGGTAAGTGACCCCCTCCCCATTGCAATACCCCCAAGAAGTGAGATGTTGATATGGTGTCGGGCAGCAATAGGCCTCAAGGGTCAGGATTACCATGCCTTGGTAGAACCGGTGTATTCAGACAGTAGGCCTGGAGTCCTGATAGTCAGAGGGGTAGCAGACGTCTGCAAGGGGAGAGTGCCCGTCCGTGTCCTGAATTGTGGGGAGGAAGAAGCCAAATTGCCCCAGTACGCCACTGTAGCAAAACTGTACACTGTCAGCAACAATACCATCAAAGCAGTGGAACCCTTGATCCCGTCCGACCAGGCGGAAGACAATGGCTCCAAGGGGCAGCTGGAAGACTGGTGCCAAAAATTACATGTGGGCACCGACTCCACCCCCTCACACCAAAAGCATGGGGTTTACCGGGTGGTACAGGAGTACGAGCGGGTCTTCAGCAAACACCCCCTAGATTTTGGGCAGGTAAAAGGGGTTAAACATCAAATCCCCACGGGTGATCATCATCCCATTAAAGAGAGATACCGCCCTGTACCCCCCGCACAGTATCAGCGTGCCAAAGAAATGTTGCGGGAAATGAAGGAGGCTGGGGTTATCAGAGATAGTTGTAGCCCCTGGGCAGCTCCACTAGTGCTCGTAAAGAAAAAAGATGGTACAATGAGAATGTGCGTAGATTACAGGCAAATTAACCGCATTACACATAAAGATGCTTATCCACTACCCAGAATAGAGGAGTCACTAACAGCCTTAAAGTCAGCTAACTATTTCTCCACCTTGGATCTCACCAGTGGGTATTGGCAGGTTCCCGTGGCAGAGGCGGACAAGCAGAAGACTGCATTCACGACACCAATGGGCCTCTGCGAGTTCAACTGTATGCCATTCGGGCTCTGCAACGCCCCAGGGACATTCCAAAGGTTGATGGAGTGCTGCTTGGGCCATCACAACTTTGAAACCGTGCTGTTGTACCTGGATGACGTCATAGTCTACTCCAAGACTTATGAAGACCACCTGAGGCACTTAGCAGAAGTGTTTGAGTTCTTGTCGAAATATGGCCTGAAGATAAAGCCGTCCAAATGTCACCTCTTGAAGCCAAAGGTACAGTACCTGGGTCTTGTGGTCAGCGCAGAAGGTGTGGCACCTGATCCGGAGAAAATCACCGTAATCAAGGACTGGCCAAGACCCACCACGGTAAAGGAGGTGCGGCAGTTCCTTGGGCTGGTGGGCTACTACCGAAGGTTCATTGATGGTTTCACAAAGATAGCAGCGCCACTTCAAGATCTCCTGGTGGGCCAGCCAAAGCAGGCTAAGAAGCAGAGCCCTCCATTTGAATGGAGCAGCCAAATAGAAACATCCTTTGTCCGGCTGAAAGGGGCTCTCACGGGAGAAGAAATTCTGGCCTACCCTGACTACAGCCAGCCGTTTGTACTGTACACAGACGCCAGCAACGTGGGACTGGGAGCAGTTCTGTCCCAGGTGCAGGGAGGCAGAGAGAAGGTGATAGCTTACGCCAGTAGGAAGCTTCGGCCCACAGAAAGGAATCCAGAAAACTACAGTTCCTTCAAGCTGGAGTTCCTCGCTATTGTTTGGGCAGTGACTGAACGCTTCAAGCACTATCTGGCATCGGCCAAGTTCACCATCTTCACGGACAACAATCCGTTGACACATCTGGCAACAGCCAAGTTAGGTGCGTTGGAACAGCGATGGATCGCCCGGCTGTCTAACTTTGACTTTACCATCAAGTACCGGGCTGGCAAGAAGAATAACAATGCTGATGCGCTGTCCAGAATGCCTCACTTACCCGAGTCTGGAGAAGACCTGGATGAACTCGAAGAGATAGAGTTACCGGCTTTCCATCACCAAGGTGTTTCCCAGTGTGAGCATGCTGTAGGAGGGAAGCGCTCGAGCCAGCACGAGGTCTCGGTCAACCCATTACTCCACCATAATTGGGAAGAGACACAGAACGGTGACCCGGCCGTGCGATTGGTCAAAGAAAAGCTAGCACAAGCTGAGACCCATCTTGGCCCAGATGCTCCAGAAGAAGCCCAGCAGCTGTGGAAGGAGAGGGGACGACTGTTCACATACCAAGGCAAGCTCTGCAAGAGATATGTCAACTGGCGAACGAATGAACTCGTCTGGCAGATAGTGGTCCCACAGAGGGATGCTCCAATGGTCCTAGCAGCTTATCATGATAACGCAGGACACTTCGGGTGGAAGAAATTGGAGACCCTGCTCCGTGATCGGTTCTACTTGGTGCACATGAGAAAGACAGTCGAGAAGTGGTGCCGAGACTGTGGTCCGTGTAATCTGAGGCGGAAAGATGATGCCAGCCAGAGGTCTCCCCTACAGCCAATTGTCACGAAGCAGCCCCTGGAGTTGGTGGCCCTGGACCACGTGAAGTTAACACCAAGCCGGTCAGGCTATGTGTACGCCCTCACCATTGTGGACCATTACTCTCGTTTCCTGGTAGTAGTGCCCGTGAAGGACCAGACAGCCAGAACAGCCGCTAGAGCATTTCAGGCATACTTCTGTCGATCTCATGGTTACCCTGAGAGGGTACTGACTGATCAAGGTCCTGCATTCGAGGCAGAAGTGTTCCAAGAGTTCTGTAACATGTACGGTTGTAAGAAAATCAGAACCACACCGTACCACCCCCAAACCAATGGATTGTGCGAGAAGATGAACCATGTGGTTATTGATATGCTCAAGACTCTACCTCTGGAAGAAAGAAACCAATGGCCAGAGAAGTTACCAGATCTGGTAGACCTGTACAACCATATCCCAGTAAATTCGACCAACTGCAGCCCTGCTTACCTGATGCAAGCAATTCCTGGCAAGTTACCTGTAGACTTTGAGATGGGGACTGTGTCACCTGAAGCGGTTCAGGAGATAGAAGATTGGGATACAGAGCGACAACAGCAGTACCGCAAGGTCCAGGAATGCGTAGAAAGGAGCCTGTCTCAAGCAAGAACAAGACAAGAGCAGCATTACAATCAAACAGCTCCAGCAACTCCCTTAGCACCTGGAGAACAGGTCCTCAAGAAGAAGCGGAGGGCGCATAAATTAGATGATCAGTGGGAGAATGAACCCTACACCATTATCCCCTCCAACTTTGACAATAGTAAGGTATGCCTCATAAGCAAAGATGAAGGCAAGACCTATCAGTCAGTTTCTCGAGACCGCCTGAAAGCATGCCCCGAACGGTGCAGAATCCAAAAAGAAGTAGAAGAAGTACAAGAAAGTCCCCAAAGTCCAGAAAAAGAGGAAGAGATGATCCAAACAATCCTTGGAAAATTCCCCAAAACTTGGACCCGAATAAACAATGCCATAGTGGTACCAGTGTTGACGTTCCCGCAGTTGGTCGAGCCAGAAACAGAAGAGGTTCCAGATCCACCTAAAGAACCGTCCGCTCCAACACGAGATGACACGCCAGCAGTGGAACAGGAGAATCAACCCCCTGTCAGTGGTGAACCTGTCATACCCTTGGCGACTCTTAGACCACATAGGCAATCATCATGCTTACCTATCCGGGTTAGGCCTACCTGTAGTGCTGAGGTAGAAGACACACCAAGTAGTCAGGGACAAACACCAGAGCTACGCAGGTCTCAACGCAGCACTCGGGGACAGCCCCCTCCAAGGTATAGAGAGTAAAAAGAAAGAGTACTTATTAGAATGTAAATAGTTATGTGAAATGTCTGTAATGTTGTGTACAAAATGTTTTTCTTTTTTGATTGAGAAAATGGACAATTGGGCCACTGGACTATGGGTGGCCAACACCTAGCTGTACATAGTTAGCACCAGTGTGCTCAGCACCCCTGAAGAAAAACCCGTCCGGCGTGCATAGAGTGGGGTCATCAATGCTCTGACGCACACCCAGAGACTACGTTGGGGGTTTTATCACGGCGGGTCCCCCATGGAGCAGTGTAATGGACACCCGGCTGGGAGCCACACTGGACTCTTAAAGTTGTTTAAGGTTGTAACATGTATGTCTTGTTTTGTTTTCTACAGTCCGGGAGTACTGAATTCAACTAAGGGGGAGTGTGGCGCCCCAGGACCTGGTCGCCACAACAGCATTGCCCTTCCAAAGGGTTAATGCTGAGCCTGGAGGTAATGGGGAGGTCCATTGGCCAGCAAGTTTAACATCCACCGCAGTTCTCCCTCCGGCCAGCAGGGGGAGCTCTGAACCTGGAATTCCAGGGAGCCTTCCTCAAGCCTGACCTGAGGGAGGAAGTAGTGTTCAGTCTGTAGAGAGAAGTGACAGTGAACAGACGTAGAGTGTGCTGTCCTGTGGATCTGGGGCCTAGAGCTAGAGTAGCTTGGCCCAGAGAAGCAGGAGTAGCAGAGAGGCAGAGAAGAGACTCGGACATCGGAGTCTGTGGCCACCAGGGCTTAACATACTCCCTGGTAGCCGAATCCGAAGGGCAGGAGAGCTGCAAGCACCTGGCCCATAAACAGCCCGAAGGTACAGCTGCAGCATCAGGGCCCGGTGTGGACTCCAGCAGAGAAGCACCAGAGAGGGCCTGCGCAGTCTGCTACAGAGGGAAAGGGACGTACCATCGGTCCCCGCAGCAAAGAGGGCCATTGCTGGATTCAGAGAAGCAGGGTCCTATCATAACAAAGAAAAGCACAGGAGTAGGCCTCATACTCAGCTGGCCAGAAAGATCCCCCCAAGTACTTCCAGGCCGACCGGGTCCCCATCACCACCTGTAACGGTTTCCCAGGACTGGACTGTTCCCAAAGTAAAAGAGGAAAAGGTAAAGAGACTGTTGTTTGTGCCTGGTTCTTTCATTGCCTGTCGGCCCTGCACCGTGTTAGCCACACAACACCATAGACTTTCACGAGCACTAACAGTGTCCCCGGGGCTCCGCTCCGCCTGTGGGGAGCAGTACCACCATTGCTGCTATATCATCACCCCGGAGGCCTCCCACAGCAGCGGCGGCTTAATAGCCGCAGACCACAGGTGGCGTCACGAACACAAACTGTATTCATCAAGCCACATACTCTACTGACACCCACCAGGGCCACGGAGCCGGGCCCAGCCACCACTGACTACCACCGGACTAGTCCGGCCCGGCACCGGGTGTCCCATAGCCCTGGGGTGGGCGAGTCATAGTCACTAGGTGGCACTGGATGGGAAGCTAGATACTATGTGGCATAATATGAAGTTAGTAACTAGACAGCGCTGGAAGCCCTGGTGTACTGAGAGAGTAGAGGAAAAGTCAGACAAGCCCGGATCAGTTACCAAGAGGACATGACAGAATACAGGGAGCAGGTAGAAATGAGGTCAACTCAAGATAGAGGCCAAGGATCAGGATAACAGGAGAGTATGTATCGGGAGGAGTTCCGAGGTTAGAAGCCGGAAGGTAACAACAAGGTCCAGGGGGGCAGGCAGAGCAGAGTCAATAACAGTCCAGGTTGGAGAAGCCGAGATAAGATTATAAGACACAACAGGAGCCAAGAACTTACTGCAGAACAGGAAATACAACTGGTGTCATTCCAGCTGAGCATGCTCTCTAATAAATCAGAGTAATCACCTGGAATACGGAGCATGTGAGGAAGCCCTTCCCAGCACCAGTGTAGGACCCAATGCAGGGAAGCAACCCATCCACAGGAGTGCAAGACAGCAGAGCATCAAGGCAAAATGATCTGTGCAGAGAAACAGGCGAACACCGGCTACGCAGGACAGCATAATAGAACGTCACAGCACAAAAGATGCACCACAAATGAGAACTGTGACAGACTAGAGATGAGCGAACCAGTTCGGTTCACATTTGCCAATTTAAGATTTCACCGGTTCGTTAAGGTTTGGTTTACCAAACACTTTTTTCAAAAGTTGGCAATGTTCGGTAAGTGTTTGTTTGCAGAAAACCGACTCCCAGCCCCATCACAGCTATGTCTAGTATTGGCATGGCTGTGATTGGCCAGGGAAATTACTGTTAAAAAAATGGAAGCAAAAGGGTTAAAGCACAACATACTTACAGAGTGTCCCGTCGGTTGTAACTGCTCCCCGGAAGTACAGCCGCGGGAGCAGTTACAGCCACCAAAGAGACTCGGCAAGTATGTCCTGCTTTATTTTCTTTCTTTTACAGCCCCCCCCATCATTTTACAACATATAAGTTTGGCCTCACATTGAATTCAACGGACTCGGTATGTTCACCGAACTGTTCAGTGAACACCGGGAAGCTCTGTAAAAATCGGCAAACCAAACTTTGAAAGATTCACTCATCTCTAAAGGTCCAGCAAAAGACAACCATATTCAAGTCAATTTTTTAGGTGTTTATTAAAAAGATCCTTTTATAACTTGATTAGAACTGATCTCATAATAAATCCGCCCACATGGTGGTAATGGATTAAATAAATCAATGGTAAATTATTTGGTGTTCTGGAGTCCTGATAGAAGTTAAGAGTAAAGTCATAGAACGGTAAGTTAATCAACTACAAAATTCCAGATGGTCCAGAGAAATAAAGGGTTAATGGTATAGACCTTGGTGGTCCAATTCAATGATTGGGTCAATGGTAAAGTACCTGGCCACCCAGGGTCAACAATAAATTAATGATGAAGACCTTGGTGGTGCAATGCAATGAACAAGTCAATGGTAAAGTACCTGGCCACCTGGGGTTATCAGTGAATTAATGTTGAAGTTCTTGGTGGTCTAATGCACTGAACAGGTCAATGGTAAAGTTTCTGGTCATCCGGGGCCAACAATGAATTAATGATGAAGTACTTGGAGGTCTAATGCAATGAACAGGTCAATGGTAAAGTACCCAGCCACCCAAGGGCAATAATTAATTAATTATGAAGTCCTTGGTGGTCCAATGCAATGAACAGGTCAATGTTAAAGTATCTGGCCACCCAGGGGCAAACATTAATTAATGATGAAGTCCTTGGTGGTCCAATGCAATGAACGGGTCAATGGTAAAGTACCTAGCCACCTGGGGTCATCTATGAATTAATGTTTAAGTTCTTGGCAGTCTAATGCACTGAACGGGTCAATGGTAAAGTACCATACCTGGCCACTAGGGTTCAACAATGAATTAATGATGAAGTACTTGGTGGTCCAATGCAATGAACGGGTCAATGATAAAGTATCTGGCCATCTGGGATCAATAATGAATTAATGATGAAGTTCTTGGTGATCCAGTGCAATGAACGGGTCAATGGTAAAGTACCTGGCCACCCGAGGGCAGCAATGAATTAACGATGAAGTCCTTGGTGGTCCAATGCAATGAGTGGGTCAATAGTAAAGTACCTAGTCACCTGAGAAAACAATGAATTAATGATGAAGTCCTTGGTGGTCCAATACAATGATTGGGTAAAGTGGTAAAGTCCCTGATTGTCCAGGGGTGTGACAGCAGATTAATAATAAAGTGCCTGGTGGTCGAGGGCAGAAAAGAGATTAAGAGTAAAGTCATTGATGGTTTTAGGCAGTGTCTAATTATTTTAATAATAATATTTTTCATTAATATTTTTAAAATCTAGATAACAGAAATTCCCAATTTTAAGGGAAGCAAAAAAAAAAGAACATAATGTGTGATACTATAAAACATAATTAAGCCTAGGTGATTAATGCAATAAATTAATAAACCATTGTAGGTGGGGGAAGGGCACTGTCATTGGAAGGTTGGCAGAAATTAAAAGGACTTCCATAGACAAGCTTTGCGTAAGTCACTCCTTCTAGTGGATTCCAGAGGATCCCTGGCTATCGCCCTTATTTAATCCCTATACAGGGAGGGATCTGGACTTGATCTGTGTCCCCTGAATCACATCATCAGAGTGAATGCTGGAACACCGGGACAGTACTGATACTGACGGGGTCACGGAATCGGGCCAGGCCACTGTGATAACCCAAATCGACACCAGCCCGGTAATGAGTAAAACCCCAGACCCCGTGGGCGTGTCATCTCCCATGTGTGTATATTGGTACAGATCTGTCAATCAATTAAAGAGTTGCAGGGGGAAGGGCTGGGGGCTTTCCTGGACTAATCTCTTCTTTCCCTTATAGTCCCCGGCTTCTTCAAACTATGTTTTCTCTGAAACACCAGAGTATTACTATGAATATACAGTATATAGAGTGAGCTCTAGTAGACTTTGTGATTACTTTTTTTTTGGGAGGGGAAGATCTATATACTTTTTGGAAATATTTCCCATTTTAGAAGACTCTTATGCCTGCTTTACATGTTACGATTCTGCATACGATATCGTATGCGATCGTAACCACCCCCATCGTATGTGCGGCACGTTCAATTTTCAATTTTCAAATTAACCCCCGTCATACGTACTTACCCGTCCATACGACCTGGCTGTGGGCGGCGAACGTCCACTTCCTGGAGTGGGAGGGACGTTCAGCGTCACATCGACGTCACGCGGCAGCCGGCCAATAGAAGCCGAGGGGCGGAGATGAGCGGGACGTAAACATCCCGCCCACCTCCTTCCTTCCGCATTACCGGCCGGGAGCCGCAGGACACAGGTAAGATCTGTTCATCGTTCCCGGGGTGTCACACACTGCGATGTGTGCTGCCTCGGGTACGATGAACAACCTGACGTGCAATTCATGAGGAATGAACGACGTGCATGCGATGAACGTTTTACCATTCATTCGCAATCGCACGTAGCTGTTACACACTACAATGTACCTTACGATGCCGGATGTGCGTCACTTACGACGTGACCCCGCCGACACATCGTAAGATATTTTGTAGTGTGTAAAGCGGGCTTAAAAAAGCAGATTAGGAAATACTAATTGTTAATTTGTTGTTACTGTTGTTGCTGTTGTGTTGTTGTTACTGCTGTTGTGTTGTTGTTTTTGTTGTTATGTATAAAAGAAACAATGAAGAAGCCCAAGTGGCACAGCAATATAACTAGTTTGTATACATCTGTTACTCTTGATTCCAATCAATATTTTGTGATTTTCCTCTCCACGGAACTTTCTCTTCCAATACAACTAATAACAGAGATGATAATTGCTCCATTTATAGTAAACAGTAGAGGGGCGATTATTTTACATGTGGAAAGAGCAAACAAGTTGCAGAAACTTATTAGCACCTCACGTTGGAAGTCATTTGTAGATCAATAGCTGAAAGTTGCATATTAGCCACAAGATGGGGTTTTGGGGGGGGATAAGACGAGGACAATTACTCCACCAACTCCGCAGCAATCAAGAAATAAATGTAGCACTTTATGACTAATTAGAATTCGCTGGTTGTCGAGCAATTAAAGTGTGGAGGTTTTATAATCGCATTTTTTTGGCTGCAGGTTTAATAACTATTATAAAATGGATATTAACTCTAAGTCTGAGAAATGTAATTCAGCTTCCTAATGGCGGCCATTATCAGTTTAAATAAAGTGTGTTTATATGGGCTGATTACCAATACAGGTTTTTTTTTACTTTCTGTGACTTCAGATTTTACAAAAATGTGATACTCTCCAGCTAGGTTACTAGCGTAAGTATTTGTCTGTCCCCTGCCCCATCAATGCTCGTATTTCATTGGCACCTTAGGCTCTAGCTCTGGGGTCTCAAACTCGGCATGGGTATAAGGGCATAGAGAAAAAAATATTTGGGGGCCCCATTTTTTGCAGGATATTTTTAGTAATACCATATAATTTTTTCTATACACCTTAGGATCACTTTTCTTCATTTTTTTGCTGGTTTTTTTTTTTTTTTTATTAAATGGCATTCATCATATGGGTTATAGTACAGTTTTATAGCTTGAATCGTTATGCATGTGGTGATAATATGACCTTTTTTGTTTATTTTAGTTGATATATATAAAAAAAGCATTTTTAATGGTAAAAAGAAATGTCCGTGCTTTTAGAATTTTTTTTTTCATTTTATCCCCTTTTGTAAGTAATATTGTTTTACAATTAGCACCATATAGTAATTTTGGACAACATCTTGTGATTATTTTCTCATGGGGTTCTCATCTTGTAGTAATGTCGCCATCCTCTAGTAATGTGCCCATCCTGGTCCCCTTCTTCTAGTAATGTGCCCATCCTGGTCCCCTTCTTGTAATAATGTGCCCATCCTGTTCCCCTGCTTGTAGTAAAGTGCCCATCCTGTTCCCCTTCTTGTAGTAATGTGCCCATCCTGGTCCCCTTCTTGTAGTAATGTGCCCATCCTGTTCCCCTGCTTGTTGTAATGTGCCCATCCTGGTCCCCTTCTTGTAGTAATGTGCCCATCCTGATCCCCTTCTTGTAGTAATGTGCCCATCCTATTCCCCTGCTTGTAGTAATGTGCTCATCCTAGTTACCTTCTTGTAGTAATGTGCCAATCCTGGTCCCCTTCTTGTAGTAATGTGCCCATCCTATTCCCCTGCTTGTAGTAATGTACTCATCCTGGTCCCCTTCCTGTAGTAATGTGCCCATCCTGGTCCCCTTCTTGTAGTAATGTGTCCATCCTATTCCCCTTCTTGTAGTAATGTGCCCATCCTGGTCTCCTTCTTGTAGTAATGTGCCCATCTTGGTCCCTTTCCTGTAGTAATGTACCCATCCTGGTCCCCTTCTTGTAGTAATGTGCCCATCCTGGTCCCCTTCTTGTAGTAATGTGCCCATCCTGGTCCCCTTCTTGTAGTAATGTGCCCATCCTGGTCCCCTTCTTGTAGTAATGTGCCCATCCTGTTCCCCTGCTTGTAGTAAAGTGCCCATCCCGTTCCCCTTCTTGTAGTAATGTGCCCATCCTGGTCCCCTTCTTGTAGTAATGTGCCCATCCTGTTCCCCTGCTTGTTGTAATATGCCCATCCTGGTCCCCTTCTTGTAGTAATGTGCCCATCCTGATCCCCTTCTTGTAGTAATGTGCCCATTCCTATTCCCCTGCTTGTAGTAATGTGCTCATCCTGGTCCCCTTCTTGTACTAATGTGCCCATCTTGGTCCCCTTCTTGTAGTAATGTGCCCATCCTGGTCCCCTTCTTGTTGTAATGTGCCCATCCTGTTCCCCTTCTTTTAGTAATGTGCCCATCTTGGTCCCCTTTTTGTAGTAATGTGCCCATCCTGCTCCCCTTCTTGTAGTAATATGCCCATCCTGCACCCCTTCTTCTAGTAATGTCCTCATCCTGTCCCCATCCTATAGTAATCTTCCCTATCCTGGTCCTCATCTTGTATTAATGTGCCCATCTTGGTCCACTTCTTATAGTAATATCTCATCCTGTAGGACCCTATGACAATAGCGGCAGGTGCTGGTGCCCGCAGTAGTCAGCTCTTTATTTCATTTTAATTAACTTCTAACGCTACGCAGAGCTCTTTCCAGCCTTAAACCAATAGCAACCGTTGACCAATCAGAGTCCAGCGCTTGATGTCATATCACTACGTCCGCTTCTGGCCTGCTGTATTTGGCCGGCGGCTGCCTTAGGTAAAGTTCTTTAGAGAGCTCTGTGCCGCGCCAGCAGCTCATTCAAATGAAATAAAGAGCTGACTACTTCACCCCCGGTGATCGTCACTGGGCCCATGGGCCGCAAGAAGAAGCCTGAGGGTCCGCATGGGGCCTGCAGGCCACGTGTTTGAGTCCCCAGCTCTAGATGAAGATTTAAGACAGTCCGATGACTAGGGATGACCTTCATGAGAAAACGAGAAGGTGATCGTTAGACGCTGGGTGTCCAGAGATACAAATCTAATAAAAAGGAACAAATCTTTTGAAATTTGAATCACCAGTTTTGACAAATGTTTTCAAAATTTCCAACATTCAATGCCATTGTGGGGCCTTCTATAGAGCAGAAAAACATGTATCACAATATTCTCTTTTCCTCACATCCTAATCTTCTTCACTTCTGTGCTGTCACAAGATGTTTGTACTTTTTCCTCAATATATGTGTCTTTCTCTCCCTATCATTATGGTCAAACTATGAGTTTTGATGTTCTCTCACTATCCAGATTCACCATAAAATGTCAGCTGCATTCCTTGCTTATGCTTTTATACAGGCCACCACACTCCGATCTCATTGACCATGTCTTTCTATGTCTCATTGTATATGTCTTTTTCTTCTTATCATTATGGTCAAGCTATGAGCTTTGACGTTCTCTCATTATCCAGATTCACCATAAAATGTTGGCTGCATTCTCTGCTTATGCTTTTATACAGTCTACGACACTCCAATCTCATTGACTATATCTTTCTATGTCTCATTAGTATATGTCTTTCTCTCATTATTATGGTCAAGCTATGAGCTTTGACAGTCTCTCACTATCCAGATTCACCATAAAATGTTTGCTGCATTCACTGTTTATGCTTTTATACAGGCTACGACACTCTGATCTCCTTGACTATGTATTTCTATATCTGATTGTATATGTCTTTCTCTCCCTATCGTTATGGTCAAGCTATGAACTTTGACATTCCCTTACTATCCAGATTCACCATAAAATGTTGCCTGCATTCTCTGCTTATGCTTTTACACTGGCTACGACATGCCGATCTCATTGACTATGTCTTGCTATGTCTCGTTGTATATGTCTTTCTCTCCCTATCATTATGGTCAAGCTTTGACATTCTCTCACTATCTAGATTCACCATAAAATGTTGCCTGCATTCTCTGCTTATGCTTTTATACTGGCTATGTCACTTCTATCTCATTATGTGATGTGATAGCTACAAGATATTATAGAGCAGCCCACATAATCTTTTTCTTGCTACTGCAATCTTGGCAGTCCAACCTTGCAAATTTGGCAGTGGACCTTTTAGGCGATACATGCAAAGCAAATCGCAACTTGTTCGAATTCTATTGGTTCAGCGAATGACTAATAATTCAAATGTATTTGCTATTCCTAGCATTTAAACAGCTGTGATAAATGTATTTCAGAAAGATACCAATGAAAAATACAACACGGCATTTAAAAAAAACAGAAAAAATACAAAAGTGGAAAACGATAAAGACAAAAAATGGTTTTTTTTTACAAAATGCTGATTTTTATATTGTAAGTCACTATAATAATAATAATAATAATAATAATAATACAAGTTTGGTATCACCGTAATAATAATAAACACAAGAATCATGATGTCAAGTCATTTTTAAAATACAATAAACAAAACACAGAAAAGGAATGTTGGAAGCGGGCTATTTTCACCTATCGCGGGGTCCTTCTCCGATATCACACAATCAACAGAGCGAGAGATGGGTGAACAATACAAAGAACATTTATTCTAAGCATAATCAGATGGTCTATAAAATAATCCACCAAAGAGAGTGTAAAATAGTCCAGAAACATGGATAGTCCAGTCAGCAAAAAAATGTCCAGGTCTCTCTGGGGAGCCTCTGCTTCTCCCACAGAGGATGAATCTTCCTGCTTCTCTCTTCTCCTTCTCAGACAGACTAAATAATCCCCCAGGTAAACAGAGGTTGGGTGGATTGCAGGTCCCCTTCCCCTCACCTAGGGACCGAAGCACTGCAGGGGGTTATAAACTTGCAAACAGGACAAATAATACATAGAATGGACAGAGCACCACAACCAGGGCTGTATTTTGCCTTCATGCTGCCCTAGGCACTTTAAGTGGTCGCGCCCCTTAGTGACAACGTAAAACTGAGTTTTCGCACACGACATCTGTTTAAGGCAGATCTACTCTGTAGCACACTTTAAAAAGTATCAATAAGAAACTAACCCCCCCCAATGGGAATCACCACAGGCACATCAAAACATAGCATGAGTATAAAATATTCCCACCACACCGTCCCCACTTATATACTGTGACTGTGACACTGCCCCTAATAAACTAAAACACCACTCTACCCTCCCTTATAAACTACTGTATATGCACCACACCTTCCTCCATTATGAAATATGATCTGTACATTGTGAGGAGGGAGCAGCATGATGTGAGGACAATGTCCCATGGGTGCTGCCCCCTCCTCACAATGTCCCATGCATGCTGCCCTCTCATCACAATGTCCCATGCATGCTGCCCCCTCCTCACAATGTCCCATGCATGCTGCTCCCTCCTCACAATGTCCCATGCATGCTGCCCCCTCCTCACAGTGTCCCATGCATGCTGCCCCCTCCTCACAATGTCCCATGCATGCTGCTCCCTCCTCACAATGTCTCATGCTTGATGCCCCCTCTTCACAATGTCCCATGCATGCTCCTCCCTCCTCACAATGTCCCATGCATGCTGCTCCCTCCTCACAATGTCCCATGCATGCTGCCCCCTCCTCACAGTGTCTCATGCATGCTGCTCCCTCCTCACAATGTCCCATGCATGCTGCTCCCTCCTCACAATGTCCCATGCATGCTGCTCCCTCCTCACAATGTCTCATGCATGCTGCTCCCTCCTCACAATGTCTCATGCATGCTGCTCCCGCCTCACAATGTCCCATGCATGCTGCCCCCTCCTCACAATGTCCCATGCATGCTGCCCCCTCCTCACAATGTCCCATGCGTGCTGCCCCCTCCTCACAGTGTCCCATGCATGCTGCCCCCTCCTCCCAATGTCCCATGCATGCTGCTCCCTCCTCACAATGTCCCATGCATGCTTCGCCCTCCTCACAATGTCCCATGCATGCTGCTCCCTCCTCACAATGTCCCATGCATGCTGCTCCCTCCTCACAGTGTCCCATGCATGCTGCTCCCTCCTCACAATGTCCCATGCATGCTGCCCCCTCCTCACAATGTCTCATGCATGCTGCTCCCTCCTCACAATGTCTCATGCATGCTGCTCCCGCCTCACAGTGTCCCATGCATGCTGCCCCCTCCTCACAGTGTCCCATGCATGCTGCCCCCTCCTCAGTGTCCCATGCATGCTGCCCCCTTCTCACAATGTCCCATGCATGCTGTCCCTCTCCATGAGCTCCTAATGTTGCCTTCCTCTTTTCCATAATGAGACCTTCATGTTGCCCCACTCATGCTAAGACCACTACACTAATGCTTATGCTGAGACCCCCCCTACACACACTACCCCACTCTTGATATTGACTCCCCTACATTGCTCCACTCCATACTGATCCCACACATGCTGCCCCTTCTTCACAATGAGCTCCCAATGCTGCCCCCTCTTATTCTGAGTCCTTACACTCCCCCCACCCAATCGATTTTGTCATTGCACTATCCCTCATCCCTTGTCCTCTGTCTCTAGCATTAGCCCCTCTCTCCCACTCCCCCAGCATCAGCCTCTATCTTCCCTCAGCATCAGCCTCTCTCCCCCAGTCTCAACCTTTGCCTCCCCCCAGCCTCAGCCTGCCCCAGTCTCCGCCTCAGCCTCCCTCCAGCCTCCCCCCAGTCTCAGCCTCAGTCTCCCTCCAGCCTCCCCCCAGTCTCAGCCTCCCTCCAGTCTCAGCTTCTGCCTCCCTCCAGCCTCCCCCCAGTCTCAGCCTCCCCCCAGTCTCTGCCTCTGCCTCCCTCCAGCCTCCCCCCAGTCTCTGCCTCTGCCTCCCTCCAGCCTCCCCCCAGTCTCTGCCTCTGCCTCCCTCCAGCCTCCCCCCAGTCTCTGCCTCTGCCTCCCTCCAGCCTCCCCCCAGTCTCAGCCTCTGCCTCCCTCCAGCCTCCCCACAGTCTCTGCCTCCCTCCAGCCTCCCCCCAGTCTCAGCCTCTGCCTCTCTCCAGCCTCCCCCCAGTCTCAGCCTTTGCCTCCCTCCAGCCTCCCCCCAGTCTCTGCCTCTGCCTCCCTCCAGCCTCCCCCCAGTCTCAGCCTCTGCCTCCATCCAGTCTCAGCCTCTGCCTCCCTCCAGCCTCCCCCCAGTCTCAGCCTCTGCAGCCTCTGCTCCCTCCAGCCTCCCCCAGTCTCAGCCTCTGCCTCCCTCCAGTCTCAGCCTCGGCCTCCCTCCAGTCTCAGCCTCTGCCTCCCTCCAGTCTCAGCCTCTGCCTCCCTCCAGCCTCCCCCCAGTCTCAGCCTCTGCCTCCCTCCAGCCTCCCCCCAGTCTCTGCCTCTGCTTTTCCTCCAGCCTCCCCCCAGTCTCTGCCTCTGCCTCCCTCCAGCCTCCCCCCAGTCTCTGCCTCTGCCTCCCTCCAGCCTCCCCCAGTCTCTGCCTCTGCCTCCCTCCAGCCTCCCCCCAGTCTCAGCCTCTGCCTCCCTCCAGCCTCCCCCCAGTCTCAGCCTCTGCCTCCCTCTAGCCTCCCCCCAGTCTCTGCCTCTGCCTCCCTCCAGCCTCCCCCCAGTCTCTGCCTCTGCCTCCCTCCAGCCTCCCCCCAGTCTCTGCCTCTGCCTCCCTCCAGCCTCCCCCTAGTCTCAGCCTCTGCCTCCCTCCAGCTTCCCCCCAGTCTCTGCCTTCCTCCAGCCTCCTCCCAGTCTCTGCCTTTGCCTCCCTTCAGCCTCCCCCAGTCTCAGCCTCTGCCTCCCTCCAGCCTCCCCACAGTCTCAGCCTCTGCCTCCCTCCAGTCTCAGCCTCTGCCTCCCTCCAGCCTCCCCCCAGTCTCAACCTCTGCCTCTCTCCAGTCTCAGCCTCCCCCCAGTCTCAGCCTCGGCCTCCCTCCAGCCTCCCCCCAGTCTCTGCCTCTGCCTCCCTCCAGCCTCCCCCAGTCTCAGCCTCTGCCTCTCTCCAGTCTCAGCCTCTGCCTCCCTCCAGCCTCCCCCCAGTCTCAGCCTCTGCCTCCCTCCAGCCTCCCCCCAGTCTCAGCCTCTGCCTCCCTCCAGCCTCCCCTCAGTCTCTGCCTCTGCCTCCCTCCAGCCTCCCCCCAGTCTCAGCTTCTGCCTCCCTCCAGCCTCCCCCCAGTCTCAGCCTCTGCCTCCCTCCAGTATCAGCCTTTGCTGCCTCCCCCCCCCCGCATGCGCAGATCTCCGGTCTGCATTAGAGACACTCCCACGCTCCTTATGAATCCACTTACCTGCTCCAGTGCAGGCGGCGGATCTTCCTGGCTCACGTGAGTATCCTCTTCTGACACCGGCTTCCATCACGGCGTCCTCCGCGGCGTCCTGCTGTGAGCTCTGCATGTGACGTCCACACAGCAGTGGACGCAGCACAGAGGAAGGAGCTGATTGGCGCGTGCCTGTGACCCCGGAAGTGCAGGCGCCGGCAGTTCCGGGGTCAATCAGCTCCCTGTGCTCGGCGGCCAAAAAAAAAAAAATGTAAAAAAAAAAAAAAAAAAATTTTTTTTTTTTTTTTTTTGCTGCCAGAAGGTGCCGCCCCTCACAATCTGCCGCCCTAGGCACCGGACCACGGGTGCCTAATGGTAAATACGGCCCTGACCACAACTAAAATATGAACCTACACAAAATGTTACACAACCCACAATATCACACCATCACATCACCATTTTATGGCATTTGGAATTATTTTTCATTTTTCAGTACATTATATGGTGTCTTTCAAAACTATGTCTGATCGTGCAAAAAAGCCTTCATACAGCTACGACAAATGGAAAAGTTCTTGGAAACGATCAGTTGAGCTGACTGGAATGGGGGCAGAGTGGTGAGCCCCTTACCAAACAAATATTGATAGCTTAGGATAAGAGCGCATTCAGATACCTTATAAATTGGTTCAAGATTGGATCGCAATGTCTGAACTGGCCACGGCTCTCCAGACCCGAGGATGATAGCTGTACAGAAATATATGACGCTGTCGGGCTCAGGTTTGGAGAGCCGCTCCAGTCCATGCATTGCGGTCAGATCTTGGACCAATGTATATGGTCTTCTCAATGCTCCCTCCGAACCTGATACAATAGAGCCATGTGCAGAGGTCGAAATACAAGGATGGAAAGGAAGACCTCAAATCAAAAGTCCCAATAATGTCTTAAAGGGGTTGTCCACTACTTGGGCAACCTCTTCTGATTCCACAGAAGACTATACTCACCTCCCGTACTGGTGCCCTTCCAGCAGTGTCTGGGCTTGCGGTGTGGGGTTGTGACATCACATGAGCCTCTCATCCAATCAGCACCGGCTTCTGTCGCTCCGCCTTTGGACAAATCGAGTTAATCAACAGGAAGTGAGTGCAGAGCTCATTTCCTTTGATTGTTTGGTCCGAAGGTGGGGCAACAGAAGCCGGTGCTGATTGGATGAGAGGCTCACGTGATGCCACAACCCCACATGAGCCCCAGCACTGCGAGCCACAGAACCACTGGAAAGGCGCAGGTACAGGAAGTGAGTATAGTCTTTATTATTTTACCTGGGGGAAACGTGAAATTAGAAGGGGTTTTCCTAGTAGTGGACCACCTCTTTAAGGTAAAAAAAATTAAACTAAATATTATTTCATGCAAATATAACGAAATTCGATTTTTCTAGGAGCGAAGGAGGAAAATCTGTTGTTTCTATAAAGCGAGTGCTACTATTTTTAACGTAACCTTTCTCACATTTGTAAGAGCAGAGACGATGCATAGAAATATGTATTTAGATATTTCTGAAATGTCGCTGTGTGATGGTTTTTGTATTTGTTTTTCATTCTATGTCAAAGGTTTTCCTGAATATAATGCAGGCACATATCATTGTGTGTAGGAATGAGCGGATGATGAGTGCTACAATGACAAGTGACTTTTTCCTGCCGGCGTTTTATATGGATTTGCTCTTACATGTAAATGATAAAACCCCACAATATAACTGACAAAGTATAAAAAGCGTGTGCACTCGTGATTGTGTATTTACTGTGCATGGGCGATAGGAACAAATATCGAAGTGTTTCCACCTCTCTTCTTCTCATGCCTTTTTTTTAGCCCAGGGCTGTAGGTATAATTTATGGATCTCTACGAGAAACATATTGGGCCCCATACACATTGGATGAAATTCAGTCTGATGATTTCTGTGGAACCTATGAAATATGTAAAGTGTATGGGGGTCTCCCGACTCCCACCTGACTTTTCATATAATTAGGAAATGCATTGAATTTATATTCTGAATCCTTAAACAGGACCTGTCAGCGGGTCAAAAGTAACCAATTTTTGGTCTTATTTTATTCCCGCTGCTTTCGTGAGTTTTTCATTATTATTTATTTTTTATATTTTTAATCCACCATACGGTTCCAATAGATACGGGCCTTTATATTTAGAAGGTTGAAAAAATCGAACACCGAATGAAAGGAATAAGTCTTTATTTAGTGTTCAAGAGAGGACGGAGCATTGCCCCCCCCCCCCTACCCCGGGGCATTTGCGGAGGCCGGCATGACCCCTGATTGGTGGGGAGGTCAGGATGTCATAGGTGGGGGAGGGGGAGTGAGCCCGTTTTGAAGGGATTGGATGGCCAAAGGGGAGGAGCGGTACTTTCCCGCTCCCCTGGCTGAAGGAAGAGTCCCGCCCGCCCTCCCTAATATTCGTGGTATTACTGGGTTGTGCATTATATGGGAGAGGGGGGGGTGGGGGGGTTTCTCGGGTCGTAGTGGCTGAGTGGCGTGTTATTGGTGGGTCCTTGAAATTGGTTTAAAATTGTTCGGGGAATCCATACGGGTGTGGATCCCCTCATTGGCAGAATGGCTGGTCACCTGGTGATTTGGAGGGGAATCCCGACGGGGATGTCGGGGCCCCTGTGGGTGTGTTGGGGTTAACGAAGGATTAACCCTTACAGTGTGGTGCGCCTGAGCCAGTGTGGGTAACGGCTGGGAGCAAGTTGGTTTTATGGTTCGGTTTATGGGAATCACCAGGGTTTGTAGCTTCAAGGACCTTACCATGTTGCAATTTTATTGGTTATGTATTTTTGTTAATAAATGGCTGCTATGGCCAGAATTATCCAAAGATATTCGGTGTCTGTGTAGTCATTTTAGATAAGAATGGGAATGGAGGGAGGAGATATGAAGGAGACCGGAGTCAACAATTCCAGGGTCATGAATTGTTTAAAACAATACAACATTCCAAAGCACACAATGCTCCCGCTTAGACAAAAGGTGTTTGATGTCACATACAGTGGATACGGAAAGTATTCAGACCCCTTTAAATTTTTCACTCTTTTTTGCATTGCAGCCATTTGGTAAATTCAAAACAGTTCATTTTTTTCTCATTAATGTACACTCTGCACCCCATCCCCCATCTCGACAGAAAAAAAACAGAAATGTAGAAATCTTTGCAAATTTATTAAACAATAAAAACTGAAATATCACATGCTCATAAGTATTCAGACCCTTTGCTTAGACACTCATATTTAAGTCACATGCTGTCCATTTCCTTGTGATCCTCCTTGAGATGGTTCAACTCCTTCATTGGGGTCCAGCTGTGTTTAATTAAAGTGATAGGACTTGATTAGGAAAGGCGCACACCTGTCTATAAGACCTCACAGCTCACACTGCATGTCACACCAAATGAGAATCATGAGGTCAAAGGAACTGCCCAAGGAGCTCAGAGTCAGAATTGTGGCAAGGCACAGATCTGGCCAAGGTTACAAATGAATTTCTGCAGTACTCAAGGTTCCTAAGAGTGTTCCACCCCCGTGCCAGCAGCCGGGCTGCTCGGATCCGCATCCGCAGTGTGGCTCGAGGGATTCTACCGGACTCGGGGGTCACGCGGACACTTCAACTAAAAGGGGACGTATTTGTAAGGGATTTGTAGAAAACTGTCTGTGACGCCACCCACGGTGTGTGGTGAGATGTGGCACCAACGCTGCTGTTGTGGGATGCCCGGGGACGATGTAATGGCAGCTGGATGTTAACCCCTCCGTGGGTAGGGATGGATGCCCCGGGGCCCAGTGTCTCTTGTGCCAAGGATGGTGATTGTGGGGGCCAGCACGCCCGGTCAGGCCGGGGAGTATTAGCTTACTCACAGTTAAATGAATCACACAAGTCAATGGTAAACCAAGGTGCTGGTGGCCAGCCGCCGCAGACGGGTGTATGTGGTCCCACACCCGGGCTGGTGGTCTGTATCACTTTCCTCTGCACTCAGTGTATTGTGTGATGGACTTCCCGGTGTGAAACACGGGAGTCCGCTCCCGATCCTTTGGTTGGGAGCCGTGCCCGCTGAGGCTGGCCCGTGGGATCTATAGGCCTTTACGGATGCCCTTTTATCCCCCCACGTTGGGTTCTTGTCTCTTTTCGGGACTAAAGCGGGTTTTACACGCTGCAATCTCGCTAGCCAGATCGCAAGCGATCGTACCCACCCCTGTCGGTTGTGCGACACGGGCAAATCGCTGCCCATCACGCAAAACCTCGCTTACCCCCGTCACATGGACTTACCTGTCCTGCGACGTCGCTCTGGCCGGCGATCCGCCTCCTTTCTAAGGGGGCGGGTCATGCGGCGTCACAGCGACGTCATACGGCAGCCGTCCAATAGAAGCGGAGGGGCGGAGATGAGCGGGACGTAAACATCCCGCCTACCTCCTTCCTTCCGCATTGGCGGTGGAGGCAGGTAAGGAGATGTTCCTCGCTCCTGTGGTGTCACACATAGCGATGTGTGCTGCCGCAGGAACGAGGAACAACATCGCTAATTACAAGAGAACGATTTTTTGTTTTAGGACGACCTCTCCGCGACAAACGATTTTGGCCGCTTTTGCGATCGTTTTAGGTCGCACATAAGAGTCACACACTGCAATATCATTAATGACACCGGATGTGCGTCACAAACAACGTGACCCCGACGATAAATCATTAACGATATCGTAGCGTGTAAAGGCCGCTTTAGGTTGGGACAGGACCTAAAATCCTGCCCTCAATCGGTTAATTAGCTAGACCGCTGGTTCCGGTCCTGGTTTCAGGGTCCGAGTACCCCCTTGTGTGCACGGTTTCCAGGTCTATTCTTCGGTGTCGGTACCGGCGGGCTCCAACCCGGTCTTTCTCGGATCTGCTGAGCCATCTTTACGTCTCCTGCAGATACAGACCACCGTCTGCACACCTAGTCAGCGTGTCAGGGCTCCGACCCTGACACCTGTCCTCCTCCTCTCTACTCTCCTTGACTCTGCACTTGACTTAACTCCCTGTTTTCCCGCCCCGGACCCTCTAGACTCCTTGGTGGGCGTCCCCATCCGCTTGGTTCTGTCCCCCTGGTGTGTCTGTCCTGCCCTAAGGGGGGGTGACTAGGATTTCGGGTCGGCTGTGTGTAACCCTGTGTGGGAAGGGTGTTATGCGGGGGCCTATTTGTGACTTCCACTTCCTGGTTTTGCCAGGGCATCACAAGAGCACAGTGGCCTCCATAAACCTTAAATGGAAGAAGTTTGGTGCCACCAGAACTTTTCCTAGACCTGGCCATACAGCCAAACTGAGCAATCGTGGGAGAAGAGCCTTTGTGAGAGAGGAAAAGAAAAACCCTAAGATCACTGTGGCTGAGCTCCAGAGATGCAGTAGGGAGATGGGAGAAAGTTCCACAAAGTCAGCTATCACTGTGTGTCGCCCGGGGACCAGGGGTACTCAGATCCGGGCCACGGGGTCACTTCTGTGGGTATCACGGTAGCGTGACCCGGTCTGTGATCCCAGGCTCCACAGTAAAAGGGGATTTGGTAAGGGAAATTGTCCGTGACGCCACCCACGGTTGTGGTGAGGTTGTGACTAGTGATGAGCGAGCATGCTTGTAACTACTCGGTACTCGCACGAGTATCGCTGTACTCGGGCTGCTCGGCGGGGACCGAGTAATCTCGCGATACTCGTGCTGTACTCGTGGTCTTCATCCCTGCATGTTGGCGCTCTTTTGAGAGCCAGCCCTCATGCAGAGATTGGCTGGCAGACCACTGCAATGCCACAGCCCTGTTAGTTGTGGAATTGCAGTGATTGGCCGGCCTGCACAGCGTGACCGAGCCTTTATACCGGCCGGCGCGCTGTGCTCTGCTCACAGCTATCCAGACAGTCAGTGCAGGGAGAGTGTCGCTGATTCAGGGAAAGCTTTGCGGCCCTTTATAGCTTTTTCAGTTGCAGGGCTGCAAACAGTGTGACCAAAAGTCCTTCTCAGGACTATTCTAGTTGTATACAGGCAGGCAGGGTATAGCCAGGTCGGAGTACAGTAGCAGAGTCCTTCTCAGGACTATTGTTGCTATATACAGGCAGGGTATAGCCAGGTCGGAATACAGGCTAGTGACCAGAAGAGTCCTTGTCAGGACTATTGTAGCAGTATACAGGCAGGCAGGCAGGCAGGGTATATAGCCATTCCTAGTGGTGACCGTATACCAGCCTTCATCATATCTGGGGCTGGTGTACACAGTCTAAAACAGTCCAGATAGTGTCAGACTTCTCAGCAATTGTCGCTCCTAAAAACCAGTTAGGTTCTTATTGCGTCCGTGCTTGCATTTAAAAACAGCACGTGTGTGGCAGTCGGTGGCAGGGTACAGGTGCGCGTTTTGCACAAACTATTATATAACGCACAAGTCTAGTGTATAATACACGTCAGTCAGCAGTGTCTGATAGTGTCAGACTTCTCAGTAATTGTCGCTCCTAAAAACCAGTTAGGTTCTTATTGCGTCCGTGCTTGCATTTAAAAACAGCACGTGTGTGTCTGTCGGTGGCAGCGTACAGGTGCGCGTTTTGCACAAACTATTATATAACGCACAAGTCTAGTGTATAATACACGTCAGTCAGCAGTGTCTGATAGTGTCAGACTTCTCAGTAATTGTCGCTCCTAAAAACCAGTTAGGTTCTTATTGCGTCCGTGCTTGCATTTAAAAACAGCACGTGTGTGGCAGTCGGTGGCAGCGTACAGGTGCGCGTTTTGCACAAACTATTATATAACGCACAAGTCTAGTGTATAATACACGTCAGTCAGCAGTGGCTGATAGTGTCAGACTTCTCAGTAATTGTCGCTCCTAAAAACCAGTTAGGTTCTTATTGCGTCCGTGCTTGCATTTAAAAACAGCACGTGTGTGGCAGTCGGTGGCAGCGTACAGGTGCGCGTTTTGCACAAACTATTATATAACGCACAAGTCTAGTGTATAATACACGTCAGTCAGCAGTGTCTGATAGTGTCAGACTTCTCAGTAATTGTCGCTCCTAAAAACCAGTTAGGTTCTTATTGCGTCCGTGCTTGCATTTAAAAACAGCACGTGTGTGTCTGTCGGTGGCAGCGTACAGGTGCGCGTTTTGCACAAACTATTATATAACGCACAAGTCTAGTGTATAATACACGTCAGTCAGCAGTGCCTGATAGTGTCAGACTTCTCAGTAATTGTCGCTCCTAAAAACCAGTTAGGTTCTTATTGCGTCCGTGCTTGCATTTAAAAACAGCACGTGTGTGTCTGTCGGTGGCAGCGTACAGGTGCGCGTTTTGCACAAACTATTATATAACGCACAAGTCTAGTGTATAATACACGTCAGTCAGCAGTGTCTGATAGTGTCAGACTTCTCAGTAATTGTCGCTCCTAAAAACCAGTTAGGTTCTTATTGCGTCCGTGCTTGCATTTAAAAACCGCACGTGTGTGCCTGTTGGTGGCAGCGTACAGGTGCACTTGTGTGCGTTTTTCACAAACTATTATATAACGCACAAGTCTAGTGTATAATACACGTCAGTCAGCAGTGTCTGATAGTGTCAGACTTCTCAGTAATTGTCGCTCCTAAAAACCAGTTAGGTTCTTATTGCGTCCGTGCTTGCATTTAAAAACAGCACGTGTGTGGCAGTCGGTGGCAGCCTCAGGCTCCATATTGTCCCTGGATAGAGACGTGCATGATGGCCTGTAAACATGAAGTGCCCATTGTAAGGAAGTGGGTCTATTGTAGTATAGCCCTTAGGCAGGGCAGCCAAAAATTTGGAGGCTCCACATTGTCCCTGGATAGAGATGTGCATGAGGGCCTCAAAACATTGTTCCCATTGCAAAGGAGCGGGTCTCCTGTCGTTGTAATGCCCATTCAGAAAGAATGGGCGAAAAAATTTACCACTGGGGGTATACCTGAAACAACGGCTTAACTATTGTAACGGTCACCATGATGGCGCATGAGGAGAAGGAGGAGCAGTCCAGCGATTAGCCAAAGTCCAGAAGTGTGTTACCATGGGTGAGTGGAGGTACATGGCAAATTCCCGTTACAAACTTTAAATTCCGCTGTAATTTGCTGTTGGTGTGTGTGGTGAAGTCTGGCCAAATCCAACCCTTGTTCATCTTGATCAGAGTCAGCCTGTCAGCATTTACAGTTGACAGGCGGGTGCGTTTATCTGTAATGATTCCACCTGCGGCACTAAAAACACGCTCTGACAAAACGCTAGCGGCAGGGCAGGCCAGGACTTCCAAGGCGTAGAGAGCCAATTCATGCCACGTGTCCAGCTTGGATACACATTAATTGTAAGGCACAGAGGAATGTCGGAGTACAGTTGTTTGATCTGCAAGGTACTCCTTGAGCATCTGGCCAAACTTAGGATTTCTTGTGGCACTACCCCTCACCTCAGGGGCTGTGGTATGTGAGGGGCTGAGAAAACTGTCCCACATCTTAAAGACTGTTCCCCTACCTCTGGCGGATTGGACTTGTGCCTCTCTCGGCTGTACGCCTTGGTTGTCCACTGATTCCTGACCTATGCCGCTAGCGTTTTGTGAGGGGAATGCTTTGCCTACTTCCGTGACTATGGCCTTCTGGAACTGCTGCATTTTGCCTGACCTCTCCGCCTCGGGAATAAGAGACATAAAGTTCTCCTTTTAGCGTGGGTCTAACAGTGTTACCAACCAGTAATGATTGTCGGCCAAGATGTTCTTAACGCGAGGGTCATGAGACAGGCAGCTTACCATAAAGTCAGCCATGTGTGCCAGACTCTTAACAGCCATCACTTCAGTATCCTGACCAACATGATGACTGAACATGCTGTCCTCCTCCTCCTCCTCCTCATCATCTACCCTGTCCTCTGGCCAGCCACGCTGAACCGAGGATATGACTGCATGTCATATCCTCAATTTGGCCAGAGAGTTGCTCCATGTCTTCATCCTCCTCCTCGTCATAGTCCTCCACTGCACGTTGTGATGAGACGAGGCTGGGCTGTGTGTTATCATCACCCACACCCACTACTGTTTCTTGCTCAAACTCATCGCGCTCCGCCTGCAATGCATCATGGTTGTTTTTTGAGCAGAGACCATTTTAGAAGGCAGAGAAGCGGTATGGTGACGCTAATAATGTCGTCATCGCCGCTCACCATCTTGGTGGAGTCCTCAAAGTTTTGGCGGATGGTGCATAGGTCGGACATCCATCTCCACTCCTCAGGTGTTATGTGTGGAGTTTGACCCATTTCCCGACGGCTTAGGTGATGCAGGTACTCAACAACTGCCCTCTTCTGCTCACATATCCTGACCAACTTGTGCAGAGTTGAATTCCAACGCGTGGGGACATCACACACCAGTCTGTGTGCCGGAAGATGCAAACGGCGTCTTAAGCCGGCAAGGCCGGCTGAAGCAGTAGGTGACTTTCGAAAATGTGCAGACAGGCGGCGAACTTTTACCAGCAGATCAGACAGCTCTGAGTATGACTTTAGAAACCGCTGAACCACGAGGTTGAGCACATGGGCCACGCATGGAACATGTGTCAGCTGGCCTCGCCTCAAAGCCGCCACCAGGTTCCGGCCATTGTCACACACGACCTTTCCTGGCTTTAGGTTCAGAGTTGTGAGCCAGTGATCTGCCTGCTGTTTCAGAGCTGTCCACACCTCTTCTGCATTGTGGGGTTTGTCACCTATGCAGATTAGCTTCAGCACTGCCTGTTGCCGCTTCGCCGAGGCAGTGCTGCAGTGCTTCTGTGTCGCCCTGGACAAGCCAGGGGCCACAGAGCACAACACTTAAACACCCCACACTCCCTGCAGGCATATCATAGTCAAAACACAAAATCCTTGTTGCCTTCCCCAGGGGCTGTTGTCCACACCAGGGTGTGGAGCCAGGCGGTTGGTCTCCACCCACCGAGGAGGAGGGAAAACACAGGCAGTGAGAGTTAAGCTAAGGAAGTGGAAGGAGGAAAGTAGTAGAGAGGAGAAAAGTGACAGCAAAGAGCCTGAAGTTGGTCCGGGTGTGTGGCCCGGACAGGACAGCAAGGTTGGCAGGATGTGGTGACCGTCTGCAGTGGAGGCCGATTGGAGTCTGCCGTAAGGACCGTGGACGGGTGGTGACCCGGCCGTACCGGACCGGTATACAAAGAGAAGCCAGCACCATTGGCAGAGGACTTTCGGATCCCGGCAAGGCTTGGTGTCGCCGTGAATTTGCCAAATCCGTTAGTGAAGGGAACCTCAGGGTTTCCAAACAGCCAAGTCCAGATAGAAGGCAACCGTACAACCGTGAAGGGGAGACACCGCCACCGCCAAGGGCAACCGTCTCCCAGGGCCAGCGCCTGTGGGCAAAAGGGGCTCCTCCGGCCCATATCCAGGTCGGGGAGCGGGTTACCGTTGGGAAACCATCACTACCAACACTTAACTTAGGTGCAGGGAGAGACAGTCATCACTAACCTGCAGGGAGGAACAACCGCAGCCGTCCGAGTGACCCGCCCATCCAGCCACTTGTTTTACCGTGAACTGTGTCATCATCATTGGGCTGAGTGAGTACCTCCGTGCCCTGCGGCACAGCGCTGCCCCTGCGACCCTGCACCTCATCAGGCCCCGCAACCCGCCTGTCATCCATCTCTACCCCATCACCAGGCCCCGGGACAACCAACCCCCCTACCCACGGAGGGGAGAAATAACAACAAAGCTGCTCCCTGTCACAGGCTCCCGGGATCCCCGTCCAGAGCAGCGGTGGTGTCCACACAATCACCACAACCGTGGGTGGCGTCACGGACAATATCCCCAAAACCCAAACCACCCCTTTTCACTCACGGGCGAGTAGCGCCGCTCGAGTCCCCGGGATCCGGCCATCGCTCGAGCCAACGAGCAGCAGCAGCCGTAGAGCAGCGTCAGCCGGACCCGAGCAGTGGGAGAGCGCACCGTCCCCTCCTCCGCCCACGACACTTCCAGCTTGGGACTGGTGTGGAGGGTAAAGTGGATCAGGATGCACAGGAGGAGGAGGAGGCTGAGGAGCATGACATTCCGGAGCTGTAGAGTGTGTGTGAAACCCTGACTGAGGTAGGGCCTGCAAAACTTGGTGTGTGAAGGACGTGTTCCGTCCCTCGCTCAGACTGGGTCCCAGCTTGCACAATATTAACCCAGTGTGACGTCAACGAGATGTAGCGGCCTTGCCCACATGCACTTGTCCACGTGTCTGTGGTTAGGTGGACTTTGGCTGAAACAGCGTTGTTCAGGGCATGTGTGATGTTTTGTGACACGTGGTTATGCAATGCGGGGACGGCACACCGGGAGAAATAGTGGCGGCTGTGGACCGAGTAACGTGGGACAGCTGCCACCATCAGGTCGCGGAATGCTTCTGTCTCAACCAGCCTAAAAGGCAACATTTCCAGCGCAAGCAGTCGCGAAATGTTAGCATTTAGAACTGTGGCATGTGGGGTGTTGGCAGTGTATTTGCGCCTGCGTTCAAAGGTTTGCTGAATGGATAACTGAACGCTGCGCTGGGACAAGGACGTGCTTGATGATGGTGTTCTTTCTGCGTAGGCAACTGCAGGTGCAGGAGTGGAGGAGGCTTGTTCGCAGGCAGCATGGACAGGGGATTGGCTCGCATGCACAACCAGCGAAGACGTAGCAGTGACATCAGCAAGCACTGCTCCTCGACTCTGTTGTACTTCCCACAAAGTCGGGTGCTTGGCTGACATGTGCCTGATCATGCTGGTGGTGGTCAGGCTGCTAGTTTTGGTACCCCTGCTGATGCTGGCATGGCAGGTGTTGCAAATGGCCTTTTTAGAATCATCTGGAGCCAACTTAAAAAACTGCCAGTGTCAGAGTTCCGGGTTTTCCAGTTTTCTTTTGAAAGAGCTTGCCCTTTGTTAACATGGAGTTTTCTGTTCTGTTGCCCTACTTCCTGTCCATCTGTTTAAAAGCCGCCCCTAAAGCTTAGTCCAGTGCCTGAGTATACTGCTTCCTGTGTGCTCCTGCCCTGCTGCTTTTGGTTCCTGATTGTTATTCGGATCCTCTTGGAAAACAACCGACACCGACTCTGGACTTCATCTGGTATCATCTAGCTGTGCCCGGACTCCGTTTGCCGTCTTTGGTCGGCACTTCTGCCCGGTTCCTTCCGTTTAATACCACTCTGGACTCACATCACGTACGGACATTTTTGGACTTACCTATTGCCCTTTTGTGTCCCGGCTGCTGCGCATTTAGGGCTTCTGGGGTGATTGCCAGACAGTCCCTGTATAGGGGTTCGTTCTTGGTGGTCTCCCTGGGGGAGTCCGGTGCGCGGTCCCGGGAATTCCCTTTCGCTCCGTCCCTGGAAGGTATTTCCTGTATTTATGTTCTACTGTGTTTTTGTTCCGTTTATGTACATATTTGCTGGTTGCATATTATAAACGTCTTGCACCAAGAACTCGTCTCTGGTTGTCATTGCCCTAACGCAATCGAAATCCTCAATACATACAATAGTATTACAGCCAGACTCGGGAAGACCTAACATTTGTACAGGCACCTTGTGTCGTGTTGTTCCGGGGAACAGTTGCCTGACGTCTGCCTGGGGCCACCACTCTGCTTCTTACTGCCTGTTGGGATGCTACGCCTCCCTCCCCCTGTGCACTGCTGTCCTCGCTCTGCATATCCTCCTGCCAGGTTGGGTCAGTTACTGGATCATCCACCACGTCGTCTTCCTCTTCCGCACCCTGCTCCTCCTCCTGACTTCCTGACAATTGTGTCTCATCATCGTCCACCCCTTGTTGAGACACGTTGCCAACTTCGTGAGAACGTGGCTGCTCAAATATTTGAGCAGCCACGTGAGAACGTGGCTGCTCAAATATTTGGGCATCTGTACATACAATCTCGTCATGGCCCACTTCAACAGGAGCTGGCGAGAGGCCAGAATTTGTGAATGGAAACGTGAACGAACAGCTCTTCCGAGTGTCCAAGTGTGGGATCAGTAATGTCCGTGGACGTGTACTCGGCCTGGTGGTAGGAAGGAGGATCAGGTTCTGAAATGTGCGGTGCAGTATCACGGCTACTGACACTTGACCGTGTGGAAGACAGAGTGTTTGTGGTGGTGAGAAAACAGAGCGAAAGGAAGGGTGGATCCAGCACAAATCCTCGTGGTTATATGTAAAAAAACATTCTTTATTTCCAAAGTTTAAAAAATCATCAGAGACCGAGAGTAGGGAAAATATTTACAATAGACGCATAGGTGAACTTTACGCGTTTCGGACTAGAAGGGTAAAAACAACAAAGTCCTTAATCATAAGTGACCTATGCTTTGCTGGAAGCAACTCATATAGGGGAGGAAGTGGAATACACATCAGGAAAAAGGGGGCGGAAATGAAAAAAATCTCTGTAGGTGGAAGGGCTAAACCAAACCACCTGTGCCAACTTCAATTAAGAGACAAAAAGGTGTTCAAACAAAATGAGGTGAATATATAACCATAATATTGTGCATGAATAAATATTCATATACAAAAAAAAATATAATATATATATATAACCAAAAAAATCACATAAAGAAAAGCAGGTTATAAGCAGGAAAAACAAGATCAACAATTCTTCTATAACCACAGCAAATAATTGGAAATTGATATACGATATACATTTTTTCCTTTTTTTCCCCCTTTTTTTTTTTTTTTTTTTTTTTTTTTCCCTTTTCTCCTCTCCTTTACCTAACAATTTATGCCATGATTGTAGAATGAATACCAAAGAGAGAACAAAATAATTGATGAATGTAGAAATATATATATACAAATGTATGAAATGTATTAAATATTAAAAAATGTGTGTATCAACTTCAATAATGATTAAATCGTACCAATAAATGTGTATGTAGAGTAATCAATACTAGCATCCCAATGTAATGATGTAATGTGCAATCTGGAGGGGGGGGGGGGGGGAGGGGGCAGTGAGTGAATATTGAAAATATATATATGAGATGTATATGATGTCAGTAATAAAGATGTCATTTTAAAATTAGTAAAATCTCACAGATAAATGTGAAAAAAAAAAAAAAGTAAGTAATATACCTATGTATATAATCTATGTCAGCATCACCATATAATAATGTACTATACATACTGGGGGAAGGGGGGGGGGGGAAGGTGATGAACCGCATCAGATATGTATGATCAGAAAATATACCTCAAATCAGAACGATAGTTCAGGCCATGCGGATGTCTGGTATTAAGTTTCAATATCCATTTAGCTTCCGTATGTAAGAGTGCCTGAAACCAGTCCCCTCCTCGGAACGGCTTGGGGACAAATTCAACCCCAGTGACTGTAAGAGAAGAAAGGTCTGCAGAATGGTGTTCCATGAAATGTCGGGTAAGACCTGACAGGGAACGTTTTTGTGATGGAAGACTATTGGAAGTGGTCGACTCAAGACAGGACGCTATCCTAGTGTGTTCAGATATCCTAGTTCTCAAGGGTCTGGATGTACATCCGATATAACTCATGTTACATGTGGAACATGTGGCTTTGTAAACTACATGAGTAGTGGCACAATTAATGAATGAGTTGATCCTATAGTCTGTATTGTCAACATCAGTCATGACTTTGGTGGTGTTCATAAATTTACACAGACCGCAACGACTAGAATTACATTTGTAAGAGCCTGAGACACTAAGCCATGCTTTCTTAGGGTTACGACCTGTATGTGTGGTTGGTGCAATCATGTTACCAATTGTGCACGCTCTTTTTGCCACTATGTTGACTCCATTAGAAAGAACAGACTTCAACGTAACATCCTGATCAAGAAGGGGAAGAAAGCGCAAAATCGCATCCTTTATGTGAAAAAAATCTACACTATATGGGGTGGAAAAAGTAATTTTTTCTTTATATGTAGTAGGTTTGATGCGATCTAATAATAAACTGGAACGGGTCCTATTGTCAACAATAGCCGATGCTCTATTAATTGTTTGGTTGGAGTAACCTCTGGTTCTCAATCTATGTTTAATGTGGGAAGCTTCTTTGGAATAAGCTTGATTAGAGGAACAGAGTCTTTTAGCCCGGAAAAGTTCCCCCACAGGAAGACTGAGTAAAGTGTGGGGGATATGGCAACTATCTGCATGAAGGGATGTGTTGCCACTGATCGGTTTTCTGTAAAGAGTGGAATCGATAGTACCTGTAATGGAGTTACCAGATAGACAAATGTCTAAAAAAGGTGCTTGCTGTGAGTGAACATTAACTGTAAATCTCAAATTCAGACTGTTATTGTTAAAATACAGACTAAGGGCTTCTGCAAACTCCTGAGGTGTGCCCTGATCATGGGTATTGCAAATCAGTAGCTGATCGTCGATATATCTGGCATACCAGGAGATTTGATGTAAAAAAGGGTTGGTATCAATGTGGACATAATGCTCCTCCCAGTATGCCATATATATATTGGCCAGGGCACAAGAAAAGCTCGCACCCATAGGGCACCCAGAAATCTGGAGATAATGAGAACCATTGAATTGGAAGTGATTGTGTCTCAAAAGGAACCCCATGACCATAAGAATGTATTCTTTAAATTGGTCATCTAAAGAGCTATATTTCTCTAAATGAAAGAAAAGGGCTTGTAAGGCTTTATCATGTGGAATACAAGGGTATAATGAGATTACATCACTGGTAACCCAGAAAGAATTCGTGGTCCAGTTTATTTTATCCAGATTTTGTAGTAAGCTTTTGGTGTCTCTAATATAGCCAGTCGCCCTTTTCATGAGGGGTTGAAGGATATTGTCCAACCAGTCACTGAGATTGCTGGTTAAGGAACCTATGCTGGCCACAATTGGTCTTAGGGGGGGGTGGGAAAATGCCCTTATGTATTTTGGGAAGTCCATGGAACACCGGGCAAATAGGTTTGTCAGTAAGGAGGTAATCATAGGTTTTTTTATTAATGATGCCTCTGTCATACCCATGTGTTAGTATGTTCTGTAACTTGCCCAGGAAAGCAATCGAGGGATCACTAGACAAACGTCTATAGGTTGTAACATCATCTAATATGGAATTTATTTCCCTTTCATAAAGTGAATTGTCCAGTATGACTACTGATCCCCCTTTATCTGCCTTCTGAATCACAATATACTCATTATTTCTCAGGGATTTAAGAGCCTTTCTTTCTGATATGGATAGATTGTCCTGAAATCCAGAAGCAGAAGTGAGAATACGTCTGATTTCCATCTCATCTTTGTGGTGGTGAAAATCTGACTGGAAGCATTATCCGCTATCCAACTAACAACCTGTTGACACTGGTCTTGGTTCAAGAGCGGTGTACTGCTGCGGTCCCCAAGAATTTGGGACAGGACGTGCGAGCGACTAGATGTGGCCCTTTGTTGTGGCGAAATTAGAGCTTGCACACAACCTCGGTCTCTGCCTGCACCACCATCACGTCCACTTCCTTGTTCGTTGACAACGCCCTTGCGCATTTTGCAATGCTGTGCTGATGTGTATTCACTAGACTTGTGCGTTATATCCAAGTTTTTGCAAAACTCACACAAATGCAGCGGAAAGCTGCCACCAACAGGCACACACGTGCGGTTTTTAAATGCAAGCACGGAGGCACTAAGAACCTAACAGGTCTCTATCCAGGGACAACGTGGAGCCTCCCAATTTTTGGCTGCCCTGCCTAAGGGCTATACTACAATAGACCCACTTCCTTCCAATGGGCACTTCAGGTTTACAGGCCCTCATGCACGTCTCTATCCAGGGACAACGTGGAGCCTCCCAATTTTTGGCTGCCCTGCCTAAGGGCTATACTACAATAGACCCACTTCCTTCCAATGGGCACTTCAGGTTTACAGGCCCTCATGCACGTCTCTATCCAGGGACAACGTGGAGCCTCCCAATTTTTGGCTGCCCTGCCTAAGGGCTATACTACAATAGACCCACTTCCTTACAATGGGCACTTCAGGTTTACAGGCCATCATGCACGTCTCTATCCAGGGACAATGTGGAGCCTCCCAATTTTTGGCTGCCCTGCCTAAGGGCTATACTATAATACACCCACTTCCTGACAATGGGCACTTCAGGTTTACAGGCCCTCATGCACGTCTCTATCCAGGGACAACGTGGAGCCTCCCAATTTTTGGCTGCCCTGCCTAAGGGCTATACTACAATAGACCCACTTCCTTCCAATGGGCACTTCAGGTTTACAGGCCCTCATGCACGTCTCTATCCAGGGACAACGTGGAGCCTCCCAATTTTTGGCTGCCCTGCCTAAGGGCTATACTACAATAGACCCACTTCCTTCCAATGGGCACTTCAGGTTTACAGGCCATCATGCACGTCTCTATCCAGAGACAATGTGGAGCCTCCCAATTTTTGGCTGCCCTGCCTAAGGGCTATACTATAATACACCCACTTCCTGACAATGGGCACTTCAGGTTTACAGGCCATCATGCACGTCTCTATCCAGGGACAATGTGGAGCCTCCCAATTTTTGGCTGCCCTGCCTAAGGGCTATACTACAATAGACCCACTTCCTTACAATGGGCACTTCAGGTTTACAGGCCCTCATGCACGTCTGTATGCAGGGGCATTGGTGAACCTCACAATTTTGGACTGCCCTGGCAAAGGAAAATACTACAAAGACTCACTTCCTCAAAATGGGCACATTAGACTCAAGAGGCCTTCATGTACGTCTCTTCTCAGGGACATCGGAGTGCCACACAATGTTTTCACGTAAAATCTTTCATGTATTAATCTCAAAAAGTAACATACACCAGCTCTATCTCACTATTGGGTATGTGCCCTTAACATTTCCGCCATGAAAAATCATTTTGGGGTCATTTTGGAAGGTTTTCTGGTGAGTCCGTAAAAATGGCGTAAAACGCAGACAAAATTGTTCACAGCTGTGACTTTTCAGTGATAAATGCTTCAAGGGGTCTTCCCCATGCTGTTGCCATGTCATTTGAGCACTCTTCTGAGACTTTTGTGACATTTTTAGGGTTTCTCCATGCTGCCGGGGGGTCATTTCACAAAAATACTCGGGTCTCCCATAGGATAACATTGGGCTCGTTGCTCGGCCCGAGTACACGAGTATCTTGGGAGGCTCGGCCCGAGCTTCGAGCACCCGAGCTTTTTAGTACTCGCTCATCACTAGTTGTGACACCACCGCTGCTCTGGACGGGGATCCCGGGAGTGATGGTATGGAGCAGCTAGATGTTAGTTCTCCCCTCCGTGGGTAGGGGGCTGGCCGTCCCGGGGCCCGGTAATGGGGTAAGCAGGGAGCAGGGCGCAGTGCTGCGGTGCGGTGCCCGAGGGCACGGGCGTACTCACAAGTATTTCACACAGAGTCACTGGTAACTAGGAATTGCCGGTGTCCGCAGCCTTCAGTACGGGGGTGTTAGTGTCCCACACACGGTGCAGCAGCTCCTGTTGTTCTTTCCCTGCAGCCAGGTGCCTCTCTCTCCACTCTCTTCCTCTTTCTCCTCAGCCGGGAACGGGGAATCCACTCCCCTGCAGTGATCCGGGTCACCCTAGGTACCGAGGGGCCACCGCCCTGCTCCGGCTACCTCTGGCCCCTTCCTCACTACAGCCTGTCCCGGCCCTCTCGGAGCACGCTTTGCTATCAGCCTGGGAGCTACAACTCCAGACTCCTCTTCTCTCTGTCTCTCCAAACACTCTGCTCCGGCCCCTCCCCTCTGCTCTGCTTTTCTCTTACACTGGGGGCTGTGGTTTGTCCTGCTGCACCGGTGTGAGATCAGATTACCAAGGAGGATTAACTCTTTCTGTGACAACCTGGCTTTGCCAGGGCGTCACACACTCCCTTGGTAAAACACGGCCCGTCCTCGGGCCGTCTGGCCACCAACATTTATTAAAACTGGAAAAATCAACACATTACAATCATACATCTTCCCACATCGGGAGGTACGTTTTCTAAAGCTTTAAACCGTTCTGCCACCCCACCACTGCGGAGCAGATGGCCTCCTCCTGAACTTGAGGGCATTCAACAGGGGTGACAGTCCATAAAACAGTCAACTTTTTAACTTGTGGGTAGCCATCCATGCTCCACTACCACTGCCGCTGCCACCACTCCCAGTACGGGGCACGGGTTCCGTGCTCTGCCTCCTGCTCAGAAGCCAGGCCCACTTGGATGCCCTCGGCGCCGGCTACAACCGACCTCACTAACTGCCGAGGACTCCATCTTTCACTGGCCTGCTCCTCCTCTCTGCAGGTGCACTCCGGTTGCTCCACAGCCGTGACGGGGTACCTGGGAGCGGCTGGCGCCACATCTGGGGCAGACTTCCAATCGGGTGCCACCTCCGTTGCGGCCGGGTGGACTGCCGGAGCCGACGTCATCACCGTGGCGGCTGGGCGGACTGCCGGAGCCGGGTAAGATGTCATCGGGGTTGCGGCTACTGCTTGTCCAGGAACGGAATTAGGCAAAGTCCTGGCGTCCCTGCCTTTACAGTCCTGGTCACATGAACTGCAGTTCCTTCCTACTGCTCCCCCTTGGTACTCGGGAGCAGTCCTTCTAGCAACTTTTAAAGTTTTTCTTTCGCTTCCGGTCCTCCGGAGCTTCACTTCCGCCCGTGTTCTCAGGGGGCGGAGCCTCTTTTTCGCGCCCACCGCTTGGGGAAGAAGGCGCTGGGCGGGAGATTTTCGCGCCCAAAATGGCGGCAAAGATGGCGACTTTCAAAATTTTTGCAGCGGATCACCGCTGACAGTCCAGAATAAGGCGCACTTCCTCCAGGTAACTGGATGGGTTCGATCCTGTTCGTGACGCCAAATGTGTCGCCCGGGGACCAGGGGTACTCAGATCCGGGCCACGGGGTCACTTCTGTGGGTATCACGGTAGCGTGACCCGGTCTGTGATCCCAGGCTCCACAGTAAAAGGGGATTTGGTAAGGGAAATTGTCCGTGACGCCACCCACGGTTGTGGTGAGGTTGTGACACCACCGCTGCTCTGGACGGGGATCCCGGGAGTGATGGTATGGAGCAGCTAGATGTTAGTTCTCCCCTCCATGGGTAGGGGGCTGGCCGTCCCGGGGCCCGGTAATGGGGTAAGCAGGGAGCAGGGCGCAGTGCTGCGGTGCGGTGCCCGAGGGCACGGGCGTGCTCACAAGTATTTCACCCAGAGTCACTGGTAACTAGGAATTGCCGGTGTCCGCAGCCTTCGGTACGGGGGTGTTAGTGTCCCACACACGGTGCAGCAGCTCCTGTTGTTCTCTCCCTGCAGCCAGGTGCCTCTCTCTCCACTCTCTTCCTCTTTCTCCTCAGCCGGGAATGGGGAATCCACTCCCCTGCAGTGATCCGGGTCACCCTAGGTACCGAGGGGCCACCGCCCTGCTCCGGCTACCTCTGGCCCCTTCCTCACTACAGCCTGTCCCGACCCTCTCGGAGCACGCTTTGCTATCAGCCTGGGAGCTACAACTCCAGACTCCTCTTCTCTCTGTCTCTCCAAACACTCTGCTCCAGCCCCTCCCCTCTGCTCTGCTTTTCTCTTACACTGGGGGCTGTGGTTTGTCCTGCTGCACTGGTGTGAGATCAGATTACCAAGGAGGATTAACTCTTTCTGTGACAACCTGGCTTTGCCAGGGCGTCACAACTGCAGCCGCCACCAGTCGGGCCTTTATGGCAGAGTGGCTTTGTGAAGCCCCACAGGTGTTCTGTCAGTGCATTACCTTCAGGGACTCCACGTGGGATGGAACAGTCTGGTCACAGGTAGGGAACCTTCTTTTAGGATTTCGTGACACCACTCTCGGTATTGCGGTCAGGGTGACCGCCATTGCAGATTAAGGGGTGCCTGGGGCTGATGGTGGGTGCAGTCAATTGTAGTGGCCTCCCGAGAGTGAGGCAAGCCCCAGGGCCCTGTGCAGGTGTGTGGAACCACAGGTCGCAGAATGACTCAGGCACAGTCCAAACAGTCTTTCAGGGTTTTTGCTCACAGTTGATGGCAGGTGAGTAACCTGGGCGTAGCTGGGATGAACCAGGCTGGAACCAGGTATCCTTCTGGCTGGCTGATGAGGGTGATTACCAACTCGCCTTCCTTAGCCCTGTGTGTTTTTGTGGTGACCCCGACTTGAAGTCCCTACGGGGGTCACCCAGGGAAGTTGCTGCTGCCTGTTCTCCCCTCGTTTCGGCCCGTTTGCTTGTAGCCTGGACCAGGTCACTCCGGCTGCTTGCCCCCTGTGAACTATGGGCCCTCTCTTTGCTACGTGGCTGCGGACTCTGCGGTGGAATGGTGTGGGTCTGGAGTGCCCCCACCAGCAGGTTTGGCAGAAGAAAGGTGAATTTATCTCTGCACTGGGACCTGTTACCCCTGCGGGCCTGGTACCTCCCTGGCAGTCCCCTTACTCTGCCACCCCGTTGCTCTCTCTAGCCTTGTGTGGAATTCGGGTGGCACTACCAGGTGACCGATCTCCCCCGTCGATAGTCACTGCGCTTACGCTGTCAGCTTGTGACAGACTCCAGGGTCTGCTGCATGCGACTGCTCTCCCTGAGCTGCACTCACTAACTCGGCTCACTACTTTCTCCTCTCCTGTTCTTGCCTACACAACATAGCAACCAGGCTCTCTACCACACCCCTTGAGTGTACATGGAGGCTACGCCCCCTCCTGGAATCTCTCAGGGGTCCTCCCAAAGGTAGATGTGTGAGACCTGATTACTATGCGCCTGTGTAGTCACACCTCGGTCAGCCTGGGTGCAGTACTCAGTGGTGCCTGACCAGGTCAGGGGCGCCACATTCCCTGTTAGTTATCACCAGCACGTCATCGGGCTGCAAGACAACATTTTAAAATGCATAAAACAGGTAAAACATTTAAAACATTTTAAAACCACCAGGTACCATACATCACCACCCTCCACCCACAAGTCCATTAACCCACCCAAAACCCTCTCAGGAGGCAGGTCACCGGTCCTTATGGCAACCAGGTCTGGGCCATCTGCTTCCCCAGACCTTTCCTCCAATCTTCCTCTCCAGTTGAGCCACGCCTTCAGCCACTTCTGGCAGGATGTAGAGGCGGCTTTCTTGGTCTGGTGGTTTCAGGGTATACCTGGCCTGGTGGAGCCGCGCCTTCAGCCTCTTCTGGCAGGATGTAGAGGTGGCCTCCACAGTTGGTGCTGACCAGATACCCTCTTTGTGGTGGAGAGCCAGGCCCCATAAACAGGCGTGCTCCCTGGTCACAGTCGAGCCAGGCCCCTAAACAGGCTGGCTCTGGTGGTACCTCTGAGGTAACTATAGACACTGCGAGGGTTTGTGGCTATAGCCAGTTCATAGCCTATGGTCCTTATTTTTCAAAGTGCAAAAAAGGGTTTCTCACATAAGTTCATGTGGGCACATGCTTGAACTTGAACGTTGCAGAACTTTACTTTAACTTGCTGTACTTTTCCTTATTTCTTCACTCCTCTGTACCAGGGCTTTGGCATGTAGGGCTGTGGCACCTGTCATTTTCTACATTTCTGTCGTCGTCATCATCTGTAGTGTCATCAATTGGTTTCTTGTCTTTATTGGTGTCTATTTCCAGTTCTTTATCTTCTTCTTCTGTTTCTATTTCTTTTTCTCTGTCTTGTTCTATTGCTTTTACTGTAGACTCTGGGGTTGGTTGAGTGGAAACTGCTGGGCTACAATATGGATTTTTGGGACATGGCGTTACATCTAATGCATACCATCCACGGTCTCCTTGATGCTTGGTGAATTCCACTAGATCTCCCATCTGCAAGTTTCTTCCTGGATGTCCTCTTGGCAAGTGGGCTCTCACATCTCTCCGGCTGACAAAGATTCCTTCTCTGACACCAGGTGCGACTATGAAGCCGTATCCACTTTTCAAGCTGAATTCCTCCACAACTCCACAGCAAAGAGGGCCTAGGACCTGGGATTTAGCTCTCCTTAAGGACTGCTTCTCCTCCAAGTCTCTGGCTGCTACTTCATACCGGTCTGGAGACTGTTGTGTGGCGGTTGATCTTGCGCGGGCGCGGCGCTGGGCTCTGGTTGTGGGGCTCCTCTGCACCGCAGGCTCCCAGGTTACATACATGCTTGGGGCCAGTACTGTCAGCTCTTCATCAGCTGAGGGTGTTGGGCTCTCCTCATCCCAGCGGGAGTATAGCAGCATCTCTGGCTCTGGGCCTGTCCTCCCCCTTAGTGCTCTTGAGCACTCCTCTCGTTGTAGCGCTGGGGATGGGTCCTCATCAGCAGGCCAGGGCGGTGGACTTTATATCGTGGATGTTACCGGAGCCTTCTTGTGGGAATGCGGAGGGAGCAGATACCGGTCCACCATCTCCTTTGGGAAATGAGCCTCCAGATCAGCCTTAAACCTCAGGTATTCGGGGTTCCTCACCCAGTGGGGACAGGAGGTCCAATTCTTTGGGCTGGGGAGCGGCGTCTGCTCAAGCCTTACATCCCGGGGTAGATGACCTTGCGGCCTTGTCTTGGCGGGTCGTGCCTGGCATGGCGGCGGCCTGGTCTTGGCGGGCCGCGCCCAGCATGGCGGTGGCTTGGGTCAGCGTCGCTCCTGGGGCGCGGATGAGCGTCACTGCTGTGGCAGGAACTTGGCAGGCCGGGCCTGGCATGGCGGCGGCCTGGGCTTGGTGGGCCGCACCTGGCGTGGCTGCCGCCTGGGTTGGCGTCACCGCACTGGGCATCTCTCCAGAGACCGCGGCTGTAGCAGCGAGGATCGGGGCACTCGCGCAGGCAGGGGCATCAGCTGACTCACCCCTCGGCGGCATCTCCGGTGTCCGGGCAGTCGCTGCTCTGTGTGTCGCTTGCCTCTCCGTCCACTTCTTGTGGGCCCAGGCGACTCCAGCCATCTCTCTGAGCTCTGTGCGTCCTTCCCGGATCTGCTGCATCACCTTCCCCTCCAGCCTTTTACACCACTGGTCCAGCTCCCAGTCCCACCAGGCAGCGGAGCCCAGCTCTGGATCGCTGTGTGTGAACGCCATCCTCTCTGCATGATCTTCTCTCAGCAGCAGGTTTGTGGCTTCCTCTTGCAGCTTTTCCTTTAACAGCAGACTTTCACTTTCTCCTTCTTCTTCCACCAGTCTTGTACTTCGCCTCCGGGTTAGGTCAGAGCTCCTTCCATCACACCCGAGGTCAGTACGCTGCAGGGGATCTCTCTCTGTAACTAGCCACACCTCTTCGTGGGCTTTAACTTCTGTTTTCGCGCGCTGCTGTTGTTTCTTGGCGCTCTTTTCATGGTGGCAATATGGCGGCGCTTCAAACTTTTCAAGCGGACCCCCAAGGCACATGGTCACTTGTCTGTACAGGTCTAGTCCTTATCCTGTTCGTGACGCCAGATGTGAAGCCCCACAGGTGTTGTGTCGGTGCATTACCTTCAGGGACTCCACGTGGGATGGAACAGTCTGGTCACAGGTAGGGAACCTTCTTTTAGGATTTCGTGATGCCACTCTCGGTATTGCGGTCAGGGTGACCGCCACTGCAGATTAAGGGGTGCCTGGGGCTGATGGTGGGTGCAGTCAGTTGTAGTGGCCTCCCGAGAGTGAGGCAAGCCCCAGGACCCTGTGTAAGTGTGTGGAACCACAGGTCGCAGAATGACTCAGGCACAGTCCAAACAATCTTTCAGGGTTTTTACTCACAGTTGATGACAGGTGAGTAACCCGGGCGTAGCTGGGATGAACCAGGCTGGAACCAGGTATCCTTCTGGCTGGCTGATGAGGGTGACTACCAACTCGCCTTCCTTAGCCCTGTGTGTTTATGTGGTGACCCCGACTTGAAGTCCCTACAGGGGTCACCCAGGGAAGTTGCTGCTGCCTGTTCTCCCCTCGTTTCGACCTGAGAGTGACCTGGTCCCGTTTGCTTGTAGCCTGGACCAGGTCACTCTGGCTGCTTGCCTCCTCTGAACTACGGGCCCTCTCTTTGCTACGTGGCTGCGGACTCTGTGGTGGTATGGTGTGGGTCTGGAGTGCCCCCACCGGCAGGTTTGGCAGAAGAAAGGTGAATTTATCTCTGCACTGGGACCTGTTACCCCTGCGGGCCTGGTACCTCCCTGGCAGTCCCCTTACTCTGCCACCCCGTTGCTCTCTCTAGCCTTGGGTGGATTTCGGGTGGCACTATCAGGTGACCGATCTCCCCCATCGGTAGTCACTGCGCATACGCTGTCAGCTTGTGACAGACTCCAGGGTCTGCTGCATGCGACTGCTCTCCCTGAGCTGCACTCACTAACTCGGCTCACTACTTCCTCCTCTCCTGTTCTTGCCTACACAACCTAGCAACTAGGCTCTCTACCACACCCCTTGAGTGGACATGGAGGATACGCCCCCTCCTGGCATCTCTCAGGGGTCCTCCCAAAGGTACATGTGTGAGACCTGATTACTATGCGCCTGTGTAGTCACACCTCGGTCAGCCTTCTGGATTACCTGTATTGCACTGCCCCCACCATGGGTGCAGTACTCAGTGGTTCCTGACCAGGTCAGGGGCGCCACAGCTTGACAGAAGCCTCTCCTCAGTGTAAGACATATGAAAGCCCACATAGAGTTTGCAAAAAATACAAATGAAGGACTCCCAGACTATGAGAAATAAGATTCTCTGGTCTAATGAGATGAAGATAGAACTTTTTGCTGATTATTCTAAGCGGTATGTGTGGAGAAAACCAGGCACTGCTCATCACCTGCCCAATACAATCCCAATAGTGATACATGGTGGTGGCAGCATCATGCTATGGGGGTGTTTTTCAGCTGCAGAGACAGGACGACTGGTTGCAAGGAAAGATGAATGTGGCCAAGTACAGAGATATCCTGGAAGAAAGCTTCTTCCAGAGTGCTCTGGACTTCAGACTTGGCCAGAGGTTCACCTTCCAACAAGACAATGTCCCTAAGCACACAGCTAAAATAACAAACGACTGCTTTCAGAACAACTCTGTGACCATTCTTGACCAGCCCAGTCAGAGCCCTGACCTAAACCCAATTGAGCATCTCTGGAGAGACCTGAAAATGGCTGTCCACCAACGTTTACTATCCAACCTGACGGAAGTGGAGAGGATCTGCAAGGAAGAATGGCAGATGATCCCCAAATCCAGGGGTGAAAAACTTGTTGCATCATTCCCAAAAAGACTCATAGCTGTACTAGCTCAAAAGGGTGTTGTGACGACATGGACTCTGTCAGTGCCTAGCATGGCTTAAATTTCTTAAAATTCAGCCAGACATGACAATAGTTTGTTTATAAATGGCGGATAAGCCCCTCATTGTTTCTACAAGACTCTTAGGGGTACTTCTCACATAGCGAGATCGCTAGCGAGATCGCTGCTGAGTCACAGGTTTTGTGACGTATCAGTGACCTCATCAGCGATCTCGTTGTGTGTGACACTGAGCAGAGATCTGGCCCCTGCTGTGAAATCGCTCCTCATTACACACTGCTTTGGTTCATTTTTTGCTCGTTGCTCTCCCGCTGTGAAGCACACATCGCTGTGTTTGACAGCGAGAGAGCAACGATCTGAATGTACAGAGAGCAGGGAGTCGGCTTCTGACAGCTGCAGACGCTGGTAACCAAGGTACACATCGGGTAACCAAGCAAAGGCTTTGCTTGGTTACCCGATATTTACCTTGGTTACCAGCGTCCGCAGCTGCTGGAAACTGGTTGCCTGCTCCCTGCACACGTAGCCAAAGTACACATTGGGTAACCAAGTAAAGGCTTTGCTTGGTTACCCGATATTTACCTTGGTTACCAGCGTCCACAGCAGCGAGAAGCCGGCTTCCTGCTCCCTGCACACGTAGCCAAGGTACACATCGGGTAACTAAGTGAAGCGCTTTTCTTAGTAACCCAATGTGTACCATTGTTACGAAGCACAGCGTCGTTACACGGGTCGCTGGTGGCTGGTGGCTGATCTCTGATCACTGTGGAGATCTGCCTGATTGACAGCTCACCAGCAACCATGTAGCGACGCACCAGCGATCCCTGCCAGGTCAGATCGCTGGTGGGATCGCCGGAGCGTCGCTAAGTGTGACGGTACCCTTAGGAGTCTAGTGTTACAGTTCTTGTTGACTCATGCAATAGCCTTGGCCAGTGAAGGTCAGATACCTAGACAAATCAATTATGTGAACCTCCCATTGTATTGCGATGTAACTTAGCTGTCTCTCCCTCGTGTCTGCCAGAGATCATTACTACTAGGGATATTTTGGATATGGCTTCAAATCTAGCCAATAAGAGCCCAGTCTTATCCACCAATCGAGAAGACCCCAATGGTCTGAATGGAGAGCTTAGGGGTATAAGATAGAGGACTGTCCATTGCCCGGGTAGACTATGCATGGTCGTAACCATGGACACTTAAAGTTCTAAAATACCCTGAACATCAGGTAAGTGATGTGATGTGCCAATTCTGGGCAACTGTGGGCTGGTATTTTTAGGCTGGAGGGAACAATATCCATGGCTCCTCACATCCTGATAATACCAGCCCCCACCTGCCTGCTTTACCGTGGCTGGTTATCAAAAATGTGGGGACCCTACGCATTTTTTAAATTATTTATTTAAATAAAAAAAAAAAAAAAAACAAACGCTGTAGAATCCCCTCTATTTTGATATCCAGCCACAGTAAAGCACACAGGTGGGAGGTGCCGCCTGTAGCTGTTGATTTACCCATGCGGCTATCAAAATAGTGCGGGAGTCCACATCATTTTATTTTACAGTGATTTTCCTGGCCAATCCCAGCCACGCCAATACTTGACATGACTGTCATGGGGCTGGAAGTGCCCCCATATTGGATTTTGTACTTGAATGCACGCTACCCGGATGGTTTAAAGTATCAAAACAATCTGTAATATTTCTATTAATATTTTTAATAAAACTCTGAGCAGTTAAGGAATGTGAGAACAGGTTGTAGTTTGTAGTATACAGGAAGGAAAAAAATGTTCAAGTACCAGGAGCAGATCAATAGCGTGACAAGAGTGTGTGGTCCTCAAGACACTGCCCAGAGAAAAGAGTTGATGACAAAGCCCTCTTGAAAAAAAAGGACTAGATTTACATATACGGAAAAGGAAACATCTAAGACAGCCGAGAGGCGCGGAAACAAAATAAAAACAATCCAGAATTCAGGAGAACAGTGGCATTTACGCCACGTAAAATAAAGAACGTATTTTTTGAATTATAAGATGCGCTTTTCCTCCCAAAAATTTGGGAGAAAAGTGAGGGTACGTCTTATAATCCGCATGTAGCTTACCGGGGGGTGGTGGAGGAGGCTATCAGGAGGCAGGGGCAATGCTGTGGTGGCCAGCTGGGGCTGCGGCAGCTGTGCAAGGTCCGTGGTGGCAGCAACTGTGCACAGTGGTGTAGCAAAGGGGGGGCAGAAGGGGCGGTCCGCCTCGGGCGGCACGTGTCAGGGGTGCAGTGTTTTGGGGCAAAAAAATAAAAAATAGAAAGCTTATAGAAAAGGGCCATCCGCAGCTGCATTCTTGAACATCCTTAACCCTTAACGACCCATGACATACTGGGTACGTCATGGTGACATGGCACTTAACGACCCATGACGTATCCAGTACGTCATGGCGAAATCGCAAACCCGGAGCCCCGGTGGCTTGGATCAGTGTGCAAAAACCTTAGATTCGGGGAGAAGGGGGACCTCTGCCTGACCTCAGGAGGGGTGGTGTCTCCCCCCCAGACCTACGGAGGCTGTGATTGTCTGACGAACTCCGCTCAGCCAATCACAGCCACTGTAATGTTTCAGCCATTGAAAGTGCCCCCGATTCACCACTGCGCCTGATCAGCCCCCACTGCAGCAGCAGCAGCAGCAGTCACCGCCCCCGATCCACCGCCGCTACTGCCTCCGATATACCACCGCCCTCCACCATCTGCTGCCCCCCTCCATCCTACCACTACTCTCCCAATCAGCCGCTGCCCCCCTCCAACCGCCACCTCTCTCCCCATCAGCCGCTGCCCGCCTTCATCAGCCACCGCTCTCCCCATCAGCCGCTACCCACTCCATCCGCCACTGCTGCCCACTTTCTCCCACCTCTCACCCTCCTGCATCTGCTGCCCCCTCCCCCACCTCTCACCCTCCTCGATTTGCTGCTTCCTCCATCTGCTGTGATCCTGCTGTCTAGATCCATCCTGTAAGTAGCTATCCCCAATCTCACCTTCCACCCTCCCTTCCCCCCCGCTAATGGAGGGGGGCGGCAAATTTGACGATAGCCCCGGGTAACAAAAACAGTTGCTACGCCACTGACTGTGCAGGGTCTGTGGTGACGGCGGCTGGCCTGGGGCTTGGGGCTGGGGCGGTGAGGGCTTCAAGTAATGAGTCCCGGAGTCGGCATTTGCGGAGATGGAGCTCTTGGCTCAAGATCTCATATGCGCACACGCTGCTTCTGGCCCATTGATCTCCCGGCAGCAGAATTAAGGAAAATGGCGCCTGGAGTTGGCGCATACGCAGATGATATCTAAGATTATGATTAAGCCAATAGCTCAATCTGCGCATGCGCTGGATCCGGGTAGCATTTCTTTGAAGCCCTCACCGCAAAATTCAAGATGGTGGCCCCTGCCTCATCACTCACAGCGCAGCAGAGCCCACAGCACAGCAGAGCTTCTCAGCACCGCTTCTGTGACGCCCTGGGCAAGCCAGGGGTCACAGGTCATGACACCACCACACCCTACACCCCGGATAGGTACACTAAAGCTACACAAAAATCCTTGTTGCCTTCCTCCAGGGGCTGATGTCCACACCAGGGGGTGGGCCAGGTGGTTGGCTCCGCCCACCGAGGAGTTCACAGCCCTGGAGGCGGGAAAACCAGACAGATTAGAGTTGGAGCTGAAGTTGAGAGGAGAGTGAAGTGGTAGAGGAGCAAGAGAGAGGAGTAAAGTGGAAGAGACAGTGACAGTTGAGAAAGCCTGAAGTTGGTCCGGGTGTGTGCCCCGGACTGAGAGCAGCAAGGTTAGCAGACGGCGGTGACCGTCTGCAGGAGAGGCTGCTTGGAGGTTGCCGAAAGGACCGTGGACGGGTGGTGGCCTGGCGGTACCGGAGCGGTATACGAAGAGAAGCCAGCACCATTGGCAGGGGCCTTTCGGATCCCGGTAAGGCTAGGAGACGCCGTGAATTTGCCAAATCCGTCAGTGAAGGGGACCTCTGGGTCTCCCAACAACCAAGTCCCGATTGAAGGGAACAGTCCAACCGTCAGAGAGATACACCGCCACCGCCAAGGCACCAGTTTCTCAGGGCCAGCGCCTGCGGGCAAAGAGGGGCTCCTCCGGCCCATATCCAAGCCGGGGAGCGGGTTACCGGTGGGAACCCATCGCTACCAACATAGACTTAGGTGCAGGAAAAGGGACCGTCACCGTCAACTACTGGGGAAAAGCAACAGCAGCCGTCCGTGGGAACCGTCTTTCCAGCCGTGTGTTTTACCGAGAACTGTGTCCCCGTCTCAGGCTGAGTGAGTACCACAGTGCCGTGAGGCACAGCGCTGCCCCCGCGTCCCTGCACCCCACCAAGCCCTGCACCGGCCCGCCATCCCTCATCCTCCACCCCATCACTGGGCCCCGGGACAACCAACCCCTACCCACGGAGGGGAGAACTAACAACTCTGCTGCTCCCTGTCACCGCTCCCGGGATACCCATACAGAGCAGCGGTGGTGTCCATACAATCACCACAACCGTGGGTGGCGTCACGGACAATAAATCCCCAAAACCAAACCCCTTTTCACTCACGGGCGAAGAGCGCCGCTCGAGTCCCCGGGATCCGGCCCATCGCTCGAGCCACCGAGCAGCAGAGGCCGCAGCAGCGGCAGCCGGACCCGAGCAGCAGTGGGAGAGCGCAGCGTCCCCTCCTCCGCCCGCGACAACTTGGCGTCACGAACAGGATCTTACTGCTCTGCCGTTGGGTAGAGGTGCGCCTTGTTACCGCCGGAGGTGTCCGGCCACAAAATTTCAGAAGCCGCCATCTTTGGCGTGAAGAGTTCCCGCTCGAGCGTCTTCTCGAGTAGCGGAGGCGCGAAGGCCAAAACCCCGCCCCGATAGAGGAGGGGCCGGAAAGAGGCTAAGGGGGATGGAAACAAGATGTCTGCGCCCGACGGAGCCGCTGGAGGAGCGGTGGTCGCAGCCGCAGTGGCACCCGTGGATGGGAATGGGCCTGCCCAGGCCCCGGCCGTGCTGGCAGGAGGTGCCGCGGCCCCCGCTTTCGCTCAGGTGATGCCGTTCTCCTTGCCCTATGTGCCCGGAGCTACCTGGCTACCGCAGTATGACGGGAAACCTGATGCTTTACAGGTCTTCTGGAAAAAGCTTAATCCGCTTCTGGAATTGTACCCCCTGACCGATAGGCAACGTGCAGCGGTAGTGCTGGGCCAGCTAACCGGCGCGGCTGAGCAGGAAGCGGAGACCTGGGCCGAGGGGGACCGGTTCTCTGTAGCCACCATCTTTGAGAAGCTACAGACTGCCTTTGAGACCCGTACCGAAGCTGAGCTGAGGATGCAGTTTTACCAGTGCCGGCAACGGTCTGTGGATAGCATTCGGGACTACGCTTTACGTCTGCAAACCGCCCTCCGCACCCTAAAGCGGGTAGACACTATCAATGAGGCGGACAGCAACAAGATGTTAGTAGAGCAATTTGTGCAGGGGATGAGGTCCTCTGAATATCGCAAACAACTCCGGCTGTGGGCCCTGGAACACCCTGATCTGGACTTTGCTATGTTAAGGGAACGGGCAATTAAAGCACTGCAACCCCCAGCTTCAGAAATCCCGGAGCCAGCCCCGTGGCCAATTGAGACGGCCCCCGTCGTGGTGGCCCCTGCCCCACCAGCCTCTCCAATACCTACAGCTCCCAGCAGCACGATGGAAGAACTGGCAGCCCAGGTCCGCCGCATGGACGGAGACCTCGCCAAGATTCTCGCTGCACTCCAACCTTTGACCAGATCCCAGCCTCCAACCAGGATACAGCTTGCCAACAGCCCTGAGGATGTTCCCTGGATGCAGCGGAGAAGTGCTAACAACTCACGGAACAGACCTCCAACCTGCTACAAGTGCAGCAAGCCTGGCCATTACTTCCGACAGTGCCCGTTAAACGAGCAACCCCTGGGGCCACGGGCCAATCCTCAGGAGTAGAACCCCATGGCCCCCCAGACTGGCGGGACCGGTATATCGGGGCCCGGCCCATCATCCCCGTGGCTGTGGACGGCATACCGGTGATGGCTCTCTTGGACACTGGATCACAGGTAACCACCATACCATACACATTATACCAGCGGTATTGGGGGACAGACGAGCTGGCACCCCAGATACTAGTATAACACTGATTGCTGCTAATGGACTCCCATTGACCCAAGTGGGGTATAAACAAGTGGCTATGACAGTGGGGCGAGCTGAACTGCAACACCAGGGTATGATTGTGATAGGAACCAATGTGATGGAGCACTGTATGAGTGATGTGTTGGCCCTACTGCAGCAGCTGGCCGCCACGGCGGCGGGGAGCCAACAGAGAGCTGTGCAGCGTGAGATCCGGGCCTTGATGTACCGCCAGCATGTAAACTCAACAGGAGGAGAGATTGGTGGAGTGAGAGTGATGGATGCGCTCCGTTGATTGTACCCCCTGCTCCGTTGATTGTACCCCCTAGGAGTGAGATGATGATTTGGTGTAGAGCAGCAGTAGGGCCTCAGGGGCGTGACTAGTCCTGCCATGATAGAGCCCATGCCCTCCGAGCACTGGCCCACCGTAATGGCCGCCCGAGGGGTGGTAGATGTAAAGAAGGGGAGAGTGCCCGTGAGGGTACTGAACTGTGGGGAGGAAGAAGTCAGGCTTCCCCGGTATGCCACCCTTGCCAAGTTTCTCACCCTGGATCCCCACACCATCCATGAGGCAGCTCCCCCAGTCTCCCCACCTACTACCAGCACTCGCCCGCCCCAAGGGGAGTTAAATGAGTGGCACCAACAGCTACACGTGGGCACTGACAATACCCCTACACATCACAAAGAAGCGGTATACAGGGTGGTGCTGGAATATGAGCAAGTTTTCAGCAAACATCCACTAGACTTTGGGCAGATCAAATGGGTCCAACACCACATCCCCACCGGTGAGCACCCCCCTATCAAAGAGAGGTACAGGCCTATTCCCCCTGCTCATTACCAATGTGCCAAAGATATGTTGAGGAACATGAAAGAGGCAAGGGTTATTCGGGACAGCTGTAGTCCCTGGGCCGCACCGTTGGTACTGGTCAAGAAGAAGGATGGCACCATGCGGATGTGTGTGGACTACCGGAAGATTAATCAGATAACGCATAAAGATGCTTACCCACTGCCCCGTATTGAAGAGTCTTTGGCCGCACTGAGAACTGCAAATTACTTCTCTACCCTTGACCTCACCAGTGGGTACTGGCAAGTGGCAGTGGCACCGGAGGACCGGGAGAAAACCGCCTTCACCACCCCAATGGGGCTCTGTGAATTCAATAGTATGCCGTTTGGGCTGTGCAACGCCCCTGGAATATTCCAACGGCTGATGGAGTGCTGTCTGGGACATCTAAACTTCGAGACCGTCCTGTTATACCTGGATGATGTGATTGTGTACTCTCAGACGTATGAAGCCCATCTGGAGCACCTAGCCGAGGTGTTCGCGTCCCTTGCCAAATACGGGATGAAGTTGAAGCCCTCTAAGTGTCACCTGCTGAAACCCAGAGTGCAGTACCTGGGGCATGTGGTGGGTGCAGAAGGTGTCGCCCCCGACCCCGAGAAGATCACTGCCATCCAAGACTGGCCAAGACCAACCACCGTGAGGGAAGTAAGGCAGTTTCTGGGTCTGGTGGGGTACTACCGACGCTTCATCAAGGGGTACACGAAGATGGCTGCCCCCATGCAAGACCTCCTCGTGGGACAGACCAAAGGTGGTAGACCCATCGGAGCCCCACTGGTATGGGAAGAAAGGCATGAGGAATCCTTCCGCCAGCTGAAAGCGGCCTTGACCGGAGAAGAGGTCCTAGCGTACCCTGACTACGGCTGCCCATTCATCCTCTACACAGACGCCAGCAATGTGGGTTTGGGGGCAGTCCTGTCCCAGGTCCAGGACGGGAAGGAGAAAGTGATTGCTTATGCTAGCCGAAAGCTCCGGCCAACTGAAAGGAACCCTGAGAACTACAGCTCCTTCAAGCTCGAGCTCCTGGCACTGGTATGGGCTATCACCGAGCGGTTCCGCCACTACTTGGCCGCAGCAAAATTCACCGCTTTCACGGATAACAATCCGTTGACTCACCTGGACACGGCCAAGTTGGGCGCGCTAGAGCAGGGGTGGGTGGCCAGGCTAGCCAACTATGACTTCACAATCAAATACAGGGCTGGTCGTGTCAACATTAATGCTGATGCACTCTCTCGGATGCCCCACTTGTCAGAAGAAGGGTGCGAGGATGACGACCTCGAAGAGATCGAGTTGCCTGCATTTCACCAGCCACCAACTGAGAGGGTACATGTCCACCAACAACGGGTGAACCTGGATCCACTGCCCAGTCAGGAGTGGCAGGAAGCTCAAAACCAGGCGCCCGCTGTCCGCCTAGTCAAGACCCTGGTGGAACAAGGCGCTACTGAAATAGACCCTGCTGCCCCACCTGAAGCCCAACGCTTGTGGAAGGAACGGAACCGGCTGTATCTACATCAAGGGAAGTTGTACCGTGAGCTGATCAACCCGAAGACTCATGAGAAAATCCGCCAGTTGGTTATTCCCCAAGCTGATGTGCCCACTGTTCTGCAGGCATACCATGATGGTGCCGGACACTTCGGATGAAAGAAGCTGGAGATGCTGTTGAGAGAGCGGTTCTATTGGAGTGGGATGCGGGAGCTTGTAGAGGCCTGGTGCCGAGAATGCGGTCCTTGCACGCTGAGGAGGAAGGACGAGGCCAGCCAGAAGGCGCCCCTACACCCGATCATTACACATCAGCCGCTGGAGCTGGTCGCCCTGGACCATGTCAAGCTCACCCCCAGCCGAAGTGGGTACGCCTACGCGTTGACCATAGTAGACCACTATTCGAGGTTCATGGTGGTTGTCCCAGTCAAGGACCTAACTGGTCGTACGGCCGCTAGAGCGTTCCAGGCTTATTTCTGCCGACCACATGGATACCCAGAGAAAGTGCTTACCGACCAAGGCCCGGCTTTCGAAGCAGAGCTGTTCCATGAGTTCTGCCAGTTGTACGGCTGCAAGAAGATCCAGACCACCCCTTACCATGCCCAGACCAACAGCATGTGTGAGAAGATGAACCACTTGATCCTGGGACTCCTCAAGACGTTACCGCTGGATGAGCGGAACCTGTGGCCAGAGAAGCTACCCGACTTGGTCGATATGTACAACAATATCCCTTCCAGTTCGACGAAGTGCACCCCAGCATACCTGATGAGGGCTCGGCCCGGCCGGCTACCGGTGGATCTGGACATGAGATTGGAGGCCCCAGAAACACTCTCTTCGACAGCTGAATGGGAAACTCGGCGGAGGGTACAATACCGGCAGATTCAAGACTATGTCGAGAAGAACTTGAGTCGGAGTCGGGAACTGCAGGAGCAGCGCTTCAATCAAAAGGCGTCTGCTGGCCCTTTTCAGCCCGGAGATGTCGTACTGAAGCGGAAGAGGAGAACCCACAAGCTGGATGATCAATGGGAACAAACCCCGTACGTCATACAGCCCACCGGATGGGAAGATGGGAAGGCCTACCAAATCAGTCGTGACCAAGAGGGCACTTTGGCCACGGTTTCCTGGGACCATCTGAAAAGGTGCCCACCAGCCTTAAGGGCGACGGCTGAAGTACCGGTTCCCCCACCAGCAGAGAAGGCAAAAGAGGTGATCCACACTGTGATGGGTGACTTCCCAGCAGACTGGCCTACACAGAACGGCGCGGTGATTCTTCCAGTGATACTGTTCCCACAACCCGTGGATGAAGACGTGATGGAGGCGGTCAACCGTGAGTCAGTGCCAGTGCCCAGGGATGAACCTGTACCCAGCTCCCCTATGCCTCCGCCTGCCCCACACGAAAGCAGGGAGGAGGAACTGATTGTTCCCTCTGCCCCACTGCCTAGCCCCACTTACATCGGACCCCGGAGGTCCACCCGTCCCAACCTAGGTAGGCCCCCACTTAGGTACAAGGAAACCATTCTTTAAAGGGGCGGGGGGAGAGGAACTGTGTGTGTTTGAAAGTTTGAAAAGTTTTGCCAAAGATGATAAATGATTACCGAACAGTAACCTGATTGTCAGCACCGTGATTGGAACCGGCCGTTGCCGGCATTGTTGTCCCCGTGGGGACCCTTCAAAAAGTTGCATAGGGAACTCTCTATGAACAGGCCCGAGAACTTGCAGGGCAACCACAAACATTAGTGGCATGTAAATAAAATATGTTTGTTGCAGCTACCATTACCGCCTCCGGAGAGGCAGGTTGGAGGGAGGGCCCGCAGTGGAGCAGGCTGGGGCCCAGCCACCACAGGAACCGGTGGCTACCCTCTGGAGGGGAAGGACAAATCCCGCTCGGGTAACTGGTTCAGGACTGGGGTCAAGGGGTGCTGCCTGTTTCTTAGAGGCAGCATCAGGGCCAGGTTACTTGGGTGGGAGAGAGCGGCAGCAGCAACCGTTAAAATGTTACCGTAACATTTAAGAAAAGTGCCTCCCGCTGTGGGATGAAGTTATTATACTTGTCTTGTGTCTTTTTATCTTTTTGCAGAAAAATAAAACCGGTGTTGGATGGGCAGCCCGCAGACGGTCTGCATTTTGCTAAGGGGGAATGTGACGCCCTGGGCAAGCCAGGGGTCACAGGTCATGACACCACCACACCCTACACCCCGGATAGGTACACCAAAGCTACACAAAAATCCCTGTTGCCTTCCTCCAGGGGCTGATGTCCACACCAGGGGGTGGGCCAGGCGGTTGGCTCCGCCCACCGAGGAGTTCACAGCCCTGGAGGCGGGAAAACCAGACAGATTAGAGTTGGAGCTGAAGTTGAGAGGAGAGTGAAGTGGTAGAGGAGCAAGAGAGAGGAGTAAATTGGAAGAGACAGTGACAGTTGAGAAAGCCTGAAGTTGGTCCGGGTGTGTGCCCCGGACTGAGAACAGCAAGGTTAGCAGACGGCGGTGACCGTCTGCAGGAGAGGCTGCTTGGAGGTTGCCGAAAGGACCGTGGACGGGTGGTGGCCTGGCGGTACCGGAGCGGTATACGAAGAGAAGCCAGCACCATTGGCAGGGGCCTTTCAGATCCCGGCAAGGCTAGGAGTCGCCGTGAATTTGCCAAATCCGTCAGTGAAGGGGACCTCTGGGTCTCCCAACAACCAAGTCCCGATTGAAGGCAACAGTCCAACCGTTAGAGAGAGACACCGCCACCGCCAAGGCACCAGTTTCTCAGGGCCAGCGCCTGCGGGCAAAGAGGGGCTCCTCCGGCCCATATCCAAGCCGGGGAGCGAGTTACCGGTGGGAACCCATCGCTACCAACATAGACTTAGGTGCAGGAAAAGGGACCGTCACCGTCAACTACTGGGGAAAAGCAACAGCAGCCGTCCGTGGGAACCGTCTTTCCAGCCGTGTGTTTTACCGAGAACTGTGTCCCCATCTCAGGCTGAGTGAGTACCACAGTGCTGTGAGGCACAGCGCTGCCCCCGCGTCCCTGCACCCCACCGGCCCGCCATCCCTCATCCTCCACCCCATCACTGGGCCCCGGGACAACCAACCCCTACCCACGGAGGGGAGTACTAACAACTCTGCTGCTCCCTGTCACCGCTCCCGGGATCCCCATACAGAGCAGCGGTGGTGTCCATACAATCACCACAACCGTGGGTGGCGTCACGGACAATAAATCCCCAAAACCAAACCCCTTTTCACTCACGGGCGAGGAGCACCGCTCGAGTCCCCGGGATCCGGCCCATCGCTCGAGCCACCGAGCAGCAGAGGCCGCAGCGGCAGCCGGACCCGAGCAGTGGGAGAGAGCAGCGTCCCCTCCTCCGCCCGCGACAACTGCTGCACTGACAGCAGCATCACCCTACTCCAGCATCACCCCTGCCTCCTCTAAACCTGCTCCACCACCACTGCCGCCCCCCCTTCCGATAAGACACCAACGGATTACAAGATGGACCCCATATTTTCTTTTCCTTTTGTTTTTTCCTCTAAAGTTGGGGTGCATCTTATAAACCAAAAAATATGTTACATATTTCTGGCAAGTGATAGGTCCCCTTTAAAGAACCCCTATTCTTCCGAACCTAAGCTTGGACCCTATTCTTCTCGCGTCTTTTCTCTCTGTCTGTGGAAGCCTCATGGACGCCGCCAGTACAGGAGAGAGCTACTTGGGCTAAGTGCACCAGTTAATCCGCAGGATATGTTTATGACTGTGGAATTAACCTTTTAATATTGGACTCCTCAAGCTAAACATCGAGTCGTTCATGTGAATATTTAACGTTTCTGCAGACATCGGGAGAAGTGTGGAGCCCATTGTGGAGCTCATCAGTATGCAGCGTAGCTCCAGCAATTAAAGTTAAGGTTTTATTACATTATATCTTGGCAGGGATTTTAATATCTGTTATAAAGTGACATTAACACTATTCTCGGATCGCGTAATCTAATAAAATATGTTTTGGCTTCAGCCTTTTATTTCATCTCCCAGTTCATGGATTCCCATCAATAGTTCAAATGCCGGAGTGCATTTTAGCTGATCTTAGGTAAAAGCAGAAATCGCTCTCGCACAGCGGCGGTTCAGCTTTTGGTAAGAGCTGAGAACTTGTATTAGGTCACAGCAGAGTTATCAGGACGTGTGTGCAGCGCGGCGGCTCCAGCTCACTGATAGCCTTCACATTGCACACAGTGTAATAACTATGGCCAACTCTGCAACGTTTTCTCTTACATTAGATGCCCTGCATGGCACCTTCTGATGCCACCGACCGCCCCATATATTGTGCAATCATAAACTGCACAAATAATTACTTTAAATGGTACCCGATAAAAAAAACCTACACTATACGGATGCACCTCATAGTCATTAAATTCTGGTTTATTATTCAGTCCCATTCAGTCCCAAGATATAATATCCCGCCCTATTTCTCCTGGCGTATAGCATCTGGCCCCCCTATGCCGGCTGCCTTTACTAACAGTCCTGTGGTGTCCGGCTATAGACGGTCACAGCATTCGGCTGCACAAACTGCTCCCTGACCATCTATCATTCCTGCTTGTTTTTCATCCCTTTCCCTTTAGGAAAAACCCTGTGGTGTTGTTCAGCCTGTCAGCTGCAGTTCATCAGTACTTTCCTTGTCTTTATATACCTTTACTTCCTATTACTCAGTGCTGGTGATATTTGATACATCTTTATGAAGTCTTCAATGCAAGCAGGCGGTTTGCAGACATCTGGAGTATCTTGGTGGTTGTTCCAGTTTTTCTCCCTGAAGACAACTGGAAATAAGTTGTTTGGGGTTTTCCCTTGCTTGTTATCCATGTGTGTCCTTTAGTGCCTAGTGGGCTTGACAAAGAGCTCACCCCATCCGTTCCCTACCTAGGGCCCAGATCAGGGTCAGCTAGGGTCAGGTATCCGGCTTGGCGCATAGGTGTGGAACCTATCTAGGGTGGTGAGGGACCCCAGGACTCAGCGGTAGGCTTGGTCAGGGGTCACCATCTCCCCCTTCCCTAGATATAGGGATAACCTTCCCTTTCCTTTCACTATTCACTTGGTATTTCCCCGTACCTAGAGTGACACATGTGACAGAATGGCTGGTGGTGCAGAGCTCACTGATAACAGCCCGGTCCTGTAATAGGAGCCATAAGTCAGATCTTGATATTTCTTCCTCCTAAATCTTCCCCTATCACTTCTAGAAGTGGTAGCAAGTGCAGCAACTCAACCACGAAATTAAGACCCTTTAATGTTACAGTGCGAGGGGCCAAGTGCTGAGGAGCAGAGGAGACAAAAGTCACCACCGCTCTGCTGATTCCATAACTACAGATTCCAGACCTCCTCTAGTAACATCAGCACAAACACTGGGCCTGCCGGGAGCTTCATGGCAAAGCACTGCAGCAGTCATACATCACCAAGCACAATGCCGAGCCATACATCACCAAGCACAACGCAGAGCCATACATCACCAAGCACAATGCTGAGCCGTACATCATCAAGCACAATGCCGATCTGTACATCACCAAGCACAATGCCGAGCCGTACATCACCAAGCACAATGCAGAGCCATACATCACCAAGCACAATGCCGAGCCGTACATCATCAAGCACAATGCAGAGCCATACATCACCAAGCACAATGCCGAGCCGTACATCACCAAGCACAATGCCGAGCCGTACATCACCAAGCACAATGCCGAGCCATACATCACCAAGCACAATGCCGAGCCGCTCATCACCAAGCACAATGCCGAGCCATACATCACCAAGCACAATGCCGAGCTGTACATTACCAAGCACAATGCCGAGCCATACATCACCAAGCACAATGCCGAGCCGCTCATCACCAAGCACAATGCCGAGCCGTACATCACCAAGCACAATGCCGAGCAATACATCACCAAGCACAATGCCGAGCCGTACATCACCAAGCACAATGCCGAGCAATACATCACCAAGCACAATGCCGAGCCATACATCACCAAGCACAATGCCGAGCAGTAGATCACCAAGCACAATGCCGAGCAGTAGATCACCAGGCACAATGCTGAGCCGTACATCACCAAACACAATGCCAAGCCATACATCACAAGGCACAATGCAGAGCCATACATTACCAAGCACAATGCTGAACCGTACATCACCAAGTACAATGTCGAGCCGTACATCACCACGCACAATGCCGAGCCGTACATCATCAAGTGTCAGATGGAGTGGTGTAAAGCCACCACCACTGGACTCTGGTGCAGCAGAACCATTTTCTGTGCAGTGATGTATCACACTCCTCTATCCGGCATTTAATGCATGAGTCTAGGTTTGATGAATGCCTGGATACCGTTACTCACCTGACTGCATTTTACCAGCTGTAGACTTTGGTGCAGAGAGATTTTACTATGGGGATATTTTCGAGTGGTCAATCTTGGCACCATAATTAAAGTGAAAGGAAATCTTAATCTTTTGGTGCAAGACATTTTGGACAATTGTATGTTTCTAACTGTGTACAAACTTTTGGGCCTTTTCCTTTTCCCCATGACTGTGCCCAGAGCAGAAAGCACAGTTCATAAAGACACAGCTGGGGGAGTTTTGTGGGAAGAACATGACCGGACCTCAACCCAATCTGCCCCCTGTTACTACTGAATCCTAACACTCACACAAGGATGAATAAACTAGGGGATGTAACACCAGAAATCCAAAGGTCCCTAAATAGGCTAGTACTTGCCATCGACTTGACCCAGAGTTCTTCCTGACTACCAACGGAGGTTAGCACTCTAAGATCACGTAATGGCGCCCCCACTCGTCAATGGCTGACCCTGAGTATTCTTAATTCCATCATAAGCTATAAACCAAATGTAACACAAAAACAACAATAAACATAAATGACGTGCACAAAGGCAGAGGGTGAGACACAGGACTAAGAACGTGCAGTCACAGTCATACAGGAATGATGGAATAAAGGAAACCAAACAGAATATGTGGAAACCCTCTGAAACCTCCCAAAAAATGAAGCAAAATAGAAGATAACTGGAAACAATCTGCAGGGAATAGCAAAAGCAATGTCTCATTAAGAAAACCTTAACCGAGGAAATGGGACTCCTGACAGACAGCCATCCAGAAATAAAGCCAGCACTAAGACATGTGAGTAGCCCCTCCCAAAATGGGATTGGGAAAACCAAAAGAGAAAGTGCACACACCTGAATAGAAGTGAAACGGAAAGGCAGAGAACAAGAAAGACAAGAGATTAGGGATGATCGAATACCTCAAATATTCGGCAACTCCCATATTCCCCGAATAGGTCGCCGCTATTCAACTATTTGCGAATATTCGATGCGCAATGTAAAGGGGGCTTTACACGCTGCGACATCGCTAATGCGGAGTCGTTGGGGTCACGGAATTTGTGACGCACATATGGCTGCATTAGAGATGCCGTTGCGTGTGACACCGATAAGCGATTTTGCATCGTTGCAAAAACGTGCAAAATCGCTAATCGGCGACATGGGGGTCCATTCTTAAAAATCGTTACTGCAGCAGTAACGAAGTTGTTCCTCGTTTCTGCGGCAGCACACATCGCTGCGTGTGACGCCGCAGGAACGAGGAAGCTCCCCTTACCTGCCTCCCGGCCGCTATGAGGAAGGAAGGAGGTGGGCGGGATGTTACGTCCCGCTCATCTCCGCCCCTCCGCTGCTATTGGGCGGCGGTTCAGTGACGCTTCAGTGACGTCGCTGTGACGCCGCACGGACCGCCCCCTTAGAAAGGAGGCGGTTCGCCCGTCACAGCGACGTCGCCGGACAGGTAAGTATGTGTGACGGCTGTTGTGCGGCACGGGCAGCGATTTGCCCGTGTCGCGCAACAGATGGGGGCGGGTACCCACACTACCGATATCGGGACCGATATCGCAGTGTGTAAAGTAGTCTTTAGTCTATGGGAAACTCGAATAGTTGCCGAATAGCAACTATTCGGGCTTCCCATAGACTTAAATTGCACATCGAATATTCGCATAGCGGCGACCTATTCGTCGGATATTCGCAAAGCCGAATATTTGTAATATTTGATCATCCCTACAAAAGATCCTTCAGCAGTTGGCCCAACACAACACAGGTGGAGGACCAACCAAGAGGGAAACTGACCAACAACCAGAGATCACTGGTTCGAAACCAGGAGGGGAGCCATGATGACACCTTTGGGATGTATTAGGCTGGAGATTGTGATCCTGACCCTCTCTTCAATATCAGTGTCTGAACTTAGAAAATTTTGTAGAAAGTCTTCCCAGAACAGAGGAAATTGGTATAGCTGCAGAAGAGGAATCGACTCCATATTGATGTCTATGGATTGAGAATGGGAGTTGATAAGAGCTACTGTAGGTGTAATGTGGAAGGGGCACAATACTTGGCTTTGGCCAAATACTACTATCATAGAATTGCATAAATAACTATTCTATACATTTCTACTACTATACACTGCAAAATATTGTCTCCGTAGCCTTAGTAAACCCCCTTATAGTGATAAAATAATACCTACATACAGTCACCAAAAATAATTCCACCATATGTAGCGTCATACTTTTTAAGGTTGAAGGTAGAATCAAGTCCATCAAGTTCCACCTATAACTTAACATGTTGATCCTTGAGGAAGGCAAACACCCCATGGGGCAGACGGTAAGCTCCACATTAGGGGATAAAATTCCCTCCCAACTCCACATACGACAATGAGACTTGTTCCCTGGTCATTCCTAATTTCTGCACTCGCTCTAGCCATGTCCTTCTTGTACACTGGAGACCAAAATGGTATTCTAGTGACTTGAATAGGAGCAAAACTATATTAATGATCACCTATACCTCGTTTAATGCATCCTATTATTTTATTAGCCTTGGCCGCAGCTGCCTGACACTGGGTCACTGCCGTTGAGTTTGACGTCGCCCCATACACCCAAGTCTAATGCCTTATTAAAACTGCATGGGGTCTGTATACAGTAAGTGGGTAAAGAAAATCAATTAATTAGCTTGTTTTTTGAGTGATTCACGCCAATCAAATTGCAAATTGTTGGAATTTTCCGGGTTCGGAGACTTTCCTTAAATTAAACCCACATTTGATTTGTATCAAATCAATTTGTTCATGTCGATCTCTGCACCATTAAACGAGAGGAATTGAGTCTCATCCGGCGTGGTGTGGACTGTATTCCTGGAACACCATATGCATTCTTTACGAGTTATCTTCCACTTCTAATCTGGAATTATCGCTAAAACTTTTTATACTCTTCAATCCATTAAGAATACCATCTGGTGCCATGAATCAATTTGTATCTCCCAGCGTCACGCATAAATCCATATAATGCATGAATTTCAGTGCGGAGACAAAACGTATACATTATATATCAATTATGTCGATTGTCACCAGATGCATCAAGTTCTGAAGTGAGAAACTCTGCCTGTATACAGAATGCTGATGCACCTAAAGGTGACCGGACACAGAGCCATGACCGGAGAAGGGATTTATGTGAAATAAAGGTAAATATGGTATGATTAAAAAAAAAAAGAAAAGAAAATATAACTATGAAATATATTTTGAAGGACATCATACCAATTGTACCATACATGTAGAAAAAAAGTGTGATTTTTTTTTGGGCATCTATTCCCTTTTTTTCTATAATTTACACAAGACATTCTAGAGAAAGTTTATGCCTGTGTGACGCCCCTGGACTATCAGGTCGTCACAGGGTATTGCACAAGCTGCCTTCCCGTGCAGTATCCACCTCCTTCTTGGTTCTGGGTCCCTAACTAAATGGTGTTGCCTCCAACAGCAAATCAGGTCCTAGATACACCCTGCACTACACCCACCAGACACACCAGTGGACGGCTTGAGTGGGTCAGGGAGGGGAGGTAAGGAGTGTAGTCAAAGGAGAGTTGAGTCTGAGAGTTGAAGGAGAGTGGTTGGGAAGTAGCTGTCGAGCTGCGAGGAGCTCAGAGGGAGTCGGAAGCGGTGACTCCTGAAGGAACTGTTTAGGTTGCAGACGGTGGTCTGGGCCTAGAGGAGTCGGACCCCCGGTCACAAGGGATTGTGTCGAGGTGCTTGGACCTGTCGAGGAGGACAACCGGCAGCCTAGCACTATCACCGGTCCGGGCCCGAAGGCACGACGGGGTACACGGACCCTAGGTCGGTGAGTAGCTTCAGGCAACCCGACAATTCACCTGAGGAGAACGGAGCCTTTATGATCTGTTCCCACCCCCTCCAGAATCGGGGCATTAGCGCAACGAGGGGGATAGGACTTTCCAATCCTAAACGGTCCAGAAAATCCCATTCATGAGCCCTGAGAGCAAGTCCCATACTTAGCCATAGTAGGGAGCGGGGACCGGCTAGTTCCATACTACTGGGCTACCAAGTTCAAGTCAAACTAAGTGCCAGGAGGCAGGCCACGGATCACAAGGCAACTGTATTGGGGACGAGACCCGGACGAGCTCCCATCAGCGGCAGCGGTACCCAGAGACTTGGTTTACCCGGTTGTCAGTGTCTGCTTATGAACTGAGTGAGTATGAGAGTGACTAATGCACCCCACGGCACCCCTCACCGAGTCCCAGGGCATATCCCTATCTGTGGAGGGCTGCGACATCTTGCTGCCCCGCTTCATCACCCCAGGTACTCCCAACAGCAGCGGCTGTACTCTCCAAATTACCGTACACCACGGGTGGTGTCACGAACTACATATCAACTCCCCTGTAAATACTCCCATTCATTTGAGTGGTTGCACGACCCCCGGGTCCGGAGAACCTTGAGCCACAGTGAACCCGGATCCGAGCAGCTCGGCTGCTTGCGCGGGGGCGGCACACCTGCTCTTAGCTTTGTGGTGCATGGACTTTCCAAGGTTTGTCAAAGGAGTTTTTCAAATTTAGTAGTTTACCCATAAGTTACTGATCACTGGGGGTCCGACCTCTGTCTGCCTAAGACTGTGCTTGGCATTAGCCATAGGTCACAATAGAGCAAAGATCGAGAGTGGGCACCTCCATGTTCTTGTGTTCCAGATCCATGTAGTATTATGCACCCCATATAGTATTATGCAGCCCTATATGGTATTATGCAGCCCCATATAATATTACGCAGCCCCATAGAGCATTATGCACCTCATATAGTATTATGCAGCCCAATATAGTATTATGCACCCCATATAGTAGTATGCAGCTCCTATATAGCATTATGGTAGTCCATATAGTATTATGAACCCCTATATAGCATTATGCTCCCCCATAAGGTATTATGCCCCCCCATATATTATGTAGCCCCATAAAGCATTATGCACCCAATATAGTATTATGCAGCCCCATATAGTATTATGCCCCCCATATAGTAGTATGCAGCTCCCATATAGCATTATGCAGCCCCATATAGTATTATGCAGCCCCATATAGTATTATGCCATATAGCATTATGCACCTGCAAATAGTATTATGCAGCCCTATATAGTATTATGCACCCCCATATAATAATATGCAGCCCCATAGAGAATTATGCAACCCATATAGTATTATTGAAAAACAAGAGAACCAAGGGGATTTTTTTGTAGATTTAGCTATGAGGTAGCTCAATAATTAGTCAAGTCAAACCTTCTTGCTAAAATAGAAAAATATTTTTATTATTAAAGTGCATACAGCAAGAGGTAAATACAGCGATTTCAATACATAATACAAATATCAGGTGAACATGGGGAGTCCCCAGGAACAACACCGATTGTACAGCATGACAAATCTGAACATGGTTAAATAGTTTGTCACATGGGGGTATATTATCAGCACAACGCAGCGGGGTTAGTAAACCCCTGCATGTCAGCCAGAATCTTATTTTAGTCAAAAAATTAACAAGGCTCTATTAGTACACATGGTGCATAAATAACATCCCACAGAGATAAATTAGAGTCTCAATCACTCAGTTACCTTGTAACCATAAATAAATGTAATCAAGAGGAAAAACCTCTAAGTCGCCAAGTTATTGATATTATGACTCAGCAATGTCAGGTTGAACGTCCGGTGTAAACGTGCTCCGACACGCACGTTTCGTGTTTTCTTCCTCGGGGGGGCCATGATATGTTTATGTGCCAGATCCCTGGGTTTAAATAGGGAGTCAAGATGACCGCCGCTGTTTCCATTGGTCGCGTTCAGAGCGGAAACTCCGACAGAGGTTCGCGCGGTTGAGCGCTCCCGGAAATGACGCGGGCCCTTTCTGTGTCATCACACAGGATGCTCGCGTCACTCAGTACGGAGGCCGTGTGAGGCAGATTAGCTTTCTTATATTTCTATCTGTGAGATTATTTAGTTCCCCAGCCTTGTCGAGGCGTCCAGGTCATAGTAGGCATGCCCCACGGCTACTGTTAGTTGTGTGTCAGGATTAGGTCTGCAGACCGTTAAGTTTCCAGCCACTCTGTTACCTTTTGGGATTCCGCATTATTTGATCCTCCCCGGTCCCTGAATCATAACAGTACCACCGGCCCAACCGAGATTCCAGGATACTCAAAAGAAGGAAAAAAACCCTATTAAATACTAGCACTACTGATATGGAAAAAACCTGAATCCCCCACTGAATCATCACTCAAATGTTACTGGGATCCAAAAAACACTAATAAAGATGAGGGACTGAAAACTGCCAAGCATGACAAAACACAATTCCTGCAGAATCATTAAGCTAAGTATACGGACACATCCCAACAGGTAATGCTTCATTCCACCATTCCACACAGACAAATTAGGAATCATGCATAGTATCAAAGCAGAACAACAACAAAAGGTGGTAAACAAACAGCAGAGGTACAAGACCACTTATCTGAGGGAAGTTCTGGAAGTGAGCAAAGCTGGTTGCAGAATATCCTGGACACACAGGAGCAATTGACCACCGGCAAGTAACAAGAGAAAGCTACTAAGTTAAATAGCCCAGTCAGACCCTGATTGCCAGTCCTCTGCAGGTGTGTCGCTTCCATTCCACACATGAACTGCAATGCCAGTACTGACCACAAGAGGGAGCTCCGAACTGGAAAATGTATTCACAACAGCAGCCCCCTATGGCATTATGCAGCCCCCTATAGCATTATGCAGCCCCATATATCATTATGCAGCCTCATATAGCACTATGCACCCCATATAGTATGCCCCCCCCCAGGTCCGGGGACTTAATAAAAAGAAGTAAATACCCCGGCTGCGCCCCCCCCCCATTGACTGGGCCCCACCAGTAAAGCCAGTAATGCCCTTATAGCGGCCCTGCCAGCAGGTGCAAGTGCCCGGGCCCATCAAAGCATTCTCCGGTGGGCCAGTCCGACATTTCTCCCATCAGCTATATTTCAAAACATGAAGTGAGTAAAAATGCTCAAAACCCTTAACATATAAAGTGGTTCAATAATAGAAATGAATAAGCATTTTTTAATCACATTTTCAGCTGTTTTTTGGACCATGATTGCTTCAAAACTCTGATATGTGGAACTTCTATCTAGAGATGTTTAGCCACTTTTTATCCCACTCCCTATGCTTGTGAGAAATACAGCATTTAAAAATTCGTAATTCATAACTTTATTTGTTGCTAACTATATCTGTGGCGCCCTGGACAAGCCAGGACGTCACAGGTACTACAACAACACACCCCACACCCTGGCTAGGCACACCGAAGTCAAACACAAATCCTTGTTGCCTTGTTATTATACTTGTCTTGTGTCTTTTTATCTTTTTGCAGAAAAATAAAACCGGTGTTGGATGGGCAGCCCGCGGACGGTTTGCATTTTGCTAAGGGGGAATGTGACGCCCTGGGCAAGCCAGGGGTCACAGGTCATGACACCACCACACTCTACACCCCGGATAGGTACACCAAAGCTACACAAAAATCCTTGTTGCCTTCCTCCAGGGGCTGATGTCCACACTAAGGGTTGGCCAGGCGGTTGTTCCCGCCCACCGAGGAGTTCACAGTCCTGGAGGCGGGAAAAGGAAGACAGATAGAGTTGGAGTTCAGTTTTGAGAGGAGTTGAAGAAGGAAGTGGTAGTAGAGGAGACCGAAGGCATCCGGGTGTGTGGCCCGGACGGAACAGCAAGGTTGGCAGACGGTGGTGACCGTCTGCAGGAGAGGCTGATTGGACCGTAAGGACCGGGGACGGGCAGAGGCCCGACGGTACCAGATCGGGGAGCAAAGAGAAGCCAGCACCATTCGGCAGGGCTTACCAGGCTAGGAGTCGCCGTAAAACTGGTGAACTCCGTTAGTGAAGGGAACCTCCAGGGTTTCCCAGCAGTCAAGACCCAATTGAAGGCAACAGCTCACACCGTAAAGGGAAACACAGTCACCGCCAAGGCTACAGTTCCCAGGGCCAGAGCCTGCGGGCAAAAGGGGCTCCCTCAGCATCCATCCAAGCTGGGGAGCGGGTTACTGGTGGGAAGCCATTGGAACCGTAAACACAACACAGGTGCAGGGAAAGGCAGTCACCATCAACCTACCGGGAGAGCTACCGCAGCCGTCTGTGGGACCCGTCCATCCCGCCGTTTGTTTTACCGGAGACTTTGCATTCATCATTGGCTAAGTGAGTACCACCGTGCCGTGCGGCACAGCGCTGCCCCAGCGACCCTGCACCTCACCAGGCCCCGTAACCCGCCTGCCATCCATCCCTACCCCTCACCAGGCCCCGGGACAACCAACCCCCCTACCCACGGAGGGGAGAACCAACATCCAAGCTGCTCCCTGTCATCGCTCCCGGGATCCCCGTCCAGAGCAGTGGTGGTGCCACAACCTCACCACAACCGTGGGTGGCGTCACGGACAATATCCCTAAACCACACCACCCCCTTTCACTCGAGTCCCCAGGATCCGGCCCACCGCTCGAGCCACCGAGCAGCAGCAACAGCAGCCGGACCCGAGCAGTGGGTGAGCGCAGCGTCCCCTCCTCCGCCCGCGACAACTTGGCGTCACGAACAGGATCTTACCGCTCTACCGTCTGGTAGAGGTGCGCCTTGTGACCGCCGGAGGTGTCCGGCCGAAAATTTGGAGAAGCCGCCATTTTGGGCGCGAAAAATCCCCGCTCGAGCGTCTTCCCGAGTAGTGGATGTGCGAAAACCGAAACCCCGCCCCTGTAGAGGAGGAGCCGGAAAAAGACTAAGGGGGGACAGATGGCATTTGGCCGCATGTAGCCCGCGGCTATAAAAGCAGGGACGCCAGGACCCTGCGGCCATCTTGTGGTTCCTGGAAGAGGCCGCCGCAGCAATGTACCAGCCGTCCCGCAGCACCGTAGCCCCCGCGCCTGGAACCGCGGCGTGGGTGGAGGTCCGGACCGCCCAGCTCCAACAGCGGCTGCAGATCAGGATGCAACTCCTCTTGGAGGAGTGGGAGGCCGACATGGCGGAAGTGGTGGCGGCCATACGGAGACGCGAGGTGGAGGGAGTCTGGGAAGAGAGGGTAAGTGACCCACGCCCCTGTACCCCTAGTGGGTCAGTCATCACGGCCGAGGGGCCCGATCTACACCCGCTCGCCCTGCTACCTCCCCCGCTACCTGTGTTGGCTGCTGCTGCCCCGCCACTAGGCCCGCTACCACCACCACCGGTAGCGGTACCCCGCCCATCCGCCCAGGCGGACCGACCTGCAGCCGGAGCCTGTGACCGCTCGGAGCCGCTCCCGTGGAAGGTGCCGAAGTCCGAACTGGAGGCACCTGTGGAGACTTCCCCCGAATCGGTGCCGACAGACCGCTCCGTGCAGGAGGTCCAGCGGGAGACGACCCATGTGCCCATCCCCCATGCCTCGGCTGAGGCCGCGCCAGGTTGCCGCTGCAGGGCAGCACCCCAGGCCATGACACCGCAGGACCTTCCCCCCAGAATGCCAGTCCTGGGCAGCGTGAAGGAGGTCTTGCGGGGCCCGACCCGTGCACCGGAGCCCTCAGTAGCCCCTTACTGGGATAGAGGACAGACCCCGCTGGGCCAGGAGATTGCGGAGAGGGAGCGAAGGAAGGCGGAGCTGGTAGCCCGTACGATAAAAGGAAAGCCTCCGTCAGGCATCCTTCCGGGTACGGGGCCCGTTCTATGAAGGACAAGTGAGGAGGTTTGACGTCCGTCGGGGGTACGGGTTCATATACAAACCGGGCCTGGGGGCCGAAATCTTTGTGGCCCGTCGGGACGTCAATGCCCACCTACCCGAGGACCATCCAGGCCGCAACCTGATGCCGGAGGATTTGGTCCAATACACCAGGCACTGCGGGGAGAGGGGTTGGTTTGCACTGGATGCGAAGCTGAGGGGCAGCCAAGAGGCCTGAGTATCTGCCCAGCCCCCTCCCCTGGCCAACACCGTGGATCTGGAGTAAGTCAGCGGTCCACCGTTGTTAGCAGTTGTCCCCGTTAGGGCCACCAGTACCGTTTGAAAGTTTTTTGAATGATAAGCAAATCAACCGAAGAAGTAACCTGATTGAGGTTTTGATTAAACCGGCCGTTGCCGGCAACTGTTGTCCCCGTAGGGACTGTCTACAATCCTTGCGTAAGGAACTGCTTACGGACAAGCCCGAGAACTTGCAGGGCAACCAGAAACTTAGTGGAATGTAAATAAAAATGTGTTGGCTTGATTCCGTTACCGCCTCCGGAGAGGCTGATTTGGGAGGATGGGCCTGGAGGAAAGTGATGGCCCAGGCCCGCCACTACCGAAACCGGTGGCGATCCTCCGGGGGTTCAGGGGTCCCCATGGACGCGGGTCCCCTGAAAGAGACAGAACCCGCTCGGGCAGCCTGGTGATGGACTGGGGTCAAGGGGTGCTGCCCACTTTTTAGGGGCAGCATCAGGGCCAGGTTGTTTGGGTGGGAGAAGAGCGGAAGCCGTTACCGTTTGCAACGTTTAAGTACCGTACCTCCCGTTATGGGAAGATTGATGCAAATGCTTATGTTCCAATGTTTTACATGTACAGCACCATGGAATCAATGGTGCTCTATAAATAAACAATAATAATAATAATATGTTTTATATGTTTTTCCCATTTCTACAGTTAAACAAAAATAAAACCGGTGATGGACGGGCAGCCCGCGGACGGTCTGCATTTTACTAAGGGAGAATGTGGCGCCCTGGACAAGCCAGGACGTCACAGGTACTACAACAACACACCCAACACCCTGGCTAGGCACACCGAAGTCAAACACAAATCCTTGTTGCCTCCCTCCAGGGGCTGATGTCCACACCAGGGGGTGGGCCAGGCGGTTGGCCCCGCCCACCGAGGAGTTCACAGTCCTGGAGGCGGAAAAAGGAAGACAGATAGAGTTGGAGTTCAGTTTTGAGAGGAGTTGAAGAAGGAAGTGGTAGTAGAGGAGACCGAAGGCGTCCGGGTGTGTGGCCCGGACGGAACAGCAAGGTTGGCAGACGGTGGTGACCGTCTGCAGGAGAGGCTGATTGGAGCAAACTGTAAGGATCGGGGACGGGCGGTAGCCCAATGGTACCGGATCGGGGAGCAAAGAGAAGCCAGCACCATTCGGCAGGGCCTATGGACCCCGACCAGGCTAGGAGTCGCCGTAAAACTGGTCAAAATCGTTAGCGAAGGGAACTTCCGGGGCTTCCCAGCAGTCAAGACCCGATTGAAGGCAACAGCTCACACCTTAAAGGGAAACACAGTCACCGCCAAGGCTACAGTTCCCAGGGCCAGAGCCTGCGGGCAAAAGGGGCTCCCTCAGCATCCATCCAAGCTGGGGAGCGGGTTACTGGTGGGAAGCCATTGGAACCATAAACACAACACAGGTGCAGGGAAAGGCAGTCACCATCAACCTACCGGGAGAGCTACCGCAGCCGTCTGCGGGACCCATCCATCCCGCCGTTTGTTTTACCGGAGACTTTGCATTCATCATTGGCTGAGTGAGTACCACCGTGCCGTGCGGCACAGCGCTGCCCCCGCGACCCTGCACCTCACCAGGCCCCGTAACCCGCCTGCCATCCATCCCTACCCCTCACCGGGCCCCGGGACAACCAACCCCCCTACCCACGGAGGGGAGAACTAACATCCATGCTGCTCCCTGTCACCGCTCCCGGGATCCCCGTCCAGAGCAGCGGTGGTGTCACAACCTCACCACAACCGTGGGTGGCGTCACGGACAATATCCCTAAACCACACCACCCCCTTTCACTCACGGGCGAGGAACGCCGTTCGAGTCCCCGGGATCCGGCCCACCGCTCGAGCCACCGAGCAGCAGCAACAGCAGCCGGACCCGAGCAGTGGGTGAACGCAGCGTCCCCTCCTCCGCCCGTGACATATCCACTTTCCTACTAACTCTAAAAAGTGGTGAGTGTGGTATAGAAGTGTATAAAAGAAAAGTTGCAAATTTTGACATAAATGTCTTGTCTCAAAATTTACAGATTTTTAATGTCATAAAGCCGGCACAAAAGCCATGATAAATTTCCCCATAATATGCAAAAAGGTAGAATAGTTTTTTATTATATATTGATTAAACAATCAGTTCTGATCAATGGAAATTGGTTCCATCGCTCACACCAAATTACACACTTGCTACAATTTTTCTCAGCTCAACCTTTACTAATGATTGAATGAGCCGTACTACACAAAATGCAGATGTAAAAGGGCACAAAACAAATTAGAACAGGATTATAAACAATTTTTCATTTCGTAGTTGTAAAATTAGTATGTTCTCTATTGTGTGTCCATGTTGCGGTCGCTGAGGGGCAGCAAGCGTCCGGGAGTGGACCCTCCACTTCTATTGGGCGGCCGCTTAGTGACGCCGCTGTGACGCTGCACGAACCGTGCCCTTAGAAAGGAGGCAGTTCACCGGCCACAGACGCTAGGCAGGTAAGTAGTGTGACGGGTGTTAGCAATTTGCCTGTGACGCACAACCGACGGGGGCGGGTGCTTTCACCAGCAACATCGCTAGCAATGTCGCTGTGTGTAAAGTGGCCTTTAGTCAATGAATGAGGGAAAGGGGCAGGGGAAAATGGAATCCAGCACCAAAAATTATTTTATATAAAAAATCAAAAATTTATTGAGGCATATAAGTTCTTATATGCCTCAATAAATTATTGATTTTTTTATATAAAATTATTTTTGGTGCTGGATTCCATTTTCCCCTGCCCCTTTCCCTGATTGATTGACTTACTGGGCCGTACACCAGACTCCCCTGAGGGAGCTAACCTTGAGCTAACCCCTATTCAGAAATTGTCAGGCGTAGCCTCAGGGGGCCTAAATTCATGACAGCCAGGACCAGTGGGGTCGGCTCAGATGGACTAAAGAGTCTCTAAAGTCCAGTACAGATGTGTTTGGACATGGCAGCATGAAGGTGGTAACTCAGGCGTGACAGCATGGAGGTGGTAGTAAGACCTATAAAGAACAATGAGTGAACAAGCCTGATGATAAAAACATATTTTTATTGGATAATAATTAAAAACACAAACATATAGAAGACAAAAGATGAGGTCACAATGAAATACCATATAGATACCATATAGATACCATATAATACTATATAATACTGTTCGCTGCCATCTAATGGATACAACGGGCTTTTGCCTTTGAATTTTTTCTTTCCCATAGGGACAGTATTATATGGTATCTATATGTGTTGTATCTACTCAGTATCTCTGTGGATGTTTTCTAAATTCTAATATGGGCCCATTCTTCCTTTTGACTTATTACTTTTTCTGACACATGCTTCCCCTGAAGAAAGTACGCTGAAACGCGCGTCGGGATATATGCAGCACACCTAACAACCCTGACCATCTTTAAGGTATTTTGTATTCAGCAATATTCATTGCGATTTATTGGCACTTGTATTATAATAGCTTTTTCTACTTAAATGCCTTTCTCACCATAATTATTCAGTATTATATATAATGAAGAAGCACTTTGCACTTTATGCTATATTTTTTGAAAAACATTAAAATTATGGCATTACATACAAGTTGGTCTAACAATTAAGAGGTTGTAATTTTTGGTTTAACCGCTGCTGCTCTATTATGGGTATTTGATCCAGTCCTTTTTATTAGTGTTTACAAATATGCACTTGATGTAATTTTAACCAAAATTTCTGAATAAAAAATTATTTTTAAAGTTAAAAAAGTCACCTATTCCTTTTTGAGGTATTTTTTGATTAGCATTATAATTTAAGGTGGATTTATACGAAATTTTTGATTATTTTTTTCTGACACATACCTACTGTGCACCTATGCCATCTATAGATTAAAAATTCTGATCACCTGAGGGTATTTGATTGTGACCTCATCTTTTGTCTTCTATATGTTTGTGTTTTTAATTATTATCCAATAAAAATATGTTTTTATCATCAGGCTTGTTCACTCATTGTTCTTTATAGGTCTTGTTGCTGAGTGAGTGGAGCCACTCTTTATATTTTTTTGGTCAAAAAAATGTTTTTTCTTATGGAGGTGGTAGTAGTAGCAGACTCTGGACGGAGACACAGATTAGCGGGTACAGATAACTGATAGTAGGAAACAAGAATGTGGGACCAGACACAGCAACGGGTACAGGACCTGAGAACTAGAAACGCAATACAGATAGGCAACGTTGCTCAGGCATCTGCCCTAAGGAGAGAATGCCTTAAATATTTGCAACCAGATTGCTGACCTCAGAGGACACTTCCATGTAATAGGACACTGGCCTTTTCAGGAAGGGGCGTGGCCATGCACGTGTGACGCCCTGGGCAAGCCAGGGGTCACAGGTCATAACACCACCACACCCTACACCCCGGATAGGTACACCAAAGCTACACAGAAATCCTTGTTGCCTTCCTCCAGGGGCTGATGTCCACACCAGGGGGTGGGCCAGGCGGTTGGCTCCGCCCACCGAGGAGTTCACAGTCCTGGAGGCGGGAAAACCAGGGAGTTGAGATTAGTCAGAGTCTGAAGCGAGAAGGAAGTGGTAGAGGAGCAAGTGAGAGGAGTAAAGTGGAAGAGAAAGTGACAGTTGAGGAAGCCTGAAGTTGGTCCGGGTGTGTGCCCCGGACTGAGACAGCAAGGTCAGCAGACGGCGGTGACCGTCTGCAGGAGAGGCTGATCAGAGGTTGCCAAAAGGACCGTGGACGGGTGGTGGCCCGGCGGTACCGGAGCGGTATACGAAGAGAAGCCAGCACCATTGGCAGGGGCCTTTCGGATCCCGGCAAGGCTAGGAGTCGCCGTGAATTTGCCAAATTCGTCAGTGAAGGGGACCTCCTGGGTCTCCCAACAACTAAGTCCCGATTGAAGGCAACAGTCCAACCGTAGGAGAGAGACACCGCCACCGCCAGGGCACCAGTTTCTCAGGGCCAGCGCCTGCGGGCAAAGAGGGGCTCCTCCGGCCGATATCCAAGCCGGGGAGCGGGTTACCGGTGGGAACCCATCGCTACCAACATTTCACTAGGTGCAGGAAAAGTGACAATCACCGTCAACTACCGGGGAAAAGCAACAGCAGCCGTCCGTGGGAACCGTCTTTCCAGCCGTGTGTTTTACCGAGAACTGTGTCAACGTCTCAGGCTGAGTGAGTACCACCGTGCCGTGTGGCACAGCGCTGCCCCCGCGACCCTGCACCTCACCAGGCCCTGCACCGGCCCTGCCATCCCTCATCCCCCCCACCTCATCACTGGGCCCCGGGACAACCACCCCCTACCCACGGAGGGGAGAACTAACAACTTTGCTGCTCCCTGTCACCGCTCCCGGGATCCCCATACAGAGCAGCGGTGGTGTCCACACAATCACCACAACCGTGGGTGGCGTCACGGACAATATATCCCCAAAACCAATCCCCTTTTCACTCACGGGCAAGGAGCACCGCTCGAGTCCCCGGGATCCGGCACAACGCTCGAGCCACCGAGCAGCAGAGGCCGCAGCAGCAGCGGCAGCCGGACCCGAGTAGAGGGAGAGCGCAGCGTCCTCTCCTCCGCCCGCGACACACGCACCATTCGGGCACTCACAGAAGGCCTGTGTGGCGCCCTGGACTAGCCAGGTCGTCACAGGTAACACACAAACACCCCCACCCCCACTAGACAGTAACATTAGCCAAACACAAAACCCTTGTTGCCTCCCTCCAGGGTCTGATGTCCACACCAGGTGGGGGCAGAGCCAAGCGGTTGGCCCCACCCACCGAGGAGTTCACAGGCCTGGAGGCGGGAAAAAGTGAGGAGAACAGTTGAGGAGGTTGGAGTGTGAGGAGTAACCACTTGGGTGTCTGGGTTTGTGGCCCAGACACTAACAGCAAGGTTGGCAGACGGTGGTGGCCGTCTGCAGGAGAGATGAATCGACGCAGAACCGTAGGACCGGGGTCGGGCGTTGGCCCGCCGGTATCGACCGGGGAGCGAAGTGAAGCCAGCACACACACGCAGGGCCATCGGACCCCGACCAGGCTTGGAGCCGCTGACGACAGTCAAATCCGAGTGTGACAGGAACCCCAGGGGTTTCCTAAGAGCCAAAGACCCGATTGAAGGCAACCGCCCACACCGTGAGGGTATACAGCTACCACCTAAGGCTAGAGACCCAAGGGCCAGCGCCTGCGGGCAAACAGGCTCCTCCGGCATCCATCCACTGGGGAGCGGACTACCGTTGGGAATCCATCATAGTCAAACGAGTACACAAAGGTGCAGGGAAAGACAGCCGCCATCACCTGTCCGGGGAGAGACACTGCAGCCAGCTGCGGGACCCGTCCATCCAGCCGTTTGGTTTACCGAGGACTTTGTGCATCTCTTGCTGAGTGAGTACACTCGTGCCATCCGGCACCGCGCCGTGCTGTCCCTACAACCCTGCACCTCACCAACCCTGCCTCCTCGTCTCACCACCGGGCCCCGGGACCACCAACCCCTACCCACGGAGGGGGGAAACAACATCCCAGCTGCCCCCTGCCATCACTCCCGGGATCCCCGTCACCAGCAGCTGTGGTGCCTATCTTCACCACAAACCGTGGGTGGCGTCACGGACTAAATCCCCCAAACCAACCACCCTTTTCACTCACGGGCGAGGAGCGCCGCTCGAGTCCCCGGATCTGGCCAGCCGCTCGAGCCACCGAGCAGCAGCAGCCGCAGCAGCGCCGGACCCGAATATTAGTGAGCGCAGTGCAGTGGCGTCCTCCTCCGCCCGCGACACCTGCATGTGGCCTGCAGGCAGGAAGAGGCTGCAGCAGATCCCGGGTCAGGAGCGGGATGTCTGGGACTGCCAGACTGGTGAGGAGTACGGCACTTGTGGCGCCCCAGGACCTGGTCGCCACAACAGCATTGCCCTCCCAAAGGGTTAATGCTGAGCCTGGGGGTAATTGGGAGGTCTATTGGCCAGTAAGTTTAACATCCAACGCAGTTCTCCCTAAGGCCAGCAGGGGGAGCTCTGAACCTGGAATTCCAGGGAGCATTCCTTAAGTCTGACCTGAGGGAGGAAGTAGTGTTCAGTCTGTAGAGAGAAGTGATAGCAAGCAGACGCAGAGTGTGCTGTCCTGTGGATCTGGGGCCTAGAGCTGGAGCAGCTTGGCCCAGGGAAGCAGGAGTAGCAGAGAGGCAGAGAAGAGACTCGGACATCGGAGTCTGTGGCCACCAGGGCCTAAAATACTCCCTGGTAGCCGAATCCGAAGGGCAGGAGAGCTGCAAGCACCTGGCCCATAAACAGCCCGAAGGTACAGCTGCATCATCAGGGCCCGGTGTGGACTCCAGCAGAGAAGCACCAGAGAGGGCCTGCGCAGCCTACCACAGAGGGAAAGGGACGTACCACCGGTCCCAGCAGCAAGAGGGCCATTGCTAGATACAGAGAGCAGGATCCTATAATAGTAAAGAAAAGAACAGGAGTAGGCCTCATACTCAGCTGGCCAAAAAGATCACCCCAAGTACTTCCAGGCCGACCGGATCCCCTTCACCACCTGTGACGGTCTCCCAGGATTGGACTGTTCTTAAAGTAAAAGAGGAGAAGGTAAAGAGACTGTTGTTTGTGCCTGTTTCTTTCATTGCCTGTCGGCCCTGCACCGTGTTATCCACACAACACCATAGACTTTCACGAGCACCAACAGTGTCCCCGGGGCACCGCTCCACCTGTGGGGAGCAGTACCACCATTGCTGCCGTATCATCACCCCGGAGGCCTCACACAGCAGCGGCGGCTTAATAGCCGCAAACCACAGGTGGCGTCACGAAACAAATACTTTAATTGCTCCCAAGTCACCAGCCATATTTAAACTGACACCCACCAGGGCCACGGAGTCGGGCCCCACCACCACTGACAACCCCCGGACTGGTCCGGCCCGGCACCGGGTGTCCCATAGCCCTGGGGTGGGCGAGTCAACTTTTGGCGTCACGAACAGGATTTCGTGCCCGGCGCCCACCGGGTACTGTGCGCCTTTGAAAAGACTGTGTGTTTACTGTTTGAAGACTGCCGCCGCCATTAGCTTCGCTGAGTGCAGGAAGAAAGGGGGCGTGCACGAAAAAGAGCGCAAAGGGAGCGCGCCATCAGAGCGGAGGGTCGTTAACCCCGCGCTACCCGGAAGAGATTCTAAAAAGAAAGCGGAGCCTGGTAAGGTTCACTAAGGGGGAGGAAGATGTCCGACACCGAGGGAGAGCCAGTGGCTGTAGTAGTTCAAGACGCAGCAGCACCGGCCGATGTAATCCCAGTCGCCGTCGCCCCAGCCCCCGCGGTAGCGCCGGTAATGCCGATCACAATGCCGTACATCCCAGGAGCAGAATGGCTGCCGCAGTACTCGGGGAGTCACATACCCTGAGCGACTTCAGAGAAAGGCTACACAGCTTGTTCCGGGTGTATCCGCTGACTGAGAGCCAGAAGGTGGGCATATTAATGGGGCAGCTAGCCGGCGCGGCCCAGCGTGAAGTGAAGTCCTGGCCTGATACAGATAAAGGGACAGCAACCCAGATACTGGCCAAGTTAAAGAGTACTTTCGACACCCGCACCGCAGCAGAAATAAAGATGAGATTCATTGGGTGCAAACAACGGGCCACAGACAGCATAAGGAACTATGCCTTAAACTTGCAGGAGGCCCTGAAAGCAATTAAAGCGGTGGACCCAGTGAGTGTACGTGAAGAAGACAAACTCCTAACTGAGCAGTTCATAGAAGGGCTCCTGTCAGATGCTCACAGGACCCAGCTGCGTATCATGGTCCTGCAGAACCCTGCTCTGGACTTTGCAAAGTTTAAGGACCAGGCCATCCGGGTACTGAGGGAATCTACACCGAATGACCCAGTACCCCTCCGGCCTCTTGCTAGCACGTACCCCGGGGTGGTGCCTGCAACACGAGCCGCTGCAGGGGCTGAGGTGCAGTCCCTGGATAAGGATCCCGCTGCAGAGCTCAGACAGCAGGTCCAGGAGCTGACCAAGACTGTAGCTGCCCTTGCCAAGACCGTGCAGTCTCTACAAGTGACCCCATCGCCTGCAAGAATCGAGTTGGCCTCCAGCCCAGATGACGTGCCATGGATGTGACAGAGGAGGATTCCGCCGACCCGAGGAAAAGACACAGACCGGTATGATTCAACGGGACAACCGATCTGCCGCCGCTGCAGCCAGGCGGGCCATATTGCAAGACACTGTCCTTTAAATGGGCCGAGCCTGGGGCCAGGAGCCGACCCCCAGGTGTAAGGAAGCCCGGCTCAACCCCCAGCCGCAGCAAGTATGTGGGAGGACGACCGGTCCTTCCTATTGTGCTGGATGGGATCCCTTTGAATGCCCTCCTGGATACGGAGTCCCAGGTAACAACCATCCCTTATAAACTGTACAAAAGATATTGGGCTGATTCAGACATTGACCATGGCCCAGATGATGATTTAACAATTGTGGCCAGTAATGGTCAGCCCTTGCCTCAAATTGGGTATAAAGAAGTAACCATTAAAGTGGGGCGGGTAGAATTGCCATGTCAGGGGATGATAATTGTAGATATTGATCGCAAAGAATCTAACCCACTGCTAACCATTGGTACAAATGTGATAGAAAATTGTATTGCCGAAGTGATAATTTTGTTGCAACAGGCGTCTGAAACTGCCAGCTCCGGGCAGCAGCGTGCCCTACAGAGGGAGATCAGAGCCCTGATGAGGAGGCAGCAGGTAGAGCTGGCCGGAGGAGAAATTGGCAGTGTAAGGGTAAGTGACCCCCTCCCCATTGCAATACCCCCAAGAAGTGAAATGTTGATATGGTGTCGGGCAGCAATAGGCCTCAAGGGTCAGGATTACCAGGCCTTGGTAGAACCGGTGTATTCAGACAGTAGGCCTGGAGTCCTGATAGCCAGAGGGGTAGCAGACGTCCGCAAGGGAAGAGTGCCCGTCCGTGTCCTGAATTGTGGGGAGGAGGAAGCCAAATTGCCCCGGTACGCCAGTGTAGCAAAACTGTACACTGTCATTAACAATACCATCAAAGCAGTGGAACCCTTGATCCCGTCCGACCAGGCGGTAGACAATGGCTCCAAGGGACAGCTGGAAGACTGGTGCCAAAAATTACATGTGGGCACCGACTCCACCCCCTCACACCAAAAGCATGGGGTTTACCGGGTTGTACAGGAGTACGAGCGGGTCTTCAGCAAACACCCCCTAGATTTTGGGCAGGTGAAAGGGGTTAAACATCAAATCCCCACGGGTGATCATAATCCCATTAAAGAGAGATACCGCCCTGTACCCCCCGCACAGTATCAGCTTGCCAAAGAAATGTTACGAGAAATGAAGGAGGCTGGGGTTATCAGAGATAGCTGTAGCCCCTGGGCAGCTCCACTAGTGCTCGTAAAGAAAAAAGATGGTACAATGAGAATGTGCGTAGATTACAGGCAAATTAACCGCATTACACATAAAGATGCTTATCCACTACCCAGAATAGAAGAGTCACTAACGGCCTTAAAATCAGCTAATTATTTCACCACCCTGGATCTCACCAGTAGGTATTGGCAGGTTCCCGTGGCAGAGGCGGACAAAGAGAAGACTGCATTCACGACACCAATGGGTCTCTGCGAGTTCAATTGTATGCCATTCGGGCTCTGCAATGCCCCAGGGACATTTCAGAGATTGATGGAGTGCTGTTTGGGCCATCACAACTTTGAAACCGTGCTATAGTACCTGGGTGACGTCATAGTCTACTCCAAGACCTACGAAGATCACCTGAGGCACTTAGCAGAAGTGTTTGAGTCCCTGTCGGGGTATGGCCTGAAGATAAAGCCGTCCAAATGTCACCTCTTAAAGCCAAAGGTACAGTACCTGGGTCATGTGGTCAGCGCAGAAGGTGTGGCACCTGATCCGGAGAAAGTCACCGTAATCAAGGACTGGCCAAGACCCACCACGGTAAAGGAGGTGCGGCAGTTCCTTGGGCTGGTGAGCTACTACCGAAGGTTCATTGATGGTTTCACCAAGATAGCAGCGCCCCTTCAAGATCTCCTGGTGGGCCAGCCAAAGCAGGCTAAGAAGCAGAGCCCTCCATTTGAATGGAACAGCCAAATAGAAACATCTTTTGTCCGGCTGAAAGGGGCTCTCATGGGAGAAGAAATTCTGGCCTACCCTGACTACAGCCAGCCGTTTGTACTGTATACAGACACCAGCAACGTGGGACTGGGAGCATTTCTGTCCCAGGTGCAGGGAGGCAGATAGAAGGTGATAGCTTACGCCAGTAGGAAGCTTCGGCCCACAGAAAGGAATCCAGAAAACTACAGTTCCTTCAAGCTGGAGTTCCTCGCTATTGTTTGGGCAGTGACTGAACGCTTCATGCACTATCTGGCATTGGCCAAGTTCACCATCTTCACGGACAACAATCCGTTGACATATCTGGCAACAGCCAAGTTAGGTGCGTTGGAACAGCGATGGATGGCCCGGCTGTCTAACTTTGACTTTACCATCAAGTACCGGGCTGGCAAGAAGAATAACAATGCGCTGTCCAGAATGCCTCACTTACCCGAGTCTGGAGAAGACCTGGATGAACTCGAAGAGATAGAGTTACCGGCTTTCCATCACCAAGGTGTTTCCCAGTGTGAGCATGCTGTAGGAGTGAAGCGCTCGAGCCAGCACGAGGTCTCGGTCAACCCATTACTCCACCATAATAGGGAAGAGACACAGAAAGGTGACCCGGCCGTGCGATTGGTCAAAGAAAAGCTAGCACAAGCTGAGACCCATCTCGATCCAGACGCTCCACAAGAAGCCCAGCAGTTGTGGAAGGAGAGGGGACGACTGTTCACCTACCAAGGCAAGCTCTGCAAGAGATATGTCAACTGGCGAACGAATGAACTCGTCTGGCAGATAGTGGTCCCACAGAGGGATGCTCCAATGGTCCTAGCAGCTTACCATGATAAAGCAGGACACTTCGGGTGGAAGAAGTTGGAGACCCTACTCCGCGATCGGTTCTACTGGGTGCACATGAGAAAGACGATCGAGAAGTGGTGCCGAGACTGTGGTCCGTGTAACCTGAGGCGGAAGGATGATGCCAGCCAGAGGTCTCCCCTACAGCCAATTGTCACAAAGCAGCCCCTGGAGTTGGTGGCCCTGGACCACGTGAAGTTAACACCAAGCCGGTCAGGCTATGTGTACGCCCTCACCATTGTGGACCATTACTCTCGTTTCCTGGTAGTAGTGCCTGTGAAGGACCAGACAGCCAGAACAGCAGCTAGAGCATTCCAGGTATACTTTTGTCGGCCTCACGGTTACCCTGAAAGGGTACTGACTGATCAAGGTCCTGCATTCGAGGCCAAAGTGTTCCAAGAGTTCTGTAACATGTACGGCTGTAAGAAAATCCGAACAACACCGTACCACCCCCAAACTAATGGATTGTGCGAGAAGATGAACCATGTGGTTATTGATATGCTGAAGACTCTACCTCTGGAAGAAAGAAACCAATGGCCAGAGAAGTTGCCAGATCTGGTAGACCTGTACAACCATATCCCATTAAATTCGACCAACTGCAGCCCTGCTTACCTGATGCTAGCAAGACCTGGCAAGTTACCTGTAGACTTTGAGATGGGGACTGTGTCACCTGAAGCGGTTCAGGAGATAGAAGATTGGGATACAGAGCGACAACAGCAGTACCGCAAAGTCCAGGAATGAGTAGAAAGGAGCCTGTCCCAAGCAAGAACGAGACAAGAGCAGAACTACAATCAAACAGCCCCAGCAACTCCCTTAGCACCTGGAGAACAGGTCCTCAAGAAAAAGCGGAGGGCGCAAAAATTAGATGATCAGTGGGAGAATGAACCCTACACCATTATTCCCTCCAACTTTGACAATAGTAAGGTATGCCTCATAAGCAAAGATGAAGGCAAGACCTATCAAGCAGTTTCTCGAGACCGCCTGAAAGCGTGCCCTGAACGATGCAGAATCCAAAAAGAAGTAGAAGAAGTAGAAGAAAGTCCCCAAAGTCAAGAAAAAGAGGAAGAGATGATCCAAGCAATCCTTGGAAAATTCCCCAAAACGTGGACCCGAATAAACAATGCCATAGTGGTACCAGTCTTGACGTTTCCGCAGTTGGTCGAGCCAGAAACAGAAGAGGTTCCAGATCCACCTAAAGAACCGTCCGCTCCAACACAAGATGACATGCCAGCAGTAGAACAGGAGGCTCAACCCCCTGCCAGTGGTGAACTTGCCGTACCCTTGGCGAATCTGAGACCCCGTAGGCAACCAACATGCATCCCTGTCAGGGTTAGGCCTACCAATAACACGGGGGGGGAAGACACTGCAAGTAGTCAGGGACAAACCCCAGAGCTACGCCGGTCCCAACGTAGCACTCGGGGACAGCCCCCTCCAAGGTATAGAACATAGAAAGTAAGATACCTAACAGAGTGTAAATAGTTATGTGAAAATGTCTTGTATGTAATGTTTTGTTTTAGGTGATTAAGTAAATGGACAATTGGGCCACTGGACTATGGGTGGCCAACACTCTAATTGTACATAGTTAGCACCAGTGTGCTCAACACCCCTGAAGAAAAACCCGTCCGGCGTGCATAGAGTGGGGTCATCAATGCTCTGACGCACGCCCAGAGCCTACGTTGGGGGTTTGAACGTGGTGGGTCCCCCATGGAGCGGTGTAATGGACACCCGGCAGGGAGCCACACTGGACTCTTATAGTAGTGTTTAAGTTTGTAACGTTTAAGTAATGCGCCTCCCATAATGGGATGAAATGTTCTAACATGTTATGTTTTGTTTCTACAGTCCGGGGGTACTGAATTTAACTAAGGGGGAGTGTGGCGCCCCAGGACCTGGTCGCCACAACAGCATTGCCCTCCCAAAGGGTTAATGCTGAGCCTGGGGGTAATTGGGAGGTCTATTGGCCAGTAAGTTTAACATCCAACGCAGTTCTCCCTCCGGCCAGCAGGGGGAGCTCTGAACCTGGAATTCCAGGGAGCATTCCTTAAGTCTGACCTGAGGGAGGAAGTAGTGTTCAGTCTGTAGAGAGAAGTGATAGCAAGCAGACGCAGAGTGTGCTGTCCTGTGGATCTGGGGCCTAGAGCTGGAGCAGCTTGGCCCAGGGAAGCAGGAGTAGCAGAGAGGCAGAGAAGAGACTCGGACATCGGAGTCTGTGGCCACCAGGGCCTAAAATACTCCCTGGTAGCCGAATCCGAAGGGCAGGAGAGCTGCAAGCACCTGGCCCATAAACAGCCCGAAGGTACAGCTGCATCATCAGGGCCCGGTGTGGACTCCAGCAGAGAAGCACCAGAGAGGGCCTGCGCAGCCTACCACAGAGGGAAAGGGACGTACCACCGGTCCCAGCAGCAAGAGGGCCATTGCTAGATACAGAGAGCAGGGTCCTATAATAGTAAAGAAAAGAACAGGAGTAGGCCTCATACTCAGCTGGCCAAAAAGATCACCCCAAGTACTTCCAGGCCGACCGGATCCCCTTCACCACCTGTGACGGTCTCCCAGGATTGGACTGTTCTTAAAGTAAAAGAGGAGAAGGTAAAGAGACTGTTGTTTGTGCCTGTTTCTTTCATTGCCTGTCGGCCCTGCACCGTGTTATCCACACAACACCATAGACTTTCACGAGCACCAACAGTGTCCCCGGGGCACCGCTCCACCTGTGGGGAGCAGTACCACCATTGCTGCCGTATCATCACCCCGGAGGCCTCACACAGCAGCGGCGGCTTAATAGCCGCAAACCACAGGTGGCGTCACGAAACAAATGCTTTAATTGCTCCCAAGTCACCAGCCATATTTAAACTGACACCCACCAGGGCCACGGAGTTGGGCCCCACCACCACTGACTACCCCCGGACTAGTCCGGCCCGGCACCGGGTGTCCCATAGCCCTGGGGTGGGCGAGTCACACCCCCGCCAAGGCATGGGAGAAGAGATGTGCGTAGGTGCCGCGCTGGGAGAGGGCGCTGCAGTCCCTTTAATTTTAATAGTAATAATCAATGAAAACCTGAATGTAGTCGTCCACTCTAGACATTCCCTATCTCTTAGAGAATGAAAGGAGTTGTTCCCTTTCAGCTAATATTTGGGCCTGGCTGCAGTTTGTTAAAAAATAACAAACCGTGCTGTATTCACCTTCCCCATGTCCACCGGGGAGTCTCCGCCGCTGCTCCCGGTGTCTGGCATTGGCCGCGGTGCTGACGATATGTGATCAGCGCGGCAGCAATAAGGAAGCTCCGTGTGGCGCCCCAGGACCTGGTCGCCACAACAGCATTGCCCCTCCAAAGGGTTAATGCTGAGCCTGGAGGTAATTGGGGGAATCATTGGCCAGTAAGTTCAACATCCAATGCAGTTTCTCCCTCAGGCCAGCAGGGGGAGCTCTGAACCTGGAGTTCCAGGGAGCATTCCTTAAGTCTGACCTGAGGGAGGAGTTAGTGTTCAGTCTGTTGAGAGAAAGCAGAGAAAGCAGACGCAGAGTGTGCTGTCTTGTGGAACTGGGGCCTGGAGCTGGAATAGCTTGGCCCAGTGAAGCAAGATTTGCAGAGAGGCACAGAAGAGACTCAGACATCGGAGTCTGTGGTTGCTAGGGTGTAAAATCCTTCCCTGGTGGCCGAATCCGGAGGGCAGGAGAGCTGCAAGCCCCCTGGCCCATCAGCAATCTGAAGGTACAGCCGCATTCCAAGGGCCCGATGTGGACTCCAGCAGAGAAGCACCCGAGAGGGCCTGCGCAACCTACCATACAGAAAAAGGGACGAACCACCGGTCCCAGCAGCAAGAGGGCCATTGCTAAATTCAGAGTGCAGGGTCCTGTAGAAGAAAAGAAAGATCAGGGAGTAGGCCTCATACTCAACTGACCAAGGATATCACCCCCAGGCACTTCCAGGCCGGCCGGATCATCTGTACCACCTGTAACGGTTTCCCTGGACTAAACTGTTGCCAAGTAAAAGAGGAGAAGGTAAAGAGACTACTGTTTGTGCCTGTTTCTTTCACTGCCTGTCGGCCCTGCACCGTATTATTCACACAACATCACACCATAGACTCTCACGAGCACCAACTGTTGCCCCGGGGTACCACTCCACCTGTGGGGAGCATGACCATCCAAGCTGCCATTCCATCAGCCCCGGAGGCCCCATACAGCAGTGGCGGCTTAATAGCCGCAAACCACAGGTGGCGTCACGACAACCATAAACTATATTTGTGTCGCCCTGGGCAAGCCAGGGGTCACAGGTCACAACACCACCACACCCCACATCCCAGGTAGGCACACCTAAGCTGAACCAAAAATCCTTGTTGCCTTCCTCCAGGAGTCTAATGATGCACACCAGGGGGTGGGCCAGGCGGTTGGCTCCGTTCACCAAGGAGCTCACAGCTCTGGAGGCAGGAAGTACCAGGCAGATTAGCCCGGGGAGGGCAAGAGTAAACAACGGAGTTGAGTGAGGAGCAGATAAGAGAAGTGAAAGTGGAGGAAAGAAGAGCAGTAAAGGAGGAAAGCAAGAAGTGGTGAGAGCAGAGAGTGTGCAACGCCTGAGAGCCCAGCTTTGTGTAGGGCTAGAACAGCAAGGTCAGCGACGGCGGTGACTGTCCGGAGGGGGACCGTTTGGAAGTTCCTGGAAGGACCCCGTTGGCTGTGTGCCCGGTGGTCTGGAGCAGTGTTCCGAAGGACAGTCAGCACCAGGGCAGGGGCCTCTCGGACCCCGGCAAGGCTAGGAGTCGCCAAATTTGCCGAATCCGTCAGTGAAGGGGACGTAAAGTGTAGTGCTCCTCCGGCCCAGCTTGAAGCCGGGGAGCGGGTTACCGGTGGGGACCCATCGCAACCAACCGTACATAAAGGTGCAAGGAAGAGGGACATCACCGTCACCTACCGAGAAAGCAAAGCAGCCGTCTGTGGGACCGTCCTACCAGCCGTTTGGTTTACCGTACAAACTGTGTCCAAGTCTCAGGCTGAGTGAGTACCACAGTGCCGCAAGGCACAGCGCTGCCCCTGCGTCCCTGCGCCCACCAGGCCCTGCACCTCACAAGCCATCACCGGGTCCCGGGATCACCAACCCCTACCCACGGAGGGGCAACACAACACCTGGCTGCTCCCCATCACCATCCCCGGGATCCCCGCATTGAGCAGCGGTGGTGCTACACATCACCACAACCGTGGGTGGCGTCACGGACATTATCCCAACATCCCAAAACCCTCCTTTCACTCACGGGCGAGGAGTGTCGCTCGAGAAACCCCGGGATCCGGCCCACCACTCGAGCCACCACTGAGCAGCTGCCGGACCCGAGCAGAAGGGGTGAGCGCGGTGTGCTGACACCCTCCTCCCCGCCCGCGACAACTTGGCGTCACGAACAGGATCTTACCGCTCTGCCGTCTGGTAGAGGTGCGCCTTGTTACCGCCGGAGGGATCCGGCAGAAAAATTGAAGAAGCTGCCATCTTTGGCGCGAAAAGTTCCCGCTCGAGCGTCTTCTCGAGCAGTAGAGGCGCGAAGGCCAGAACCCCGCCCCGAGAGAGGAGGGGCCGGAAAGAGCTAAGGGGGACGCGATGGCGGCCGGCCGCATGTAGCTGCGGCTATAAAAGCAGGGACGCCAGGACTCTGCAAACATCCCGTTCCTGGAAGAAAGAGAGAAAGCCATCATGTGGATGCCGTCCCGCGACACCGTACCCCCCGCGCCTGGAACCGCGGCGTGGGTGGAGATCCGGACCGCGCAGCTCTACCAACGGCTGCAGGTAAAGATGCAGCTCCTCATGGAGGAGTGGGAGGCCGACATGGCGGACGCTGTAGCCACCGTGCGGAGACGCGAGGAGGAAGCGGAGAAAGGGAGGGTGAGTGACCCACGTCCCGACGCCCTTGAGGGGCCGGTCATCGCGGCTGTGGGGCCCGGTCCAAGCCCTCTCCCTTCGCTGCCTCCCTCGACACCCGTCCCGGAGGCCGTGACCCCGCCACTAGGCCTGCTACCATCGCAACCGGTAGCAGTACCCAGCGTCCCCGCCCAAGCGGGCCAACCTGTAGCCGGAGGCCGCAGCAAGTCAGCGGTGTTGCCGTGGAAGACTCCGAAGACCGAACCGGAGGCATCCCCTGAGAAACTCCCCGAGCCGGAGCCGATGACCCGCTCCGGGCCGAAGGCCCAGCAGCGGAAAGCCCCTAGGCCCATCCCCCACACCTCGGCTGAGGTAGCGCCGGGTTGTTGCTGCAAGGCAGCGCCCAAGGCCAAGACACCGCGGGACATGCCGCCCGTAGTCCTGACAGTGGGTAATGTCCAGGATGTCCCGCGGGGCCCGACCCGTGCGCCGGCGCTGGCAGCAGCGCCGTACTGGGATAGGGAGCCGGTACCGCTGGGCCTGGAGATCGCCGAGAGGGAAAGGAAGAAGGCCGAGCTAGTGGCCAGAGCGATCCGGGAGAAAGAGAATCTCCGGCAAGCGACATTCCGTGACCGGGGACCGCTGTACGAGGGACAGGTGAGGCGGTTTGATGTCCGCCGGGGCTACGGGTTCATCTACGAGCCGGGCCTGGAGGCCGAAGTGTTTGTAGCCCGGCGGGATGTGCATGCTCACCTGCCCGAAGAACTTCCCGGCCGTAACCTGATGCCGGGAGATATTGTGCAGTATACCCGGCACTTTGGGGAGCGAGGGTGGTTTGCGCTGGACGTTAACCTCAGGAGGGGCCCGGAGGCCCGAGCGAGCGCAGACCTCTACCCCTTGCCGGCAGCCCCAGCGCTTGAAAGACCGGAGTAGGGCAATGAATGCCCGAAGCACTGTCCCCGTTGGGACCACCTGTTTGTTTGCAAAGTTTTTGAAAAAGTTAAAATGATAAGAAAGATGATTATCCGAGTTTTCACCTGATTCACCGTGTGATTTGCAACCGGCTGGAGCCGGCACCGTTGTCCCCGTGGGGACCGTTTAAAATGCATGGGAACTATCCATGGACAAGCCCGTGAACTTTGCAGGGCAACCACAAACGTTAGTGGCTTGTAAATATGTTGGGTACCGTTACCGTTTCCGCAATGCCGCCTCCAGAGAGGCAGGTTGGAGGGAGGGCCCTGAGCAGAGCAGGCCAGGGCCCAGCCACCAAAGGAACCGGTGGCTACCCTCTGGAGGGAAGGACAGATCCCGCTCGGGTACCGTGTGCTGGACTGTGGGTCAAGGGGTGCTGCCTGGGTTTTAGGGGCAGCATCAGGGCCAGGTTACTTGGGTGGCAGAGAGCGGAAACCGTGACCGTATACCGTTGAAACGTTTAAAAGTAAATGTGCCTCCCGTCTTGGGAAGAAGTTATTAAAAATGTTATTAATGTTTGTTTAACCCTGTTATTCCCTTTTCACAGAAAAATAAAACCGGTGTAGGACGGCAGCCCGCGGACGGTCTGCATTTTGCTAAGGGGGAATGTGTCGCCCTGGGCAAGCCAGGGGTCACAGGTCACAACACCACCACACCCCACATCCCAGGTAGGCACACCTAAGCTGAACCAAAAATCCTTGTTGCCTTCCTCCAGGAGTCTGATGATGCACACCAGGGGGTGGGCCAGGCGGTTGGCTCCGCCCACCAAGGAGCTCACAGCTCTGGAGGCAGGAAGTACCAGGCAGATTAGCCCGGGGAGGGCAAGAGTAAACAACAGAGTTGAGTGAGGAGCAGATAAGAGAAGTGAAAGTGGAGGAAAGAAGAGCAGTAAAGGAGGAAAGCAAGAAGTGGTGACAGAGCAGAGAGTGTGCAACGCCTGAGAGCCCAGCTTTGTGTAGGGCTAGAACAGCAAGGTCAGCGACGGCGGTGACTGTCCGGAGGGGGACCGTTTGGAAGTTCCTGGAAGGACCCCGTTGGCTGTGTGCCCGGTGGTCTGGAGCAGTGTTTCGAAGGACAGTCAGCACCAGGGCAGGGGTCTCTCGGACCCCGGCAAGGCTAGGAGTCGCCAAATTTGCCGAATCCGTCAGTGAAGGGGACGTAGATTCCCCCAACAACCAAGTCCCGATTGAAGGCAACAGTCCAACCTGTACAACAGAGGCATCGCCACCGCCAGGGCACCAGTCTCTGAGGGCCAGCGCCTGCGGGCAAAGTGTAGTGCTCCTCCGGCCCAGCTTGAAGCCGGGGAGCGGGTTACCGGTGGGGACCCATCGCAACCAACCGTACATACAGGTGCAAGGAAGAGGGACATCACCGTCACCTACCGAGAAAGCAAAGCAGCCGTCTGTGGGACCGTCCTACCAGCCGTTTGGTTTACCGTACAAACTGTGTCCAAGTCTCAGGCTGAGTGAGTACCACAGTGCCGCAAGGCACAGCGCTGCCCCCGCGTCCCTGCGCCCACCAGGCCCTGCACCTCACAAGCCATCACCGGGTCCCGGGATCACCAACCCCTACCCACGGAGGGGCAACACAACACCTGGCTGCTCCCCATCACCATCCCCGGGATCCCCGCATTGAGCAGCGGTGGTGCTACACATCACCACAACCGTGGGTGGCGTCACGGACATTATCCCAACATCCCAAAACCCTCCTTTCACTCACGGGCGAGGAGTGTCGCTCGAGAAACCCCGGGATCCGGCCCACCGCTCGAGCCACCACTGAGCAGCTGACGGACCCGAGCAGAAGGGGTGAGCGCGGTGTGCTGACACCCTCCTCCCCACCCGCGACATATTCACCAGCCATATTTAACTGACACCCACCAGGGCCACGGAGTCGGGCCCCGCCACCACTGACGACCCCCGGACTAGTCCGGCCCGGCACCGGGTGTCCCATAGCCCTGGGGTGGGCGAGTCAACTTTGGCGTCACGAACAGGATTTCGTGCCCGGTCCCACCGGGTACTGTGCGCCTGCAGAAACTGTGCTTAAAAGACTGTGTTACTGTTTGAAAACTGCCGCCGCCATTAGCCTCGCTGAGCGCAGGAAGAAGGGGGGCGTGCCTGAAAAAGAGCACGAAGGGAGCGCGCCATCAGAGCGGAGGGTCGTTAACTCCGCGCTACCCGGAAGAGATTTTGAAAAGTGAACGGAGCCTGGTAAGGTTCACTAAGGGGGAGGAAGATGTCCGACTCAGAGGGAGAGCAGGTGGCTGCCATAGACCGAGACGCCGCAGCACCAGCCGAAGCAATCCCAGTCACCGTCGCCCCAGCCCCCGCTGTAGCGCCGGTAATGCCGATCACAATGCCGTACATCCCGGGAGCAGAATGGCTGCCGCAGTACTCCGGGGAGTCACATACCCTGAGCGACTTCAGAGAAAGGCTGCACAGCTTGTTCATAGTGTATCCGCTGACTGAGAGCCAGAAGGTGGGCATATTAATGGGGCAGCTAGCCGGCGTGGCCCAGTGTGAAGTGAAGTCCTGGCCTGATACAGATAAAGGGACAGCAACCCAGATACTGGCCAAGTTAAAGAATACTTTTGACACCCGCACCGCAGCAGAAATAAAGATGAGATTCTTTGGGTGCAAACAACGGGCCACAGACAGCATAAGCGACTATGCCTTAAACTTGCAGGAGGCCCTGAGAGCAATTAAACAGGTGGACCCAGAGAGTGTACGTGAAGAAGACAAGCTCCTAACTGAGCAGTTCATAGAGGGGCTCCTGTCAGATGCCCACAGGACCCAGCTGCGTATCATGGTCCTGCAGAACCCTGCTCTGGACTTTGCAAAGTTTAAGGACCAGGCCATCCGGGTACTGAGAGAATCTACACCGAATGACCCAGTACCCCTCCGGCCTCTTGCTATCACGTACCCAGGGGTGGTGCCTGCAACACGAGCCGCTACGAGGGCTGAGGCGCAGTCCCTGGATAAGGATCCCGCTGCAGAGCTCAGACAGCAGGTCCAGGAGCTTACCAAGACTGTAGCTGCCCTTGCCAAGACCGTGCAGTCTCTACAAGTGACCCCATCGCCTGCAATAATCGAGTTGGCCTCCAGCCCAGATGACGTCCCATGGATGCGACAGAGGAGGATTCCGCCGACCCGAGGAAAAGACACAGACCGGTATAATTCAACTGGACAACCGATATGCCGCCGCTGCAGCCAGGCGGGCCACATTGCACGACACTGTCCTTTAAATGGGCCGAGCCTGGGGCCAGGAGCCAACCCCCAGGTGTAAGGAAGCCCGGCTCAACCCCCAGCCGCAGCAAGTATGTGGGAGTACGACCGGTCCTTCCTATTGTGCTGGATGGGATCCCTTTGAACGCCCTCCTGGATACGGGGTCCCAGGTAACAACCATCCCTTATAAACTGTACAAAAGATATTGGGCTGATTCAGACATTGACCATGGCCCAGATGATGATTTAACAATTGTGGCCAGTAATGGTCAGCCCTTACCTCAAATTGGGTATAAAGAAGTAACCATTAAAGTGGGGCGGGTAGAATTGCCATGTCAGGGGATGATAATTGTAGATATTGATCGCAAAGAATCTAACCCACTGCTAACCATTGGTACAAATGTGATAGAAAATTGTATTGCTGAAGTGATAATTTTGTTGCAACAGGCGTCTGAAAGTGCCAGCTCCGGGCAGCAGCGTGCCCTACAGAGGGAGATCAGAGCCCTGATGAGGAGGGAGCAGGTAGAGCTGGCCGGAGGAGAAATTGGCAGTGTAAGGGTAAGTGACCCTCTCCCCATTGCAATTCCCCCAAAAAGTGAAATGTTGATATGGTGTCGGGCAGCAATAGGCCTCAAGGGTCAAGATTACCAGGCCCTGGTGGAACCTGTGTATTCAGAAAGTAGGCCTGGAGTCCTGATAGCCAGAGCGGTAGCAGACGTCCGCAAGGGAAGAGTGCCCGTCCGCGTCCTGAATTGTGGGGAGGAGGAAGCCAAATTGCCCCGGTACGCCACTGTAGCAAAACTGTACACTGTCAGTAACAATACCAACAAAAGCAGTGGAACCCTTGATCCCGTCCGACCAGGCGGAAGACAATGGCTCCAAGGGACAGCTGGAAGACTGGTGCCAAAAATTACATGTGGGCACCGACTCCACCCCCTCACACCAAAAGCATGGGGTTTACCGGGTGGTACAGGAGTACGAGCGGGTCTTCAGCAAACACCCCCTAGATTTTGGGCAGGTAAAAGGGGTTAAACATCAAATCCCCACTGGTGACCATCATCCCATTAAAGAGAGATACCGCCCTGTACCCCCAGCACAGTATCAGCGTGCCAAAGAAATGTTACGGGAAATGAAGGAGGCTGGGGTTTTCAGAGATAGTTGTAGCCCCTGGGCAGCTCCACTAGTGCTCGTAAAGAAAAAAGATGGTACAATGAGAATGTGTGTAGATTACAGGCAAATTAACCGCATTACACATAAAGATGCTTATCCACTACCCAGAATAGAGGAATCACTAACAGCCTTAAAATCAGCTAATTATTTCTCCACCCTGGATCTCACCAGTGGGTATTGGCAGGTTCCCGTGGCAGAAGCGGACAAGGAGAAGACTACATTCACGACACCAATGGGTCTCTGCGAGTTCAATTGTATGCCGTTCGGGCTCTGCAACGCCCCAGGGACATTTCAGAGATTGATGGAGTGCTGCTTGGGCCATCACAACTTTGAAACCATGCTATTGTACCTGGATGACGTCATAGTCTACTCCAAGACCTACGAAGACCACCTGAGGCACTTAGCAGAAGTGTTTGAGTCCTTGTCGGAGTATGGCCTGAAGATAAAGCCGTCCAAATGTCACCTCTTGAAGCCAAAGGTACAGTACTTGGGTCATGTGGTCAGCGCAGAAGGTGTGGCACCTGATCCGGAGAAAGTCACCGTAATCAAGGACTGGCCAAGACCCACCACGGTAAAGGAGGTGCGGCAGTTCCTTGGGCTGGTGGACTACTACCGAAGGTTCATTGATGGTTTCACAAAGATAGCAGCACCTCTTCAAGATCTCCTGGTGGGCCAGCCAAAGAAGGCTAAGAAGCAAAGCCCTCCATTTGAATGTAACAGCCAAATAGAAACATCTTTTGTCCGGCTGAAAGGGGCTCTCACGGGAGAAGAAATTCTGGCCTACCCCGACTACAGCCAGCCGTTTGTACTGTACACAGACGCCAGCAGCGTGGGACTGGGAGCAGTTCTGTCCCAGGTGCAGGGAGGCAGAGAGAAGGTGATAGCTTACGCCAGTAGGAAACTTCGTCCCACAGAAAGGAATCCAGAAAACTACAGTTCCTTCAAGCTGGAGTTCCTCGCTATTGTTTGGGCAGTGACTGAACGCTTCATGCACTATCTGGCATCGGCCAAGTTCACCATCTTCACGGACAACAATCCGTTGACACATCTGGCAACAGCCAAGCTAGGTGCGTTGGAGCAGCGATGGATGGCCCAGCTGTCTAACTTTGACTTTACCATCAAGTACCTGGCTGGCAAGAAGAATAACAATGCTGATGCGCTGTCCAGAATGCCTCACTTACCCGAGTCTGGAGAAGACCTGGATGAACTCGAAGAGATAGAGTTACCGGCTTTCCATCACCAAGGTGTTTCCCAGTGTGAGCATGCTGTAGGAGAGAAGCGCTCGAGCCAGCACGAGGTCTCGGTTAACCCATTACTCCACCATAATTGGGAAGAGACACAGAACGGTGACCCAGCCGTGCGATTGGTCAAAGAAAAGCTAGCAGAAGCTGAGACCCATCTCGGTCCAGATGCTCCACAAGAAGCCCAGCAGCTGTGGAAGGAGAGGGGACGACTGTTCACCTACCAAGGCAAGCTCTGCAAGAGATATGTCAACTAGCGAACGAATGAACTCGTCTGGCAGATAGTGGTCCCACAGAGGGATGCTCCAATGGTCCTAGCAGCTTACCATAATAAAGCAGGACACTTCGGGTGGAAGAAGTTGGAGACCCTACTCCGCGATCGGTTCTACTGGGTGCACATGAGAAAGACGATCGAGAAGTGGTGCCGACACTGTGGTCCGTGTAACCTCAGGCGGAAGGATGATGCCAGCCAGAGGTCTCCCCTACAGCCAATTGTCACGAAGCAGCCCCTGGAGTTGGTGGCCCTGGACCACGTGAAGTTGACACCAAGCCGGTCAGGCTATGTTTACGCCCTCACCATTGTGGACCATTACTCTCGTTTCCTGGTAGTAGTGCCTGTGAAAGACCAGACAGCCAGAACAGCAGCTAAAGCATTTCAGGCATACTTTTGTCGACCTCACGGTTATTCTGAAAGGGTACTGACTGATCAAGGTCCTGCATTCGAGGCAGAAGTGTTCCGAGAGTTCTGTAACATGTACGGTTGTAAGAAAATCAGAACAACACCGTATCACCCCCAAACCAATGGATTGTGCGAGAAGATGAACCATGTGGTTATTGATATGCTCAAGACTCTACCTCTGGAAGAAAGAAACCAATGGCCAGAGAAGTTACCAGATCTGGTAGACCTGTATAACCATATCCCAGTAAATTCGACCAACTGCAGCCCTGCTTACCTGATGCGAGCAAGACCTGGCAAGTTACCTGTAGACTTTGAGATGGGAACTGTGTCACCTGAAGCGGTTCAAGAGATAGAAGACTGGGATACAGAGCGACAACAGCAGTACCGCAAAGTCCAGGAATGCGTAGAAAAGAGCCTGTCCCAAGCAAGAACGAGACAAGAGCAGAACTACAATCCAACAGCCCCAGCAACTCCCTTAGCACCTGGAGAACAGGTCCTCAAGAAAAAGCGGAGGGCGCATAAATTAGATGATCAGTGGGAGAATGAACCCTACACCATTATTCCCTCCAACTTTGACAATAGTAAGGTATGCCTCATAAGCAAAGATGAAGGCAAGACCTATCAAACAGTTTCTAGAGACGGCCTGAAAGCGTGCCCTGAGCGGTGCAAAACCAAAAAGAAGTGGAAGAAATTCAAGAAAAAGAGGAAGAGATGATACAAACAATCCTTGGCAAATTCCCCAAAACTTGGACCCGAATAAATAATGCCATAGTGGTACCAGTCTTGACGTTCCCGCAGTTGGTCGAGCCAGAGACAGAAGAGGTTCCAGATCCACCTAAGGAACTGTCCGCCCCAACACAAGATGACACGCCAGCAGTGGAACAGGAGAATCAACCCCCTGTCAGTGGTGAACCTGTCGTACCCTTGGCGACTCTCAGACCACGTAGGCAATCATCACGCATACCTATCAGGGTTAGGCCTACCCGTAGTGCTGAGGTAGCAGACGCTCCAAATAGTCAGGGACAAACACCAGAGCTACGCAGGTCCCAACGTAGTACTCGAGGACGGCCCCCTCCAAGGTATAGAGAGTAAAAAGAAAGAGTACCTATTAGAATGTAAATAGTTATTTAAAATGTCTGTAATGTTGTGTATAAAATGTTTTTTTTTATTTAAATGATTGAGTAAATGGACAATTGGGCCACTGGACTATGGGTGGCCAACACTCTAATTGTACATAGTTAGCACCAGTGTGCTCAGCACCCCTGAAGAAAAACCCGTCCGGCGTGCATAGAGTGGGGTCATCAATGCTCTGACGCACGCCCCGGGGCCTACGTTGGGGGTTTTATCGCGGCGGGTCCCGCATGGAGCGGTGTATTGGACACCCGGCAGGGAGCCACACTGGACTCTTATAGTTTTATTTAAGTTTGTAACGTTTAAGAAAATGTGCCTCCCATAATGGGATGAAATGTTCTAACATGTTATGTTTTGTTTCTTCAGTCCGTGAGTACTGAGTTTAACTAAGGGGGAGTGTGGCGCCCCAGGACCTGGTCGCCACAACAGCATTGCCCCTCCAAAGGGTTAATGCTGAGCCTGGAGGTAATTGGGGGAATCATTGGCCAGTAAGTTCAACATCCAACGCAGTTTCTCCCTCAGGCCAGCAGGGTGAGCTCTGAACCTGGAGTTCCAGGGAGCATTCCTTAGGTCTGACCTGAGGGAGGAGTTAGTGTTCAGTCTGTTGAGAGAAAGCAGAGAAAGCAGACGCAGAGTGTGCTGTCTTGTGGAACTGGGGCCTGGAGCTGGAATAGCTTGGCCCAGTGAAGCAAGATTTGCAGAGAGGCACAGAAGAGACTCAGACATCGGAGTCTGTGGTTGCCAGGGTGTAAAATCCTTCCCTGGTGGCCGAATCCGGAGGGCAGGAGAGCTGCAAGCCCCCTGGCCCATCAGCAATCTGAAGGTACAGCCGCATTCCAAGGGCCCGGTGTGGACTCCAGCAGAGAAGCACCCGAGAGGGCCTGCGCAGCCTACCATACAGAAAAAGGGACGAACCACCGGTCCCAGCAGCAAGAGGGCCATTGCTAAATTCAGAGTGCAGGGTCCTGTAGAAGAAAAGAAAGATCAGGGAGTAGGCCTCATACTCAACTGGCCAAGGATATCACCCCCAGGCACTTTCAGGCCGGCCGGATCATCTGTACCACCTGTAACGGTCTCCCTGGACTAAACTGTTGCCAAGTAAAAGAGGAGAAGGTAAAGAGACTACTGTTTGTGCCTGTTTCTTTCACTGCCTGTCGGCCCTGCACCGTATTATTCACACAACATAACACCATAGACTCTCACGACTCACGAGCACCAACTGTTGCCCCGGGGTACCGCTCCACCTGTGGGGAGCAGGACCATCCAAGCTGCCATTCCATCAGCCCCGGAGGCCCCATACAGCAGTGGCGGCTTAATAGCCGCAAACCACAGGTGGCGTCACGACAACCATAAACTTTATTCACCAGCCATATTTAACTGACACCCACCAGGGCCACGGAGTCGGGCCCCGCCACCACTGATAACCCCCGGACTAGTCCGGCCCAGCACCGGGTGTCCCATAGCCCTGGGGTGGGCGAGTCATCAGCGGCTCTGCTAATGTATACGGACCGTCCCCTTCAGAGCCATAGGGCTCATTGTTGACTGCCGAGATTTCGACATGATGTCAGGGCCGCAGCCAATGTCTTACCCCAAGAAACTCACCGGTGGACCTGGGGAAGGTAAGTATGTACATCTGTATGTACAGTATGCTTCTACAGCTAAAAGGGTTTTTAAGATGTAATAAATCTAAATGTTTATGCTGTGATATGATTTAACATGGTCAAAAAAGCGCTCATGTCACAGGTCACTCGGGAATCTTTTTGCATTAATCAGTTTTTAAATTGCAGTATGTCTTATGCGGTTCATTTAGTTGAGTGTAGCTGTCATTTTCAACCCATAGGTCGAACAAGCCAAATTATTAAAAAATGCATGAATAAGCATAGAGCCAATGTTAAGAATGGAGTTTAACACCATAGTGTCTCCCGATAATTCTGCTCAGAACACAATCTTTTAAAATTAACTATATTAGAATTTATTCCTGAAACCAATAAGAATCAATACAGTAGGTTGAGCAACAGGGAATACTTTTGAATTTCTAAACTCTACACTCACACCAGAAGGGTAAAAGGGAATCTGTCAGCAGGCTTTTGCTATGTAATCTGAGAGCAGCAAAATGTAGAGGCAGAGATCCCATAGGCTCCAGTGCAAACTTTGGATTTGGGCCCCCAACTGCATGTTGGTCAGATGTATGGACCCATGTAATGTTCTGGTACTATAAAGACATATGTGTTTAGCCTCCCTATAATGATGTCCCCCATCCTGCTGCCTTCCTGTAATAATGTTCCCATCCTGAGCTCATTCTTTGTATAATGTCAAGCACTCTGGGCACCCATTCTGGGTCATTTCCTAGAATAATGTCTTTCAGTAATAATGTGTCACATGGTGATTTTTACAAACTTCGCCGACTGTCATTGTCGGCGTCGGGTTCTGTTCAGACTAGATTCTGACACTCCACCTGATAACTTCTCTGATGTCTGTGATCAAATCAGGCAGACTGAGGCGTCGATCTGCAGAGTAGTAATTCATAGGCAGGCTAGGAAGAGATAATCTCTGCTAGTCTGCTTGTTAGTCTTCTTTGATCACAAGTTGTGGGTAAGCTAATCACATCTGATCTCCACCTACATATGCTGGCTAGATCTCTCCACCTATGCCAGCTATAGTTTATCTTAGCTGGTCTGGAAAGGTGTTGTGATCCAAACTATCTTTTGGTTGTTATACTTGTTCCTGAGTGCAGTTGTGGAGTTAACCCTTATTGCCTTTTTGTTACCTTCCTGCTCTTCCTTTACTGCTGAGTCTCTAATTGTCTATTCCTATGTGTGTACAGTGTGTCAGAATTTTGGTTTTCCCTTGTCTGTCATTATCTGTTTCCATCACATTCCTGCCCTGTCCTTCCTTGATGGGAGGGGTTATTGGAGTAGTATTGGTCAGCAGCATAGCCAGGAATGGGACAAAGACATCTCCCCCATTAGGATTAACCCTGAGGGTGGGGATAGCCTAGGGTCCCCTAGCATGAGAGACAACATAGGAGCACCTGCTCCCCACTATCCTAATAGTCACCTTCTGACATAATTTCTACCATCCTGGGCCCCTTTCCTGGTATAATATCCCACATCTTGAGCCCCTTCCTGGTATAATAATCCTGTCCTGAGCCCCTTCCTCGTATTAAGTCACCTATCCTGAGACCCTTCCTGGTATAATGTCACCTATCCTCCAAACCTGCCTGTTATAATGTCCCTGGTATAATGTATACTATCCTGAACCCCTTCCTTGTGTAATGTCACCTATCCTGAGCCCTTCCTCTTATAATGTCCCCCATTCTGGTATAATGTATCCTATCCTGAGCCCCTTCCTGTTATAATGTCCCCCATCCTGGTATAATGTCATCTATCATGAGCCCCTTTCTGGTATGATGTCACCTATCCTCCGAACCTTCCTCTTATAATGTTCCTGGTATAATGTATACTATCCTGAACCCCTTCCTTGTATAATGTCACCTATCCTGAGCCCTTCCTCTTATAATGTCCCCCATCCTGGTATAATGTATCCTATCCTGAGCCCCTTCCTGTTATAATGCCCCCCATCCTGGTATAATGTATCCTATCCTGAGCCCCTTCCTTGTATAATGTCACTTATCCTCAGACCCTTCTGGGCATTATGTTCCCCATTCTGAACCCCTTCCTGATATAATATCCTCCATCCTGAGCCCCTTCCTGGTATAATGTCACCTTAGCCCCTTCCTGGTATAATGTCCCCCATCCTGAGCCCCTTCCTGGTATAATGTCACCTGAGCCCCTTCCTGATATAATATCCCCCATCCTGAGCCCCTTCCTGGTATAATGTCACCTGAGCCCCTTCCTGGTATAATGTCGTACATCCTGGTGCGGTTTTAATGCATTTTTTTGGGCCATCAAGAAAGTCAATAAATTGACGTCAATGCGTGAAAAAATGCTGCTAAATCTGACCAATAATTGACACTCTGCAGATTTTTTTTGCATCAAAATCTGCATCAAAACTGCATTGAAAAAAAAACGCACTGTATGCACAGCAAATTTAAAATCCGATAGACTTTGCTGTCTTCAGGAGAAGCATGCAGAGTTTGATGCAGATTAAAAAACACTGCATCAAAAACCACAGCATGTGCACAGGGCCTTACCGCTGTATTCATGTCTTCCTCACTGTCTGACACCACAGTTTCACACGATAAAGTTATTAGGTCCCGAAGGACCCCCTGGTCTCGTCCCAGCCACAGCGACCCGTTCTGTATAATGGTGATTGGCAGCCATCGGACACAGCTTGTTTACCCTTGATTCCATACTGACCTCTTCACTCAAGTAGTACCACTGGAGTCATTTGCAACCCAGGAATCCTCTCTAGAGTTTGGGCCTGGTAATCACAGTTGCGGGCGAGGGCATTACCCTCCACCCGTCTACGTCGGAGTCCTTCCCACATGCTCCAGATTCCTTGACGTGACCCTGAGGGTCTGGTCGAATTCTTGCCATGGACACCTGCTTTCTCCTGCCTTAGTTATCTAGCTGGCTTGCACACGTCTCTTTGTCTCTATACTTCCCACAGATACAGCTTTCTCACTCTACCTTCTCGACTAACTAAAGCTAAGATGGAGCCAGCTTATGTTCTGCACCTTGGTTCCTCCCATTGTGGGCTGGAGACACAGAACTTAACTGCCTCCCTGCCTATTCCAGACACCAGGGATCAGTACCAGACCCGGCCACTAGATGGCAACATTTACACATTATGCAAGAATGCATTGCATACTTCAACACAATTCACAATATTATTGTTTAACATTGACCAGTGTCTTCAGGGTGGGGCACATGGGCCTAGTATCTTCTTACACATCCAAGGACGGACATCAGTTGAAATAGGCAGGGGCATCAGAGGGTCCACCACCCACACAGGTCTTGTTATGCTTATGCTTTCTTAAATCCAACAAATGAGTACAGATTCATTACTTTTTCCTTTATATTTTTTAAGTGTAATTAAACATTTTCCTTTTCTTTCCCCTCATTTTTCTTTTTTATTTTCATTATTCTCTATATCTCATATCCTAGTCTCTTTTAAAGTCATTTATCCTTTCTTCAAAGGATTTCAAATAGTAAAAATATGGTGACAGATTCTGTTTGAATGAATGTGTTGATAATAGCAATTATACAGTGTGTATAGCAATTATGAGAAAAGAAAAATTCCCTTTATGATTTTTATGGTTCAAACTATTCATTATATATGTAGATCTATATGTTTTCATCTTTTTTATTATTGTGCTCCCACAGAGTTTATCTATGCCCTTTACTATGTGGTAGTTTTGACAGGTGTTTTGAGTTCAGTGACGTCATCTGATCAGTTCTTATGTACCGTATATATTTAATGCTGATTTTGTACCATTATATGTCACACCTGATAGTGAAATCAGATCAGTTTTGAAACGAGTTCTCCAAAGACGTCCTGGGTTCTCCAGAGATGTCCTGTGTCCTCCAGAGACGTCCTGAGTCCTTTAGAGACGTCCTGTGTTCTCCAAAGACGTCCTGTATCCTCCAGAGACGTTCTGTGTCCTTCAGAGACGTCATGTGTTCTTCAGAGATGTCCTGTGTCCTCCAGAGACGTCCTGTGTCCTCCAGAGACATCCTGTGTTCTACAAAGATGTCCTGTGTCCTCCAGAGATGTCCTGTGTTCTCCAAAGATGTCCTGTGTTCTCCAAAGATGTCTTGTGTCCTCCAGAGACGTCTTGTTTCCTCCAGAGACGTCCTGTTTCCTCCAGAGATGTCTTGTGTCCTCCAGAGACGTCTTGTTTCCTCCAGAGACGTCCTGTTTCCTCCAGAGATGTCCTGTGTCCTCCAGAGACGTACTGTGTCCTTTAGAGACATCCTGTGTTCTCCAAAGACGTCCTGTGTCCTCCAGAGACGTCCTGTATCCTCCAGAGACGTCCTGTATCCTCCAGAGACGTCCTGTGTCCTTCAGAGACGTCATGTGTTCTCCAGAGATGTCCTGTGTCCTCCAGAGATGTCCTGTGTTCTCCAAAGATGTCCTGTGTTCTCCAAAGATGTCTTGTGTCCTCCAGAGACGTCTTGTTTCCTCCAGAGACGTCTTGTTTCCTCCAGAGACGTCCTGTTTCCTCCAGAGACGTCCTGTGTCCTTTAGAGACATCCTGTGTTCTCCAAAGACGTCCTGTGTCCTCCAGAGACGTCCTGTGTTCTCCAAAGATGTCCTGTGTTCTCCAAAGATGTCCTGTGTTCTCCAAAGACGTCCTGTGTCCTCCAGAGACGTCTTGTTTCCTCCAGAGACGCCCTGTGTCCTCTAGAGATCTCCGCTGTCCTCCAGATATGTCCTGTGTTCTCCAGAGACGTCCTGTGTCCTCCAGAGACGTCCTGTGTCATCTCATCCAGCGACAGCCTGTGTCCTCCAGAGATGTCCTGGGTCCTCCAGCGTGAATAATGTTTTTTTAGCCTCCTGTTCTAAAGCAAATCTTTTTTTACTCCCTCTGCTCAGATTCATTCCTGTTATTGGCAAAAAATCAATCAGGATCTAAATGTGGTTGAGTAACCACCACTCGCTAATATTTAATGGAGTGAACAATTCTTATTGAGCGATTTGCAGAAACAAAAGCCTAAAACGTCGCTCAAATGTAGAAAGCGAATACCGTGCACAAGTAATTCCACTTATTTCCACTAACTCATCGCATACACGCCAGTCCCCAATATTGTATTGGTGTAAACATGTGTCAGCCCTTAAATCACCATGTGCGCAGCGATACTGCAACTTTCCATTTATACAATATTTTTATATTAGAAAGTCTAAACATCTCAACTCTAGTAATACTTAAAAACTGACCGTCACGATGCGTCTGTATGTGCTCATAAGTTGCTTGTTGTGAAGGCTTATAGGCCGATTCATCATTGCTTTTCTCTCCCCTTTTCTTGGAGTAAAATTGGTTCACACTAGTGATGAGCGGGCACTAGCATGCTCGGGTGCTCGGTACACGTAACTAGTGATGAGCGAGCACTACCATGCTCGGGTGCTCAGTACTTGTAACTAGTGATGAGTGAGCACTACCATGCTCGGGTGCTCCAGTACTCGTAACTAGTGATGAGCGGGCACTACCATGCTCAGGTGCTCAGTACTTGTAACTAGTGATGAGCGGGCACTAGCATGCTCGGGTGCTCGGTACACGTAACTAGTGATGAGTGAGCACTACCATGCTCGGGTGCTCAGTACTTGTAACTAGTGATGAGCAGGCACTACCATGCTCGGGTGCTCAGTACTTGTAACTAGTGATGAGCGAGCACTACCATGCTCGGGTGCTCAGTACTTGTAACTAGTGATGAAGGGGCACTACCATGCTCGGGTGCTCAGTACATGTAACTAGTGATGAGCGAGCACTACCATGCTCAGGTGCTCAGTACTCGTAACTAGTGATGAGCAGGCACTACCATGCTCGGGTGCTCGGTACTTGTAACTAGTGATGAGCAGGCACTACCATGCTCGGGTGCTCAGTACTTGTAACTAGTGATGAGCGGGCACTACCATGCTCGGGTGCTCAGTACTTGTAACTAGTGATGAAGGGGCACTACCATGCTCGGGTGCTCAGTACATGTAACTAGTGATGAGCGAGCACTACCATGCTCAGGTGCTCAGTACTCGTAACTAGTGATGAGCAGGCACTACCATGCTCGGGTGCTCGGTACACGTAACTAGTGATGAGCGAGCACTACCATGCTCGGGTGCTCAGTACTTGTAACTAGTGATGAGCAGGCACTACCATGCTCGGGTGCTCAGTACTGGTAACTAGTGATGAGCGAGCACTACCATGCTCAGGTGCTCAGTACTCGTAACTAGTGATGAGCGGGCACTACCATGCTCGGGTGCTCAGTACTTGTAACTAGTGATGAAGGGGCACTACCATGCTCGGGTGCTCAGTACATGTAACTAGTGATGAGCGAGCACTACCATGCTCAGGTGCTCAGTACTCGTAACTAGTGATGAGCAGGCACTACCATGCTCGGGTGCTCAGTACTCGTAACTAGTGATGAGCGGGCACTACCATGCTCAGGTGCTCAGTACTCGTAACTACTGATGAGTGAGCACTACCATGCTCAGGTGCTCAGTACTCGTAACTAGTGATGAGTGAGCACTACCATGCTCAGGTGCTCAGTACTTGTAACTAGTGATGAGTGGGCACTGCCATGCTCGGGTGCTCAGTACTCGTAACTAGTGATGAGCGAGCACTACCATGCTCAGGTGATCAGTACTTGTAACTAGTGATGAGCTGGCACTACCATGCTCGGGTGCTCAGTACTCGTAACTAGTGATGAGCGGGCACTACCATGCTCGTGTGCTCAGTACTCGTAACTAGTGATGAGCGGGCACTACCATGCTCGTGTGCTCAGTACTCGTAACTAGTGATGAGCGGGCACTACCATGCTCGTGTGCTCTGTACTCGTAACTAGTGATGAGCGGGCACTACCATGCTCGGGTGCTCTGTACTCGTAACTAGTGATGAGTGAGCACTACCATGCTCGTGTGCTCTGTACTCGTAACTAGTGATGAGCGGACACTACCATGCTCGGGTGCTCTGTACTCGTAACTAGTGATGAGTGAGCACTACCATGCTCGGGTGCTCAGTACTCGTAACTAGTGATGAGTGGACACTACCATGCTTGGGTGCTCTGTACTCGTAACTAGTGATGAGTGGGCACTACCATGCTCGGGTGCTCAGTACTCGTAACTAGTGATGAGCTGGCACTACCATGCTCGGGTGCTCTGTACTCGTAACTAGTGATGAGCGGATACTACCATGCTCGGGTGCTCAGTACTGGTAACTAGTGATGAGCGGGCACTACCATGCTCGGGTGCTCAGTACTGGTAACTAGTGATGAGCGGATACTACCATGCTCGGGTGCTCAGTACTGGTAACTAGTGATGAGCAGGCACTATCATGCTCGGGTGCTCAGTACTCGTATCTAGTGATGAGTGGGCACTACCATGCTCGGGTGCTCAGTACTCGTATCTAGTGATGAGCGGGCACTACCATGCTCGGGTGCTCTGTACTGGTAACTAGTGATGAGCGGGCACTACCATGCTCAGGTGCTCTGTACTGGTAACTAGTGATGAGCGGGCACTACCATGCTCGGGTGCTCTGTACTCGTAACTAGTGATGAGTGGGCACTACCATGCTCGGGTGCTCTGTACTCGTAACTAGTGATGAGCGGGCACTACCATGCTCGGGTGCTCTGTACTCGTAACTAGTGATGAGCGGGCACTACCATGCTCGGGTGCTCAGTACTGGTAACTAGTGATGAGTGGGCACTACCATGCTCGGGTGCTCAGTACTGGTAACTAGTGAATCGGGGCCTCACTTTTGCATGTATTTTCTATTATATTCTCTATTATTATTATTGTTATTTCCATAACATATAGGGGCCAATTAATCAAATCCAATTCATTATGAGGCTCATGCAGGGAAAGAAGCCGCAGAGTCTTTATGATTATTACAAAAAGCAGCGGCATCCCGTTATATTAGCTGTGCACTTTTTCTAGCTACATAATATCACTGTACTGCTTTCCAAGTTTACACTGCAGTGTGAGAAAGTTTTGGCAATGTTGTAACCAGTGGCGTAACTAGAGTTGGATGGGCCCCCCCTCCACATACACAGACACTTGGGGTAAGGCATACCTCCCAACTTTTAAAGAAGGAAAAGAAGGACAAAGTTTGCGGCGCGCGTCGCGGCAAATTTTTAGGCCACGCCCCCTAACCACACCCATTTCACAGTCACGCCCATATCCACTCCCCATCCACACCCATTCAGCATGGACACGCAGGCAGCCGGCGGGCCTCCAGCATGGACACGCAGGCAGCCGGCGGGCCTCCACATGGACACGCAGGCAGCCGGCGGGCCTCCAGCATGGACACGCAGGCAGCCGGCGGGCCTCCAGCATGGACACGCAGGCAGCCGGCGGGCCTCCAGCATGGACACGCAGGCAGCCGGCGGGCCTCCAGCATGGACACGCAGGCAGCCGGCGGGCCTCCAGCATGGACACGCAGGCAGCCGGCGGGCCTCCAGCATGGACACGCAGGCAGCCGGCGGGCCTCCAGCATGGACACGCAGGCAGCCGGCGGGCCTCCAGCATGGACACGCAGGCAGCCGGCGGGCCTCCAGCATGGACACGCAGGCAGCCGGCGGGCCTCCAGCATGGAAACGCAGGGAGCCACAGTGAGGCGGCCGGTCGCCCACACAGTGAGGTGGCCGGTCGCCTTCACAGACCGGTGGCAGGGGGGCGCCCGCACAGACAGGCGGCAGGGGGGCGCCCGCACAGACAGGCGGCAGGGGGGCGCCCGCACAGACAGGCGGCCGGGGGGCGCCCGCACAGACAGGCGGCCGGGGGGCGCCCGCACAGACAGGCGGCCGGCCGACCGCACAGACAGGCGGCCGGCCGACCGCACAGAGAGGCTCCGGCCGGGGGTGAGGGGGGGGGAGGGAGGGAAATCAGCGCTGGGGAGATTTTACTGTACCAGCAGCAGCACAGGCAGCGCTCCTCTCTGTTATGCCACGTCTACTGGGATGGTAGGAGGGAAAAGCAGGGAGGCGGAGAGAGAGTGGGTGGGCGGAGCCCGGGAGCCGGCCGTCCCGATCGTGGCAACGGGACAAACAACGTAAAGCGTGAAAGTCCCGCTGTATCCGGGACGGTTGGGAGGTATGGGGTAAGGGATAATGACACTGACACTCGGGGTACAGGATAATGACGCTGACACTTGGCTCTCACCCACAGCACCCTGAAATCCCTCTATCAGCACCCAGCTTTCCTATGTTCTGATATTTATCTTGTCCTCAGCACCCAGCTTTCCCATATCAGAGCATGAGAAAGCTGGGTGCTGAGAGATGTATATCAGAACATGGGAAAGCTGGGTGCTGAGAGATGTATATCAGAACATGGGAAAGCTGGGTGCTGAGAGATGTATAGCAGAACATGGGAAAGCTGGGTGCTGAGAGATGTATAGCAGAGCATGGGAAAGTTGGCTGCTGAGGGAAAGAGCCTTTTTCCCTCAGCACAAAACATTTCCATCCCATACTTGTATATTTGTCCCCCCTGTATAAAGTTCTCAAAATACTGTAACAGCCCCCACATAGCCTTCCAAATAATTGTATAAAGGGTCTCACATAACCCTTCATATATTAGAATGCAGATACATAGCCCTCCATATATTATAATGCACCCCCATAATCCTCCATGTATAAAGTAGCCCTTCAATTATAATGCATTTCCCATAGTTCTCCATGTATTAAAATTCACCCCATAGTTCTCCATATATTATACTGCACCACATAGTCCTCCATGTTTTATAATGCACTTCCATAGTCCGTGTATAAGGTAGCCTCCATAGTCCTCCATATATTATAATGTAGCCCCCATAGTCCTATATGTATTATAACACAACCCCATAAAACTTCAGATGGTATTATGCAGCCCCATACTCCTCCATGTATAATTCACCCCTATATTCCATGTATAAGGTGTCCCTTCATTTTGTATTATACAGCCCCCCCCCCGACCTCCATTTTAATGCAGCCCTATAGACCTCCAGTATAATGCAGCCTCATAGACCTCTATGTATATTACACCTCTATATTCAATGTATAAGGTGTCCTTCATGTTTATTATGCAGCCTCACCAGGCCTCCATATATAATAATGCAGCCAACCTCTCCAGGCCTCCATGTATAATATAGCAGCCAACCTCTCCAGGCCTCCATGTATAATATAGCAGCCAGCCTCCCAGGCCTCCATGTATAATATAGCAGCCAGCCTCCCCAGGCCTCCATGTATAATAATGCAGCCAGCCTCCCCAGGCCTCCATGTATAATAATGCAGCCAGCCTCCCCAGGCCTCCATGTATAATAATGCAGCCAGCCTCCCCAGGCCTCCATGTATAATAATGCAGCCAGCCTCCCCAGGCCTCATGTATAATAATGCAGCCAGCCTCCCCAGGCCTCCATGTATAATAATGCAGCCAGCCTCCCCAGGCCTCCATGTATAATAATGCAGCCAGCCTCCCCAGGCCTCCATGTATAATAATGCAGCCAGCCTCCCCAGGCCTCCATGTATAATAATGCAGCCAGCCTCCCCAGGCCTCATGTATAATAATGCAGCCAGCCTCCCCAGGCCTCATGTATAATAATGCTGCCAGCCTCCCCAGGGCTCATGTATAATAATGCTGCCAGCCTCCCCAGGCCTCCATCTATAATAATGCTGCCAGCCTCCCCAGGCCTCCATGTACAGTATAATGCAGTCTCCCCAGGCCTCCATGTACAGTATCATGCAGCCTCCCCACCCCAGGCCTCCATGTACAGTATCAGGCAGCCTCCCCACCCCAGGCCTCCATGTACAGTATCATGCAGCCTCCCCACCCCAGGCCTCCATGTACAGTATCATGCAGCCTCCCCACCCCAGGCCTCCATGTACAGTATCATGCAGCCTCCCCACCCCAGGCCTCCATGTACAGTATCATACAGCCTCCCCACCTCAGGCCTCCATGTACAGTATCATGCAGCCTCCCCACCCCAGGCCTCCATGTACAGTATCATGCAGCAGCCTCCCCACCCCAGGCCTCCATGTACAGTATCATACAGCCTCCCCACCCCAGGCCTCCATGTACAGTATCATGCAGCCTCCCCACCCCAGTTCTCCATGTACAGTATCATGCAGCCTCCCCACCCCAGGCCTCCATGTACAGTATCATGCAGCCTCCCCAACCCAGGCCTCCATCATGGAGGCCTGGGTTGGGGAGGCTGCATGATACTGTACATGGAGGCCTGGGGTGGGGAGGCTGCATGATACTGTACATGGAGGCCTGGGGTGGGGAGGCTGCTGCATGATACTGTACATGGAGGCCTGGGGTGGGGAGGCTGCATGATACTGTACATGGAGGCTCCATGTACAGGGGACATACTAAAAAGAATGATGAAAAGGAATAAATAAAAAGAATGAAGATAATAACTTATTAGGTGTATATTATGTAGATGTATAAAAGGTTTCTTGGGCAAGTTAGACATGGAATGAACATGAAATATCTGTAGATAATAGGAGAATGAAGGCATATGGCATATAACCAGGTGTATATTATGTTACCTGAGCATTATAGGTGTGGAATGAACATGAAATATCTGTAGATAATAATAGAATGAACGCATATGGCATATAACCAGGTGTATATTATGTTACCTGAGCATTATAGGAGTGGAATGATCAGGAAATATCTGTAGATAATAGGAGAATGAACACATATGGCATATAACCATGTGTATATTATGTTACCTGAGCATTATAGGAGTGGAATGATCAGGAAATATCTGTAGATAATAGGAGAATGAACACATATGGCATATAACCATGTGTATATTATGTTACCTGAGCATTATAGGTGTGGAATGATCATGAAATATCTGTAGATAATAGGAGAATGAATGCATATGGCATATAACCAGGTGTATATTACGTTACCTGAGCATTATAGGTGTGGAATGATCATGAAATATATGTAGATAATAGGAAAATGAAAGCATATGGCTTATAACCAGGTGTATATTACGTTACCTGAGCATTATAGGTTTTTTACCGCTGGTGCGGTAATCTTTCAGACCCTGTGGAATTTTCTTAAAAAAATTACGTTTTCCAGTGCGCACAGGGCCTAAAGCCTGCTTTACACGCTTCAATAAATCTTTCAATCCGTCGTCGGGGTCAAGTTGTAAGTGACGCACATCCGGCATCGTTCGTGACGTATTTGCGTGTGAAACCTACGTGCAATCAAGACTGAACGAAAATACGGTGATCGCATACACGTCGTTTATTCCTCATACATTGGACGTTTTGTTGTATGAACCTAGTCAATTGTAACGTGTGACATCCCTCATACGATTTGGATGTCTGATGCTATGTGCGCAGGTGTGCGCTCTGCACCGCAGCTTAAAAAAGGTCTGCTTCAGAGCGCAGCTGAAAAGCTGCGTTCTGAAGCGCCTCACGATGTCTGTCATTCACTAATCTCTGTCAGTCCGTCACTATCTCTGTCCCTCTCTCTCTGTCCATGTCAGTCTATCCCCCTCTCTCATACTCACCGATCTCCGATCCCCGATCCCTGGCGCTGCACGGCATTCACACTGCTGAGGCGGCTTTTACTGTTTTGAAAAAGCCGGCCGCCCATTAAACAATCTCGTATTCCCTGCTTTCCCCGCCCACCGGCGCCTATGATTGGTTACAGTGAGACACGCCCCCACGCTGAGTGACAGGTGTCACACTGCACCCAATCACAGCAGCCGGTGGGCGTGTCTATACTGTGCAGTGAAATAAATAATTAAATAATTAAAAAAAACGGCGTGCGGTCCCCCCCCAATTTTAATACCAGCCAGATAAAGCCATACGGCTTTCAGGATGCGGAGCTCCACGTTATGGGGAGCCCCCCAGCCTAACAATATCAGCCAGCTGCCGCCCGGAATTGCCGCATCCATTAGATGCGACAGTCCCGGGACTCTACCCGGCTCAACCCGAATTGCCCTGGTGCGGTGGCAATCGGGGTAATAAGAGGTTAATCATGGCAGGCGTCTATGAGACACTCCCAAAAATTAACCTGTAAGTGAAAGTAAATAAACACATACACCCAAGAAAATACTTTATTTGGAATAAAGGACAAAAAAATACCCTCTTTCACCATTTTATTAAAATCCCCAAATACCCCTCCAGGTCCGACGTAATCCACAGAGGTCCCGCGACGCTTTCAGCTCTGCTACATGAAGCTGACAGGAGCAGCAGTAGAACACTGCCGCTCTTTATCAGCTCCACACAGCAACTGAGGGAGTCGCGCTGTCACCGGTGACGTCACTGAGGTAGTGCCGGGGTGTGTGCGGGGATGATGCATGCGGGAGTGCCGGGGTGTGTGTGGGGATGATGCGTGCGTGCAGGAGTGCCGGGGTGTGTGCGGGGATAATGCGTGCCGGAGTGCTGGGGTGTGTGCGGGGATGATGCGTGCGGGAGTGTCGGGGTGTGTGCAGGGATAATGCATGCGGGAGTGCCAGGGTGTGTGCGGGGATGATGCGTGCGGGAGTGCCGGGGTGTGTGCGGGGATGATGCGTGCGGGAGTGCCGGGGTGTGTGCGGGGATGATGCGTGCGGGAGTGCCGGGGTGTGTGCGGGGATGATGCGTGCGGGAGTGCCGGGGTGTGTGCGGGGATGATGTGTGCGGGAGTGCTGGGGTGTGTGCGGGGATGATGCGTGCGGGAGTGCCGGGGTGTGTGGGGATGATGCGTGCGTGCGGGAGTGACGGGGTGTGCGCGGGGATAATGCGTGCGGGAGTGTCGGGGTGTGTGCGGTGATGACGGGGTCTCTCCCTCTCTCTCAGCTTTAAAAAAAAAACAAAAAACTGATCCGTTTTTTACCTGTAAGTGAAAGTAAATAAACACATACACCCAAGAAAATACTTTATTTGGAATAAAGGACAAAAAAAACACCCTCTTTCACCATTTTATTAAAATCCCCAAATACCCCTCCAGGTCCGACGTAATCCACAGAGGTCCCGCGACGCTTTCAGCTCTGCTACATGAAGCTGACAGGAGCAGCAGTAGAACACTGCCGCTCTTTATCAGCTCCACACAGCAACTGAGGGAGTCGCGCTGTCACCGGTGACGTCACTGAGGTAGTGCCGGGGTGTGTGCGGGGATGATGCATGCGGGAGTGCCGGGGTGTGTGTGGGGATGATGCGTGCGTGCGGGAGTGCCGGGGTGTGTGCGGGGATAATGCGTGCCGGAGTGCTGGGGTGTGTGCGGGGATGATGCGTGCGGGAGTGTCGGGGTGTGTGCAGGGATAATGCATGCGGGAGTGCCAGGGTGTGTGCGGGGATGATGCGTGCGGGAGTGCCGGGGTGTGTGCGGGGATGATGCGTGCGGGAGTGCCGGGGTGTGTGCGGGGATGATGCGTGCGGGAGTGCCGGGGTGTGTGCGGGGATGATGTGTGCGGGAGTGCTGGGGTGTGTGCGGGGATGATGCGTGCGGGAGTGCCGAGGTGTGTGGGGATGATGCGTGCGTGCGGGAGTGACGGGGTGTGCGCGGGGATAATGCGTGCGGGAGTGTCGGGGTGTGTGCGGTGATGACGGGGTCTCTCCCTCTCTCTCAGCTTTAAAAAAAAAACAAAAAACTGATCCGTTTTTTACCTGTAAGTGAAAGTAAATAAACACATACACCCAAGAAAATACTTTATTTGGAATAAAGGACAAAAAAATACCCTCTTTCACCATTTTATTAAAATCCCCAAATACCCCTCCAGGTCCGACGTAATCCACAGAGGTCCCGCGACGCTTTCAGCTCTGCTACATGAAGCTGACAGGAGCAGCAGTAGAACACTGCCGCTCTTTATCAGCTCCACACAGCAACTGAGGGAGTCGCGCTGTCACCGGTGACGTCACTGAGGTAGTGCCGGGGTGTGTGCGGGGATGATGCATGCGGGAGTGCCGGGGTGTGTGTGGGGATGATGCGTGCGTGCGGGAGTGACGGGGTGTGTGCGGGGATAATGCGTGCCGGAGTGCTGGGGTGTGTGCGGGGATGATGCGTGCGGGAGTGTCGGGGTGTGTGCAGGGATAATGCATGCGGGAGTGCCAGGGTGTGTGCGGGGATGATGCGTGCGTGCGGGAGTGCCAGGGTGTGTGCGGGGATGATGCCTGCGGGAGTGCCGGGGTGTGTGCGAGGATGATGCGTGCGGGAGTGCCAGGGTGTGTGCGGGGATGATGCCTGCGGGAGTGCCGGGGTGTGTGCGAGGATGATGCGTGCGGGAGTGCCGGGGTGTGTGCGGGGATGATGCCTGCGGGAGTGCCGGGGTGTGTGCGGGGATGATGCGTGCGGGAGTGCCGGGGTGTGTGCGGGGATGATGCCTGCGGGAGTGCCGGGGTGTGTTCGAGGATGATGCGTGCGGGAGTGCCGGGGTGTGTGCGAGGATGATGCGTGCGGGAGTGCCGGGGTGTGTGCGAGGATGATGCGTGCGGGAGTGCCGGGGTGTGTGCGGGGATGATGCGTGCGGGAGTGTCGGGGTGTGTGCGGTGATGACGGGGTCTCTCCCTCTCTCTCAGCTTTAAAAAAAAAAACAAAAAACGGATCCGTTTTTTACCGGATCCGTCGCATCACTTTTTACACACTCTGACACGGATCCATTGCATCAGGCACAAACCGGATTGTGCCGGATTGCAAAAAACTGATGTGTGAAAGCAACCTAAGGGGTACTTTGCACACTACGACATCGCAAGCCGATGCTGCGATCCCGAGCGCGATAGTCCCCGCCCCCGTCGTAGCTGCAATATCATTGTGATAGCTATCGAATATTATCACTACAGCTGCTTCACATGCACTCGCCTGCCGTGCGACGTCGCTCTGGAAGTGCGTCACTTTCAACATGACCCCACCGACATCGCACCTGCGATGTCGTAGTGTGCAAAGCCCGCCTAAGGCTGGTTTCACAGCACAATTTTTTCCTGTCTGTGGGGATGCTATTTTTTGCAGGGCCCCATGGACAGGAAAGGACACCATCAGATGTGACCTCCAGATGCCATTTCTGTATCCGTGTTCGTGATTTTCACGGATCGGGACACAGAAAGGCCGAGCCTGCAAAGCGCAGGCAAGAGGGGCACTTTCACTCCCGCAATGTACATACATACATTATATACATACATTGCAGGAGTGAAGCAAGTGATAAAAATAAAAAAAAGAATTCCTCACCTCTCCGGCGTGTGTCCCGCGAAGCGCTACATCTATTCCGAGCTTAAGGACCTGGCGGGGCTACCCAATCAGCTGATCGGTCACATGAACGCATTTCGTGATCATTCCACACCTATAATAGTATCATAGTATCATAGTTTTAAGGTTGAAGGGAGACTCTAGGGGCACTTTGCACGTTGCAACATGGCACGTGCGATGTCGGTGGGGTCAAATCGAAAGTGACGCACATCCGGCGTCACTTTCGACATCGTAGTGTGTAAATGCTAGATGATATGATGAACGAGTGCAAAAGCGTCGCTATCGTATCATCGGTGCAGGGTCCGACATTTTCATAATGCCGGTGCAGCGACAGGTACGATGTAGTTCCTCGTTCCTGCGGCAGCACACATCGCTGTGTATGAAGCCGCAGGAGCTAAGAAAATCTCCTTACCTGCCGCCGCCGGCTATGCGGAAGGAAGGAGGTGGTCGGGATGTTTACATCCTGCTCATCTCCGCCCCTCCGCTGCTATTGGCCGCCTGCCGTGTGACGTCGCTATGACGCCGCACGACCCGCCCCCTTAGGAAGGAGGCAGGTCGCCGGCCAGAGCGACGGTCGCAGGGCAGTTGAGTGCATGTGAAGCTGGCGTAGCGATAATGTTTGCTACACCAGCTATCACAAGAAATCGCACCTGCGATGGGGGCGGGGACTATCGCATGTGACATCGCAGCATCGGCTTGCGATGTCGCAACGTGAAAAGCCCGCCTAAGGCGGGGTTTGCACGCTGCAACATCGGTAACAATGTGTTACCGATGCAGCAGTGATAGTCCCGCCCCCATCGCAGGTGCGATATCTAGTGATAGCTGCCGAAGTGAATATTATCGCTACGGCAGCGTCACATGCACTTACCTGCCCTGCGACTTCGCTCTGGCCGGCGACCCGCCTCCTTCCTAAGGGGGCGGGTCGTGCGGCGTCACAGCGACGTCACACGGCAAGCGACCAATAGAAGTGGAGGGGCGGAGATGAGCAGGATGTAAACATCCCGCCCACCTCCGTCCTCCTGCATTGCAGCCGGGACACAGGTAGGAGATGTTCCTTGCTCCTGCGACGTCATACACAGCGATGTGTGCTGCCTGCTGGAACGAGGAACAACATCATACCTGTCGCTGCACCGGCATTATGAAAATGTCGGACACTGCACCGATGATACGTTAACGACGCTTTTGCGCTCGTTAATCGTATCCAAAAGGATTTGCACACTGCGATATCGACTGCGACGCCGGATGTGCGTTACTTTCGATTTGACCCCATCGACATCGCACCTGCGATATCGCAACGTGCAAAGCCGCCCTAAGTCCATCTAGTTCAACCCGTAGCCTAACATGTTGATCCAGAGGAAGGCAAAATAAACCCCAATGTGGCAAACAAGCTCCAATGGGGAAACAAATTCCTTCCTGACTCCACATACGGCAATCAGACTAGTTCCCTGGATCAATACCCTGTCATAAAATCTAATATACATAACTGGTAATATTACATTTTTCAAGAAAGGCATCCAGGCTCTGCTCAAATGTTAGTAGTGAATCACTCATTACAACATCATGCGGCAGAGAGTTCCATAGTCTCACTGCTCGTACAGTAAAGAATCCTCGTCTGTGATTATGATTAAACCTTCTTTCCTCAAGACGTAGCGGATGCTCCCGTGTTCCAGTCGCAGGCCTAGGTGTAAAAAGATCTTTGGAAAGGTCTCTGTACTGTCCCCTCATATATTTATACATTGCGATTAGATCCCCCCTAAGCCTTCGTTTTTCCTGTCTTGGTATTGCAGCCCACCCATTCCTCTAATAATCTTGGTCGCTCTTCTCTGCACCCTCTCTAGATCAGCTATGTCCTTCTTATATATCGGTGACGAGAATTGTACACAGTATTCTAAGTGCCTTATACCTCTTTTAATACATCCCATTATTTTATTAGCCCTGGCAGCAGTTGCCTGACATTGTCCACTAAAGTTAAGTTTACCATCCACCCATACACCCAAGTCTTTTTCTGTCTGTTTTAGCCAGTGTTCTACAATTAAGTACAAAAATCTAAATTATATTTCCTCTACCCAAGTACATGATCTTACATTTATCTACATTAAACTTCAATTGCCACTTCTCAGCCCAATCCTCCAATTTACATAAATCTCCCTGTAATATAAAATTATCCTCCTCTGTATTGATTACCCTGCACAGTTTAGTATCATCTGCAAATATTGAAATTCTACTCCGCATGCCCCCAACAAGGTCATTAATAAGTATGTCTTAAAGAAGTGGGCCCAATACTGACCCCTGTAGTACCCCACTATGAACTGAGACCCAGTCCGAGTACGTACCATTAATAACCACCCTTTGTTTCCTATCACTGAGCCAGTTTTTAACCCAGTTACACATATTTTCCCCTATCCCCATTATTCTCATTTTATGTACCAACCTTTTGTGTGGCACCGTATCAAAAGCTTTTGAAAAGTCCATATACACAACATCCACTGCATTTCCCTGGTCCAGGCTTGAACTTACCTCTTCATAGAAGCTGATCAAATTAGTTTGACAGGATCGATCCCTCATAAACCCATGTTGATACTCTGTCATAAGGTTATTTTTCTTGAGATACTCCAGTATAGCATCTCTCAAGAAACCCTCAAGGATTTTACCAACCGTAGAGGTTAAACTTACCGGCCTATAATTTCCCGGCTCAGTTTTTGTCCCCTTTTTGAATATTGGCACCACATTTGCTATGCGCCAGTCCTGTGATACCGACGCTGTTATTAAGGAATCTGTGAAGATTAAAAATAATGGTCTATCTATCGCAGAACTCAATTCCTGTAGTACTCTGGGGTGTATGCCATCCGGGCCCGGAGATTTGTCAACCTTAGTGATTTCGAGGCGGCGGCGTACTTCCTGCTGGGTTAAGCAGGTAATATTCAAGAATTAATTTATGGTATCACTGGTCATGTCATCTGCCATGGCATTTTCTTATATAAAAACCGTAGAAAAAAAAAGTCATTCAGCAGGTTGGCTTTACCCTCATCCCCCTCCAGCATTTCACCAAGTTTATTTTTTAAAGGGGGCCAACACTATCGCTTTTCAGTTTTTTAATGCTCAGGTAACATAATATACACCTGGTTACCGTAATTTTCGGACCATAAGACGCACTTTTTTTCCCCCAAGTGTTGGGGGAAAGTTGGGGGTGCGTCTTATGGTCTGACTGTGGCTGCGGGGAATGAGGTGCTGCGGTGGAGCGGGTCATCGGGGGCACGAGCAGGCTGTAGCAGCCTGCTGTGACCACGTGTGCCCGCTCATTACATATGCACGCCCATCCTCCCGCCCATTTCTCAGCGCAGAAGCCGTCGCTGACAGGTGGGCGGGAGGACGAGCGGGGACGCGCGCATAGTAAAGAGCCGGTCCACATGATCACCCCTGGCAATTACAACCTGGAGTGATCATGTGCGGCTGTATTCACTGCCCCCCGCGCGTCATTACCAGCGAATCAGTACACTCACCCGTTCCCGTGTGTGGAGCCATTCCCCCGCAGCACGCGATGTCTTCCTGTCTGTGCCGGTCAGCTGATCGGCACAGACAGGAAGACATCGCGTGCTGCAGGGGAACGGCTCCACACACACAGGTCAGTGGTGCAGAGAGGAAGATGATCGGCTGCAGGGAGTGAGGAAAAGGTGAGTATAAATGTTTGTTTTTTTTTCTCTGTGCTATAGGATACAGGCCATATACCAGGATGGTATTTGAGCACGATGGGGACATATAGCAGGATGGGAGTATATGAGCAGGAGGGATGGGGGGGTATATGAACAGGATGGGGTATATGAACAGGATGGGGGTATGTGAACAGGATGGGGGTATGTGAACAGGATGGGAGTATATGAGCAGGATGGATGGGGGGTATATGAGCAGGATGGGGGGTATATGAGCAGGATGGGGGGTATATGAACAGGATGGGGGGTATATGAACAGGATGGAGGGTATATGAACAGGATGGGAGTATATGAGCAGGATGGATGGGGGGTATATGAACAGGATGGGGGTATATGAACAGGATGGGAGTATATGAGCAGGATGGATGGGGGGTATATGAACAGGATGGGGGTATATGAACAGGATGGGAGTATATGAGCAGGATGGGAGTATATGAGCAGGATGGGAGTATATGAGCAGGATGGGAGTATATGAATAGGATGGGGGAATATGAGCAGAATGCTGGTATATAAGCAGGATGGGGGTATATGAGCAAAATGGGGGCTTATAGCAGGATCATTACCAGGATGGGGTACCTTAGTAGAGAATTTGGGGACATTACCCCCATAACAGTGTCAGCAGCAAATCCTCGCCCCATAACAGTGTGTCATGACCACATTTTTTTGCTTAAAGTTTTATTTTCCTATTTTCCTCCTCTAAAACCAGGGTGCGTCTTATAGTCCGGTGCGTCTTATAGTCTGAAAATACGGTATATGCCATATGCGTTCATTTTCCTAATATCTACAGATATTTCATGATCATTCCACACCTATAATGCTCAGGTAACATAATATACACCTAGTTATATGCCATATGCATTCATTTTCGTATTATCTACAGATATTTCATGATCATTCCACACCTATAATGCTCAGGGAACATAATATACACCTGGTTATATGCCATATGCATTCATTTTCGTATTATCTACAGATATTTCATGATCATTCCACACCTATAACGCTCAGGTAACATAATATACACCTGGTTATATGCCATATGCGCTCATTCTCCTATTATCTACAGATATTTCATAATCATTCCACTCCTATAATGCTCAGGTAACATAATATACACCTGGTTATATGCCATATGCATTCATTTTCCTATTATCTACAGATATTTTATAATCATTCCACTCCTATAATGCTCAGGTAACATAATATACACATGGTTATATGCCATATGTGTTCATTCTCCTATTATCTACAGATATTTCATAATCATTCCCCACCTATAATGCTCAGGTAACATAATATACACATGGTTATATGCCATATGCATTCATTCTCCTATTATCTACAGATATTTCATGATCATTCCACACCTATAATGCTCAGGTAACATAATATACACCTGGTTATATGCCATATGCATTCATTTTCCTATTATCTACAGATATTTTATAATCATTCCACACCTATAATGCTCAGGTAACATAATATACACCTGGTTATATGCCATATGCATTCATTCTCCTATTATCTACAGATATTTCATAATCATTCCACACCTATAATGCTCAGGTAACATAATATACACCTGGTTATATGCCATATGTGTTCATTCTCCTATTATCTACAGATATTTCATAATCATTCCCCACCTATAATGCTCAGGTAACATAATATACACATGGTTATATGCCATATGCATTCATTCTCCTATTATCTACAGATATTTCCTGATCATTCCACACCTATAATGCTCAGGTAACATAATATACACCTGGTTATATGCCATATGCATTCATTCTCCTATTATCTACAGATATTTCATGATCATTCCACACCTATAATGCTCAGGTAACATAATATACACCTGGTTATATGCCATATGCCTTCATTCTCCTATTATTCACAGATATTTCATGATCATTCCACACCTATAATGCTCAGGTAACATAATATACACCTGGTTATATGCCATATGCATTCATTCTCCTATTATCTACAGATATTTCATGATCATTCCAGACCTATAATGCTCAGGTAACATAATATACACCTGGTTATATGCCATATGCATTCATTCTCCTATTATCTACAGATATTTCATAATCATTCCACACCTATAATGCTCAGGTAACATAATATACACCTGGTTATATGGCATATGCGTTCATTCTCCTATTATCTACAGATATTTCATGATCATTCCACACCTATAATGCTCAGGTAACATAATATACCCCTGGTTATATGCCATATGCATTCATTCTCCTATTATCTACAGATATTTCATGTTCATTCCACACCTATAATGCTCAGGTAACATAATATACACCTGGTTATATGCCATATGTGTTCATTCTCCTATTATCTACAGATATTTCATAATCATTCCCCACCTATAATGCTCAGGTAACATAATATACACATGGTTATATGCCATATGCATTCATTCTCCTATTATATACAGATATTTCATGATCATTCCACACCTATAATGCTCAGGTAACATAATATACACCTGGTTATATGCCATATGCATTCATTCTCCTATTATCTACAGATATTTCATGATCATTCCACACCTATAATGCTCAGGTAACATAATATACACCTGGTTATATGCCATATGCATTCATTCTCCTATTATCTACAGATATTTCATAATCATTCCACTCCTATAATGCTCAGGTAACATAATATACCCCTGGTTATATGCCATATGCATTCATTCTCCTATTATCTACAGATATTTCATGATCATTCCCCACCTATAATGCTCAGGTAACATAATATACACATGGTTATATGCCATATGCATTCATTCTCCTATTATCTACAGATATTTCATAATCATTCCACACCTATAATGCTCAGGTAACATAATATACACCTGGTTATATGCCATATGCATTCATTTTCCTATTATCTACAGATATTTTATAATCATTCCACACCTATAATGCTCAGGTAACATAATATACACCTGGTTATATGCCATATGCATTCATTCTCCTATTATCTACAGATATTTCATGATCATTCCACACCTATAATGCTCAGGTAACATAATATACACCTGGTTATATGCCATATGTGTTCATTCTCCTATTATCTACAGATATTTCATAATCATTCCACACCTATAATGCTCAGGTAACATAATATACACCTGGTTATATGCCATATGCGTTCATTTTCCTATTATCTACAGATATTTCATAATCATTCCACTCCTATAATGCTCAGGTAACATAATATACCCCTGGTTATATGCCATATGCATTCATTCTCCTATTATCTACAGATATTTCATGTTCATTCCACACCTATAATGCTCAGGTAACGTAATATACACCTGGTTATATGCCATATGCGTTTATTCTTCTGTAATCTACAGATATTTCATGATCATTCCACACCTATAATGCTCAGGTAACATAATATACACCTGGTTATATGCCATATGCATTCATTCTCCTATTATCTACAGATATTTCATGTTCATTCCACACCTATAATGCTCAGGTAACATAATATACACATGGTTATATGCCATATGCATTCATTCTCCTATTATCTACAGATATTTCATAATCATTCCACTCCTATAATGCTCAGGTAACATAACATACACCTGGTTATATGCCATATGCGTTTATTCTTCTGTAATCTACAGATATTTCATGATCATTCCACACCTATAATGCTCAGGTAACATAATATACACCTGGTTATATGCCATATGCATTCATTCTCCTATTATCTACAGATATTTCATGTTCATTCCACACCTATAATGCTCAGGTAACGTAATATACACCTGGTTATATGCCATATGCGTTTATTCTTCTGTAATCTACAGATATTTCATGATCATTCCACACCTATAATGCTCAGGTAACATAATATACAACTGGTTATATGCCATATGCATTCATTCTCCTATTATCTACAGATATTTCATGATCATTCCACACCTATAATGCTCAGGTAACATAATATACACATGGTTATATGCCATATGCATTCATTCTCCTATTATCTACAGATATTTCATGTTCATTCCACACCTATAATGCTCAGGTAACATAACATACACCTGGTTATATGCCATATGTGTTCATTCTCCTATTATCTACAGATATTTCATAATCATTCCACACCTATAATGCTCAGGTAACATAATATACACATGGTTATATGCCATATGCATTCATTCTCCTATTATCTACAGATATTTCATGTTCATTCCACACCTATAATGCTCAGGTAACATAATATACACATGGTTATATGCCATATGCATTCATTCTCCTATTATCTACAGATATTTCATAATCATTCCACTCCTATAATGCTCAGGTAACATAATATACCCCTGGTTATATGCCATATGCGTTCATTCTCCTATTATCTACAGATATTTCATAATCATTCCACACCTATAATGCTCAGGTAACATAATATACACCTGGTTATATGCCATATGCGTTCATTCTCCTATTATCTACAGATATTTCATAATCATTCCACTCCTATAATGCTCAGGTAACATAATATACACCTGGTTATATGCCATATGCGTTCATTCTCCTATTATCTACAGATATTTCATAATCATTCCACTCCTATAATGCTCAGGTAACATAATATACACCTGGTTATATGCCATATGCGTTCATTCTCCTATTATCTACAGATATTTCATGTTCATTCCACACCTATAATGCTCAGGTAACATAATATACACCTGGTTATATGCCATATGTGTTCATTCTCCTATTATCTACAGATATTTCATGTTCATTCCACACCTATAATGCTCAGGTAACATAATATACACCTGGTTATATGCCATATGTGTTCATTCTCCTATTATCTACAGATATTTCATGTTCATTCCACACCTATAATGCTCAGGTAACATAATATACACCTGGTTATATGCCATATGTGTTCATTCTCCTATTATCTACAGATATTTCATGATCATTCCAGACCTATAATGCTCAGGTAACATAATATACACCTGGTTATATGCCATATGTGTTCATTCTCCTATTATCTACAGATATTTCATAATCATTCCACACCTATAATGCTCAGGTAACATAATATACACCTGGTTATATGCCATATGTGTTCATTCTCCTATTATCTACAGATATTTCATAATCATTCCACACCTATAATGCTCAGGTAACATAATATACACCTGGTTATATGCCATATGCGTTCATTTTCCTATTATCTACAGATATTTCATAATCATTCCACTCCTATAATGCTCAGGTAACATAATATACACCTGGTTATATGCCATATGCATTCATTCTCCTATTATCTACAGATATTTCATGTTCATTCCACACCTATAATGCTCAGGTAACATAATATACACCTGGTTATATGCCATATGCATTCATTCTCCTATTATCTACAGATATTTCATGTTCATTCCACACCTATAATGCTCAGGTAACATAATATACACATGGTTATATGCCATATGCATTCATTCTCCTATTATCTACAGATATTTCATGTTCATTCCACACCTATAATGCTCAGGTAACATAATATACACATGGTTATATGCCATATGTGTTCATTCTCCTATTATCTACAGATATTTCATGATCATTCCAGACCTATAATGCTCAGGTAACATAATATACACCTGGTTATATGCCATATGCGTTCATTTTCCTATTATCTACAGATATTTCATGATCATTCCACACCTATAATGCTCAGGTAACATAATATACACCTGGTTATATGCCATATGTGTTCATTCTCCTATTATCTACAGATATTTCATAATCATTCCACACCTATAATGCTCAGGTAACATAATATACACCTGGTTATATGCCATATGCATTCATTCTCCTATTATCTACAGATATTTCATGATCATTCCAGACCTATAATGCTCAGGTAACATAATATACACCTGGTTATATGCCATATGTGTTCATTCTCCTATTATCTACAGATATTTCATAATCATTCCACACCTATAATGCTCAGGTAACATAATATACACCTGGTTATATGCCATATGCATTCATTCTCCTATTATCTATAGGTATTTCATAATCATTCCACACCTATAATGCTCAGGTAACATAATATACACATGGTTATATGCCATATGCATTCATTCTCCTATTATCTACAGATATTTCATGTTCATTCCACACCTATAATGCTCAGGTAACATAATATACACCTGGTTATATGCCATATGTGTTCATTCTCCTATTATCTACAGATATTTCATAATCATTCCACACCTATAATGCTCAGGTAACATAATATACCCCTGGTTATATGCCATATGTGTTCATTCTCCTATTATCTACAGATATTTCATGATCATTCCAGACCTATAATGCTCAGGTAACATAATATACACCTGGTTATATGCCATATGCATTCATTCTCCTATTATCTACAGATATTTCATGATCATTCCACACCTATAATGCTCAGGTAACATAATATACACCTGGTTATATGCCATATGCATTCATTCTCCTATTATCTACAGATATTTCATGTTCATTCCACACCTATAATGCTCAGGTAACATAATATACACATGGTTATATGCCATATGTGTTCATTCTCCTATTATCTACAGATATTTCATAATCATTCCACACCTATAATGCTCAGGTAACATAATATACACCTGGTTATATGCCATATGCATTCATTCTCCTATTATCTACAGATATTTCATGTTCATTCCACACCTATAATGCTCAGGTAACATAATATACACCTGGTTATATGCCATATGCATTCATTCTCCTATTATCTACAGATATTTCATAATCATTCCACTCCTATAATGCTCAGGTAACATAATATACACCTGGTTATATGCCATATGCGCTCATTCTCCTATTATCTACAGATATTTCATGATCATTCCACACCTATAATGCTCAGGTAACATAATATACACCTGGTTATATGCCATATGCATTCATTCTCCTATTATCTACAGATATTTCATGATCATTCCACACCTATAATGCTCAGGTAACATAATATACACCTGGTTATATGCCATATGCCTTCATTCTCCTATTATCTACAGATATTTCATGATCATTCCACACCTATAATGCTCAGGTAACATAATATACACCTGGTTATATGCCATATGCATTCATTCTCCTATTATCTACAGATATTTCATGATCATTCCACACCTATAATGCTCAGGTAACATAATATACACCTGGTTATATGCCATATGCCTTCATTCTCCTATTATCTACAGATATTTCATGATCATTCCACACCTATAATGCTCAGGTAACATAATATACACCTGGTTATATGCCATATGCATTCATTCTCCTATTATCTACAGATATTTCATGATCATTCCGCACCTATAATGCTCAGGTAACATAATATACACCTGGTTATATGCCATATGCATTCATTCTCCTATTATCTACAGATATTTCATGATCATTCCACACCTATAATGCTCAGGTAACATAATATACACCTGGTTATATGCCATATGCATTCATTCTCCTATTATCTACAGATATTTCATGTTCATTCCACACCTATAATGCTCAGGTAACATAATATACACCTGGTTATATGCCATATGCATTCATTCTCCTATTATCTACAGATATTTCATGATCATTCCACACCTATAATGCTCAGGTAACGTAATATACACCTGGTTATATGCCATATGTGTTCATTCTCCTATTATCTACAGATATTTCATGATCATTCCACACCTATAATGCTCAGGTAACGTAATATACACCTGGTTATATGCCATATGCATTCATTTTCCTATTATCTACAGATATTTCATGATCATTCCACACCTATAATGCTCAGGTAACATAATATACACCTGGTTATATGCCATATGCGTTCATTCTCCTATTATCTACAGATATTTCATAATCATTCCACACCTATAATGCTCAGGTAACATAATATACCCCTGGTTATATGCCATATGCGTTCATTCTCCTATTATCTACAGATATTTCATAATCATTCCACTCCTATAATGCTCAGGTAACATAATATACACCTGGTTATATGCCATATGCGTTCATTCTCCTATTATCTACAGATATTTCATAATCATTCCACTCCTATAATGCTCAGGTAACATAATATACACCTGGTTATATGCCATATGCGTTCATTCTCCTATTATCTACAGATATTTCATGTTCATTCCACACCTATAATGCTCAGGTAACATAATATACACCTGGTTATATGCCATATGTGTTCATTCTCCTATTATCTACAGATATTTCATGTTCATTCCACACCTATAATGCTCAGGTAACATAATATACACCTGGTTATATGCCATATGTGTTCATTCTCCTATTATCTACAGATATTTCATGTTCATTCCACACCTATAATGCTCAGGTAACATAATATACACCTGGTTATATGCCATATGTGTTCATTCTCCTATTATCTACAGATATTTCATGATCATTCCAGACCTATAATGCTCAGGTAACATAATATACACCTGGTTATATGCCATATGTGTTCATTCTCCTATTATCTACAGATATTTCATAATCATTCCACTCCTATAATGCTCAGGTAACATAATATACACCTGGTTATATGCCATATGCATTCATTCTCCTATTATCTACAGATATTTCATGATCATTCCAGACCTATAATGCTCAGGTAACATAATATACACCTGGTTATATGCCATATGTGTTCATTCTCCTATTATCTACAGATATTTCATAATCATTCCACACCTATAATGCTCAGGTAACATAATATACACCTGGTTATATGCCATATGCGTGCATTCTCCTATTATCTACAGATATTTCATAATCATTCCACACCTATAATGCTCAGGTAACATAATATACACCTGGTTATATGCCATATGCGTTCATTTTCCTATTATCTACAGATATTTCATAATCATTCCACTCCTATAATGCTCAGGTAACATAATATACACCTGGTTATATGCCATATGCGTTCATTCTCCTATTATCTACAGATATTTCATGTTCATTCCACACCTATAATGCTCAGGTAACATAATATACACCTGGTTATATGCCATATGCATTCATTCTCCTATTATCTACAGATATTTCATGTTCATTCCACACCTATAATGCTCAGGTAACATAATATACACCTGGTTATATGCCATATGTGTTCATTCTCCTATTATCTACAGATATTTCATAATCATTCCACACCTATAATGCTCAGGTAACATAATATACCCCTGGTTATATGCCATATGTGTTCATTCTCCTATTATCTACAGATATTTCATGATCATTCCAGACCTATAATGCTCAGGTAACATAATATACACCTGGTTATATGCCATATGCATTCATTCTCCTATTATCTACAGATATTTCATGATCATTCCACACCTATAATGCTCAGGTAACATAATATACACCTGGTTATATGCCATATGCATTCATTCTCCTATTATCTACAGATATTTCATGTTCATTCCACACCTATAATGCTCAGGTAACATAATATACACATGGTTATATGCCATATGTGTTCATTCTCCTATTATCTACAGATATTTCATAATCATTCCACACCTATAATGCTCAGGTAACATAATATACACCTGGTTATATGCCATATGCATTCATTCTCCTATTATCTACAGATATTTCATGTTCATTCCACACCTATAATGCTCAGGTAACATAATATACACCTGGTTATATGCCATATGCATTCATTCTCCTATTATCTACAGATATTTCATAATCATTCCACTCCTATAATGCTCAGGTAACATAATATACACCTGGTTATATGCCATATGCATTCATTCTCCTATTATCTACAGATATTTCATGATCATTCCACACCTATAATGCTCAGGTAACATAATATACACCTGGTTATATGCCATATGCATTCATTCTCCTATTATCTACAGATATTTCATGATCATTCCACACCTATAATGCTCAGGTAACATAATATACACCTGGTTATATGCCATATGCCTTCATTCTCCTATTATCTACAGATATTTCATGATCATTCCACACCTATAATGCTCAGGTAACATAATATACACCTGGTTATATGCCATATGCATTCATTCTCCTATTATCTACAGATATTTCATGATCATTCCACACCTATAATGCTCAGGTAACATAATATACACCTGGTTATATGCCATATGCCTTCATTCTCCTATTATCTACAGATATTTCATGATCATTCCACACCTATAATGCTCAGGTAACATAATATACACCTGGTTATATGCCATATGCATTCATTCTCCTATTATCTACAGATATTTCATGTTCATTCCACACCTATAATGCTCAGGTAACATAATATACACCTGGTTATATGCCATATGTGTTCATTCTCCTATTATCTACAGATATTTCATAATCATTCCACACCTATAATGCTCAGGTAACATAATATACCCCTGGTTATATGCCATATGTGTTCATTCTCCTATTATCTACAGATATTTCATGATCATTCCAGACCTATAATGCTCAGGTAACATAATATACACCTGGTTATATGCCATATGCATTCATTCTCCTATTATCTACAGATATTTCATGATCATTCCACACCTATAATGCTCAGGTAACATAATATACACCTGGTTATATGCCATATGCATTCATTCTCCTATTATCTACAGATATTTCATGTTCATTCCACACCTATAATGCTCAGGTAACATAATATACACATGGTTATATGCCATATGTGTTCATTCTCCTATTATCTACAGATATTTCATAATCATTCCACACCTATAATGCTCAGGTAACATAATATACACCTGGTTATATGCCATATGCATTCATTCTCCTATTATCTACAGATATTTCATGTTCATTCCACACCTATAATGCTCAGGTAACATAATATACACCTGGTTATATGCCATATGCATTCATTCTCCTATTATCTACAGATATTTCATAATCATTCCACTCCTATAATGCTCAGGTAACATAATATACACCTGGTTATATGCCATATGCATTCATTCTCCTATTATCTACAGATATTTCATGATCATTCCACACCTATAATGCTCAGGTAACATAATATACACCTGGTTATATGCCATATGCATTCATTCTCCTATTATCTACAGATATTTCATGATCATTCCACACCTATAATGCTCAGGTAACATAATATACACCTGGTTATATGCCATATGCCTTCATTCTCCTATTATCTACAGATATTTCATGATCATTCCGCACCTATAATGCTCAGGTAACATAATATACACCTGGTTATATGCCATATGCATTCATTCTCCTATTATCTACAGATATTTCATGATCATTCCACACCTATAATGCTCAGGTAACATAATATACACCTGGTTATATGCCATATGCATTCATTCTCCTATTATCTACAGATATTTCATGATCATTCCACACCTATAATGCTCAGGTAACATAATATACACCTGGTTATATGCCATATGCGTTCATTCTCCTATTATCTACAGATATTTCATGTTCATTCCACACCTATAATGCTCAGGTAACATAATATACACCTGGTTATATGCCATATGCATTCATTCTCCTATTATCTACAGATATTTCATAATCATTCCACACCTATAATGCTCAGGTAACGTAATATACACCTGGTTATATGCCATATGCATTCATTCTCCTATTATCTACAGATATTTCATGATCATTCCACACCTATAATGCTCAGGTAACATAATATACACCTGGTTATATGCCATATGCATTCATTCTCCTATTATCTACAGATATTTCATGATCATTCCCCACCTATAATGCTCAGGTAACATAATATACACCTGGTTATATGCCATATGCATTCATTCTCCTATTATCTACAGATATTTCATGATCATTCCACACCTATAATGCTCAGGTAACATAATATACACCTGGTTATATGCCATATGCATTCATTCTCCTATTATCTACAGATATTTCATGATCATTCCACACCTATAATGCTCAGGTAACATAATATACACCTGGTTATATGCCATATGCGTTCATTCTCCTATTATCTACAGATATTTCATGTTCATTCCACACCTATAATGCTCAGGTAACATAATATACACCTGGTTATATGCCATATGCATTCATTCTCCTATTATCTACAGATATTTCATAATCATTCCACACCTATAATGCTCAGGTAACATAATATACACCTGGTTATATGCCATATGCATTCATTCTCCTATTATCTACAGATATTTCATGATCATTCCACACCTATAATGCTCAGGTAACGTAATATACACCTGGTTATATGCCATATGCATTCATTCTCCTATTATTTACAGATATTTCATGATCATTCCACACCTATAATGCTCAGGTAACATAATATACACCTGGTTATATGCCATATACGTTCATTCTCCTATTATCTACAGATATTTCATGTTCATTCCATGTCTAACTTGCCCAAGAAACCTTTTATACATCTACATAATATACACCTAATAAGTTATTATCTTCATTCTTTTTAGTTATTCCTTTTCATCATTCATTTTAGTATGTCCCCATGTACAGTATCATGCAGCCTCCCCACCCCAGGCCTCCATGTACAGTATCATACAGCCTCCCCACCCCAGGCCTCCATGTACAGTATCATGCAGCCTCCCCACCCCAGGCCTCTGACCACCGTGTACTCACTTTATATATATAAAAAAAAAAAAACAAGTACTCACCGATCTTCTCCTTCCACTGCTGCTCTGTCCTGACGTCTCCTTGTTCCACTGCTGCTGTACTCCCTGCTCTCCTCCTTCCACTGCTGCTCGTCCTCCTCTCTCTCCCGGTGCTCCGGTCGGCGTCCTCCCTCCCTGCGCTCTGTGCACTCAGCACAGCAGTCGCACAGGAGTGACGTCACCGCGCAGGCACAGGGGGAGTATGATGATGCAGAGCGGCGCTGGCCGCTCTATGCTTCATTATTACTGTGCGCGGTGACGGGGGAGGGGGGCCCCGGTGCCGCCGCTGACATCGGGCAGGAGGGCCCGGTGTCGGGGGCGGCAGCGGGTCATATAGTGGGCGCGTGCACTGTGACAGATCAGCGCAGCTTCTCTCTCACTGAGAGGAGCTGGCTGCTGATCTGTCGGGTCCCCGCGGGCCCCAAACTGCCCGGGCCCGGTCGCGATGGCGACCGCTGCGACCGCGGTCGTTACGCCCCTGGTTGTAACTATAGTGGGTGCAGGTAGGTATTGGAGCCTAAGGGGACTCAAAAGGTGCTCTTGGCCTATATGAGAAAAATAAAAGATCTATAATAGTTGGGGCCCCTGATAGAGATTTTTTCCAAGAGCTTTGCGTTACTCCCCTGTTTATAAGACTATGTGCACACTGCATCTTTTTGCTGTGTTATTAGGGCAAAAACTGAATAGAAGCTCCAAGTTTTTGAGATTTGGAGAAGGATATAGAGAGTTTCCACTGAGTTTCTGCTCCAAGAATTCCATTAAAAAACAATGTGTGCAGTAGTTTACGCTACTAAAATCTTTGAAAAAAAGAGGATCCAAATCATCAAGGCCCTCAATCTTCATATCAGTGTTCATGAGGGGATGGGTGGAGTGCAAGTCTCCTGATTCATTGAGACATATGTGTCGCGGGCGGGGAGGAGGGTGTCAGCACACCGCGCTCACCCCTTCTGCTCGGGTCCGGCAGCTGCTCAGTGGTGGCTCGAGCGGTGGGCCGGATCCCGGGGTTTCTCGAGCGACACTCCTCGCCCGTGAGTGAAAGGGTGGTTTTTGGGGTGTTGGGATAATGTCCGTGACGCCACCCACGGTTGTGGTGATGTGTAGCACCACCGCTGCTCAATGCGGGGATCCCGGGGATGGTGATGGGGAGCAGCCAGGTGTTGTGTTGCCCCTCCGTGGGTAGGGGTGGTGATCCCGGGGCCCGGTGATGGCTTGGGAGGTGCAGGGCTTGGTGGGCGCAGGGACGCGGGGGCAGCGCTGTGCCTTGCGGCACTGTGGTACTCACTTTGCCTGAGACTTGGACACAGTTTGTACGGTAAACCAAACGGCTGGTAGGACGGTCCCACAGACGGCTGCTTTGCTTTCCCGGTAGGTGACGGTGATGTCCCTCTTCCTTGCACCTGTATGTACGGATGGTTGCGATGGGTCCCCACCGGTAACCCGCTCCCCGGCTTCAAGCTGGGCCGGAGGAGCACTACACTTTGCCCGCAGGCGCTGGCCCTGGGGAAACTGGTGCCCTGGCGGTGGTGGTGTCTCCCCTGTACTGGTTGAGCTGTTGCCTTCAATCGGGACTTGGTTGTTGGGGGAATCTACGTCCCCTTCACTGACGGATTCGGCAAATTTGGCGACTCCTAGCCTTGCCGGGGTCCGAGAGGCCCCTGCCCTGGTGCTGACTGTCCTTCGGAACACTGCTCCAGACCACCGGGCACACAGCCAACAGGGTCCTTCCAGGAACTTCCAAACGGTCCCCCTCCGGACAGTCACCGCCGTCGCTGACCTTGCTGTTCTGGCCCTACACAAAGCTGGGCTCTCAGGCTTGCACACTCTCTGCTCTGTCACCACTTCTTGCTTTCCTCCTTTTCCACTTTTCTTTCCTTCACTTTCACTTCTCTGTTGTTTACTCTAGCCCTACCCGGGCTGCTCTGCTGTTGACACAGGCTCACCCTGGGCTCATCTGCTCTTCACTCGGTCATGTCCCTCACTGGACTCCTCACACAAGCCCTGCCTGGGCTAATCTGCCTGACACTTCCTGCCTCCAGAGCTGTGAGCTCCTTGGTGGGCGGAGCCAACCGCCTGGCCCACCCCCTGGTGTGCATCATCAGACTCCTGGAGGAAGGCAACAAGGATTTTTGGTTCAGCTTAGGTGTGCCTACCTGGGATGTGGGGTGTGGTGGTGTGTGACCTGTGTCCCCTGGCTTGCCCAGGGCGACACATTCCCCCTTAGCAAAATGCAGACCGTCCGCGGGCTGCCGTCCTACACCGGTTTTATTTTTCTGTAAAAGGGATAACAGGGTTAACAAAACATAAACATTTTTAATAACTTCTTCCCAAGACGGGAGGCACATTTTACTTTTAACGTTTCAACGGTATACGGTTACGGTTTCCGCTCTCTCCCACCCAAGTAACCTGGCCCTGATGCTGCCCCTAAAGCCCAGGCAGCACCCCTTGACCCACAGTCCAGCACACGGTACCCGAGCGGGATCTGTCCTTCCCTCCAGAGGGTAGCCACCGGTTCCTTTGGCGGCTGGGCCCTGGCCTGCTCTGCTCAGGGCCCTCCCTCCAACCTGCCTCTCCGGAGGCGGCCTGCGGAAACGGTAACGGTAACCAACATATTTACAAGCCACTAACGTTTGTGGTTGCCCTGCAAAGTTCACGGGCTTGTCCATAGATAGTTCCCATGCATAACTTTTTAAACGGTCCCCACGGGGACAACGGTGCCGGCTCCAGCCGGTTGCAAATCACAAAGATAATCTGGTTACTGTTCGGTAATCATCATTTTTTCTTATCATTCAACTTTTAAACTTTTCAAACAAGCAAACAACTCAGTGGTGGTCCCAACGGGGACGGTGCAACGGGCATCCGCTGCTCTTTTGCGGCTCAACAGTCCATTCCCACTCGTGGGGCTCTAGTGCCACCTTCACATGGTGCACCGCTCTGGACCCCAATGGTAGCTCGCTGCAGGCGATCTTCCTCCATATACATGCGGGCATGCACATCCGCTCTACACCCCTCTCGGGCATCGATCTCCCTGCGCAGCTGCTGTTGCCGTCGCTCCCAGCCGGGAGCACTTTCTGTTTGCTCCGGTTCAGCGTGTGCGGGGAACGGGCCCAGCCAGAGTCCCTCCGTGTCGGCTACGACCGGCACCTTCAGTAATGAGGGACCCCGCTGTGACATGGCCTGCTCTGCCTCCTGGCAGCCGCATCCCCGCCGTGCCTCCGGTGCATCTTTGCTGACGGCTTCAGCCTTCGGCTTCTTCCATGGAAGCGGATCAGGGCGGTCACGAGCTTCTGCTGCAGGTCGGTCCGCCGGGGCGGATTGGCAGGGTACCGCTACCGGTGGTGGTGGTAGCGGGCCTAGTGGCGGGGCAGCAGCAGCTAACGCGGATAGCGGGAGAGGCAGCAGGGTGAACGGGTGTAGGCCGGGCCCCTCAGCCGCAGCGGCCGATCCCTCGGGAATACAGGGACGTGGGTCTCTTACCCGTTCCTCCAAATCTTCCTCCACCTCGCATCTCCGCATAGCAGCCACCGCTTCCACCATGTCGGCCTCCCACTCCTCCAGGAGGAGCTGCATGCGGACCTGCAGACGGCTGCTTAGCTGGGCGGTCCGGACTTCCACCCACGCCGCCATGCCGGGCGCGGGGACCACGGTGTTGTTGGTCGGACTCAGCATCTTTAGCAGCGGCCTCTTCCAGGAACCAGTCAATGGCCGCAGGGTCCTGGCGTCCCTGCTTCTATAGCTGCTCTCACATGCAGCCAGCCGCCATCGCATCCCCCTTAGCTCTTTCCAGCCCCTCCTCTCTCGGGGCGGGGTTTTGGCCTTCGCGCCTCTACTGCTCGAGAAGACGCTCGAGCGGGAACTTTTCGCGCCAAAGATGGCGGCTTCTGAAATTTTTCTGCCGGATACCTCCGGCGGTAACAAGGCGCACCTCTACCAGACGGCAGAGCGGTAAGATCCTGTTCGTGACGCCAAGTTGTCGCGGGCGGGGAGGAGGGTGTCAGCACACCGCGCTCACCCCTTCTGCTCGGGTCCGGCAGCTGCTCAGTGGTGGCTCGAGCGGTGGGCCGGATCCCGGGGTTTCTCGAGCGACACTCCTCGCCCGTGAGTGAAAGGGGGGTTTTTGGGGTGTTGGGATAATGTCCGTGATGCCACCCACGGTTGTGGTGATGTGTAGCACCACCGCTGCTCAATGCGGGGATCCCGGGGATGGTGATGGGGAGCAGCCAGGTGTTGTGTTGCCCCTCCGTGGGTAGGGGTGGTGATCCCGGGGCCCGGTGATGGCTTGGGAGGTGCAGGGCTTGGTGGGCGCAGGGACGCGGGGGCAGCGCTGTGCCTTGCGGTACTGTGGTACTCACTCAGCCTGAGACTTGGACACAGTTTGTACGGTAAACCAAACGGCTGGTAGGACGGTCCCACAGACGGCTGCTTTGCTTTCCCGGTAGGTGACGGTGATGTCCCTCTTCCTTGCACCTGTATGTACGGATGGTTGCGATGGGTCCCCACCGGTAACCCGCTCCCCGGCTTCAAGCTGGGCCGGAGGAGCACTACACTTTGCCCGCAGGCGCTGGCCCTGGGGAAACTGGTGCCCTGGCGGTGGCGGTGTCTCCCCTGTACTGGTTGAGCTGTTGCCTTCAATCGGGACTTGGTTGTTGGGGGAATCTACGTCCCCTTCACTGACGGATTCGGCAAATTTGGCGACTCCTAGCCTTGCCGGGGTCCGAGAGGCCCCTGCCCTGGTGCTGACTGTCCTTCGGAACACTGCTCCAGACCACCGGGCACACAGCCAACAGGGTCCTTCCAGGAACTTCCAAACGGTCCCCCTCCGGACAGTCACCGCCGTCGCTGACCTTGCTGTTCTGGCCCTACACAAAGCTGGGCTCTCAGGCTTGCACACTCTCTGCTCTGTCACCACTTCTTGCTTTCCTCCTTTTCCACTTTTCTTTCCTTCACTTTCACTTCTCTGTTGTTTACTCTAGCCCTACCCGGGCTGCTCTGCTGTTGACACAGGCTCACCCTGGGCTCATCTGCTCTTCACTCGGTCATGTCCCTCACTGGACTCCTCACACAAGCCCTGCCTGGGCTAATCTGCCTGACACTTCCTGCCTCCAGAGCTGTGAGCTCCTTGGTGGGCGGAGCCAACCGCCTGGCCCACCCCCTGGTGTGCATCATCAGACTCCTGGAGGAAGGCAACAAGGATTTTTGGTTCAGCTTAGGTGTGCCTACCTGGGATGTGGGGTGTGGTGGTGTGTGACCTGTGTCCCCTGGCTTGCCCAGGGCGACACATATGCGTGGCACCTAATCAAAAATATTGTTCCAATCCGGCTGAAATAAGAGTTGTGGTGTAGTGAATGCTGCCATTCATGAAGAATTTGACAAGTGGGGGCCACCACGCTCTAATCCGAACCCAGTTTCACCCACTTTGTTGGAGCTGAGTGAAAATGGGGTAAGAATGCCAAAGACTGCAAACTTTTAGCGCTGTCTTGAGTTGCACCAAAATTTACAACTTTTCAAAGCTTTTTCTGCCAAAACCTTTGATGAATCAGACTGTTTGTCTGCACCTACCCTTAGGCCATGTACACATGACATCTTTAAAGGGAAACTGTCACCAGGTTTTTCCCTTATGAGCTGCAGCCACCACCATTGTCCACCTATGAGGGGATAAGCCCCTCATTGTTTCTACAAGACTCTTAGGAGTCTAGTGTTAAGGTCCAGTCACACTAAACAACTTACCAGCGATCCCAACAACGATAGGGATCGCTGGTAAGTTGCTAGGAGGTTGCTGGTGAGATGTCACACTGCGACGCTCCAGCGATCCCACCAGCAACCTGACCTGGCAGGGATCGCTGGAGCGTCGCTACACAAGTTGCTGGTGAGCTCACCAGCAACCAGTGACAAGCCCCCAGCGCCGCGTGGAAGATGCTGCGCTTGGGAACTAAGGTAAATATCGGGTAACCAACCCGATATTTACCTTGGTTACCAGCGCACGCAGCTACACGTGCAGAGAGCAGGGAGCAGCGCACACTGAGCGCTGGCTCCCTGGTCTCCTAGTTACAGCACACATCGGGTTAATTACCCGATGTGTGCTGCAGCTACATGTGCACAGAGCAGGGAGCAGCGCACAATGCTTAGCGCTGGCTCCTTGCTCTCCTAACTACAGCACACATCGGGTTAATTAACCCGATGTGTCCTGCAGCTACATGTCACAGTGCAGAGAGCAGGACCCGCGCACACTGCTTAGCGCTGGATCCTTGCTCTCCAAGCTACAGTACACATGGGGTTAATTACCTGATGTGTACTGCAGCTACATGTGCACAGAGCAGGAGCCGGCACTGACAGTGAGAGCGGCGGAGGCTGGTAACGAAGGTAAATATCGGCTAACCAAGGTCAGGGCTTCTTGGTTACCCGATGTTTACTGTGGTTACCAGCCTCCGCAGAAGCCGGCTCCTGCTGCCTGCACATTTAGTTGTTGCTGTCTCGCTGTCACACACAGCGATGTGCGCTTCACAGCGGGACAGCAACAACTAAAAAATGGCCCAGGACATTCAGCAACAACCAACGACCTCACAGCAGGGGCCAGGTTGTTGCTGGATGTCACACACAGCAACATCGCTAGAAACGTCACAAAAGTTGTTCGTTAGCAGCGATGTTGCTTAGTGTGACAGGGCCTTTAAAGTTCTTGTTGATTCATGTAATTGCTTTGGCCAGTGAAGGTCAGATACCCAGACAAATCAATTATGCGAACCTGCCATTGGATTACTATGTGTATTGCTAAATGGGATGTAACTTAGCTGTCCCTCCCTCATCTCTGCCAGAGACCATTACCACTAGGGTTATTTTGTATACGGCTTTAAATCTAGCCAATAAGAGCCCAGTCTTTGCGGTCCTCAGGCAGCTTCCTAAATCTGACGTTATTCCATTCTTGGTGAGTGCCCGGCGAAAGCGGGGTGCTACTGGTTTGGAGTAAGTAGCCCTGGAAGCTCTGAGGCATGGACATTCTAATCCCTGGTGAGCCAGCGGAAGGGTGAGAAATTGTTGCCGGTTACATTCTGTGCTTTTGCTGGTTATGTGCTATATGCCATTAATTGTTTGGGGATCCAATAAAGTCTTAATACTGTGATTCCCTCATCCTGTGTTGTCTGATTAGTGTTCTGCCCACGGATAAGAAGGTCGGACATTCAGTTGGGATGAGCCCTGGGCCATGCTGTCTTTCTAAAGGCGGCCAGATCAGCGGACGAGAGCACCCAATGACCCCTGTTTCTCCACACCACCTTCTTCTGAGTCCCGTGTGGGTGACGCTCCCTATGTCATCCACACAGACCGACATTGCGGTCCTGCGCAGGCGCACTTTGATCTGTCCAGTAGAGGGCAGATTAAAGTACTGTAATGCGCAGGTGTGAGGAAAGGTCAAAGACCACCCGCGCATGTGCACTACAATACTTGGATCTTCCCTCAGCAGGGCAGATCAAAGTGTATCTGTGCAGGACCACACTGCTGGCCTGTGTGGATGACGTAGGACGTGTCATCTACACGGGCCTCAGAATAAGGAGGATGGCAAATGGACAAGATGTAGCGCCCTGGAAAACCAGGTAGATGTACACTTAGGCCCCCACAGAACACCAGTCCCACAAAGGGTTACAGCAGCCGACCTGAAACCCTAGTCACCCCCCTCAGGGAAGAACAGACACACCAGTGGGCGGGACCATGCAGTTAGGAAACACCCACCTAGGGGTCTAGACAGCCGGGGCGGGAAAACAGTCAGTTAAGTTTGAGCTCAAGTTTGGAGTGGAGGTGAAACTGACAGGTGCCAGGGTTGGAGCCCTGACACCTTGGCTAGGTGGCAGACGATAGCCAGAGTCTGCTGGAGATGGGAAGATGGCTTTGGGGATCTAGAGTGGACTGGGACAGGGTTGTAGCCCACCGGTACAGACACCGGAGAACCGACCGGAAACCGTGTGCACAGAAGGGGGTACTTGGACCCTGAAGCCAGGACCGGCACCAACGGCCTAGCTAATTAACCAATTGAGGGCAGGATTATAGGTCCTGTCCCAACCTAACTCCCGAAAGTAGACAACCACCCACCGAGAGGGATAGGGCAACCGCCAGGGCCCGTAGATCCCAAGGGTCAGCATCCGACGGGCACAGCTCCCAACCAAAGGACCGGAGAGGACTCCTGCGTTTTACACCGGGTAGTCCCATCTACAGAAACAGTGCAGAGGAGAGAGACTTTGACTACCAAACGCGGGTGTGGGATCAGATACACCCGTCTGCGGCAGCCAGCCACTATCACCTTGGTTTACCACAGGACTTGTGTGCTTTATTCCACCGTGAGTAACATTCCCGGCCTAGCCAGGTGCGCCGGCCCCTGCACTCCCAATCCTCAGCATAAAGACACTGGGCCCCGGGGCATCCATCCCTACCCACGGCGGGGTTAACATCCAGCTGCCATCACATCTCCCTAGGTCTCCCATAACCGCAGCGGTGGTGCCATACTTCACCACGCACCGTAGGTGGCATCACAAACCAAATACAGTCAAGGCCATACCAATACGTCCCCCTTTTTATTCGGCGTGTTGCGAGACCCCCGAGTCCAGAGGATCCCTGGAGCCACACAGCGGGTCCGGATCCGAGAAGCGTCGGCTGCTGGCACGGGGGCGGCACACACCGGACAGAGAGCAGTGACACCCACCAGACCGGACCGTAAAGGTGTTTTTTACGCTCTACAGAGCGGCCTGGGCTCTTATATAGAGAATTCTAGAATGCGGTATATAGGAGATCACTGGTGGTGGCCGCAGATTATAAGGGGAAAACCTTGTGACATGTGCTCTTTAAATCTGTCAGTGGAGCCACTGAAATTTTCTTTCATAAAGCTACTTTAGAAATAAGCCAGCAGATCTTTCCATGAAGCGGCTCTGCCAAAGGTTTCAAGATTATTTTTGCAGCGGCTTCTTTTTCATTATCATCTTCGAAACAAAGCCGCCTTTAGAACGAATATGTTACTTCTTTTTAACCACTCCAAAGTTGCCAAATACAATAAGCGAGAACATGTGCGCACCAACATTGCTTGCACTATATCCATATGTTGTGCTGGCTTTGCGGGCAAATTCTGAGCAAAATCAGGGTTGCCAATAAGATTTTTTTTATTTTTCTTTACAGTTTATCAAAAAATTGCAGACAGACAATATCTTTTTACAGACACATTGGAAAACCATAATCAATCATTCTGATTTAAATGATGCAGGTCTACAGCCCATAATGCTGATATGAAGACATCAGCTGCGTTCATCGTAAACTGTAAAATGATGATAATTATATCCAAAATAATCTGTATGAGTTTCTTCAGCGTCAAAAAAAAATCAGACAGATTAATGGCTTTTTTATGGTTAGGGTAAACAAGTACTTTGAATGTGCTATCATTTGTCACCTGGGACTCGCCATAGAGGATCAGAATGAAGATTATGTAGTCATGACTCTTGCATAGTGAGACTGTACCATGTGGAAGACAGGGTGGGGCTTGAAAAGATACTGGAATCATTATCAGCCACCCAATTGATCACCTGTTCATCTTCAATAATAGTGTCTGTCTGTATGTATGCAGCAGAGCAGTATGTGTCTGTCTGTCCGTCTGTATGTATGCAGCAGAGCATTATGTGTCTGTATGCAGCAGTGCAGTGTGTGTCTGTATGTATGCAGCAGAGCAGTATGTGTGTCTGTCTGTATGCAGCAGCGTAGTGTGTCTGTCTGTCCATCTGTATGTATGCAGCAGAGCAGTGTGTGTCTGTCTGAATGTATGCAGCAGAGCAGCGTGTGTCTGTCTGTCCGTCTGTATGTATGCAGCAGAGCAGTATGTGTCTGTATGCAGCAGTGCAGTGTGTGTCTGTATGTATGCATGCAGCAGAGCAGTGTATCTGTATGTATGCATGCAGTAGAGCTGTGTCTGTCTGTCCGTCTGTATGTATGCAACAGAGCATTATGTGTCTGTATGCATCAGTGCAGTGTGTGTCTGTATGTATGCAGCAGAGCAGTATGTGTCTGTCTATATGTATGCAGCAGAGCAGTATGTGTGTCTGTCTGTATGCAGCAGCATAGTTTGTCTGTCTGTCCATCTGTATGTATGCAGCAGAGCAGTGTGTGTCTGTATGTATGCATGCAGCAGAGCAGTGTGTGTGTCTGTATGTATGCATGCAGTAGAGCTGTGTGTGTCTATCTGTATGTATGCAGCAGAACAGTGTGTGTCTTTCTGTATGCAGCAGAGCAGTGTGTGTCTGTATGTATGCATGCAGCAGAGAAGTGTGTGTCTGTATGTATGCATGCAGTAGAGCTGTGTGTGTCTGTCTGTCTGTAAGTATGCAGCAGAGCAGTGTGTGTCTGTCTGTATGTATGCAGCAGAGCAGTGTGTGTCTGTCTGTATGCATGCAGCAGAGCAGTGTGTATGTATGCATGCAGCAGAGCAGTGTGTATGTATGCATGCAGCAGAGCTGTGTGTGTCTGTATGCATGCAGCAGATCTGTGTGTGTGTGTGTCTGTATCCATGCAGCAGAGCTGTGTGTGTGTGTCTGTATGCATGCAGCAGAGCTGTGTGTGTCTGTATGCATGCAGCAGAGCTGTGTGTGTCTGTATGCATGCAGCAGAGCTGTGTGTGTGTGTGTGTCTGTATGCAGCAGAACTATGTGTCTGTATGCATGTATGTATGATGTGTATCTATGTATGTCAGTGTATATGACTGTATAGATTTGTCTGTTTATATGTATTTTTGTGAGTTTGTCTTTAAATATGTATATGTACATGTACGTATCTGTGTATGTGTGTCTGCGTGTGGATGGGGCCTACTGGGACTCTTCCACCCGGGGCCCACAAAAACCTGGAGCCGGCCCTGTTTCACCTGACTCACGACTTCAGCCTCTGTGTGCAGTCATCAGCACATCCACTTCCCTGTTCCTTACCGCACGCCTTGTGCATTTTAAAGTAGGTATATAATATATGTCTGCAAATTTTCCCGTATTAATAGGGAAAGAAAATATGTAGCCCTGAAAAAAGGACTTTGTTTTCAGGTTGCAGCAGTATAGAAGGACTATAAGGCAATAAACCCTGCCTATATGCCTCTAATGAAAAACTATCCCTTCTCCACAAGCTATTCCTACACTGAATGCATGTAACAGTGTTTTAAAGTTTTTTTCTAGAGAAAGTTCAGCGTATGTAGCCCTGAAAAGGACTTTTGTTTTCATTGTTTAATTCAAAGCTATCCCTCTTCCAATGGATATCCCTACACTGAATGCAGGTAACATTGTTTTTTCTAGATAAAGGACAATATGTAACCCTGATAAGGACTTATGTTTTTAGGCTGCAGCAGTATAGAAGGACTATAAGGCAATAAACCCTGCTTATACGCCTAAAATCCAAAACTATCCCTCCTCCACCAGCTATCTTTACACTGAATGCATTTTACAGTGTTTTTTCTAGAAAAAGATCAGTATGTAGCCCTGAAAATAATTTTTATTTTTAGTTTACAGCAGAATAGAAGGACTATAAGGCAATAAACCCTACCTATATGCCTCTCATCCAAAACTATCCCTCCTTCACCAGCTATCCCTACATGGAATGCAAATAGCAGTGTATTTTTTTCAAGGGAAAGAACTGTATGTAGCTCTGAAAAAAACTTTTGTTTTTATGTTTCATTACTATAGAAGGACTATAAGGCAATAAACCCTGTCTATATGCATCTAATCCAAAACTATCCCTACTCCACCAGGTATCCCTTGACTGAATGTATGTAACTGTGGTTTTTCTAGGGAAATAACACCATGCTGCCCTGAAAAATACTTTTGTTTTTAGTTTGCAGCAGTAAAGAAGAGCTGAAAAGCAATTAACCCTGCCTATAAGCCTCTAATCCAAAACTATCCTTCCTCCACCAGCTATCCCTACACTGAATAGGGGTTTTATTAAAGAAGGGTCAGTATGTAGTCCTGAAAAGGACTTTTGTGTTACTGGTGCAGCAGTGGTATACAATTACTGCAATAGCAATTAAACCCTGCCTATATGCCTGCTCTCCCTCCTGGATCACATCTCCCTGAACTGCTTCCAGAAGACATTTTGTTGAGCATTGCATCACCAGTGTGACGACATGGACTCTCATGGGTTAAAGTTTCTTAACATTCAGCCAGACTATTGTTCTTATGTGTGCTAAGTCATGTTTGCTTAGCTATTGCTCTCCAGACTTTTCCAGTAATCATTGTATTGTAGTTGTGTATTGATAATGTAATTACCTTAGTAGCCATTGTCTAGTCGGTGACTTGCCGACTCCATGTAGATATACTGAGTCTTTCTATGCACATCATTTAAATGAACATTATCCATGCAGCTTGAAATTCATCCAATGGGAGAAGCAATCTTGTCCAACCAATCGATGAGGATGCAGTGTATCCTAAGGGAAGGTTATGGCTATAAAAGGGACTTCTTTAAGCCACCAGGGAATGAAGGTTGATGGATGCTGATGGATCCAGTCTAAGCTCTTTGGAGCTGACTAGAGGATCAGGACATCTTATGGCTTCAATCTAGGGACTCCGGTTCCGGTTGGAGACCATATCCACAGTCTAGGGATTTTGACTCCGGCTGCCAGGATTGTAACATCATATCAGGACTACCTAAGGAGGACACTCAGGTTGGGACAATCCGGTCACCTGGCTACAGACTTTACAGACCTCACACAGCTTCCTGAATCTGGCATTATTCCTTTTTCGGTGGGTGCCCGCCGAAAGCGGGGTGCGGCTGGACTGGAATAAGCGGCCCTGGAAGCTAGGAGGCCCGGACATTCTAATCCCTGGTGAGCCAGCGGAAGGGTGAGACTCTGTTGCCTGTTACATTTGTGTTTTGCTGGTTATGTGTTATGTGCCGTTAATTGTTTGGGGATCCAATAAAGTCTAATTATTGTGGTTCCCTCACCCTGTGTTGTCTGAGTAGTGTTAACGCCCACGGTTAAGGAGGCCGGCGTTCAGTTGGGATGAGCCCTGAGCCACGCTGTCTTTCTAAAGGCGGCGGGTTTTAGTGGACGAGAGCACCCACTGAGCCCCGTGTCTCCACAATTGGTGTTCGTGGACACCGTCCAGAGCTCAACAACCAGGGAGGCACATAAGCATACCCAGCAGGCCATAGGGGAGGCATTCAGGTTTCGGACGCTGCCATGTCCAACCCCACCAGCTCAGCCATGGGACAAGGACCGGAGAGGAGTTATGACCGCAGCAGTAAATGGATGCTACAGGATTTGTGCCAGAGGCGAAAGATTATCTACTGGAATGCTGAGACTCGGTCAGCCTTGATCCAGAAATTAGTCCGTTGGGATACCCAGAATGATGCAGAGGACGATGAGGATCCCGCCGATATTGACCCAGAGGATTTAAACTATGTGCCACATCATGGATCTAGTGACAATCGGGAATCAACTTTGTCCAAAATGGCCCAAGCCACAGCGTTGTTGGATGCATTGGGGCCTAGATCCTCAAGAGAAGAGAGGGCTTATGTTCTGGAATATGTTTATGGGATTCCAGCTGCAGTACTGCTAACACCAGCCGGTCGAGAAGGATGGTCCCGCTACCCAGCAGAAGCTGCGCCAAAACAAAGGACTACAAACAGGGTCTGTGACTCGCCCAATCTATGGCGCTGTTATACATGTGGGCGCAATGGACATATAGATAAAGATTGTCTCCAAAACCGAGGCCGCATGCTTGGAGCCCGTCTGCCACTCCAACCAGTCAACATATGCCGAGATGAACCAACGAGACCTGAGGAATGCTACTCCCAAGAAACACCAATAGCTGAGGAAGTGGTTTATCCAGTCCACACCCTACGGCAGGCCGGACACCGTACACCAGCCAACCTCCATCCCCACATCCAGACGGTCAAGGTCAGTGATATACAGGCTCAGGGACTTCGAGACATTGGATCTTCCATCACTCTGGTAAGCCCAGTTATTGTTTCCCCAAAAGACCCTTTACCAGATTCCCAATTATCCATCTTCCTGGCTGAGGGCCAGCGCTCAGACATTCCTCTGGCATGTGTGCAGTTGGACCTAAGGACCGACCAGTGAGAGGTTGAGGTGGAGCTTGTGGACAGCTTCCCCACACATGGTATTTTGGGGACCAACCAGGAAGTGATCGATGTGGGGATTGTGAACAGCCTCCCCATACCTGACATTGTGGAGACTGACCAGAGCAAGGCTGATGTGGAGCTTATGGACACCGTCCCCTCACCAGTTATTTCGGGAAAGGACCAGGGAGAGGTTGATGTGAGACTTGTGAACAGCCACCCCACACCTGTCATTGTGGAGACTAATCAGAGCAAGGCTGATGTGGAGCTTATGGACACCGTCCCCACACCAGTTACTTTGGGGTCTGACCAGGAAGAGGTCCATATGGAGTTTATGGACAGCCTCCCCACACCTGTTGTTTCGGGGACTAGCCAGGAGGAAGTTGAAGTGGGGTTCATAGATGGCCCCACCAAGCCTGTTGTTTCGGATACCACTCAAAGGGAAGTGAAAGTGGGGCTTGTGAATTACCTGCTCACACCAGTCATTTTGGAGAATGACATAGGACAAGGACTATCCAGTCAATTTGAAGCAGCCATCACCCACCTCCAAGCCAAGCAGGACCCTGATGTGGATCTTTCTAACATCTTTTCCAGGGATGGTTTGCATTCCCGGTCTCCATCATCCACTTCTGAGCCAAGAACCGTGAGTAAGCCTAACCACACTGTGGCTATTGACTGGGGGAGGATTGATAGTGGGAGATTTGTGAAGGCCCAACTCATGGACCCCACCTTAGTGCTTGTCCACAATATGGCTGCTCAACTTGGGGGAGGTAATCAGGGGGAGGTGTATAGATGCAAGCCTCTGTTGCTGACCACACCATTAAAAAGGACAATGCCGTCAACAGGAGAAGGATGATCGGAAGACTATCATGTCTGGCTAATATTAAGAAGGGGGAGGAATGTGACGACATGGACTCTCATGGGTTAAAGTTTCTTAACATTCAGCCAGACTATTGTTCTTATGTGTGCTAAGTCATGTTTGCTTAGCTATTGCTCTCCAGACTTTTCCAGTAATCATTGTATTGTAGTTGTGTATTGATAATGTAATTACCTTAGTAGCCATTGTCTAGTCGGTGACTTGCCGACTCCATGTAGATATACTGAGTCTTTCTATGCACATCATTTAAATGAACATTATCCATGCAGCTTGAAATTCATCCAATGGGAGAAGCAATCTTGTCCAACCAATCGATGAGGACGCAGTGTATCCTAAGGGAAGGTTATGGCTATAAAAGGGACTTCTTTAAGCCACCAGGGAATGAAGGTTGATGGATGCTGACGGATCCAGTCTAAGCTCTTTGGAGCTGAATAGAGGATCAGGACATCTTATGGCTTCAATCTAGGGACTCCGGTTCCGGTTGGAGAGCATATCCACAGTCTAGGGATTCTGACTCCGGCTGCCAGGATTGTAACATCATATCAGGACTACCTAAGGAGGACACTCAGGTTGGGACAATCCGGTCACCTGGCTACAGACTTTACAGACCTCACACAGCTTCCTAAATCTGGCGCTATTCATAGCTCGGTGGGTGCCCGCCGAAAGCGGGGTGCTGCTGGATTGGAGTAAGCGGCCCTGGAAGCTAGGAGGCCCGGACATTCTAATCCCCGGTGAGACTCTGTTGCCTGTTACATTTGTGTTTTGCTGGTTATGTGTTATGTGCCGTTAATTGTTTGGGGATCCAATAAAGTCTAATTATTGTGGTTCCCTCACCCTGTGTTGTCTGAGTAGTGTTACGCCCACGTTTAAGGAGGCCGGCGTTCAGTTGGGATGAGCCCTGAGCCACGCTGCCTTTCTAAAGGCGGCGGGTTTTAGTGGACGAGAGCACCCACTGAGCCCCGTGTCTCCACAACCAGGTCTTATATAAGACCTGATCACCCAATGTGGCTGGCCAATCACAGTAATGCCAGTAGCCAATATTGCTATGGCATTACTGTATATGGCAGACAGTCCCCACTTATTGATTGGCTGTCTAACAGCTGCAAAACATGTAGGACGGGGACTCAAGCATGGCGCTCATGCACTGATGATACTCAATTCAAGTAAAGAGCATGCCCGAGCACCCTGATTGTTGATCGAGTAAAGAGCATGCTGGAGAACCCTGATTCTTGACTGAGTAAAGAGCTCGCCCGAGCACCCTGATTCTCGACTGAGTAAAGAGCGTGCCTGAGCACCCTGATTCTTGATCGAGTAAAGAGCGTGCCTGAGCACCCTGGTTCTCGATCGAGTAAAGAGCGTGCCCGAGCACCCTCATTCTCGATTGAGTAAAGAGCATGCCCGATCACCCTGATTCTCGATCAAGTAAAGAGCGTGCCTGAGCACCCTGATTCTCGATCTAGCAAAGAGCGTGACCGAGCACCCCGATTCTGAGCGGTATGTGCTACACCGCTCCCCCCCACTCGATCTGTATGTGCCCTCCCTGCCCCCCGATTTATGGGCCCCGGTGAGCTGTATGGGCTTCTCCCTCCCGAGATGTATGCCCTGGCCTCCCATCCCCCCCGAGCTGTATATGCTGGCCCCGCAGAGCCGCGTGTGTGGGCCCCGCAGAGTCGCATGTGTGGGCCTCCCCAGAGCCACGTGTGTGTGCCTGTCTGTATGTATGCAGCAGAGCAGTATGTGTCTGTCTGTCTGCATGCAGCAGAGCAGTATGTGTCTGTATGCATGCATGCAGCAGAGCAGTATGTGTCTGTCTGTTTGCATGCAGCAGAGCAGTATGTGTCTGTCTGTATGCATGCAGCAGAGCAGTATGTGTCTGTTTGTCTGTATGTATGCAGCAGAGCAGTATGTGTCTGTCTGTATATATACAGCAGAGCAGTATGTGTCTGTCTGTATGCAGCAGAGCAGTGTCTCTGTCCATCTGTATGTATGCAGCAGAGTAGTGTGTGTCTGTCCGGCTGTATGCAGGGCTGTATTTTGCCTTCGTGCTGCCCCAGGCACTTTAAGTGGTCGCGCCCCTTAGTGACAACGTATCACTGAGTTTTCGCACACGACATCTGTTTAAGGCAGATGTACTCTGTAAAACACTTGAAAAAGTATCAATGAGAAACGAAGGGCACTAACCCCCCCCCCCCCAATGGGGGATCACCACGGGCACATCAAAACATAGCATGAGTATATAATATTCCCACCACACCGTCCCCACTTATATACTGTGACTGTCACACTGCCCCTAATAAACTACACACTGCCCTCCCTTATAAATTATACCCACCACACCTTCCTCAATTATGAAATATGATCTACACATTGACCTCACATCATGCTGCCCCCTCCTCACAATGTCCTATGCATGCTGCCCCCTCCTCACAATGTCCCATGTATGCTGCCCCCTCCTCACAATGTCCCATGCGTGCTGCCCCCTCCTCACAATGTCCCATGCATGCTGCCCCCTCCTCACAATGTCCCATGCATGCTGCCCCCTCCTCACAATGTCCCATGCATGCTGCCCCCTCCTCACAATGTCCCATGCATGCTGCCCCCTCCTCCCAATGTCCCATTCATGCTGCCCCTTCCTCACAGTGTCCCATGCATGCTGCCCCCTCCTCACAATGTCCCATGCATGCTGCCCCCTCCTCCCAATGTCCCATGCATGCTGCCCCTTCCTCACAGTGTCCCATGCATGCTGCCCCCTCCTCACAATGTCCCATGCATGCTGCCCCCTCCTCACAATGTCCCATGCATGCTGCCCCCTCCTCACAATGTCCCATGCATGCTGCCCCCTCCTCACAGTGTCCCATGCATGCTGCCCCCTCCTCACAATGTCCCATGCATGCTGCCCCCTCCTCACAATGTCCCATGCATGCTGCCCCCTTTTCCCAATGTCCCATGCATTCTGCCCCCTCCTCCCAATGTCCCATGCATTCTGCCCCCTCCTCCCAATGTCCCATGCATGCTGCCCCCTCCTCACAGTGTCCCATGCATGCTGCTCCCTCCTCACAATGTCCCATGCATGCTGCTCCCTCCTCACAATGTCCCATGCATGCTGCTCCCTCCTCACAATGTCCCATGCATGCTGTCCCCCCTCACAATGTCCCATGCATGTTGCCCCTCCTCCCAATGTCCCATGCATGCTGCCCCCTCCTCCCAATGTCCCATGCATGCTGCCCCCTCCTCACAGTGTCCCATGCATGCTGCTCCCTCCTCACAATGTCCCATGCATGCTGCCCCCTCCTCACAGTGTCCCATGCATACTGCTCCCTCCTCACAATGTCCCATGCATGCTGTCCCCCCTCACAATGTCCCATGCATGCTGTCCCCCCTCACAATGTCCCATGCATGTTGCCCCTCCTCCCAATGTCCCATGCATGTGTCGCGGGCGGGGAGGAGGGTGTCAGCACACCGCGCTCACCCCTTCTGCTCGGGTCCGGCTGCTCAGTGGTGGCTCGAGCCGTAGGCCGGATCCCGGGGGTTTTCCTCGAGCGGCACTCCTCGCCCGTGAGTGAAAGGGGGGTTTGGGATGTTGGGATAATGTCCGTGACGCCACCCACGGTTGTGGTGATGTGTAGCACCACCGCTGCTTAATGCGGGGATCCCGGGGATGGTGATGGGGAGCAGCCAGGTGTTGTGTTGCCCCTCCGTGGGTAGGGGTTGGTGATCCCGGGGCCCGGTGATGGCTTGGGAGGTGCAGGGCTTGGTGGGCGCAGGGACGCGGGGTCAGCGCTGTGCCTTGCGGCACTGTGGTACTCACTCAGCCTTGCTTCCCCGGCGGACATCAAACCGCCTCACCTGCCCCTCGTACAACGGTCCCCGGACACGAGAGGTTGCCTGCCGGAGATGCTCCTTCTCCCGGATCGCTCTGGCCACCAGCTCGGCCTTCTTCCGCTCCCTCTCGGCGATCTCCAGGCCCAGCGGTACCGGCTCCCTATCCCAGTACGGCGCTGCCGCCAGCGCCGGCGCACGGGTCGGGCCCCGCGGGACATCCTGGACATTACCCACTGTCAGGACTACGGGTGGCATGTCCCGCGGTGTCTTGTCCTTGGGCGCTGCCTTACAGCAACAACCCGGCGCGACCTCAGCCGAGGTGTGGGGGATGGGCATAGGGGCTTTCCGCTGCCGGGCCTTCGGCTCGGAACGGGTCATCGGCTCCGGCTCGGGGAGTTTTTCAAGGGATGCCTCCGGTTCTACTTTCGGCGTCTTCCACGGTAACACCTCCGGTGTGCCGCGGGCTCCGGTTACAGGTCGGCCCGCTTGGGCGGGGACGCTGGGTACTGCTACCGGTTGCGGTGGTAGCAGGCCTAGTGACGGGGTCACGGCCTCCGGGACGGGTGGCGAGGGAGGCAGCGAAGGGAGAGGGCTTGGACCGGGCCCCACAGCCGCGATGACCGGCCCCTCAAGGGCGTCGGGACGTGGGTCACTCACCCTCCCTTTCTCCGCTTCCTCGTCGCGTCTCCGCACGGTGGCTACAACGTCCGCCATGTCGGCCTCCCACTCCTCCATGAGGAGCTGCATCCTGACCTGCAGCCTTTGGTAGAGCTGCGCGGTTCGGATCTCCACCCACGCCGCAGTTCCAGGCGCGGGGGCTACGGTGTCACGGGACGGCATCCACATGATGGCTGGTTCGTTTGCTTCCAGGAACAGTTTGTTTGCAGAGTCCTGGCATCCCTGCTTTTATAGCCGCAGCTACATGCGGCCAGCCGCCATCGCGTCCCCCTTAGCTCTTTCCGGCCCCTCCTCTCTCGGGGCGGGGTTCTGGCCTTCGCGCCTCTACTGCTCGAGAAGACGCTCGAGCGGGAACTTTTCGCGCCAAAGATGGCGGCTTCTTCAATTTTTCTGCCGGATCCCTCCGGCGGTAACAAGGCGCACCTCTACCAGACGGCAGAGCGGTAAGATCTTGTTCGTGACGCCAAGTTGTCGCGGGCGGGGAGGAGGGTGTCAGCACACCGCGCTCACCCCTTCTGCTCGGGTCCGGCTGCTCAGTGGTGGCTCGAGCCGTAGGCCGGATCCCGGGGGTTTTCCTCGAGCGGCACTCTTCGCCCGTGAGTGAAAAGGGGGTTTGGGATGTTGGGATAATGTCCGTGACGCCACCCACGGTTGTGGTGATGTGTAGCACCACCCCTGCTTAATGCGGGGATCCCGGGGATGGTGATGGGGAGCAGCCAGGTGTTGTGTTGCCCCTCCGTGGGTAGGGGTTGGTGATCCCGGGGCCCGGTGATGGCTTGGGAGGTGCAGGGCTTGGTGGGCGCAGGGACGCGGGGTCAGCGCTGTGCCTTGCGGCACTGTGGTACTCACTCAGCCTGAGACGTGACACAGTTTGTACGGTAAACCAAACGGCTGGTAGGACGGTCCCACAGACGGCTGCTTTGCTTCCCCGGCAGGTGACGGTGATGTCTCTCTTCCCTGCACCTGTATGTACGGATGGTTGCGATGGGTCCCCACCGGTAACCCGCTCCCCGGCTTCAAGCTGGGCCGGAGAAGCACTACTTTTTGCCCGCAGGCGCTGGCCCTCAGAGACTGGTGCCCTGGCGGTGGCGGTGCCTCTGTTGTACGGGTTGGGCTGTTGCCTTCAATCGGGACTTGGTTGTTGGGGGAATCTACGTCCCCTTCACTGACGGATTCGGCAAATTTGGCGACTCCTAGCCTTGCCGGGGTCCGAGAGGCCCCAGCCCTGGTGCTGACTGTCCTTCGGAACACTGCTCCAGACCACCGGGCACACAGCCAACGGGGTCCTTCCAGGAACTTCCAAACGGTCCCCCCTCCGGACAGTCACCGCCGTCGCTGACCTTGCTGTTCTGGCCCTACACAAAGCTGGGCCCTCAGGCTTTGCACACTCTCTGCTCTGTCACCACTTCTTGCTTTCCTCCTTCTCCACTTTTCTTTCCTTCACTTTCACTTCTTTGTTGTTTACTCTAGCCCTCAGCTAGACTTCACTCTTGCCCTGCCTGGGCTTATCTGCCTGGTACTTCCTGCCTCCAGAGCTGTGATCTCATTGGTGGGTGGAGCCAACCGCCTGGCCCACCCCCTGGTGTGAATCATCAGCCTCTGGAGGAAGGCAACAAGGATTTTTGGTTCAGTTTGGGTGTGCCTACCTGGGGTGTGGGGTGTGGTGGTGTGTGACCTGTGTCCCCTGGCTTGCCCAGGGCGACACACATGCTGCTCCCTCCTCACAGTTTCCCATGCATGCTGCCCCCTCCTCACAATGTCCCATGCGTGCTGCCCCCTCCTCACAATGTCCCATGCATGCTGCCCCCTCCTGACAATGTCCCATGCGTGCTGCCCCCTCCTCACAATGTCCCATGCAGGCTGCCCCCTCCTCACAATGTCCCATGCATGCTTCCCCCTCCTCACAATGTCCCATGCATGCTTCTCCGTCCTCACAATGTCCCATGCATGCTTCTCCCTCACAGTTTCTCATGCATGCTGTTCCCTCCTCACAATGTCCCATGCATGCTGCCCCTCTCCATGAGCTCCTAATGCTGCCTTCCTCTTTTCCATAATGACACCTCCATGCTGCCCCATTCATCATACTAAGACCACCACACTAACGCTTATGCTGAGACACCCCCCCCACACACACACACTACCCCACTCTTGATATTGACTCCCCTACATTGCTCCACTCCATACTGAGCCCACACATGCTGCCCCTTCTCCATAATGAGCTCCCAATGCTGCCCCCCTCTCATTCTGAGTCCTTACACTCCCCCCATCGATTTTGTCATTGCACTATCCCTCAACCCTTGTCCTCTGTCTCTAGGATTGGCCCCTCTCTCCCATTCCCCCAGCAGCAGCCGCTCTCCCCCGCCTTCACCAGCAGCCTCTCCCCCAGCATCAGCCTCTCTCCCCCCAGCATCAACCTCTCTCCCCCAGCGTCCCCCAGCTTCAGCCTCTCTCCCCCCAGCTTCCCCCAGCTTCAGCCTCTCTCCCCCAGCTTCCCCCAAAATCAGCCTCTCTCCCCCAGCTTCCCCCAGCATCAGCCTCTCTCCCCCAGCATCAGCCTCTCTCCCCCAGCTTCCCTCAGCATCACAGCATCAGCCTCTCTCCCCCAGCTTCCCCCAGCATCAGCCTCTCTGCCCCCAGCATCAGCCTCTCTGCCCCCAGCATCAGCCTCTCTTCTCCCAGCCTCCCGCAGCATCAGCCTTACTCCTCCCAGCCTCCCCCAGCATCCACCCCCCCAGCATCAGCCTCCCCCAGCATCAGCCTCCCCCCTCACAGCCTCCCCCCCCACAGCCTCTCCCAGTATCAGCCTCCCCCAGCATCAGCCTCTCTCCTCCCAGCCTCCCCCAGCATCAGCCTCTCTTCTCCCAGCCTCCCCCAGCATCAGCCTCTCTCCTGCCAGCCTCCCCCAGCATCAGCCTCCCCCTCCCAGCATCAGCCTTTCTCCTCCCAGCCTCCCCCAGCATCAGCCTCCCTCAGCATCAGCCTCCCTCCTCCCAGCCTCCCCCAGCATCAGCCTCCCCCCTCCTAGTCTCCCCCAGCAAAAGTCTCCCCCCTCCTAGCCTCCCCCAGCATCAGCCTCTCTCCTCCCAGCCTCCGCCTCCCTCAGCATCAGCCTCTCTCCTCCGAGCCTCCCGCAGCATCAGCCTCTCCCAACATCAGCCTCTCTCCTCCGAGCCTCCCGCAGCATCAGCCTCTTGCAGCATCAGCCTCCCTCAACATCAGCCTCTTTCCTCCCAGCCTCCCCCAGCATCAGCCTCTCTCCTCCCAGCCTCCCCCAGCATCAGCCTCCCTCAGCATCAGCCTCCCTCCTCCCAGCCTCCCCCAGCATCAGCCTCTCTCCTCCCAGCCTCCCCCCTCCCAGCCTCCCTCAGCATCAGCCTCCCTCCTCCCAGCCTCCCCCAGCATCAGCCTCCCTCAGCATCAGCCTCTCTCCTCCCAGCCTCCCCCAGCATCAGCCTCCCTCAGCATCAGCCTCCCCCCTCCCAGCCTCCCCCAGCATTAGCCTCTCTCCTCCCAGCCTCCCCCAGCATCAGCCTCCCTCAGCATCAGCCCCTCTCCTCCGAACCTCCCGCAGCATCAGCCTCTCCCAGCATCAGCCTCCCTCAGCATCAGCCTCTTTCCTCCCAGCCTCCCCCAGCATCAGCCTCCCCCAGCATCAGCCTCCCTCAGCATCAGCCTCCCTCCTCCCAGCTTCCCCCAGCATCAGCCTCTCTCCTCCCAGCCTCCCCCCTCCCAGCCTCCCTCAGCATCAGCCTCCCTCCTCCCAGCCTCCCCCAGCATCAGCCTCCCTCAGCATCAGCCTCTCTCCTCCCAGCCTCCCCCAGCATCAGCCTCCCTCAGCATCAGCCTCCCCCCTCCCAGCCTCCCCCAGCATCAGCCTCTCTCCTCCCAGCCTCCCCCAGCATCAGCCTCCCTCAGCATCAGCCTCTCTCCTCCGAGCCTCCCGCAGCATCAGCCTCCCCCCTCCCAGCCTCCCTCAGCATCAGCCTCCCTCCTCCCAGACTCCCCCAGCATCAGCCTCCCTCCTCCCAGCCTCCCCCAGCACCAGCCTCTCTCCTCCCAGCCTCCCCCAGCATCAGCCTCTCTCCTCCCAAACTCTCCCAGCATCAGCCTCCCCCAGAATCAGCCTCTCTCCTCCCAGCCTCCCCCTCTCTCCTCCCAGCCTCCCCCATCATCAGCATCAGCCTCTCTCCTCCCAGCCTCCCCCAGCATCAGCCTCCCTCAGCATCAGCCTCCCCCCTCCCAGCCTCCCCCAGCATCAGCCTCTCTCCTCCCAGCCTTGCCAAGCATCAGCCTCCCTCAGCATCAGCCTCCCTCCTCCCAGCCTCCCCCAGCATCAGCCTCCCCCAGCATCAACCTCCCCCCTCCTAGCCTCCCCCAGCATCAGCCTCTCTCCTCCCAGTCTCCCCCAACATCAGCCTCCCTCAGCATCAGCCTCTCTCCTCCGAGCCTCCCTCAGCATCAGCTTCTCCCAGTATCAGCCTCCCTCAGCATCAGCCTCTTTCCTCCCAGCCTCCCCCAGCATCAGCCTCTCTCCTCCAAGCCTCTCCCAGCATCAGCCTCTCTCCTCCCAGCCTCCCCCAGCATCAGCCTCTCTCCTCCCAGCCTCCCCCAGCATCAGCCTCCCTCAGCATCAGCTTCTCTCCTCCGAGTCTCCCGAAGCATCAGCCTCTCCCAGCATCAGCCTCCCTCCTCCCAGCCTCCCCCAGCATCAGCCTCCCTCCTCCCAGCCTCCCCAAGCACCAGCCTCTCTCCTCCCAGCCTCCCCAGCATCAGCCTCTCCAGCATCAGCTTCTCTCCTCCCAGCCTCCCCAAGCACCAGCCTCTCTCCTCCCAGCCTCCCCAGCATCAGCCTCTCTCCTCCCAAACTCTCCCAGCATCAGCCTCCCCAGCATCAGCTTCTCTCCTCCCAGCCTCCCCCTCTCTCCTCCCAGCCTCCCCCAGCATCAGCCTCCCTCAGCATCAGCCTCTCTCCTCCCAGCCTCCCCCAGCATCAGCCTCCCTCAGCATCAGCCTCCCTCCTCCCAGCCTCCCCCAGCATCAGCCTCCCCCAGCATCAGCCTCTCTCCTCCCAGCCTCCCCCAGCATCAGCCTCTCTCCTCCCAGCCTCCCCCAGCATCAGCCTCTCTCCTCCCAGCCTCCCCCAGCATCAGCCTCCCTCCTCCCAGCCTCCCCCAGCATCAGCCTTCCTCAGCATCAGCCTCCCTCCTCCCAGCCTCCCCCAGCGTCAGCCTCCCCCCATCCCAGCCTTCCGCAACATCAGTCTCCCCCAGCATCAGACTCTCTCCTCCCAGCCTCCCCCAGTATCAGCTTCTCTTCCCCCAAGTCTCCCCCAGTATAAGCCTCTCTCCTCCCACCCCATACGCAGATCTCCAGTCTGCATTAGAGACACCCCCACGCTCCTTATGAATCTTCAGCTCTGCGAGCACTTACCTGCTCCAGGGCCCGCCGTCATCTTCCTGGCTCATGTGAGTATCCTCTTCTGACACCGGCTTCCATCGCGGCGTCCTGCTGTGAGCTCTGCATGTGAAATCCACACAGCATTGGACGCAACACAGAGGAAGGAGCTGATTGGCGCGCCTGTGACCCCGGAAGTGCAGGCGCCGGCAGTTCCGGGGTCAATCAGCTCTCTGTGCCCGGCCGCCGCAGTTTGTCTGCATTCACGTCTTAATTGACGCGGATACAAATAACAAATAAATAAAGGTGCACCTCTCCCCCCTCCCCCCTCCGAAAATACAGCGGATTTAATGAATGTGTAAAAAAAATAAAAAATTTTTTTTTTTTTTTTACTACTAGAAGGTGCCGCCCCCTGCATCCTGCCGCCCTAGGCACGGGACCACGGGTGCCTAATGGTAAATACGGCCCTGGCTGTATGTATGCAGCAGAGCAGTATGTGTCTGTATGCAGCAGAGCAGTGTGTGTCTGTCTGTATGCATGCAGTAGAGCTGTGTGTATGTGTGTCTGTCTGTATGTATGCAGCACAGCAGTGTGTGTCTGTCTGTATGTATGCAGCAGAGCAGTGTGTCTGTATGCATGCAGCAGAGCAGTGTGTATGTATGCATGCAGCAGAGCTGTGTGTGTGTATGTATGCATGCAGCAGAGCTGTGTGTGTCTGTATGCATGCATCAGAGCTGTGTGTGTCTGTATGCATGCAGCAGAGCTGTGTGTGTCTGTATGCATGCAGCAGAGCTGTGTGTGTCTGTATGCATGCAGCAGAGCTGTGTGTGTGTGTGTGTCTGTATGTATGCAGCAGAACTGTGTATCTGTCTGTATGCATTAATGTATGATGTGTATCTATGTATGTCAGTGTATATGACTGTATAGATTTGTCTGTTTATATGTATTTTTGTGAGTTTGTCTTTAAATATGTACATGTACGTATCTGTGTATGTGTGTCTGCGTGTGGATGGGGCCCACTGGGACTCTTCACCCGGGGCGCACAAAAACCTGGAGCCGGCCCTGTTTCACCTGACTCACGACTTCAGCCTCTGTGTGCAGTCATCAGCACATCTACTTCCCTGTTCTTTACCGCACGCCTTGTGCATTTTAAAGTAGGTATATAATATATGTCTGCAAACTTTCCCGTATTAATAGGGAAAAGAAAATATGTAGCCCTGAAAAAAGGACTTTGTTTTCAGGTTGCAGCAGTATAGAAGGACTATAAGGCAATAAACCCTGCCTATATGCCTCTAATCAAAAACTATCCCTTCTCCACAAGCTATTCCTACATTGAATGCATGTAACAGTGTTTTAGTGTTTTTTTCTAGAGAAAGTTCAGTATGTAGCCCTGAAAAGGACTTTTGTTTTCATTGTTTAATTCAAAGCTATCCCTCTTCCAACAGATATCCCTACACTGAATGCAGGTAACATTGTTTTTTCTAGAGAAAGGACAATATGTAACCCTGATAAGGACTTATGTTTTTAGGCTGCAGCAGTATAGAAGGACTATAAGGCAATAAACCCTGCTTATACACCTAAAATCCAAAACTATCCTTCCTCCACCAGCTATCCTTACACTGAATGCATTTTATAGTGTTCTTTCTAGAAAAAGATCAGTATGTAGCCCTGAAAATGATTTTTATTTTTAGTTTACAGCAGTATAGAAGGACTATAAGGCAATAAACCCTACCTATATGCCTCTCATCCAAAACTATCCCTCCTTCACCAGCTATCCCTACATGGAATGCAAATAGCAGTGTATTTTTTTCTAGGGAAAGGACTGTATGTAGCTCTGAAAAAAACTTTTGTTTTTATGTTTCATTACTATAGAAGGACTATAAGGCAATAAACCCTGCCTATATGTATCTAATCCAAAACTATCCCTCCTCCACCAGGTATCCCTTGACTGAATGCATGTAACTGTGGTTTTTCTAGAGAAATAACAGCATGCTGCCCTGAAAAATACTTTTGTTTTAGTTTGCAGCAGTATAGAGAACTGAAAAGCAATTAACCCTGCCTATAAGCCTCTAATCCAAAACTATCCTTCCTCCACCAGCTATCCCTACACTGAATAGGGGTTTTACTAAAGAAGGGTCAGTATGTAGTCCTGAAAAGGACTTTTGTGTTACTGGTGCAGCAGTGGTATACAATTACTGCAATAGCAATTAAACCCTGCCTATATGCCTGCTCTCCCTCCTGGATCACATCTCCCTGAACTGCTTCCAGAAGACAGTTTGTTGAGCATTGCATCACCAGGTCCTATATAAGACCTGATCACCCAATGTGACTGGCCAATCACAGTAATGCCAGTAGCCAATATGGCTATGGCATTACTGTATATGGCAGACAGTCCCCACTTATTGATTGGCTGTCTAACAGCTGCAAAACATGTACAACGGGGACTCAAGCATGGCGCTCATGCACTGATGATACTCAGTTCGAGTAAAGAGCATGCCCGAGCACCCTGATTGTCGATCGAGTAAAGAGCATGCTGGAGAACCCTGATTCTTGACTGAGTAAAGAGCTCGCCTGAGCACCCTGATTCTCGACTGAGTAAAGAGCGCGCCCGAGCACCCTGATTCTCAACTGAGTAAAGAGCGTGCCTGAGCACCCTGATTCTCGATCGAGTAAAGAGCATGCCCGAGCACCCTAATTCTCAATCAAGTTAAGAGCATGCCCAGGCACCCTGATTCTTGATCAAGTAAAGAGTGTGCCCAAGCAGCCTGATTCTCAATTGAGTAAAGAGCATGCCCGAGCACCCTGATTCTCGATCAAGTAAAGAGCGTGCCTGAGCACCCTGATTCCCGTTCTAGTGAAGAGCGTGCCCGAGCACCCCGATTCTCGATCGAGTAAAGAGTGTGCCCGAGCACCTTGAGTCTTGATTGAATAAAAAGCATGACCGAGCACCCTGATTCTTGAATGAGTAAAGAGCGTGACCAAGCACCCTGATTCTCAATCGAGTAAAAAGTGTGCCCGAGCACCCTGATTCTTGATCGAGTAAAGAGCGTGCCCGAGCACCCTGATTCTCGATCGAGTAAAGATTGTGCCTGAGCACCCTGATTCTTGATCGAGTAAAGAGCGTGCCCGAGCACCCTGATTCTCGATCGAGTAAAGAGAATGCCCAAGCAGCCTGATTCTCAGTCAAGTAAAAGTGTGCCTGAGCACCCTGATTCTCGATCGAGTAACGAGAGTGTCCGAGCACCCTGATTCTCAATTGAGTAAAAAGCGTGCCCAAGCACCCTGATTCTCGATCGAGTAAAGAGAGTGCCCGAGCACCCTGATTCTCGATCGAGTAAAGAGAGTGCCTGAGTACCTTGATTCTCGATTGAGTAAAGAGCATGCCCAAGCAGCCTGATTCTCAGTTGAGTAAAAGTGTGCCTGAGCACCCTGATTCTCGATCGAGTAACGAGAGTGCCCGAGCACCCTGATTCTCAATCGAGTAAAGAGCGTGCCCAAGCACCCTGATTCTCGATTGAGTAAAGAGCGTGCCCAAACACCCTCATTCTCGATCGAGTAAAGAGTGTGCCCAAACACCCTTATTCTCGATCGAGTAAAGAGAGTGCCCGAGCACCCTGATTCTCGATCGAGTAAAGAGAGTGCCCAAGCACCCTGATTCTTTATTGAGTAAAAAGCATGCCCGAGCACTCTGATTCTCGATCAAGTAAAGAGCATTCCCGAGCACCCTGATTCTCGATCGAGCAATGGCATGCACTCTTGCTCATTACTATATGGAACCCAACGAATTTTGCCAAACTTAAACTGGCCCAGGTCATATATATTCTTTATTGAATCATTATTGATAGGTCACAATTATTGTGAACCGCTTATAGAACCCCGATCATTTAGATCCCTTCAATTAAATTCTGTTATAAGACTAGTGAATGAACATACCTAGATCTGAACACTCCTCATATGCTCGTCGTCTACTCGTCCATAATTGAGCATATTCCTGGGTGGTTTTCCATTTTTCAATTCTGGAGTCGAAGGTTACAGCAGTTAGAAATTACAAGGGAAAATAGAAACGTAATGTGATGGTTGAAGCAGATTGTGTTGGAACATATGAAAAAATAATAGTATTTTCTCTGTTGGCTGGCTTTGTTCCAAGTCGATAGGCTTTTCAATAAAAGTCAGTGAAGTAAAAACACATTTAAAGTGAATAATAAAAAGGGAAATACACATGTGAATTTGGTTTGATCAAAAACATGAAAATGTCTTAACGAAAAGATCATCACGTAGTTATCCACCCAAATGGAATAGAGCGGGTCCTGCTGGAGAAGACCTTCTATGAAGGCGCTAAAGAAGTAATCTCAGCAATTATTGCATCTACTTTGCATAAACAATGCATTTTATAGCATCAAATACAAAAAATATTACTGGGTTCTAGTCTCAGTTTGGTAAGAAGTCAAGTAATCGTTTTTGGCTATGTGCAAACAGATTTTTTTTTATGGATTTTTGAAGCAGAAATTGAGTGTAAACTCTCCAAGGGTATGTGCACTAGGTTTTTTCAGGTGGATTCCCACCGTAATCCACCCAAAAAAGCACGGTGATAAATGTACAAAATGCACAGCAATGTCAAAACGACTCTGCTGTGTACATATTCAGTCTTCTGCCCCCTCTTTTCTTTTTCCAAAACCCTAAAGAGGGTAAAAGATGTTACATGCTCACTTCTGATAAAGTCCATAGTGTGCTGTTCCTATTTGTTTTAGTTAAAACTGTTATTTAATGTTTTCCATGCTTGTCTCTGCTGCCATCTACTGGTCAGATCTTTCAGCTCCTCTGTTTCTTTTGTCCAGCCCATGGGAGTGTCTGCTGATCCTCTTGCATCACTTCCTGGCATCTTTAGTTCCAGCCAGAGTTTGTGAGAACAATACCCCTTATTGGAGCTGCTGGATGCAAAGTCTTCTGACCTTAGTGGCTTCAGAAACAAGCATCACAAGAGAATCACAATGCCAGGTACTTGGACCGCTGTACTCCTTCATGTCCTTAATCTTTGGAGAAAATAAACCACCATTGTTTCATCTCAGCATGTGCATGTTTAACTCTGGAGCGCTCTGGTCATGTCTGCCTCACCTATAGGAAAAACGAAGGTAAGATTCTCACAACATCTCACAACTACACGCCTTCAATCGCCTTTAAGTGGGGACAGAACACATAGTAAGGGGAAAATACGGATTCTCTTTAAGGGGAATCTGTCAGCAGGATTTTACTATGTAATCTGAGAACAGCATGGTGTAGGGTAGGCATGGGCAATTCATTTTCCCAAGAGGCCACATGAGAGATGGTGACTAGTGTGGAGGCCGAACCAATAGGCTGAAATTTATTCTGCTCAATATTAATATTAACATAATAATTATAATTATTTTCTAATAATATTTATTGTATTGATTATTATTGAGCAGAATTAAGTATACCGACAACCACCTTTATCCAGTATGAGCACAAACACAGCCCCCTATATACAGTATGAGCCCCTATGTAGTCCCTATATACAATATAAGCCTTGCACAGCCTTACTAAATACAGTATGAGCCCCACACGGCCCCGTACATGTAGTATAAGCCCTCACATAGCCCCTATATACAGAATGAGCCCCTATGTAGTCCCTATATACAATATAAGCCTCCATACCGCTCCCTAAATACAGGAATAGACCTTACATAGCCTCACCATATACAGTATGATCCCCCACACAGCGCCTTACATGTAGTATAAGCCCTCACATAGCCCCTATATACAGCATGAGACCCTATATAGTTCATATACACAGTATAAGCCTCCATACAGCCCCTACATACAGGAATAGTCATTGCACAGCCTCACTATATAAATATGGGCCCACACACAGCCCTCTACATGTGGTATAAGCCCTTATATAGCCCCTATATACAGGCCTATATAGTCCCTATATACAGTATGAACCTCCATACAGCCCCCTACATACAAGAATAGTCTATGCACAGCCTCACTATAAACAGCATGAGCCCCCATACAGCCCCCTACATATAGTATAAGCCCTCACATAGTTCCTATATACAGTATGACACACTATATAGTCCCTATATACAGTATGAACCTCCATACGGTCCCCTACATACAGGAATAGTCCTTGCACAGCCTCACTATAAACAGTATGAGCCCCCACACAGCCCCCTACATGTAGTATAAGCCCTCACATAGTCCCTATATACAGTATGACACCCTATATAGTCCCTATATACAGTATGAGCTCTCACACAGCCCCCTACATGTAGTATAAGCCCTCACATAGCCCCTATATACAGTATGAGACCCTATATAGTCCCTATATACAGTAGGACACCATCTGCAAGGAGTTTGTATGTTCTCCCCGTGTTTGCGTGGGTTTCCTCCGGGTTCTCCGGTTTCCTCCCACAATTCAAATATATACAGATAGGGACCTTAGATTGTGAGCCCCAATGGGGACAGTGTTGCTGATTTATGTAAAGCGCTGTGGAATAAATAGCGCTATATAAATGAATAAATTATTATTATTATTATTATGAGCTTATGAGCTTCCATACAGCCCCCTACATACAGGAATAGTCCTTGCACGGCTTCACTATATACAGTAGGAGCCCCCACACAGCCCCCTACATGTAGTATAAGCCCTGACATAGCCCCTATATACAGTATGAGCACCTCATAGCCTCTCTAGTCCCCAAAATAGAGTTCTATATACATTTTGATCCCCACATAGCCTCCTAAATACAGCTTTGAGCCCTCACATAGTCACCTATATACCTTAAGCCCCCACATAGCCCCTTATGGTATATACATTTCTGATACCCACAAGCCTCCTATATACATTTTTGAGCCCCCTATATACATTATGAGCCCTCACACTGTCAAACATGCAAGCATCCCGTACACATGAAAGAAAAACACCGCATACTCACCTCGCTCCCATTCCCCCGACACTCTGCTCCGGCCTCCGGTGCAGTGATGCTCTACACAGCACACAAGATGACGTGATATCATCGCGACTGCTGTGCATCACGCTGACTGGTGGAAGATGGAGCCAGTGGACCCTCCTCCACCAATATATTCACCGCTGTCTACATCCTCATGATGAAAATAGCAGTGACACTGGGCAGCGGCGGAGGACATGGTGCGGCCGCTGTACACTGTTTTCAGCCCTTCGGGTGTCTTGGTCTATGGGCTGGACTGGAACAGCCAGAGAGCAGAATGTGGCCCTCACTTTGCCAAGCCCTGGTATAGGGGATAAGAGCCTGATTCTGGTGAAGTGTCTCTTATTGGGCTGTGTGTTGCAGTTTCAGGAAAATTAGTGTTTTATCAGCAGGAGATTATCACTTTGGGACAAGGTAGACGCTGTTCTAAAATTATGAGGGACCAGTATCCAGAAACAGTCTGTCTGTAGATGACTTTCTGGCTTTGCATTAATCCCTTGTTATGTTTCATAGGTCAGACATTGACTTACATGGCAGCCGTTTCTCTTGGCGAGAACTTGCATGAATGTTCCTGTTGTTCTGTGAAACTGCTAATTTGCACAAGATTCATACAGAGATAACCGTTGCAACTTTGTGTCATGCATGGACAAGAGGATGCCCGGCGCATGGCATAACACAAAGGATACATGGGGGATATTAAAGGAGAGAAAGGCCCTATCAATAGGGAGCGGGGAGACGAATCAGCTCCTGACACTAGCCTGTGTATGCCCCTTGAACTCCCTAACGTCCCTTTACATCCATTTACAAGTCCTTCCCCTCATCGCCGTCTCGTGCCTAATCCCTTACTGTCCCTTCAGTTACCCTGAATAGTGCCAAGGCCAGTCAGTGTACTAGACTTCACACTGTAATAATCCAACACAGGGGAAGAGAGACAGACAGGGGAACATGGACCAAAGGATATAAACAAACACCAAAGACGCAGCCAAACATTTCAGCAGCTTCCAGAAATGTCCTCCCTCCTCGGTGGTCAGAATAGAATGAATCTATTACCGGCCTCAGGTGATGGATCATGAGACTATTTAAAGGGAAGCAGAGAGGTCACACACTGGCTGCAGCTTATATGAACTAACCAGAAGCTACCAACAAGGAAAGTGTCTTTAACCCTTGCTGCATCAACAGGAAGCAAATACACTTAAATTCCAGAGCCTCACAAGTTCAGATGAAGCTCAGCTCCCAGAGCTGTCACAAATCTGCTAATGACAGGAGATACTCTATGGTTCCAAAGTCATAGACAAACAAACAATAAAATTCATCAAGTTTTTTACATTATTTTTTAAATTAAGGCGCAATACCCTTCTTATTGGCACATTTTATTCTACTTTGTAATTTTTGTATACTTAAACTCTACAACTACAAAGATCAACTCAGGTTCGATGTGGTCAATGGTCATAAATCAGTACAGAGGAGCTGAGAATAAGACAAAGGCTCCGATTCATCACAACAATTTAGCTAGACTTCTGGCGTAAATTGCTTTGAAAAGTGCCAAATGTTTTACGCAAATCGGAGTTATGCAAAAACAATTTGCGGCTTTTGGCTTTTCACAACAGGGTGATGATAGGGTGTGACAGGGCATTATAAAACAGCCCGACTAATTCTTGATGAACTGTTACATTTCCAATGCTAGGAATCCTATTGTAGTCAAGGACTGGAGTAAGACGTCACCCATCAGATGTGCCTGATTTATGAAGATGCCTCCGCTCCCTTAAGAATATCTTAATAAATCAGTAAGTCACAAACTCTCCCATCAGGACCAGTTCACTGATGGATTTATAGATTACTCATTTTGCGGCTTCTAGAAGACAAAAGGTGCAATATTTCTCAAGATATCCAATTTTAAAAATGTTTTTTAGCCGAAATATGCACTTAAGTAACTCTAAAGTCTATAATATATGTTAAGCCATCTTAATATTTAACAGAGACAGTAGTAAAGACTGGATGTGGAAACTTTTATTGAACCATATTACATTTCATTAATTGGATGACTTAGTAACTACAGATGAGTTCACACATAGAAGCCACATCCGTGACCGAGATGTGGCCAGAAAACCACACGGGCGCTCAGTTTTACTACAAATCATTGTCAACCTGCAAAATCGTGCAGGAAATTACATTTTTCCAGGGAGACAAGTTCAGGATATATTTTAAGCCTGCTTTACACGTTGCAATTTCGCATACGATATTGTATGCGATTTGCAACGCCCCCACCGTATGTGTGGCACGTTCAATTTGTTGAACGTGCCGCACAAACGATTAACCCCCCAGTACGTCACATGCACTTACCCATCCATACGACCTCAATGTGGGCGGCGAACGTCCACTTCCTGGAGTGGGAGGGACGTTCGGCATCACATCGACGTCACTCGGTAGCCGGCCAATAGAAGCGGAGGGGCGGAGATGAGCGTTACATAAACATCCCGCCCACCTCCTTCCTTCCACATTGCCGGCTGGAGCCGCGGGAGGCAAGTAAGATTTGTTCAATGTTCCCGGGGTGTCACACACTGCGATGTGTGCTGCCTCGGGAACATTGAACAACCCGACGTGCAATTCGTCAGGATTCAACGACGTGTATGCGATGAACGTTTTAACGTTCAATCGCAATCACACGTAGCTGTCACACACTACAATGTACTTTACGATGCCAGATGTGCGTCACTTACGACGTGACCCCGCCGACACATCGTAAGATATATTGTAGCTTGTAAAGCGGGCTTTACTTTCAAGAAAAGATACAATTGTTTGTGATTTTTCCTTGCTATCTTCATTTTGTATTATTTCCTCACCCCACCCCCACCCCAAACAGCACAGTTTGCTAAATATGCAGAAGATAAAGTAAATCATTTTTAGACTTAACTAAAAAAAAGTGTGTCTGTCATGTGCTGTCCGGATCCGCACTCATGGATTAAAGCAATGGCGTCAGACCCTGTTCACATTGCAGAGTCTGACAGGCAACCTGGTCTCTTTTAGATCCTCAGATCTGCCGGGCATCGGCTGAGTTGTTTCCACTGCTGCCAGTCGTGCAGGAGTTAATCCTTTTTGGAACAGTGTGTGACTCTTCTTAGAATCAAGTTGATGGTTATCATCCACAGTTGGTCCCTCCCTATTTAATAATGGGGAGTTTGTAAAGAGATTGCTGCTCTTGCGAATATCTAATGTCCTTAGCGGTCCTCTTTTTGTGACCTGCAATCTGTTACTTGTGTGGTATGGAAGTGTCCGTTGGTGTGCGTTACTTCCTCCTTTATATTTTATTTTCTCCTGTGCCTTTTATTGTCCCCCCTTTGTGGTTGTTTGCAGGGTGAGTGAGTTTCAGTTCTTCCTTCTGTCCGTGTCCTTTGGGGAGGTTTGGTTATTACAGTGTGCCCTGCGCACCCCGGGGTGAGAGTGGGTGCAGGGGAGAGTTAGGTCATGGTATGTATAGGAGAAAGGGACACGCTGTGGGCCCAGACCTCACTACCCTAAGTGTATCTCTGGGTTGAAGGACGGGACAGGGATTCCAGTCTCAGTGCCAGTTCAGGTCTCTCCTGCTAGCTCAGCCCATCCACAACAGTGTCCTTATATATCAAGGTAGCAAAAATGAAAAAGAAAAGTTAGTTTTTCAGTTTATTTGGGGCACGTAAGACTCTAAAAGGCTAGATCATTCAAAGTTAAGAAAATTCCAGCATCTTGGTTTACAGTATCTTGGATCATAACTTTAGTATTGCTTACCTGTCATGCCTCAGATTTGATCCGGTGGCCTCCTGTGCTGTGGTCCGTTTTCCTCTTTACTGAGCCACAGTCAGGTTCAGTCACTGTCCTGGTTCTGAACACTTTGTTTGTGAGTTCATTGCCTTACTGCCAACAAGTGTTTCCAATGCTGTAATTCAGTCTGCCCTATCACTCGGCAGGTGTAACTATTTAAAGCTTCCCTGGGCTTCCATTTCCAGCTGGTGATATTTCTGTTATGTACTCTGCTTGGAACTACAGCCAGAGTTTCTCCTGGCATATTATTACTTTTGGTTTACCTTATTTTTACACTGGACCTTCCCCCAGATTCTTAAGGAGGTATGTGGAACCTTTAATGGACGCATAGGAAGCGAAGGTCCGAGTGGTCATCTGAGTCATCTAGTAACAGTTGTTTCAATCTGTGCAGGAGCCTTTAGAGCAGAGGTCTCAAACACGCGGCCCCTCGGGCTGCTTCGTGCGGCCCCCAGGCCCGTGTCCCCGGTGACTATTGCGTTGGTGCAGGGGCCGTAGCCACAGCCTGCGCTTTATCTCAGATGAATGTTTTGCCGGCGCTGCGCTCAGAGTCCAGCGCTCTGTGCACAACTATTCCTCTAAAGCTGCATTGGAAACGTTGTGCACAGAGAGCTTGACTTTGCGTGCGCAGCGCCGGCAAAACATTCATCTGACATAAATCACTGACGGGGGCTGCGGCCTCCAGACAGCAAGAAGCAGAGATGAGGCAGCCGAGGAACTCGGGACAGGTGACAAGAATGGTGTGTTTTTTTTATTTGTGTGTATGTGAAGGACGACACATTAACCCCTTAGCGACCTATGACGTACTGGGTACGTCATGGCTCCCTGGTACTTAAGGACCCATGACGTACCCAGTACGTCATGGCGAAATCACAGCCCCGGTGGCTGCAATTGTCGCGGGCGGAGGGGGGGACGCCGCGCTCTCCCACTGCTCGGGTCCGGCACGGCTACTGCTGCTCGGTGGTGGCTCGAGCGATGGGCCGGATCCCGGGGACTCGAGCGGCGTTCCTCGCCCGTGAGTGAAAAGGGGGGAATTGATTGTGGGGATTTATTGTCCGTGACGCCACCCACAGTTGTGGTGATTTTTGGTGACACCACCGCTGCTCTGAATGGGGATCCCGGGAGCGGTGACAGGGAGCAGCTGAGTTGTTAGTTCTCCCCTCCGTGGGTAGGGGGTTGGTTGTCCCGGGGCCCGGTGATGGGGTAGGGATGGATGATGGCAGGCGGGTTGCGGGGCCTGGTGAGGTGCAGGGTCGCAGGGGCAGCGCTGTGCCGCACGGCACGGTGGTACTCACTCAGCCTGAGATGATGACACAGTTCTCGGTAAAACACACGGCTGGAAAGACGGGTCCCACGGACAGCTGCTGTTGCTTTTTCCCCGGTAGGTTGATGGTGACTGCCTTTCCCTGCACCTAAGTAGTTCTGACGGTTCCAATGGGTTCCCACCGGTAACCCGCTTCCCGGCTTGGATATGGGCCGGAGGAGCCCCTTTTGCCCGCAGGCGCTGGCCCTGAGAAATTGTTGCCCTTGGCGGTGGCGGTGTCTCTCTCACTGGGTTGGACTGTTGCCTTCTGTCGGGACTTGACTGTTTGGAAACCCAGGAGGTCCCCTTCACTAACGGATTCGGCAAATTCACGGCGACTCCTAGCCTTGCCGGGGTCCGAAAAGCCCCTGCCAATGGTGCTGGCTTCTCCTTGTGTACCGGTCCGGTACCGCCGGGCCACCGCCCGTCCACGGTCCTTACGGCAACTCCGATAGGCCACTCCTGCAGACGGTCACCACCGTCTGCCAACCTTGCTGTCTCGCCCGGGCCACACACCCGGACGCTGTCAGTCAGTTGCTCCACTACCACACTTTCCTCCTTCCACTTTCACTGTCAAAACTCGACTCTGTTTTTCCCACCTCCAGGACTGTGAACTCCTCGGTGGGCGGGACCAACTGCCTGGCCCACCCCCTGGTGTGAACATCAGCCCCTGGAGGAAGGCAACAAGGGTTTTGTGTCTGGCTTAGATGTGCCTAACCGGGTTGTAGGGTGTGGTGATGTAATTACCTGTGGCCCCTGGCTTGTCCAGGGCGTCACATTCCCCCTTAGCAAAATGCAGACTGTCCGAGGGCTGCCCGTCCATCACCGGTTTTATTTTTCTTTTTAACTGTAAAAAATAGAAAAAACGGTAACACACATACAATTATAATAACTTCTTCCCACATCAGGAGGTACTCTTACTTAAACGGTTTCAAATGGTTTCAACGGTTACGGCTTCCGCTCTCTCCCACCCAAGCAACCTGGCCCTGATGCTGCCCCTAGCAAACAGGCAGCACCCCTTGACCCCAGTCCTGCACAAATTGCCCGAGCGGGTTCTGTCCTTTTCAGGGGACCCACGTCCATGGGGAACCCCTGAAACCCCCCAGAGGATTGCCACCGGTTCCGGTGGTGGCTGGGCCCCAGCCTGCTCCACTGCGGGCCCTTCCTCCAATCTGCCTCTCCGGAGGCGGCAACGGTGGAAGCTGCAACAAAACATTGTTTACATTCCACTAAGTTTGTGGTTGCCCTGCAAGTTCTCAGGCCTGTTCATAAAGAGTCCTTTATGCAACTTTTTAGAACGGTCCCCACGGGGACAACGGTGCCGGTAACAACCGGTTTCAAATCACAGCTTCAAATCAGGTAAATGTTCGGTTAATCATTCTTTATCATTTTTGCAGAACTTTCAAAACTTTCAAACTTTGGTGGTCCCAACGGGGACGGTGACAACGGCATTCCGCTGTCCTTAGGGTGCAACTTCGTCCTCCCCACCCGGCTCTGGGTGGAAGAACACGGGCACCAGCCCCTCCAGCGCATAGCAGGCGCGGCGAGGAAGGGCCGCCCGATACCCGTTATTTCCACTCCGGGGATGTAAGTGGCCTCCATGTCATGTAGAGCGACGACTCCTTCATCCTCTTCTGAAACGGGCTCAGTGTCAGGCCCGGAATCACTATCGTCCGTCCCTGCGCCAGGCGGGTTACCGCCAGCTGCCGCAGCTTCCAGACTCGCCACTCTCTCGGCCACTGTTACGAAGGGGTGCACGCCCGACGGGCTAGGTGCAGCGCGGTGCACGGGCAAGGAGGACGGAGGCAGCATGGGGGCCAGGGGTAGACCGGGTCCCTCAGCCGCAACGGCCGGTCCCTCGGGCACACAGGGGCGTGAGTCACTCACCAGCTCCTCCATCATGGCCTCCATTCCATACACCCGTGCGACTGCAGCTACCTCCTCCACCTCCGCGGTCCACTGCTCCATCAGCCTACAGATCTGGCTCCGGTAATGTCGGCAGATCCCTGCCATTCGGGCCCTCAGCCATGCCGCTGTCCCGGGCACCGGCTCAGTAGCCTCCGCATAGCTAGGTGGAGCGGACATTCTTTGCAGGGGTTAGCAGATCGTGGGGTCCCAGCGTCCCTACTCGTATAGCCGAGAGCTACATGCGACCAGCCGCCATTTCGTCCCCCTTAGCCTCTTTCCGGCTCCTCCTCTCTCGGGGCGAGGTTTTGGCCTTCGCACCTCCACTACTCGGGGAGACACTCGAGCGGGAACTTTTCGCGCCGAAGATGGCGGCTTCTGAAATTTTTCAGCCGGACACCTCCGGCGGTAACAAGGCGCACCTCTACCCAACGGCAGAGCGGTAGGATCCTGTTCGTGACGCCAAGTTGTCGCGGGCGGAGGGGGGACGCCGCGCTCTCCCACTGCTCGGGTCCGGCATGGGTACTGCTGCTCGGTGGTGGCTCGAGCGGTGGGCCGGATCCCGGGGACTCGAGCGGCGCTCCTCGCCCGTGAGTGAAAAGGGGGGAATTGATTTTGGGGATTTATTGGCAGGCGAGTTGCGGGGCCTGGTGAGGTGCAGGGTCGCAGGGGCAGCGCTGTGCCGCACGGCACGGTGGTACTCGCTCAGCCTGAGATGATGACACAGTTCTCGGTAAAACACATGGCTGGAAAGATGGGTCCCACGGATGGCTGCTGTTGCTTTTTCCCCGGCAGGTTGACGGTGACTGCCTTTTCCTGCAAATAAGTACTTCTGACAGTTCCAATGGGTTCCCACCGGTAACCCGCTCCCCGGCTTGGATATGGGCCAGAGGAGCCCCTTTTTGCCCGCAGGCGCTGGCCCTGAGAAACTGTTGCCCTTGGCGGTGGCGGTGTCTCACTGGGTTGGACTGTTGCCTTCTGTCGGGACTTGACTGTTTGGAAACCCAGGAGGTCCCCTTCACTAACGGATTCGGCAAATTCACGGCGACTCCTAGCCTTGCCGGGGTCCGAAAAGCCCCTGCCAATGGTGCTGGCTTCTCCTTGTGTACCGGTCCGGTACCGCCGGGCCACCGCCCGTCCACGGTCCTTACGGCAACTCCGATAGGCCACTCCTGCAGATGGTCACCACCGTCTGCCAACCTTGCTGTCTCGCCCGGGCCACACACCCAGACGCTGTCAGTCAGTTGCTCCACTGCCACACTTTCCTCCTTCCACTTTCACTGTCAAAAGTCGACTCTGTTTTTCCCGCCTCCAGGACTGTGAACTCCCCGGTGGGCGGGACCAACCGCCTGGCCCACCCCCTGGTGTGAACATCAGCCCCTGGAGGAAGGCAACAAGGATTTTGTGTCTGGCTTAGATGTGCCTAACCGGGGTGTAGGGTGTGGTGATGTAATTACCTGTGTCCCCTGGCTTGTCCAGGGCGTCACACAATCACTTTGAAAATACCTTAGATTCGGGGAGGAGGGGCCCTCTGCCTGACCTTAGGAGGGGTGGTGTCTCCTCCCCGGACCTACGCAGGCTGTGATTGGCTGACGAACGCTGCTCAGCCAATCACAGCCACTGTAATGTTTCAGCCATTGAAAATGGCTGAAACATTGAAATCCAGCCATGATCAGTGCAGCTATATCACTGATCATTGGCTGGAGCTGGGTTCACCTGCCCCCAGCTCTGATTGGAGAGACCGGCCTTGTGACCGATCTCTCCAATCACTGTGGATCTGGGGCCGGAGACCGCTCCCCTCAGCTTCACTCCGGCGTCTGTGGAAACTGAGGACTGGAGAGCGATCGGTAAATTATAGCCACTGCCCCCTTTCAGTCGCCCACATTACTATAGGATGGGGACAAGGTGGGCACATGACTATAGGATAGGAACAAGGTGGGCACATGACGATAGGATAGGGACAAGGCTGGGGACATTACTAAAGGATGGGGACATTACAAGGATGGCCAAATTACTATAGGATGGGGACAAGGCTGGGGATATTACTATGGGATGGGTACATTACTATAGAATGGGGACAAGGCTGGGGACATTACTATAGGATGGGGACAAGGTGGGCACATTACTGTAGGATGGGGACATTACTATAGGATGGGAACAAGGTGGGCACATTACTGTAGGATGGGGACATTACTATAGGATGGGGACAAGGTGGGCACATTACTGTAGGATGGGGACATTACTATACGATGGGGACAAGGTGGACACATTACTATGTGATGGGGACATTACTACAGGATAAGGACAAGGCTGGGGACATTACTGTAGGATGGGGACATTACTACAGCGTGGGGACAAGGTGGGCACATTAATGTAGGATAGGACATTACTACAGGATGGGGACAAGGTGGGCACATTAATGTAGGATAGGACATTACTATAGGATGGGGACAAGGTTGGCACATTACTGTAGGATGGGGACATTACTATAGGATGGGGACAAGGTGGGCACATTACTATGGGATGGGGATATTACTACAGGATAGGAACAAAGCTGGGGACATTACTGTAGGATGGGGACATTACTACAGGATGGGGACATGGTGGGTACATTACTGTAGGATGGGGACATTACTATAGGATGGGGACAAGGTGGGCACATTACTGTAGGATGGTGACATTACTATAGGATGGTGACAAGGTGGGCACATTACTATGGGATGGGGACATTACTACAGGATAAGCACAAGGCTGGGGACATTACTGTAAGATGGGGACATTACTACAGGATGGGGACAAGGTGGGCACATTACTGTAGGATAGAACATTACTATAGGATGGGGACAAGGTGGACACATTACTGTATGATGGGGACATTACTATAAGATGGGGACAAGGTGGGCACAGTACTACCGAATAGGGACATTACTACAAGAGGACAAGGCTGGGGAAATTACGTTAGGATACGAACCTTACTATAGGATTGGGACATAGATAGGCACATTACTACAGGCTGGGGACATTACTATAGGATGGGGACAAGGATGAGACACATTACTACTAGTGATGAGCGAGCATGCTTGTTACTACTCGGTACTCGCACGAGTATCACTGTACTCGGGCTACTCGGCGGGGACCGAGTAATCTCGCGATACTCGTGCTGTACTCGTGGTCTTCATTTCTGCATGTTGGCGCTCTTTTGAGAGCCAGCCCTCATGCAGGGATTGGCTGGCAGACCACTGCAATGCCACAGCCCTGTTAGTTGTGGAATTGCAGTGATTGGCCGGCCCGCACAGCGTGACCGAGCTTTTATACCGGCGGGCGCGCTGTGCTCTGCTCACAGCCATCCAGACAGTCAGTGCAGGGAGAGTGTTGCTGCTTCAGGGAAAGGTTTGCGGCCCTTTATAGCTATTTCCGTAGCAGGGCTGCAAACAGTGTGACCAGAAGTCCTTCTCAGGACTATTCTAGTTGTATACAGGCAGGCAGGGTATAGCCAGGTCGGAGTACAGTAGCAGAGTCCTTCTCAGGACTATTGTTGCTGTATACAAGCAGGGTATAGCCAGGTCGGAATACAGGCTAGTGACCAGAAGAGTCCTTGTCAGGACTATTGTAGCAGTATACAGGCAGGCAGGCAGGCAGGCAGGGTATATAGCCATTCCTAGTGGTGACCGTATACCAGCCTTCATCATATCTGGGGCTGGTGTACACAGTCTAAAACAGTCCAGATAGTGTCAGACTTCTCAGTAATTTTTGCTCCTAAAAACCTGTTAGGTTCTTAGTGCGTCCGTGCTTGCATTTAAAAACCGCACGTGTGTGCCTGTCGGTGGCAGCGTACAGGTGCACGATTTGCACAAACTTGGATATAACGCACAAGTCTAGTGAATACACGTCAGCACAGCATTGCAAAATGCGCAAGGGCGTTGGCAAGGAACAAGGAAGTGGACGTGATGGTGGTGCAGGCAGAGGCCGAGGTCGTGGGCAAGCTCTAATTTCGTCACAACAAAGGGCCACATCTAGTCGCTCGCACGTCCTGTCCCAAATTCTTGGGGACCGCAGCAGTACACCGCTCTTGAACCAAGACCAGTGTCAACAGGTTGTTAGTTGGATAGCGGATAATGCTTCCAGTCAGATTGGCACCACCACAAACACTCTGTCTTCCACACGGTCAAGTGTCAGTAGCCGTGATACTGCACCGCACATTTCAGAACCTGATCCTCCTTCCTACCACAAGGCTGAGTACACGTCCTCGGACATTAATGATCCCACACTTGGACACTCGGAAGAGCTGTTCACGTTTCAATTCGCACATTCTGGCCTCTCGCCAGCTCCTGTTGAAGTGGGTCATGAGGAGATCGTATGTACAGATGCCCAAATATTTGAGCAGCCCCGTTCTCACGAAGTTGGCAACGTGTCTCAACAAGGGGTGGACGATGATGAGACACAATTGTCAGGAAGTCAGGAGGAGGAGCAGGGTGCGGAAGAGGAAGACGACGTGGTGGATGATCCAGTAACTGACCCAACCTGGCAGGAGGATATGCAGAGCGAGGACAGCAGTGCACAGGGGGAGGGAGGCGTAGCATCCCAAGAGGCAGTAAGAAGCAGGGTGGTGGCTCCAGGCAGAAGTCAGGCAACCGTTCCCCGGAACAACAACACGACACAAGGTGCCTGTACAAATGTTAGGTCTTCCCGAGTCTGGCAGTTTTTTAAGTTGGCTCCAGATGATTCTAAAAAGGCCATTTGCAACACCTGCCATGCCAGCATCAGCAGGGGTACCAAAACTAGCAGCCTGACCACCACCAGCATGATCAGGCACATGTCAGCCAAGCACCCGACTTTGTGGGAAGTACAACAGAGTCGAGGAGCAGTGCTTGCTGATGTCACTGCTACGTCTTCGCTGGTTGTGCATGCGAGCCAATCCCCTGTCCATGCTGCCTGCGAACAAGCCTCCTCCGGTCCTGCACCTGCAGTTGCCTACGCAGAAATAACACCATCATCAAGCACGTCCTTGTCCCAGCGCAGCGTTCAGTTATCCATTCAGCAAACCTTTGAACGCAGGCGCAAATACACTGCCAACGCCCCACATGCCACAGTTCTAAATGCTAACATTTCGCGACTGCTTGCGCTGGAAATGTTGCCTTTTAGGCTGGTGGAGACAGAAGCATTCCGCGACCTGATGGCGGCAGCTGTCCCACGTTACTCGGTCCCCAGCCGCCACTATTTCTCCCGGTGTGCCGTCCCCGCGTTGCATAACCACGTGTCACAAAACATCACACGTGCCCTGAACAACGCTGTTTCACCCAAAGTCCACCTAACCACAGACACGTGGACAAGTGCTTGTGGGCAAGGCCGCTACATCTCGTTGACGGCACACTGGGTTAATATTGTGGAAGCTGGGACCCAGTCTGAGCGAGGGACGGAACACGTCCTTCCCACACCAAGGTTTGCAGGCCCTACCTCAGTCAGGGTTTCACCCACACTCTACAGCTCCGGAATGTCATGCTCTTCAGCCTCCTCCTCCTCCTGCGCATCCTCATCCACTGTACCCTCCACACCAGTCCCAAGCTGGAAGCACTGCAGCACTGCCTCGGCGAAGCGGCAACAGGCTGTGCTGAAGCTAATCTGCATAGGTGACAAACCCCACAATGCAGAAGAGGTGTGGACAGCTCTGAAACAGCAGGCAGATCACTGGCTCACACCTCTGAACCTAAAGCCAGGAAAGGTCGTGTGTGACAATGGCCGGAACCTGGTGGCGGCTTTGAGGCGAGGCCAGCTGACACATGTTCCATGCGTGGCCCATGTGCTCAACCTCGTGGTTCAGCGGTTTCTAAAGTCATACCCAGAGCTGTCTGATCTGCTGGTAAAAGTTCGCCGCCTGTCTGCACATTTTCGAAAGTCACCTACTGCTTCAGCCGGCCTTGCCGGCTTTCAGCGCCGTTTGCATCTTCCGGCTCACAGACTGGTGTGTGATGTCCCCACGCGTTGGAATTCAACTCTGCACATGTTGGTCAGGATATGTGAGCAGAAGAGGGCAGTTGTTGAGTACCTGCATCACCTAAGCCGTCGGGAAATGGGTCAAACTCCACACATAACACCTGAGGAGTGGAGATGGATGTCCGACCTATGTACCATCCTCCAAAACTTTGAGGACTCCACCAAGATGGTGAGTGGTGATGACGCCATTATTAGCGTCACCATACCGCTACTCTGCCTTCTAAAACGGTCTCTGCTCAAAAACAAACATGATGCATTGCAGGCGGAGCGCGATGAGTTGCAGCAAGAAACAGTAGTGGGTGTGGGTGATAACACACAGCCCAGCCTCGTCTCATCACAACGTGCAGTGGAGGACTATGACGAGGAGGAGGATGAAGACATGGAGCAACTCTCCGGCCAAATTGAGGATATGACATGCACACCAGTCATATCCTCGGTTCAGCGTGGCTGGCCAGAGGACAGGGTAGATGAGGAGGAGGAGGAGGAGGAGGAGGACAGCATGTTCAGTCATCGTGTTGGTCAGGCTACTGAAGTCCTGGCTGTTAAGAGTCTGGCGCACATGGCTTACTTTATGGTAAGCTGCCTGTCTCGTGACCCTCGCGTTAAGAACATCTTGGCCGACAATCATTACTGGTTGGTAACACTGTTAGACCCACGCTACAAGGAGAACTTTATGTCTCTTATTCCCGAGGCGGAGAGGTCAACCAAAATGCAGCAGTTCCGGAAGGCCATAGTCACGGAAGTAGGCAAAGCATTCCCCTCACAAAACGCTAGCGGCATAGGTCAGGAATCAGTGGACAACCAAGGCGTACAGCCGAGAGAGGCACAAGTCCAATCCGCCAGAGGTAGGGGAATAGTCTTTAAGATGTGGGACAGTTTTCTCAGCCCCTCACGTACCACAGCCCCTGAGGTGCGGGGTAGTGCCACAAGAAATCCTAAGTTTGCCCAGATGCTCAAGGAGTACCTTGCAGATCGAACAACTGTACTCCGACATTCCTCTGTGCCTTACAATTATTGGGTATCCAAGGTGGACACGTGGCATGAATTGGCTCTCTACGCCTTGGAAGTCCTGGCCTGCCCTGCCGCTAGCGTTTTGTCAGAGCGTGTTTTTAGTGCCGCAGGTGGAATCATTACAGATAAACGCACCCGCCTGTCAACTGAAAATGCTGACAGGCTGACTCTGATCAAGATGAACAAGGGTTGGATTGGGCCAGACTTCACCACACCACCAGGAAATGAGAGCGGAATTTAAAGTTTGTAACGGGAATTTGCCATGTACCTCCACTCACCCATGGGTACACACTTCTGGACTTTGGATAATCGCTGGACTGCTCCTCCTTCTCCTCATGCGCCACCATGATGACCGTTACAATAGTTAGGCCTTTGTTTCAGGTATACCCCCAGTGGTAAATTTTTTCGCCCATTCTTTGCAGAATGAACATTACAACGACAGGAGAACCGCTACTTTGCAATGGGAACAATGTTTTGAGGCCCTCATGCACGTCTCTATCCAGGGACAACGTGGAGCCTCCCAATTTTTGGCTGCCCTGCCAAAGGGCTATACTATAATACACCCACTTCCTGACAATGGACACTTAATGTTTTGAGGCCCTCATGCACGTCTCTATCCAGGGACAACGTGGAGCCTCCCAATTTTTGGCTGCCCTGCCAAAGGGCTATACTACAATAGACCCACTTCCTTACAATGGGCACTTCAGGTTTACAGGCCATCATGCACGTCTCTATCCAGGGACAACGTGGAGCCTCCCAATTTTTGGCTGCCCTGCCTAAGGGCTATACTATAATACACCCACTTCCTGACAATGGACACTTAATGTTTTGAGGCCCTCATGCACGTCTCTATCCAGGGACAACGTGGAGCCTCCCAATTTTTGGCTGCCCTGCCAAAGGGCTATACTATAATACACCCACTTCCTGACAATGGACACTTAATGTTTTGAGGCCCTCATGCACGTCTCTATCTAGGGACAACGTGGTGCCTCCCAATTTTTGGCTGCCCTGCCTAAGGGCTATACTACAATAGACCCACTTCCTTACAATGGGCACTTCAGGTTTACAGGCCCTCATGCACGTCTGTATGCAGGGGCATTGGTGAACCTCACAATTTTGGACTGCCCTGGCAAATGAAAATACTACAAAGACTCACTTCCTCAAAATGGGCACATTAGACTCAGAGGCCTTTATGTACGTCTCTTCTCAGGGACATCGGAGTGCCACACAATGTTTTACGTAACATCTTTCATGTATTAATCTCAAAAAGTAACATACATTAGCTCTATCTCACTATTGGGTATGTGCCCTTAACATTTCCGCCATGAAAATTCATTTTGGTGTCATTTTGGAAGGTTTTCTGGTGAGTCCGTAAAAATGGCGTAAAACGCGGACAAAAGTGTTCACAGCTGTGACTTTTGAGTGATAAATGCTTCAAGGGGTCTTCCCCATGCTGTTGCCATGTCATTTGAGCACTCTTCTGAGACTTTTGTGCCATTTTTAGGGTTTCTACATGCTGCCGGGGGTCATTTCACAAAAATACTCGGGTCTCCCATAGGATAACATTGGGCTCGTTGCTCGGCCCGAGTACACGAGTATCTTGGGATGCTCGGCCCGAGCCTCGAGCACCCGAGCTTTTTAGTACTCGCTCATCACTAATTACTACAAGATGGGGACAAGGATGGGGACATCACTACAGGATTGGGAACAGTACTATAGGATGGGGACAAGGATGAGCGCATTACTGTAGGATGGGGACTAGGATGGGGCACAATATTACAAGATGGGGAACATTACTAAAAGATGTTGGCCACAATTTCTGTATAGTGCTAATTGTAACACTATTGGTTACAAGAAAGGGATAAAATTTAAAACAAAACTCTAAATAATGCATGACATTTTTTTTACCATCAAATTTTTTATATATATATATATATATATATATATATATACATATTTAAAAAATGAAAGTGCACATTTGTTATAATAAACAAGTGAAAAATGTTCAAAATCAGTGATCCCATGGTGTGTAAAAAAAAAAATATATCGTACCAATAAAAATGTCACTTTGTCCTGCAAAGAATGCGGCCCTCCAAATTATTTTTTTTCCTCTGTGCGGCCCATACACCCAGCCGAGTTTGAGACCCCTGCTTTAGAGACTGTGCAAATGGGACCTCTACTCTGTACAGGAACTGGGTGGGTCAGGTATAGTGATGAGCGAGCATGCTTGTAACTACTCGGTACTCGCACGAGTATCACTGTACTCGGGCTGCTCGGCGGGGACCGAGTAATCTCGCGATACTCGTGCTGTACTCGTGGTCTTCATCCCTGCATGTTGGCGCTCTTTTGAGAGCCAGCCCTCATGCAGGGATTGGCTGGCAGACCACTGCAATGCCACAGCCCTGTTAGTTGTGGAATTGCAGTGATTGGCCGGCCTGCACAGCGTGACCGAGCCTTTATACCGGCCGGCGCGCTGTGCTCTGCTCACAGCTATCCAGACAGTGAGTGCAGGGAGAGTGTCGCTGATTCAGGGAAAGCTTTGCGGCCCTTTATAGCTTTTTCAGTTGCAGGGCTGCAAACAGTGTGACCAAAAGTCCTTCTCAGGACTATTCTAGTTGTATACAGGCAGGCAGGGTATAGCCAGGTCGGAGTACAGTAGCAGAGTCCTTCTCAGGACTATTGTTGCTATATACAGGCAGGGTATAGCCAGGTCTGAATACAGGCTAGTGACCAGAAGAGTCCTTGTCAGGACTATTGTACCAGTATACAGGCAGGCAGGCAGGGTATATATAGCCATTCCTAGTGGTGACCGTATACCAGCCTTCATCATATCTGGGGCTGGTGTACACAGTCTAAAACAGTCCAGATAGTTTCTGACTTGTCTGTAATTGTCGCTCCCCAAAAAAACCTGTTAGGTTCTTAGTGCGTCCGTGCTTGGTTTTTAAAACCGCACGTGTGTGCCTGTCGGTGGCAGCGTACAGGTGCACTTGTGTGCAATTTCCACAAACTTTGATATAACGCACAAGTAGTGAATACACGTCAGCACAGCATTGCAAAATGCGCAAGGGCATTGGCAAGGAACAAGGAAGTGGACGTGATGGTGGTGCAGGCAGAGGCCGAGGTCGTGGGCAAGCTCTAATTTCGCCACAACAAAGGGCCACATCTAGTCGCTCGCACGTCCTGTCCCAAATTCTTGGGGACCGCAGCAGTACACCGCTCTTGAACCAAGACCAGTGTCAACAGGTTGTTAGTTGGATAGCAGATAATGCTTCCAGTCAGATTGGCACCACCACAAACACTCTGTCTTCCACACGGTCAAGTGTCAGTAGCCGTGATACTGCACCGCACATTTCTGAACCTGATCCTCCTTCCTACCACCAGGCTGAGTACACGTCCTCCTCGGACATTAATGATCCCACACTTGGACACTCGGAAGAGCTGTTCACGTTTCCATTCACACATTCTGGCCTCTCGCCAGCTCATATTGAAGTGGGTCATGAGGAGATCGTATGTACAGATGGCCAAATATTTGAGCAGCCACGTTCTCACGAAGTTGGCAACGTGTCTCAACAAGTGGTGGACGATGATGAGACACAATTGTCAGGAAGTCAGGAGGAGGAGCAGGGTGCGGAAGAGGAAGACGACGTGGTGGATGATCCAGTAACTGACCCAACCTGGCAGGAGGATATGCAGAGCGAGGACAGCAGTGCACAGGGGGAGGGAGGCGTAGCATCACAACAGGCAGTAAGAAGTAGGGTGGTGGCCCCAGGCAGAAGTCAGGCAACCGTTCCCCGGAACAACACGATGACACAAGGGGCCTGTACAAATGTTAGGTCTTCCCGAGTCGGGCAGTTTTTTAAGTTGGCTCCAGATGATTCTAAAAAGGCCATTTGCAACACCTGCCGTGCCAGCATCAGCAGGGGTACCAAAACTAGCAGCCTGACCACCACCAGCATGATCAGGCACATGTCAGCCAAGCACCCGACTTTGTGGGAAGTACAACAGAGTCGAGGAGCAGTGCTTGCTGATGTCACTGCTACGTCTTCGCTGGTTGTGCATGCGAGCCAATCCCCTGTCCATGCTGCCTGCGAACAAGCCTCCTCCACTCCTGCACCTGCAGTTGCCTACGTAGAAAGAACACCATCATCAAGCACGTCCTTGTCCCAGCGCAGCGTTCAGTTATCCATTCAGCAAACCTTTGAACGCAGGCGCAAATACACTGCCAACACCCCACATGCCACAGTTCTAAATGCTAACATTTCGCGACTGCTTGCGCTGGAAATGTTGCCTTTTAGGCTGGTGGAGACAGAAGCATTCTGTGACCCGATGGCGGCAGCTGTCCCACGTTACTCGGTCCCCAGCCGCCACTATTTCTTCCGGTGTGCCGTCCCCGCGTTGCATAACCACGTGTCACAAAACATCACACGTGCCCTGAACAACGCTGTTTCACCCAAGGTCCACCTAACCACAGACACGTGGACAAGTGCTTGTGGGCAAGGCCGCTACATCTCGTTGACGGCACACTGGGTTAATATTGTGGAAGCTGGGACCCAGTCTGAGCGAGGGACGGAACACGTCCTTCCCACACCAAGGTTTGCAGGCCCTACCTCAGTCAGTGTTTCACCCACACTCTACAGCTCCGGAATGTCATGCTCTTCAGCCTCCTCCTCCTCCTGCGCATCCTCATCCACTGTACCCTCCACACCAGTCCCAAGCTGGAAGCACTGCAGCACTGCCTCGGCGAAGCGGCAACAGGCTGTGCTGAAGCTAATCTGCATAGGTGACAAACCCCACAATGCAGAAGAGCTGTGGACAGCTCTGAAACAGCAGGCAGATCACTGGCTCACACCTCTGAACCTAAAGCCAGGAAAGGTCGTGTGTGACAATGGCCGGAACCTGGTGGCGGCTTTGAGGCGAGGCCAGCTGACACATGTTCCATGCGTGGCCCATGTGCTCAACCTCGTGGTTCAGCGGTTTCTAAAGTCATACCCAGAGCTGTCTGATCTGCTGGTAAAAGTTCGCCGCCTGTCTGCACATTTTCGAAAGTTACCTACTGCTTCAGCCGGCCTTGCCGGCTTTCAGCGCAGTTTGCATCTTCCGGCTCACAGACTGGTGTGTGATGTCCCCACGCGTTGGAATTCAACTCTGCACATGTTGGTCAGGATATGTGAGCAGAAGAGGGCAGTTGTTGAGTACCTGCATCACCTAAGCCGTCGGGAAATGGTTCAAATTCCACACATAACACCTGAGGAGTGGAGATGGATGTCAGACCTATGTACCATCCTCCAAAACTTTGAGGACTCCACCAAGATGGTGAGTGGTGATGACGCCATTATTAGCGTCACCATACCGCTACTCTGCCTTCTAAAACGGTCTCTGCTGAAAAACAAACATGATGCATTGCAGGCGGAGCGCGATGAGTTGCAGCAAGAAACAGTAGTGGGTGTGGGTGATAACACACAGCCCAGCCTCGTCTCATCACAACGTGCAGTGGAGGACTATGACGAGGAGGAGGATGAAGACATGGAGCAACTCTCCGGCCAAATTGAGGATATGACATGCACACCAGTCATATCCTCGGTTCAGCGTGGCTGGCCAGAGGACAGGGTAGATGAGGAGGAGGAGGAGGAGGAGGACAGCATGTTCAGTCATCTTGTTGGTCAGGCTACTGAAGTCCTGGCTGTTAAGAGTCTGGCGCACATGGCTGACTTTATGGTAAGCTGCCTGTCTCGTGACCCTCGCGTTAAGAACATCTTGGCCGACAATTATTACTGGTTGGTAACACTGTTAGACCCACGCTACAAGGAGAACTTTTTGTCTCTTATTCCCGTGGAGGAGAGGTCAACCAAAATGCAGCAGTTCCGGAAGGCCATAGTCACGGAAGTAGGCAAAGCATTACCCTCACAAAACGCTAGCGGCATAGGTCAGGAATCAGTGGACAACCGAGGCGTACAGCTGAGAGAGGTACAAGTCCAATCCGCCAGAGGTAGGGGAACAGTCTTTAAGATGTGGGACAGTTTTCTCAGCCCCTCACGTACCACAGCCCCTGAGGTGCGGGGTAGTGCCACAAGAAATCCTAAGTTTGCCCAGATGCTGAAGGAGTACCTTGCAGATCGAACAACTGTACTCCGACATTCCTCTGTGCCTTACAATTATTGGGTATCCAAGCTGGACACGTGGCATGAATTGGCTCTCTACGCCTTGGAAGTCCTGGCCTGCCCTGCCGCTAGCGTTTTGTCAGAGCGTGTTTTTAGTACCGCAGGTGGAATCATTACAGATAAACGCACCCGCCTGTCAACTGAAAATGCTGACAGGCTGACTCTGATCAAGATGAACAAGGGTTGGATTGGGCCAGACTTCACCACACCACCAGCAAATGAGAGCGGAATTTAAAGTTTGCCATGTACCTCCACTCACCCATGGGTACACACTTCTGGACTTTGGATAATCGCTGGACTGCTCCTCCTTCTCCTCATGCGCCACCATGATGACCGTTACAAATTGCAATACTTAGGCCTTTGTTTCAGGTATACCCCCAGTGGTAAATTTTTTCGCCCATTCTTTGCAGAATGGACATTACAACGACAGGAGACCCGCTCCTTTGCAATGGGAACAATGTTTTGAGGCCCTCATGCACGTCTCTACCCAGGGACAACGTGGAGCCTCCCAATTTTTGGCTGCCCTGCCTAAGGGCTATACTATAATACACCCACTTCCTGACAATGGACACTTAATGTTTTGAGGCCCTCATGCACGTCTCTACCCAGGGACAACGTGGAGCCTCCCAATTTTTGGCTGCCCTGCCTAAGGGCTATACTATAATACACCCACTTCCTGACAATGGACACTTAATGTTTTGAGGCCCTCATGCACGTCTCTACCCAGGGACAACGTGGAGCCTCCCAATTTTTGGCTGCCCTGCCTAAGGGCTATACTATAATACACCCACTTCCTGACAATGGACACTTAATGTTTTGAGGCCCTCATGCACGTCTCTACCCAGGGACAACGTGGAGCCTCCCAATTTTTGGCTGCCCTGCCTAAGGGCTATACTATAATACACCCACTTCCTGACAATGGACACTTAATGTTTTGAGGCCCTCATGCACGTCTCTACCCAGGGACAACGTGGAGCCTCCCAATTTTTGGCTGCCCTGCCAAAGGGCTATACTACAATAGACCCACTTCCTTACAATGGGCACTTCAAGTTTACAGGCCCTCATGCACGTCTCTATCCAGGGACAATGTGGAGCCTCTCAATTTTTGGCTGCCCTGCCAAAGGGCTATACTATAATACACCCACTTCCTTCCAATGGGCACTTCAGGTTTACAGGCCCTCATGCACGTCTCTATGCAGGGGCATTGGTGAACCTCACAATTTTGGACTGCCCTGGCAAAGGAAAATACTACAAAGACTCACTTCCTCAAAATGGGCACATTAGACTCAAGAGGCCTTCATGTACGTCTCTTCTCAGGGACATCGGAGTGCCACACAATGTTTTCACGTAAAATCTTTCATGTATTAATCTCAAAAAGTAACATACACCAGCTCTATCTCACTATTGGGTATGTGCCCTTAACATTTCTGCCATGAAAAATCATTTTGGGGTCATTTTGGAAGGTTTTCTGGTGAGTCCGTAAAAATGGCGTGAAACGCGGACAAAATTGTTCACAGCTGTGACTTTTGAGTGATAAATGCTTCAAGGGGTCTTCCCCATGCTGTTGCCATGTCATTTGAGCACTCTTCTGAGACTTTTGTGACATTTTTAGGGTTTCTCCATGCTGCCGGGGGGTCATTTCACAAAAATACTCGGGTCTCCCATAGGATAACATTGGGCTCGTTGCTCGGCCCGAGTACACGAGTATCTTGGGATGCTCGGCCCGAGCTTCGAGCACCCGAGCTTTTTAGTACTCGCTCATCACTAGTCAGGTACAGTAGTTTTAAGTTAGACCTTATTTTTTACATTATTTTCCATGTCTGCACTTCATGGCACCTAACATTACCATTATAACTCAACATGCACTATGACCGAGAGAAATGGCTACCAGAGAGGGAAGACATGTGCTGATCGGATCCGCACTCTCGGATTACAGCAACGGTGCTGGACCCTGTTTACATTGCAGAGACTGACAGGCAACTTGGTTTCTCTTAGATGCTCAGCTCTGCCGGGCGTCGGCTGAGTTGTTTCCACTGCTGCCAGCCATGCAGAAATTATCGTATTTCTCGGATTATAAGACGCACTTTTCCTGAAGCCAGCAGAAGACAACTCTATAAGAAGGTGACTTTTATATCCAATCACTTGTCATTTGGATTTATTCCTTATGAAATGATGATAAATAATCTATAAATTGGATGCCATTGATGGTCTGCCTGTATATGACTACTGGGATCACAGTTATAAGGGGATTTATAGAAATTCGATATACTGTACGTAGGGCGTAGACTACATCCTCTCCTCAGGAGGGTCCGAGGTGCTCTACCCTGACTCTTCATGTATTACTGTGCTTGCTTGTTGTGAGTGACCTCTACTCCCTACAATCAGATAAACCTGGCTTTACCACCCCTGGATACTGTGAACATCGGATACTGTAAAATTTAAGGGACGAGTCGCTCGTCAGTAAATTTACTGCTCAATGAATTGCAATAATTAACTCTGTAAATCAAAAACTACCCGGAGATTATATGTATTATTAATATGTATGACAGCCCGTATTATGAGGCTAGCATATTAATCAAAACACATTAATCACGTTTGACGGAAAACGCAAATCCTCTTTCATACCGTGTTACAGAATCAATCACATCCAAGGTAACTTAAAAAAAAACTTCAAGACACCGGTGAACTTTTTTATAAAAAATATTCTAATTCACGGATCCTAATAGAAGACCTCACTGTCTCAAAGATGAAATTGAAAAGTTCAAGAAAATGTATAAGAAAATTTAATAATGGTCAAAATTGAACAATAAAGATGGAATAAAGAAAAATATTCTTGATTGATTTCCGTTCCATCAAACAAGAAAACTACTGTGAAGACTCGCAAAAATCAAAGAGCTATCCAGCCTTTTATAGCATGAAAAAGTTAAAACACATTTCCATAGCTATACATCAAAGTGTATATGTGTGGATTGAATTAATATTCATCAACGGTCATGAAAAAAAAGTACACCCTCTTTGAATTCTATGGTTTTATGTATAAGGGCATAACAGAAAAACATCAAGTCCTGATAAAGGTATTAAATTTACTGAATATCAACTAATGAAAACCAGACATTCTTTTGGAATTGTGGTTCAAAAGACAAATTTAAAAAAACTAATGAAAATGGCCTGGACAATAATGACGAAAGATTGAAAGTCATATTGACCATAGGAACATGTTAAACTAAGGTGTGCCCTGTAATTAGCATCACAGGTGTTTACAAACTTAACTTGAAATTAGTCAGCCTATGTGGAGGGTAAAAAGTAGAAAGTAGTCATTGTGCTGATCGTGGAACATGGAACAGAGAAAGCTAAGAAGAGAGTTGTCTCAGGAGGTTAGAAAGAAAACTATAGACAATCATGTTACAAGTAAAAACGATAAGACCATCTCCAAACAGCTTATTGTTCATGTTACTAGAAATGCACTTATTATTCAGAAGTTTAAGGTCTATGGGACTGTAGTTGACATCCCTATAGGTGGCCACAATAAGAAAATTGATGATAAATTGAAGAGGTGGAAAATGCGAATGGAAATCAAAGAGCCCAGAACAATCTCCAAAGAGGCTAAACTCCAAGGTCAAGGTGCATCAGTGTCAGAGCATACCAACTGTCATTGTCTTAGTCAAAGTGAACTTCACAGAACTTAGTGACCTATCCTGAGGTGAGGTCACTCAGTTCAATGAGGTCACCTGAGGTCAGGTTACCTGTGGTCACAGGTGGAGGACCATGGGAACCTGCAGCTGTGACTACAACTAACCTGAGTGACGTCACCTCTTATCGCTGAGGCACAGTCTCTGCCTGAAACTCACAGCAGGTAGTCATGTTCTAAGCCTGAACGCTGTGCCTTCAGTAATGCAGCAAAGCTGGAATCATTGTGGGACCTCGTGTGGATTACATAAGACCTGGGTGTTTTGGAGGTTAATAAAGTGGTGAAAGAGGTTTTTTTTATATTTTTATTTCAAATAAAGGAATTTTTCGGTGTTTGTGTTTTATTTCTTTTCACTTTCCAACTCATAATGGGGGGTCTCCCATTACTAATCTAGGGCTTAGTGACAATTGTGAACTGTCATTATCTTCTTATTACCTTAATTGCCATTTCACCTGGGCAAGTTGGATGAGCCAGGTAAAGTTCCGAGATTGCCACATCTAATGGATGTGACAATTCTGGTTGGCTGCAGGCTGCTATTTTTAGGCTGGAGGGCCCAATAATCATCGGCCTCCCCAGCCTGAGAATTCCAGCCCACAGCTGTTTGCTTTATCATGACACGCTGTCACAAAAGGTGGGGGCATATCTGATTGCAAACAATCAAAAATACAGAGACTGCCAGTGGGTAGGGAAAGCAGTACATATGTATGGGGTTAGTGAGTGGCCAAGGAAGTAGTATGAGTAGCCTCAGAAGCAGGGAACAGACGCACGAGAGACAAAATATAACGCATCTGCTTTCCCCTTTTTTCTTCATTTTTCCTTTATTTTTTTTAATTACCCGAGTTGCCAGACTCGGATCGTTACCTGCAGTTCCCTGAGAACTCTGGCCCTCGGTCAGTGGTCGGGTACTTTTGAACCCGCATGAATCCGGACTTTTACAGTCCAGGCCTGCCCATCACTAGCCCTAATCTAAATCGCAATGAATATGTTATGAAAAGAGCTTAAACCTGCAGTCTGGAGAAGACACCTCACACCTGAGAGACAAGGAGCAGTTTGCTCCCAAAGAGTTGGCCAAATACCTTCATAAGTCACATGCCTGGTGAAAGGCCAGTCTGCCAGAAAGAAGCCATTTCTCCAAAAGAAACATTAAAAAAACAGATTAATGTTTGCAAATGCACACAGGAACACAGAGCTTAATTTTTGGAGACATGTCCTGTGGTCTGACAAAACTAAAATTGAACTGTTTGGCCATAATGACCATCGTTGGAGATAAAAGGGAGAAGCGGCTGCCATTGGTGAAGCTCTGCAGAGAGTTCCTGTGAGTGGCAGAAATCAATAATCTGAAATAAAGCGCAAATGGCTGCAGCCCCCGGCGTAGGGCCATGATCGTCAGGGGGCCTGCAGACCACAAGAAGCAGGAAAGAGGACACCGAGTGAATGGAGGACAGGTGAGAAGAATCTTTTTTTTATTCGTGCATGTGAACAACAGCACAATGTGGCATAAATAGGGGACATTACTACAGAAAGGGGCATTGCTAAAGAAGGAGGCAAGGATGGGCCCAAGAATGGACACATTGCTACAAGGCTGACAAGATCTGCACATTACTACAAAGAACAAGGATGGGCACATTACTACAGGTTGGGGACAAGGATGGGGCACATTACTACAAGATGGGGACAAGGATGGGGCACATTACTACAAAGAACAAGGATGGGCACATTACTACAGGATGGGGACAAGGATGGGGCACATTACTACAGGATGGGGACAAGGAAGGGGCACATTACTACAAAGAACAAGGATGGGCACATTACTACAGGATGGGGACAAGGATGGGGCACATTACTACAGGATGGGGACAAGGATGGGGCACATTACTACAAATGAAAAGGTTGAGCACATTACTACAGGATGGGGACAAGATGGGCATATCACTACAGGATGGGGACAACATGGGGAATATTACTACAGGATGGGGCAAGGATTGGCACATTACTACAGGGGAAAAGATGGGGCACATTACTACAGATAACAAGTATGGGGCATATTACTACAGGATTGTGACAAGAATGGGCCACATTACTATAGGATGGGGACAAGATGGGGCATATTACTACAAAGTAAAAGGATGGGCGCATTACTACATCATGGGGACAAGATTGGACACATTACTACAGAATGGGGGCAAGGATTGGCACATTACTACAGGGGAAAAGATGGGGCACATTACTACATGGGACAAGCATGAACACATTACTACAGGGGACAAGGATGGAGCACATTACTACATGGCACAAGGATGAGCACATTACTAAAGGATGGGGACAAGATGAGCACATTACTACAGAATGGAGACAAGATGGGGCACATTACTACAGGGTGGGCATACGAATGGGCACATTATTGCAGTGGGAAAGGATGGGACAAATTACTACAGGGTACATAGATCAGCACATTACTACAGGGGACAAGGATGGTGCACATAACTATTGGGGACATGGATGAGCACATTACCACAGGGGACAAACATGGGTCACATTACTACAGGGGGAAAGGATGAGCACATTACTACAGAATGGGGACAAGATGGGCACATTACTACAGTGGACAAGGATGGGTACATTACGACAGAGAAAAAGGATGGAGCACATTACTACAGGGGAAATGGATGAGCACATTACTACAGAGGACAAGGATGGGGCATATTAGTACAGGGGACAAGGATGGGGCACATTACTACAGGAGATATAGATGGGGCACATTACTACAGGGGATAAGGATGGGGCACATTAATACAGAAGACAAGGATGGGGCACAATACTACAGGGGACAAAGATGGGGCACATTACTACAGGATACATGTATGGGCATATTACTACAGGGGACAAGGATGGGCACATTACTACAGGGGACAAGGATAGGCACATTACTACAGGGGAAAAGGATGGGCACATTACTACAGGGTACAAGGATGGGCACATTACTACAGGGAGGGGACAAGGATGGGAACATTACTACAGGGGACAAGGATGGGTACATTACTACAGGGCACAAGAATGGGCACAGTACTACAGGGGACAAGAATAGGTATATTACTTCAGGGGATAAGATGGGCACATTACTATAGGGCACAAAATGGGCACATTACTACAAGATGAGGACCAGGATGAGAACATTCCTACAATATGTTGGCCAAAATGACTATATGGTGCTAATTGTAAAATTATATTACTTACAAGAAGGGGATAAAATGTAAAAAAAAAATAAAAACAAAAATAAAGAATGACTTTTTTTGACCACTAACAATGCTTTCTTATATATAAAGTGAAATAAACGGAAAAAAAAATACACGTTTGTTATAGTAAACAAACAAATCATGTTCAAGAAAACGGGATCCAAAATTGTATAGAAAAAATACTGTATGACTAAAAATGTCACTTTGTTCTGTCCCCAAATAACTTTTCTTCTATGTGCAGCTCTTATGCTCATCCGAATTTGAGACCCCTGCTATATGTAAAGTTCTGGTTTTAACTGTATCTCTCTGTCTATTATTTATCTTTGGTCAGATATGAAAAAAAACTTTACTTTTTGGCCACCAAGGTAAGTGCTATGTCTGGTACTAAACCAACAAAGCTTATCACCCCAAGAATACCATCCCCACAGTGAGACATGGTGGTGGCAGCTGAGAAAATGGGCCAAGTCGTCAGAAAGACGGATGGTGCAAAATACAGGGATATTATTGAGCAAAGCCTGTTTCAGTCTGTCAGTGATTTGAGACTGGGACGGAGGTTTCACCTTCCAACAAGACAATCACCCAAAACATACCTCTAAAGCAACACTCAAGGTGTTTAAGGGGAAATGTGTAAATGTATGAAAGCGGCAGAGTCACAGCCCAGACCTTAATCCAATTAAGAATCTGTGGTCAGATTTAAAGATTTCTGTTAACAGAATGAAACCATCTAACTGGAAGGAACTGGAGCAGTTTTGCCTTGAGGAATGGGCAAAACTCCCAGGGGATAGATGTGGATGAAAGGGTTGGGGGGGGTGAATAATTTCACAAAACACTATATATACCAAGAAAAATGCTATCTACATGAACAAAAGGAACAGACTCTTACGGATGCATCAAATAAAAACTAAGGAAGTCTGAATGCATAGAAGATAAAGACACCAATCTATTATCATCAAGACCAAAAATTGCCTCAATTCTCAAGATAGTAGATTATATGGTATTGATATGTTGGTATATTATGGCGGTATGATTTGAGCATTGTATGGCAGCACTATACTTGCATCTGAATGTAGGAACATAACACACATAAATTTCTTCCTTTGTGAATGATGAATGTACTTTCTGGAGGGATTGGATTGTATAGTGGTTTCCTATAGTGACAGACACATAATAAATGGAGGAGCGCCACGTCTTCTCCTTTCCTTTCCATTATGCTAATATCACTCTGCATGAAATGCCGCTCTCCAGCTGCTAAATTATGATTCTCCATTGTTAGGAGAAGATGAACTTGTGTCATGATTGTGATTGCCGTATGTGGTAACATCAGAGCAGGACGGGCTGCAGTCATTAGGGCAGAGCGCTGAAGGTAAAAGCAATTGTCATCTACAGAAAGGGAGGATACAAGCAGAATACATGAACCATTACACTGCGAGGAGCCACAGACGGAGCGCTGCGGAGCATCTCAGGCCACGGCTGCTGCTGCCAGCCAGATCATTACAATAAAAACACTTACAGGATCAGTTAAGGGTATTTTAAAAAATCTTTATTCATTTTTTTTTTTTCAATATCACAATCTGAATTAAAAGAGAGAACTAATTCTAGATCAGTCATTGTAGAGGAGGAGGAGGTGAGCTGTGATATAATCTGACTGGAGCCTCTCATCTCCATCTGGTACACTACATTTAAATGTTGTCTTGCTTCTCTTGGTGCTGAACAGTTAATGTCAATTTTGCTGCTAGCAACTTCCCAGGAGTGCATGTCAGCTGCAGCTGCTCTGTAGTCATGTCCCTTTATTTTTAAATAGCAGGGTTTCCCAGCAATCTTTACTGATTATACAAAACCATTTGTATTCTGGCCGCCACGGTGGAAAGAGCTGCTGTAGATTCGTCCTGAAGTCAGATCTTGTCCATATTGGTTGTTATTCCCCTGTTTGTCTCACCTACCCTCGTGTTGTATTAGTGCAGCGGTGGGTCTAGGGAGCTTTACCTTCCCACTCACTAGCCAGGACTATTGTAGGGTCTTTTCAGGACTTCAGGTTCCTGCTCGGCAACAGATCCGAAACCTGTATAGGGTCTGGCTGGGAGTGCAGGGTACAGCGGCATGTAAAGGCACGAGGTGTCCCATCTACCCTCTCACTAATGCCAGGGCCCACCATTGTTATTGTATTATTGGTGTCTCCCTTGTTTGTGGTGTTGTTGTGGTGTGCTTTTGTTGTGCATCAGACATCTGTTGGTCTGAGCGCATATGCCACGTCTAATAATGTGACAATATAGAGCTGTTATCAGTCATTGTACAGGAGGAGGAGGTGACCTGTGACATCACATAATGTGAATGGTGGATCCTGTACACTCCCTGACAAAAGTTCTGTTGCTTAGCCATGTTATGTAAATCAAAGCTTATAACCTGACTTTAAATTCATCCATTGGTTTTATAAATTACTCTTTTGAAAGCTGAAACCCTCCCAAATTTGGTTTAGGTTATGAAAATAAAGTTGCTGCAAAGCTGAAATATTGATCATTTAATGAACAAAGAAAGGTAAGATTTTGGCAAGACAAAAGTTTTGTCACCCACAGAAAGTAATGTGAAAGTCAAACAAATTAACTTTTAATACAAAGATATGTTGCATAACATTGGTGAATGAAGTTGTGGTGCTATTAGAGCCATGTTTAATATTTTGTGTGACTTCCATGAGCTTGAAGGACTGCATCCATGCGGTTCAACAATGATTCATACAATTTATTGATGAAGTCATCAGGAATGGCAAAGAATGCAGTCTTACATGCCTCCCAGAGTTCATGTAGATTCTTTGGTTTTGTCTTCCAAGCTTCCTCTTTCATCCTACCCCAAACATGCTCAATGATGTTCATGTCTGGTGACTGGGCTGGTCCTTGAGCACCTTGATCTTCTTTGCCAGGAGGAACTCTGTTGTAGAGATGGATGTATAGGATGGAATACCATCCTGCTGCAGAATTTGACCCCTTCAACTGAAGGTCCGGAGTGCTGGGTTTCTTTTTATACATGCCCACTAATTAACCAATCATTTAGTGAGCACATGTGAGGATGTAAACTAGGATTGGGTGCATTATATGACAAGGCGATAAAACTTTTGTCTTGCCAAAATCTGACCTTTCTGTGTTCATTAAATGATCAATATTTCAGCTTTGCAGCAACTTTATTTTCATAACCTAAACCAAATTTGGGAGGGTTTCAGCTTTCAAAAGAGTAATTTATGAAACCAATGGATGAATTTAAAGTCAGGTTATAAGCTTTTATTACATAACGTGGATAAGCGACAGAACTTTTGTCAGGGACTGTATTACCTACTGTATATAAAGGTGTTATAAGTCATTGTACAAGAAGAGGGGGGGGTGAGCTGGGATATCTCCTATTTCGAATGGTGGATTTTGTGTTATGTATTGTATATAGAGGTGTTATCAGTCATTGTACAGGGTGGGGAGAAGGTGAGCTGTGACATCACCTATTGAGAATGGTTGATCCTGTGTTATCTACTGTGTATAGAGGTGTTATAAGCCATTGTACTGGAGGAGGTGAGCTGTGCCATCATCTCTTGTGAATGGTGAATCCTGTGTTATCTACTGTATATAGAGGTATTATCAGTCAATCTACATGAGGAGGAGGTGAGCTGTGACATCACCTATTGTGAATGGTGGATCCTGTCTTATCTACTGTATATAGAAGTATTATCAGAGAATATACATGAGGAGGAGGTGAGCTGTGATATCTCCTATTGTAAATGGTGGATCCTGTGTTATATATTGTATATAAAGGTGTTATGTTATCTACTGTACATGCAGGTTATCACTCATTTTATAGGAGGGGGAGGAGGTGATCCTGTCTTAGCAATCATTATCATCATGTTTGTGATGATAATGAGACTGCTGAAAAGTCAACTGTACAAAACAGGAAGTTTAATTCTAGTATAAGGCCTAGTGGCTACTGTAAAAATTAAAAGATCTTTTCATGTTTTTATATAGATAATGATAGGGAAAATAAAAAATATATCAATATTAACATAATAACCTGACTTATACTATAGGTTATATTAACAACACATTTCCTTGAATTGAGGTCTATGTGTAAGTTTTCTTCTTTCTTTACTACGTACACTTAAATGTACTTTTGTTTTCATATTGATTATCCTTTTAGTTTTTAACTTGTTTTCTGGTTTAAGAACCACATATTCAGGAATTTTGTGTGGGAATTTTTGCAAATATTCAGAATAATCCTCTTATGGATTCTCATCTATTTGCTAGAGGAGAGAGTAGTATAACTAGAGTCCAATGGGCCCCAGTGTGAAATATAAACCTGCCCCACTACCCATCAGCTTCCTCTGCATGTTGGTCAGATGTAATGGACCTTGCAGTGTTCTAAAACGTTTAAGGCTATGTGCGCACTAGTGAATTTTACCCGCGGATTTACCCGCGGATTTGCCGCGGAAATGTCTTGAGAAATGTCTGCAATCTTTGTGCAGACATTTCCCAGCAAATTCTATGAGAAAAAAAAATAGCTGTGCGCACTGTGCGGATTTTTCTCAAGAAATTTCCTTGTGAAGAATTTCTCGAGAAAATTTCTTGAGAGAATGAGCATGTCAATTCTTTTCCGCAGGTACCCTGCGGATTTCGGCAGTACAGCCTGCAAAATCCGCAGGGAACCACCCGCGGGAAAATCGCGGAAAATTCGCTTCACATTTCTAGTGCGCACATAGCCTAAGGGTATATGTGTTTCCCATCCTCCCCAATTATGTAGTACTTTCCTCCATTCTGTACTAATGTCCCCCATCCTAGATCCCTTGCAGGTGTATATGTCTCCCATCCTGGGCTCATCCTGATATATATGTCCACCATCCTAGGCCCACCCTGGTGTATATGTTCCCCACTCTGGGCCCATTCTGACATATACAGTTAGGTCCAGAAATATTTGGACAGTGACACAATTTTTGCGAGTTGGGCTCTGCATGCCACCACATTGGATTTGAAATGAAACCTCTACAACAGAATTCAAGTGCAGATTGTAACGTTTAATTTGAAGGTTTGAACAAAAATATCTGATAGAAATTGTAGGAATTGTACACATTTCTTTACAAACACTCCACATTTTAGGAGGTCAAAAGTAATTGGACAAATAAACCAAACCCAAACAAAATATTTTTATTTTCAATATTTTGTTGCGAATCCTTTGGAGGCAATCACTGCCTTAAGTCTGGAACCCATGGACATCACCAAACGCTGGGTTTCCTCCTTCTTAATGCTTTGCCAGGCCTTTACAGCCGCAGCCTTCAGGTCTTGCTTGTTTGTGGGTCTTTCCGTCTTAAGTCTGGATTTGAGCAAGTGAAATGCATGCTCAATTGGGTTAAGATCTGGTGATTGACTTGGCCATTGCAGAATGTTCCACTTTTTTGCACTCATGAACTCCTGGGTAGCTTTGGCTGTATGCTTGGGGTCATTGTTCATCTGTACTATGAAGCGCCGTCCGATCAACTTTGCGGCATTTGGCTGAATCTGGGCTGAAAGTATATCCCGGTACACTTCAGAATTCATCCGGCTACTCTTGTCTGCTGTTATGTCATCAATAAACACAAGTGACCCAGTGCCATTGAAAGCCATGCATGCCCATGCCATCACGTTGCCTCCACCATGTTTTACAGAGGATGTGGTGTGCCTTGGATCATATGCCGTTCCCTTTCTTCTCCAAACTTTTTTCTTCCCATCATTCTGGTACAGGTTGATCTTTGTCTCATCTGTCCATAGAATACTTTTCCAGAACTGAGCTGGCTTCATGAGGTGTTTTTCAGCAAATTTAACTCTGGCCTGTCTATTTTTGGAATTGATGAATGGTTTGCATCTAGATGTGAACCCTTTGTATTTACTTTCATGGAGTCTTCTCTTTACTGTTGACTTAGAGACAGATACACCTACTTCACTGAGAGTGTTCTGGACTTCAGTTGATGTTGTGAACGGGTTCTTCTTCACCAAAGAAAGTATGCGGCGATCATCCACCACTGTTGTCATCCGTGGACGCCCAGGCCTTTCTGAGTTCCCAAGCTCACCAGTCAATTCCTTTTTTCTCAGAATGTACCCGACTGTTGATTTTGCTACTCCAAGCATGTCTGCTATCTCTCTGATGGATTTTTTCTTTTTTTTCAGCCTCAGGATGTTCTGCTTCACCTCAATTGAGAGTTCCTTAGACCGCATGTTGTCTGGTCACAGCAACAACTTCCAAATGCAAAACCACACACCTGTAATCAACCCCAGACCTTTTAACTACTTCATTGATTACAGGTTAACGAGGGAGACGCCTTCAGAGTTAATTGCAGCCCTTAGAGTCCCTTGTCCAATTACTTTTGGTCCCTTGAAAAAGAGGTGGCTATGCATTACAGAGCTATGATTCCTAAACCCTTTCTCCGATTTGGATGTGAAAACTCTCATATTGTAGCTGGGAGTGTGCACTTTCAGCCCATATTATATATATAATTGTATTTCTGAACATGTTTTTGTAAACAGCTAAAATAACAAAACTTGTGTCACTGTCCAAATATTTCTGGACCTAACTGTATGTGCCCCATCATAGGCCCCTTACAGGTGTATATGCCCCCCATTCTGATATATATGTCCCACAGCATGGGCCCATCCTGGTATATATGTCCCGCATTGTAGGCCCCTTACAGGTGTATATGTGGCACCCCAGTGGTTTTAGAAGCCACAGTGGCGTTGTTCTCATCACTGGGAGCAATGCCACACTAACATGCAATACCACTTCCTCCTCCAGACCAGTAGGGGGAGCTCATAACCTTTGTTGAGGGGAGCCTCTATGGACATACTGACCTGGAGGAGGGATTAGGGAGCAACAGGAAGTGATATCTCAGAACAGTAGTACACAGCAAAGAGAACGGTCGCTGTCTGAGAGCTGCTGCCTAGCTTTCCAGGACTGAGCGCATCGAGCAGGACCACGGCATCCCAGGCTACTGGGTGCTAACGGTCCAGTAGTTACGCCAGAGGGCAGAAGAGTTCACCTCCACTGGCCCACCTAAAATCTGGAGGCAAAGTGGCAATAAAGAGCCCGGGGTCACTACTACAGAGTGGGCTCCAGCACCGACTCAATTTACCCGTCAGATGGAAGATACAAAGACACATAAAAAGAGGGACGCTTTGTGGCTTCAGGCCACAGTGACCTATACCTGCGCACAAAAGGAGCCTTACAAGTACCAGGCAGAGAGAAATTCCCCTGCTGCTTCCAGGCTTACCGGACCGCTTAATCCTGGACTACACCAAATACCAGTAAAAGGTAAAAGAAACTCCAACCTGTGTCGTCCAGTGCTTGCCGTCGCCCTCAGCCCTGCACCCCCAACGTATGGTTCCATTCAATCATCAGCATATCCCTGGGGCCTAGCTTTTCCTGCGGGAAGCAAGACCATTCTAGCTGCAGTGACATCTGCCCCAGAGGACAGCAACAGCATCGGTGGCGGCTATTACCTGGCCGCTTACCGCAGGTGGCGTCACGATCCTAATAGACTTTCCTAACCTCCAACTACCACCTTCATCCTCCCTACCACCCTTCAATCCTCCTTCCTGTATGCCTCGGGGCAACGGAACCGAGCCAGGCCACCCCGCGATAACTTAGAGGATCTGCACCCCGGCCCGGCAACCAGTCGGTTAAAACACCTGCCCCGTGAGGAGCTACATATATGTCCCCCATCCTTGTGTATATGTCCCCCATTCTGGTGTATATGTCCACCATTCTAGGCTCATCCTGGGGTATATGTTGTCCATCCTAGACTTCTCCTGGTCTATATGTCCCCCCTCCTTGGCCAATCCTGTTATAAATGTCTCCTATCCTGGCCCATCTTGGTATATATATATATATATGTATATATATATATATATATACCGCTGTTCTTTCCTTCTGTGCGTCATCTTTCGATGGTTTCCCTCCTGGGCCATGGAACGGGTCACGGGTGGCTTCTGCACTCCCCGTGAACCCTGAGATCCCCTTTCTTTCCTAAGAGCCTGGGTAGATCCTCCGGCTCCAGACCACGGGTCCCAAACTTTCTGTGTCTTTGCTTGCTTGTCTGTTCCGAAGTCCAACCTGACTTGGATGCCGTCTGGTGCTAACACCTCTTGCTGGTGCTTGCTGCACCTGCTGGAAACTCACTGAGTGTCTGAGATGGCTCCTAATTACCCCTGTGGGTGCCCCACCTCCCGGGTCCCTGAACTAGTGGGCATGAGGACCAATACCTCGTGATGGCCACCCCTAGCCCGGTCCCAGTGACAGAACTCTCGTGTTATGTGTTGGTTGAATGTGTTTGTGGTTGTTGCCGGTGACGACCTCCTCCATATCTGCAATAAATACTGCACCTTGGGGTGCAATACTGACAAAGGTGCCGGTGTTGATGGGCCCCCTCTGCACAGGTCCGGTCACAGTCACACCCTCTGTGAAAGTGATCATTATGCCTCTGGGTATCTCCATACCTGGTTCACACTGTAACTTTGTCCAGTGACCCAATTAACCTAATCAGATGTGCCACCATAACCCAGTGCTTTCCAAAGCTGATCAATTCCCAGCCTTATCATTGAAGCCCTGAGGAAGCCTCTTCAGTTGCTCTCTTATGTTTTGGTATATTTTGTATGTTTCATCTCAGGTTTGCAAAGTGATCACGGGTCCCTCTGCCCTTATGGAATCCTCTTAGCAGGTTCTCTACCATGGATGTTGCCCAAGAACTTCTGAATGATCGCTAGATGGCATGACATCGTCAGGAGGAGAACATCTTTTCTGGTCCTCTGACCACATGCAGGTCCTCCAGATTTTCTGGGATATTGCTGTTCGTGTGGCTCTTGGACCAGATTAGAGGCAGATTAGAGGATTAGAGGCTCTGCAGACAAAACATCAATGCTACTTGTAAGATATGCTCTCCTATGACCCTGACAAATATTTACTTTTTTTTGGGGGGGTAGGGTGAGGAGCAATTGGGATTTCTGCTATGGGGCCTCATGATTTCTATGAATTCCCCTGCCAGGTGCTGTGTTGTTTGGCATTTGCCTGCGCACCCAATGCCCAATCTAGTTCACTTTCCAGTATGTCTGGTTCTGGTTCCTTTGGGGCCTTGCACTCCTGATGACGGTCAATGCTGGCAGTGACATATGCAGTAGTTCCCCTGTGTTTCTTTTCCATCTTTCCTTCATTCCCATAATGGTCTTTTTAACATATAAAGAATTAATAAGAAATAGAAAAGTTTTGTGAGAATACAAAATATTTTTCTGTATGCTTTCTACTGTGAGAATATATATATATATATATATATATATATATATATATATATATATATATATATATATATATATATATATATATTCTTCTATATGCCTTTCTATAACCAAATATTCTTTTTTATATGAGTAAGAAGAGTGAGTCTGTTTTCTGGTTATTGCTGCATATCAAGAAAACAAGTGCGTGTACACCAAGGTCAGCAGCTGGCGTCATGAGACAAGGGCCCCTCGAGCCATAGTGAATTCAAGATAAGGCACCCCAGAGCTACGTGACAACGGCGCCACAAGCAATGGAAGGAAGGGAGAGGGGAAATTCCAAAAATGGATAAACGTCCCAGATTTTTTGCATATGTTTTTAAAATAGCCAATGGCATACTTAGGAATTTTACTAAAAGATTAACCCATTTTTCTCTATAAGAGGCTTGTAAAAAAATAAAGCACTTGACATGGGCGCCTTCACTGAGAAGAAATTCATACCAGATGTTATCTGTGTGGTCTGGATTTCTCCGTCGGCACTCAGTGACTATTAATCAGGGATTTCAGCAGACATTCGCTGTTAAGATGGAGATTTCCGAAACTATGGAATTTCTTCTTGACAGTTTTAACAGTTTAAATAATAATTTAAAAAAAATTCCAAAGAGTTAAATTAACCAAGATGGAAGGAAAAAATTCTACTTCTGTCAACGCACGCTGAGAGTTGTAGTTCTGCGATACTTGTGGAGGCTGTAAATACAGGTGTCAGTGTTTAGTGAGTTCTGGCGCGACCACAGACTGCGACTCATTCCTATGCCCGGTATCAGCTGCGCGCCACCTGACGGCTCCGGCACTGGATCTGACAGCTTGGTTTAACACACGGATTAAACGGTCCCCTATAGGATAATTAATTTTAATAGAAGTGAACAGGAGGGAATTCACAGCCAATGTGAACGAAGGTCAGAATCATTAAAGGCGTGTTTTATTAACACAATTCCCTTGACTTCACTGGGGAAGACACTATTTTAAATAATAGCCTGAAAACATGGAGCACGGCCCCAAACTTCAGAAGGTCACTTTCCATAGACTCCAGGAGTCAGAGCTATCCAAACTGGCAACGATAGATAGAGAGATAGATAAATAGATAGATATATAGATAAATAAAGGGATAGATAGATAGGTAGATAGATGTTAGATGGATAGATAGAGAGATAATAGATAGATAGATAGATAGGCAGATAGATACATATTAGCTGGATACATAGATATATAGATAGATAGATGGATAGATAGATGGATAGATAGATAGATAAAGTATGGGACGGATGGATGGATGGATGGATAGATAGAGGGATAGCTAGATAGATAGATATGGGATGGATGTGACACACCCACCACGGCCGTGGGGCACTCGTTACCGGGCCAGTTCTGTCCTGGGTGGATGCCACGGCGGCAGGGCCCAGCTTCATGACCCTGGCGGTGTCGTTTTAAGAGATGGGTAAAGCTATTTACAAGAGGAAATGAGTTTGTGAAGCCACCGGTGGTATGCGGCAAGATAGGTGCCGCCGCTGCGATTCAGTTCCCCTGGGGTCGGTGGTGACGCAGCAGAGGTGGTTGAGCTCTCCACGGGAAGAGCTTAGCCCCAGGGCAGGTAAATACAGTAGGTGATGGAGTCTATGGTGTTGAGATGTAATGGCGGTCTGCAGGGCCGGAGACACAGGCAATCACTAGGTAACACAGGAATGCAGTCACAAGTTCTTTACTCACTGTTGATAGTTCCAGGTTACCACAACTAGTCAGAGGCTGGCCTCGGAGTGCTGAATCCTGCTGTTATGGGCCCCAGCCGATCCCTGGATAGTTCAGAGGCACAATCCGGTACACCCTTCTGTGTTCCTTCCCTGGTCGTCTTCCTGCTCTGTCTTCTTTTGCCTGCCCCGCGTCTCACACATAGTGCCGTGAGCCGGTGTCCGCAGATCCCTTTTATGAGTGGCTTTCCTGCCTTGTCCCTTAGTCCTATATGGTCACCTTTTCAGCGGGTTATGTGCGGTGGTGGCTTTGGTACTTGAAGTAATCTCAGCTTCCGGTTTACTAGCTGAGCCTGGTTGTTCTCCACTAGTCTAGGGACTGGTTCCCCATTGCGGCCAAGTCCCTCCACACTGGATGAGAGCCCACGGGTGTTTGGCACACTTCCTGTGGCTCTAAGACTCCTTCTTTCCTGATCCTTGGATGAGCTGCTCCAGCTCCAGACCCCAGGACCTTCTCCTCCGTGTCCACATCCTGACTGACTGTCGTTCTACAGTCTGCTCCCACTAACTAAACCCCACCTCCAGACTAGCTTCGGGACTATGCTTTCCCTAAGGTGCAACTTGCCCTAACCACGACCTACTGAAATGTGGCTAAACTAAGAATGTGTGTGTCTGTGTATGTGTGCAACAACTTGTGGCCTCCTCTTTATGGGATACCACACCTCTTGCTGAGGTGCAGTACTTCTTTGGCGACTGGACCCTCAGGGGTGCCACACTCCCCCACAGTAAATCTCAGCACGTCCGTCGGCTGGAACAGAAAAAGAAATACAGGTGGTGTTAGGTCTTGCAAAATTTTGAAATGCAGTTTAACAGGTTTAAAACATTTCAGCACTTTATGGGAGGCAACATTTCTTTAACGTTTCAAACATGACAAAACTTCACAATAGAATATAAAACTTTGCAATAAAACATCACTTCAACATTATTAACACTTCTCAGGAGTCTATGATGACAATGTTCTTTACACCGATTTTCAGCAACAATATGGGGGACCCGCCACCAACAAATCCCCAACGTAGACTCTGGGTGTGGCGACAGAGCGTTCCTGATCACTCTTCACTTCTTTGGCCACGCCAGACGGGTTTTAACTCCTATGGTCTGTGAATTCTGCTAGGGGGCACTGTAACCAGTGCAAACTATGTACAAGCAGTTCAGGTTGTTCACTGTCCACAAACCTAATAGTCCTTGCAAATTAACGAGTAAACTTTCCTTATCTTCCTATTAGACTAAACTTTTCACATATAAGTGCCGCGGTTCCTTGATTTTCTTATACCTGGGGACTGGCCTCTGGCCCCAGGCTCTCCCTGCTTGAAGGACAACCTTGTGCATAGTGCCCTGACTTGTCGCAGCGGCAACAAATCAGCTGCCCAACCGAGTCATAGCGATCAGTGTCTCTTCTCTCGGCTGGTGGAATCCTCCTCTGCCGTTGCCACAGGACATCATCTGGACTGAAGGCCAATTTTCACTGTAGCGACCTATATATTTGTCCACTAACAATTATAATTCACTGGCTGTGTGAACAGTTTATTAAAATGTAACCTTTATTGATCCATTTATAAAAACATACAATACAGTTTCACACTTATTTTAGAAACATATCTGAAGCACACAGTTATAAATAACCAGGTTCAGATACTAAGATAGACAGATGGACTAACTATTGATACTTCAGTCCTAATCTGCTATGATTTTAATGTAAAAAAGTGTCCAAAATTAAAAGAGTAGCTACTCTTAGTGCAACTTAATATTCAGTTGCACTACATACAGGACACTTAAATTCATACATTGCCCAATTACTCCTAGTGACAGGATTCAATATCAGGGCCCCTAAACCTGAGCTATATAATACAGACATCGCGGGTCTTGTGATGCCCATCACAAAACTTGGTAAGAGCAGTGAGATCATGTAAGGTTCCTGACGTCATCAAGTATTTTTCGTGTGTGTGTATCTTTTTTAACTTTTTACTTGTCGTGTTAATAATGAGGGTGTCTGAGAAAACGCCTTTCCATTACTAACCCCGGGGCTTGCGCCAGCTGTCAATTCACAGCTGACATCAAACCCAAAAGTATTACCCTGATTGCCACCACTCCAAGGCAATTGGGAAAAGCCTGGCAAAGCGCCAGAATTGGCGCATCTAATGGATGCCCCACTTCTAGGGTGGTTGCAGGCTGCTATTTTTAGGCTGGGAAGAGCCAAATATCCATGGCCCTTTCCATCCTGATAATACCAACGCCCAGCTGTCCACTTGGCTGGTTATAAAAAATAGGGGGAACCACACACCATTTTTTTTTCAATTATTCAATTATTTAAGACTTGGAGTTCCCTCTATTTCTGCTAACCAGCCAAGGTAAAGCTGATAGCTGAGGGCTGGTGTTATCAGGGTGGGAAAGGCAATGCATATTGGCTCCTTCCCAGCCTATCAGCCCACAGTTGCTGCTTTAGCTTTGGCTGGTTAGAAAATAAGCAAGGACTCCATGTAATTTTTTTAAATCATTTATTTATTTTTACATTACACTTACAGCTGTCCTTCTCAGGCTAGGAGACCAAACACCCAGTGTGAAGAATGCAGGAATACAACAGACTGACTGCAACCAATTACAGACGCCGGAACAGATGGTGGGCCGGGGAAGCAGGAGAGTACAGCAGTCTGACGGCCATCTTATTTTTGGGTATGTAGAATTGTCCTGCTCTTATCTTTTTGCAGCCCCTAGCCCTTAATAGAACCATTTTTGCTCTTAAGTTCAGGTCTCCATTGACGTATATGGGATTTGAGTACAGGTTCGAGTCAAGGTAAAGTCTGGGTTTCCAGACCGAATCTTGGACTAAAATTCGACCTAACCCAGTAAGCCCGAATATGCACAGGTGCACTTATTGCTAATATTAATACATTCTATTGCTGATTTACTTCTAACTGGGGCTGTTATCTTAGCCTAATTTACAGGGGAAATTTAGCACCCTAGATGTATAGGAGAGTTGATTGAGTCTCCTAAAATATTCAGCAGCTCCTGTTTCCTCCATAAACTCAGCAATCACAATATCACTGGGTCTGGTGGAGGAAGCACTGTCAGTGCTTCTTAATCTGTATACACATCACTGGTTTAGTGCCTTGTACACAGCCATGGAAAAGATAAACATGGTAATAAACAGCAATTATCTTCCCTGTAGGTAGTCTGGCTGTGTCTGTCAACTCTCTCCTAGGAAATTCAGCAGCTCCTGTTTCCTCCATACACCCAACAATCACAATATCATTGGGTTTGGTAGATGAAGCACTGTCAGTGCTTCCTAATCTGTATACACAACAGTGGTTTAGTGCCTTGTATATAGCCATGGAGAAGTTAAACATGGTGATAATCAACATTTATCTTCTCTGTTGGTAGAATGGCTGTGTATATCAACTCCTAGGAAATTCAGCAGCTCCTGTACCATTCATACACCCCGCAATCACAATATCACTGGGTCTGGTGGAGGATGCTTCCTAATCTGTATACACAACTCTGGTTTCATGCTTTGTATCCAGCCGTGGAGAAGGTAAATATCATAATAAAGAACATTTATCTTCTCTGTGGGTTGCATTAACAATATCACTGGGTCTGGTGGAGGAAGCACTGTCAGTGCTTCCTAATCTGTATACACAACACTGGCTTAGTGCCTTGTATACAGCCATAGAGAAGATAAACATGGTAATAAACAGCAATTAACTTCTCTGTGAGTAGTCTGGCTATGTCTGTCAACTCCTAAGAAATTCAACAGCTCCTGTTCCCTCCATACCTCAAGCAATCACAATAACACTGGGTCTGGTGCAGGAAGCAATGTCAGTACTTCCTAATCTGTATATACATCACTGGTTTAGTGCCTTGTATACCGCCATGGAGAAGATAAACATGGTAATAAACAGCAATTAACGTATCTGTGAGTAGGCTGGCTGTATCTGTCAACTCTCTCCTAAGAAATTCAACAGCTTCTGTTCCCTCAATACCCCCAGCAATCACAATATCACTGGGTCTGGTGGAGGAAGCACTGTCAGTGCTTCTTAATCTGTATACACAACACTGGTTTTGTGCCTTGTTTACAGCCATGGCATGGAGAAGTTAAACATGTAGAGAAACAACATTTATCTTCTCTGTGGGTAGTCTGGCTGTGTCTGTCAACTCTCTCCTAAGAAATTCAACATCTCCTGTTCCCTCCATACCTCAAGCAATCACAATAACACTGGGTCTGGTGGAGGAAGTACTGTCAGTGTTTCCTAATCTGTATATACATCACTGGTTTAGTGCCTTGCATACAACCATGGAGATGATAAACATGGTAATAAACAACATTTATCTTCTCTGTGGGCAGTCTGGCTGTCTATCAACTCTCTCCTAGGAAATTCAGCAGCTCCTGTTCGCTCCATACACCCAGCAATAACAATATCACTGGGTCTGGTGATATGTATACACAACACTGGTTTAGTGCTTTGTATAACAACACTGGGTCTAGTGGAGGAAGCACTGTCAGTGCTTCCTAATCCAACTCTGGTTTCATGCTTTGTATGCAGCCATGGAGAAGGTAAATATGGTAATAAAGAACATTTATCTTCTCTGTGGGTCGTTTGGCTGTGTCTGTCAACTCTCTCATAGGAAATTCAGCAGCTTCTGTTCCCTCTATACACCCAGCAATCACAATATCACTGGGTCTGGTGGAGGAAGCACGATCAGTGCTTCCTAGTCTGTATACACAACACTGGTTTAGTGCCTGGTTTACAGCCATATTTTGTAAAGAATCCAGCACACAAAGATGATTCATTTGAAAAATGTATTATTATTTTATTCTTGTGGGAATATTGAAGACATATGCAAATAGGTTCTATTGAAGAAATATGCAAATAAGCCCAACGTTTCGACCAAAAAACATCGGTCTTTTTCATGGACTGGAAAACATGAAACAATATAACAAAACAAGAAAAAAGTTACATAAGGTACATACAGTAGATATTATTCATTCACAATACGAACTGTTTTCATACAAAGGAAAGAGAAATTTTTCAATGGTGAAAAAACAGAAAAAAAGGGATTACAATAAGTTTTTCCCAAAGAATCAAAATGTTTCTAAACAATGAATGTATTTTTTTGATATAAAAGGTATTTTGTACATCATTTTGAGAACGTGAAAAGGCAAAGCAATATTGGGGGAAGTTACTAAGTGTCAAAAACACAAACCTCAATAAAATGTAGTCTGGCGCATATCGCGTGGAAAGGTCACTTGCATATAATTATAATATTTCATCAATATAGAGCCTATGACCAAAAAGAGGAATGCACTTATACTTTTTTATAAATATGACAGAAAATCCTATAAGGTATGATGAAGGAGATGCAATCACGTGAGTTGACAGGAATCATATTGGACCAGGTAAATATAATTACCTTAGTATCCTCATATGGATGGTAAGATGGCAATCGTCCTCTTATCTAACCCGTACAGGGTGCTATATAATCAATGACACAAGTGTTATAAATACGACATATTTCATTATACAAAAAAGTAAACTTGATGAAAATATACATATATATGCACACATGTATACGTACATGGTCATCTGACTATCCAAATAGGAGAGAATAGCGTCTCCAACGTATCTCATGTAAGATATGGGAAGTTTTTTTGTAGGCAAAACCAACACTTGGTATTGAATTAGAACACCTGCTGCTTATAATCTAGAACAAGTAATGAATGTAAAAAAGAACATAAGATGGACATAAGATGGACAGCTGTCACATCACCAAATGACATATCGGTATGATGTAAATGTCTATAATAGACAAAACAAAAAAAGGAAATCACCTGTGGGAATTCTATGCTTCAGGCAAAAAGTGCAAGTGGCAGGTATGGTAAGGCACCTGGGTGGGAATAAGGTAACATACTGAGACATAAGACTTGTCCAAAGAGGATGGGGGAAGGGGGGGAAGGGGGGTTGAGGTATTATTAATTGAAAGCTGCAGCACTTACCCAAAGGGTGAGATTAATGGAAAAAACGTCCTTTATGTGATCATGGGGCCTGTATATAAAAAGGCGTTTAGGAATCAAGTGCCAAAAAGATATATAAATGTCTATGGGCCAAAGCGGATCTGTTTGCAGCCATACCTTAAGCCTGTTCATCGTGGTGACCGTGTCCGTAAGTGCGCAGTAAGCACTTACGCTGGGTGGGGTGCCTGCTGCGCATGCGCCGCCCGATCATCGGACGGCGCATGCGTGAGATGCGCTCCACTTGCGTTTCACCTCTGATCACCTGCTATCACCTCGTGACGCGTGATTTTCGCCTGCCGCGCATGCGCCTTCCGGACTTCCGGGAGGCGCCTGTGCGTCATGCGTTTCACGCCTCACTCAGCTCACACACAGGAAGTGGATGGGCGGTTCCATCCACTTCGTAGCCCTTATAAACCACACATTGGGGGTTTATCCACTACCTCCAGGCACTTACGGACACGGTCACCACGATGAACAGGCTTAAGGTATGGCTGCAAACAGATCCGCTTTGGCCCATAGACATTTATATATCTTTTTGGCACTTGATTCCTAAACGCCTTTTTATATACAGGCCCCATGATCACATAAAGGACGTTTTTTCCATTAATCTCACCCTTTGGGTAAGTGCTGCAGCTTTCAATTAATAATACCTCAACCCCCCTTCCCCCCCTTCCCCCATCCTCTTTGGACAAGTCTTATGTCTCAGTATGTTACCTTATTCCCACCCAGGTGCCTTACCATACCTGCCACTTGCACTTTTTGCCTGAAGCATAGAATTCCCACAGGTGATTTCCTTTTTTTGTTTTGTCTATTATAGACATTTACATCATACCGATATGTCATTTGGTGATGTGACAGCTGTCCATCTTATGTCCATCTTATGTTCTTTTTTACATTCATTACTTGTTCTAGATTATAAGCAGCAGGTGTTCTAATTCAATACCAAGTGTTGGTTTTGCCTACAAAAAAACTTCCCATATCTTACATGAGATACGTTGGAGACGCTATTCTCTCCTATTTGGATAGTCAGATGACCATGTACGTATACATGTGTGCATATATATGTATATTTTCATCAAGTTTACTTTTTTGTATAATGAAATATGTCGTATTTATAACAGTTGTGTCATTGATTATATAGCACCCTGTACGGGTTAGATAAGAGGACGATTGCCATCTTACCATCCATATGAGGATACTAAGGTAATTATATTTACCTGGTCCAATATGATTCCTGTCAACTCACGTGATTGCATCTCCTTCATCATACCTTATAGGATTTTCTGTCATATTTATAAAAAAGTATAAGTGCATTCCTCTTTTTGGTCATAGGCTCTATATTGATGAAATATTATAATTATATGCAAGTGACCTTTCCACGCGATATGCGCCAGACTACATTTTATTGAGGTTTGTGTTTTTGACACTTAGTAACTTCCCCCAATATTGCTTTGCCTTTTCACGTTCTCAAAATGATGTACAAAATACCTTTTATATCAAAAAAATACATTCATTGTTTAGAAACATTTTGATTCTTTGGGAAAAACTTATTGTAATCCCTTTTTTTCTGTTTTTTCACCATTGAAAAATTTCTCTTTCCTTTGTATGAAAACAGTTCGTATTGTGAATGAATAATATCTACTGTATGTACCTTATGTAACTTTTTTCTTGTTTTGTTATATTGTTTCATGTTTTCCAGTCCATGAAAAAGACCGATGTTTTTTGGTCGAAACATTGGGCTTATTTGCATATTTCTTCAATAGAACCTATTTGCATATGTCTTCAATATTCCCACAAGAATAAAATAATAATACATTTTTCAAACGAATCATCTTTGTGTGCCGGATTCTTTACAAAATTTGGACTTATTTTCTCCGAGCACCTATTTTTCTCCTTTATTAGTTGAGCCGGGCTTTTTTACTATATTGGTTTACAGCCATGGCATGGAGAAGTTAAACATGGAGATAAACAACATTTATCTTCTCTATGGGTAGTCTGGCTGTGTCTGTCAACTCTCTCCCGACCCCAAATGCGGGCAGCCTGAATGTTTACAGCAGTGAAAGAGGTTTTCTTTGAATTTTAATATTACATTTCTCTGGTGAATCACACAAAATAGGGCAAATATTTCATTGAGATTATCTGTAAAAAAAAAAAAAAAAATATATATATATATATATATATATATATTGAATAATGGCAGGAGCCACCATAATGAATAAGTAGAAGCAAGTTTTACACTTACAGGGTGATTTCTGTGAATGGCCTAACAGTGTAATGTAATATTTAATTATAGGACATCCCCTTTAACTTTAGGAAAACAAAATACAGAAATAAAATAAATCCAATAAAGGAAAAAAAAACTCGGTCTGTAAAACTTAAGCTATCATCACTACAGGCACAAATGTGGAAAAAAAATATTGTATTTCCATTAGCTGTTCAATTATCCATGCTGTATGCAGCAGATCATATTAATTTGCACATCAGCAGAATCTCGGCAGAAAGCTCTTGATAATGTGAGATACACGCGGCACTTCAAATCAATTGAATCCATTGAATTTTTATCATCATTTTTGCAGCTAGACCCGAGGCTACAATCTATTGTAAGCGTGAGATACGACAGAACATAGTTCGCACTCAATGATCCCGAATATGTTAAAAGCAAAATACTAATCATGTTATTTTATCCATTCGTATTCATGTTTTTCCTAAATGCAGTGCACAGTGGTCTTAAAGAAGAACCCTCACTTCCCACGAACAAATAATTTTTTGTTACTACCCGGTGTGAACTCCGCTGTTCTCCTGAATCCGGGGCTGTATTTCTTTTGTTCCTGCTCCTCTCCATTCTCGAGATATGGCCTCCTCTTCCCTGTATGTATATCTAGTATTTTTATCCAAATGGGCGTGGTCCTCAATTCTTCTTTAAGAATATGCCAATTTGGCTAAAAAAAATGTATATTCAGTGTGTTAAATAAGTATTGAACACGTCACCAATTTTCTAAGTAAATATATTTCTAAAGGTGCTGTTGACATTAATTTCTCACCAGATGTCATTAACAACCCATCCAATCCACACAGGCAAAGAAATCAAACCATAGATGATCATAAATTATGTTATATGTAATAATGAGAAATGACACAGGGAAAAAGAATTGAACGCACTTACTGAAATTTATTTAATATTTGATATTTAAGCCTTTGTTGGGGGTGAAGCTTCAAGATGCCTCTTGTATGGAGAAACTACTAACTGCATTTCTCAGGTATGATTTTGGCCCATTCTTCCACACAAACACTCTTTAAATCTTGACGGTCTCGTGGGCTGCTTTTTTGACCCCTGGGCTTTAGTTCCTTCTATTAATGTTCTATTGGATTCAGGTCTGGTGATCGGCTCGGCCATTCTAGCAGCTTTATTTTCTTTCTCTGAAACCAGTTGAGGGTTTCCTTGTCTGTGTTTGGGATCATTGTCTCACTGAAATGTCCACCCTCGTTTCATCTTCATTATTCTGGTAGATGACGGAAGATTTTTATCAAAAATGTCTTGGTATATTTATCCATTCGTCATTCCTTCAATTATGCCAGCACCATATGTGGAAAAACAGCCCCAAAACATGATGTTCCCACCTCGAAGCTTCATTGTTGGTGGTGTTTTTGAGGTGATCTGTTTTTTTTCCTCCAAACATGGTGTGTATTATGACATCGAAAGAGTTACATTTTGGGCTCTTCTGACCAGTCTATATTCTCCCTGGATTTTTCAGGCTTGTCTAAATGCTGCTGATTTCAGGTCTTTCTGTAGTTCTCCAGAGGTGATTCTTGGCTCTTGGAAAACTCTTCTGGTAATTTTGTTTCACTCATCTGTGTGAAATCTTGCTGGTGAGCACCTGTTCATGACCAGTTTATGGTGACATTTTTCTTTTCAACTTCTAGGTTATGAGATTATGAACTCAACATTGGTCACTGGAGCCTTCAATAATTAAGAAATTATTCTGTACTCAATGCCATCAGTATATTTTGCTAAAATAAGGTTGTAAGACATTGGGCTACAAGTCAGACGTCTGGCTACAAATTTCCCCTAACTCACGTCATCACTCTTGAAGTCTATCATGATGCAGAGCAAAACGGCAATGGAGGCTCGAATGAAATCCTGTCGTCTTCAGTAATGAGTGCTGCTTTTATTTTGGATGCAATGATAGCCAGAGCTTGGTCTGAAGACCCCTGGAGCAAAGCCATGAAAGGATTATGGTAGTGGGTGGTGTTGCATCGATTTGTTGGTAGAACCAGTGGTAGGACCATTTTTATTACCTATAACAGTGTGATGAGGTCACAGAGTGATGACCTCATCACGCTGCTGTATGCTGGGCAACGGGATGACGTGTCGGTGCTCTGCTTTGCCTCATTGACCCTCCTGCCTCCAGCACATGCGACTTTGCATGCACCACACCTTTGCATGCAAATTGGCCATGTATAGTGGCCAAGCAACACGGTCGAGTCCCTCTGCTGCGGCTGTGATTGGGGCTTGATAAAGAGAGGGGCCCGGCCGGCACAGGGTTTAATAAAGCTAAGTAATTACCTCAGTCTCTGGCCGGGCCCGTCTCATCACCGGGCCCCATACACCAGTCATGTCATGCCCTGATGGTGTCCCTGCGGTTTGCACTAGGCAATTTTTGGCATAATCTCGTGCCTACATGTTTGTAAACTCTAAGGCGGGCTTTGCACGTTGCGACATCGCAAGCCGATGCTGCGATGTCGCACGCGATAGTCCCCGCCCCTGTCGCAGGTACGATATCTTGTGATAGCTGGCGTAGCGATAATTATCGCTACGCCAGCTTCACATGCACTCACCTGCCCTGCGACCGTCGCTCTGGCCGGCGACCCGTTTCCTTCCTAAGGGTGCGGCGTCACAGCGACGTCACACGGCAGGCGGCCAATGGCGGCGGAGGGGTGGAGATGAGCAGGATGTAAACATCCCGCCCACCTCCTTCCTTCGGCATAGCCGCCGGCGGCAGGTAAGGAGATGTTTCTCGTTCCTGCGGCTTCACACACAGAAATGTGTGCTGCCGCAGGAACGAGGAACTACATCGTACCTGTCGCGGCACCGGCATTATGGAAATGTCGGAGCCTGCACCGATGATACGATAACGACGCTTTTGCGCTTGTTCATCGTATCATCTAGAATTTACACACTACGGCATTTACTCATCACTAATTAATTTCCAAATTTAAAATATGTTTCCTTTAAAACCCATATGGAGAAGAAGATAAGTCTTATAAGGTTATGGTTATGGTGTATTCAACCTACAAAAGTTGTTTATTTTTTTAAAAAAAAACTTTGACTATTATTTTGGAATGGTCAATTATAGTAGTATCCATACAAGAAAGATGGCAAAATAAGATTTCCCTTTCCCGTCGAGTGAGTATAGAGGTGGGGGTGGGGCAGTAATATATGTATACAGATGTTTACTGAGATATAGTGGGATCAGATGTAGAAAAGACTGGATTATTCTACACTAAACCTTCCCAATCTACTTTTCTTACATGAGGCCATCATCATATAGACATACTGTATACAGACTCATCAGAGCATTAGCGATGGAGGATATTTAACTGGTCTAAATAGAAAAGCTTGATACCCCCTGAAATATATATATATATATATATATATATATATATAGATATATATATATATATATATATATATATATATATAGATATATATATATCCATATATATATATATATATATATATATATATATAGATATATATAGATATATATATTTATATATATATATAGATATATATATATATATATATGGATATATATATATATATATATATATATATATATATAGATATATATATATAGATATAGATATATGTAGATATATATATATCTATATAGATATATATATTACATATATATATATAATATATAAAGCTGAATGTGTGTGTCTGTGTGTGTGTGTGTGTGTATGTCCGGGATTGGCATCTGCACCGTCACAGCTACAGCCACAAAAATTTGCACACTCACACGTCTGGACCCCGAGAGCGTCATAGGCTATGTTTTGAGGGGAAATTTTAACCCCGCGCTTTAGTTATTCGCCAAAAAACCTGCCTCTATTAAAGTGAATGGAGCTGGGAGCCACAGTGCAGCCAGAACTTCAGAAGAATGCACAGCCACGCCCTTATATGGAATGTTGGCGTGTCACAATGCAGCCAGGGAAAGAGACAGACACAGACAGGGAAAGAGGCTGACACAGACAGGGTAAGAAACAGACATAGACAGGGTAAGAGACAGACACAAAGAGACAGACAAAGAGACAGACTGACGGGAAAAGAGACAGACAAAGAGACAGAGACAGACACATGGAAACAGACAGACAGGGAAAGAAAGGGAAAGAGACAGACAGGGTAAGAGACAGACAAAGACAGGTAAAGAGACAAAGAGACAGACACAGGGAAAGAGAAAGAGGGAAAGAGACAGACAGGGAAAGAGAGGGAAAGAGACAGACAGGGAAAGAGATAGACAGGGAAAGTGACAGAGATAGATAGACAGACAGGGAAAGAGATAGATAGACAGACAGGGAAAGAGATTGAGACAGACAGAGAAAGAGACAGTCAGAGACAGACAGGGAAAGAGACAGACAGACAAATAGATAGAGAGAGAGACAGAGAGATATATACAGAGGGGGAGACAGGCAGAGAATGGGAGAGAAACAGAGAGACAGTTACTATCCCGGGCGTTAATACATTCTATTTATACATTCTATCCCGGGAATGTTAATACATTCTATTTATACATTCTATCCTGGGAATGTTAATACATTCTATTTTGTTAACAACAGTTATTAACCCGGGCAAAGCCGGGTAGTACAGCTAGTATATATATATATATATATATATATATATATATATATATATACATATATAGTATTTGACCTCTCGCCACTAACATAGATATTCTGCACCATCTATCAGAGCAAAGATAAAAAATGAAGCCCCTTTGGACCTTTGGAGCTGTTGCTTGACACCAGTGCTCCTTCTGCCAGCCACATCTTGTGCCGACTCTCGTCACTTACTAAATGGGGTCAAACCAAGAACATGTGATGGCTGCAAAGAGGTCTAAAGACACAATAGTTTTTCTTGGGGTATTTGCTAAATGTGTGCAAAAAAAATGAGATGCAAACTGAGCCTTTGATTTTTTTATTGCATTTTTAGATTAATAATATGTGACTTTTTTACCTTTTTATTTAGTTGTTTTGCTTAGTTTACCATTTCCCTCAAACATGTAGATGATGGAAGTAACAAGCAAATAATATAGTTAAAGGGGTTCCTTGGGAACCCTAGGATAGATGATCAATGGTAGTTATATGGGGGTCCAAAAATCAACATCTCAGCTGTCTATAAGTCCGCAATGGCCAAAAGTGAACAAAAGTGTATGAAGTCAGTATATGACATCTTGTGGTACTGTCTAGGTACAGGGAAGAACCAAGCGAGCAATGAAGAGGACCCCTGCGTCTAGGGAAGGGGGAGAGGGTCACCCCTGACCAAACCTAACGCTGGTCCCTGGGGTCCCTCACCACCCTAGATAGGTTCTGCACCTATGCTCCGAGTCAGATACCTGACCCTAGATATCCCTAGTGCTGGACCCTAAATAAGGAACAGGTGGGATAAGCTCTTCGTCAACCCCACTAAACGCTGAAGGAAGACACAAGAGGGACAAACGGGAAAGTGCATGAACTACTTATCCACAGATGACACAGGCAAATTTTCAGCTACAATACCACAGATGAGAGCAAGCCACCTGCTTGCAAACAGAGCTAGAATGAACTGAATAATATCACCAACATCAGTCCAGAAAATATTTAAGCACCAAGAGAATACCAATGATCATCAGTTGGGTGGAAGGCAAGCTCCTGCTAGGTCCAAAAGAGGGAGACAAGAAAATCCAGCAGAAAAGCAACCTTTACCAATGAATACAGACTGCAGGAACAATAGAAAGTCAGGGAGCATTTTGCACAGCCAAACACTGTGATCTTCTATTGCCAGAAACCACATGACTGTCTGTCACCCGTGACGCGCCTGTGACATGTACTTGTTGGTCAGTTAACTCTTGTTGTCGTTTGTTGCTACCTTCCTGCTCTTTCTTTTATCCTGACTCTATCATTGTCTATTCCTGTGTGGAGGCCTTACATGAGGCAAGGACCCATAGAAGTGCATTCAGCGTGAAACGACCTTCGTTCTCTGGAAAGCCTGCACCCGGCTTCTTTTGCATGATTTTAGTATTATTATTATTATTATTATTATTATTTATTATTACAGTACACCTTTTCTAATAAATAGAATTTTATTCTATGGCAATGGTGAGTGCTGCTTCCATCTCCTACACATGGACAATGGGTACAAGAGATGAGCACCCATTGAAGTTAATAGGAGCAGACTCACAGTACAAATTTTCTCATCAAAAAGAAGGACTGAGTATTTTTATTAGCCAATTCTTTTGTTCTCAGGGAAGATAAGATGCCCAGTAAAGTCTCTGGCAGTGGCTCACTGATCTCTCCCACATACAAGATTTAATGGTCAGATATTAAAATTAATATTAGAAATTTATTCCCAACCCACTGCAAAAATCTACGTCAATAACTTCCTCTCTAGTAATTTTTCTATAAGCAATGGAACCAGACAGGGCTGCCCACTCTCTCCTTTATTATTTGCCTTAATGATGGAACCCCTAGCTGAAAAAATTAGAGTAAGAGAAAATATAAAAGGTATTTCCACGAATCACAAACAGTATAAAATCACACTATATGCTGACGATGTAATTCTTAGCATAACCGACCCATTAGAGTCACTTAGAAATACAATTAATATTCTGGATGATTTCTCAGCCGTATCATATTATAAAATCAATTATTCTAAGTCCCAAATTTTGGGTTATAACATAGACCCTGATTTAAAAGATTGTATTCAGAAAGAATTTGCCTTCAAGTGGGAAACTGAAAAATTGAAATATTTAGGGATATACATTACAAACCCAACCAAAAAAATTGTATCTATGAACATTACCCCATTATTAAACAACATCCAAAATGAATTGAAAAATTTAAAGATGACTGAAGGTTCATGGATGGGAAAGGTCATATCTTATAAATCTATTATTTTGCCGAAAATTCTATACCTATTCCGATGTTTAACAACAACAATTCCTAAGCACTGGATCCAGAAACTTCAATCTCAGTTATCACTATTCATCTGGCAAAATAAGAAACCTAGAATTTCCCAAAAAATGTTATGTAAACATAAGAGGAATGGAGGCCTAGGTTTACCAAATATTTACGCTTATTATTTAACTAGTCTCATTAAACAGACCCAAAATAGTCTAATTACAGAATTTAAAAATAGTTGGGTACATATAGAAAAACATTATAATCGAAACATTCCCAAATCAGATATCATTTTGGCCCAACTTTTAAACACACAAAAAACATTAACTAAATTTCAAACAAGTAAAGCAGAACTATGGGCATGGAAATCCCTATTAAAAACATTGATGAAAGATAATGTACCTTTGGAGGATATTAAATGTTGCCCAATTGAAACAATACAAATTCTGACTCCCAAAATGAACATAATAAAATGGAAACAATACAACATAAACAATTTTCTCGACCTAATAGAAAATAACAAAATCTTGCCCTTCAAAAACATACAAAGTAAATTCAACATCCCAAATAAAGAGAAAAAAATTTGGTACCGTATAGAAAATTTTCTTACAAACAAAAAACCTAGATTTCAGCTTCCTAAACCCCTAATAAATTTATTGAATAATCCACTAAACCAAATTATTTGGAAAACCAGTAATACAGTCAGGGCCAGAAATATTTGGACAGTGACACAAGTTTTGTTATTTTAGCTGTTTACAAAAACATGTTCAGAAATACAATTATATATATAATATGGTCTGAAAGTGCACACTCCCAGCTGCAATATGAGAGTTTTCACATCCAAATCGGAGAAAGGGTTTAGGAATCATAGCTCTGTAATGCATAGCCTCCTCTTTTTAAAGGGACCAAAAGTAATTGGACAAGGGACTCTAAGGGCTGCAATTAACTCTGAAGGCGTCTCCCTCGTTAACCTGTAATCAATTAAGTAGTTAAAAGGTCTGGGGTTGATTACAGGTGTGTGGTTTTGCATTTGGAAGCTGTTGCTGTGACCAGACAACATGCGGTCTAAGGAACTCTCAATTCAGGTGAAGCAGAACATCCTGAGGTTGAAAAAAAAGAAAAAATCCATCAGAGAGATAGCAGACATGCTTGGAGTAGCAAAATCAACAGTCGGGTACATTCTGAGAAAAAAGGAATTGACTGGTGAGCTTGGGAACTCAAAAAGGCCTGGGCGTCCACGGATGACAACAGTGGTGGATGATCGCCGCATACTTTCTTTGGTGAAGAAGAACCCATTCACAACATCAACTGAAGTCCAGAACACTCAGTGAAGTAGGTGTATCTGTCTCTAAGTCAACAGTAAAGAGAAGACTCCATGAAAGTAAATACAAAGGGTTCACATCTAGATGCAAACCATTCATCAATTCCAAAAATAGACAGGCCAGAGTTAAATTTGCTGAAAAACACCTCATGAAGCCAGCTCAGTTCTGGAAAAGTATTCTATGGACAGATGAGACAAAGATCAACCTGTACCAGAATGATGGGAAGAAAAAAGTTTGGAGAAGAAAGGGAACGGCACATGATCCAAGGCACACCACATCCTCTGTAAAACATGGTGGAGGCAACATGATGGCATGGGCATGCATGGCTTTCAATGGCACTGGGTCACTTGTGTTTATTGATGACATAACAGCAGACAAGAGTAGCCGGATGAATTCTGAAGTGTACCGGGATATACTTTCAGCCCAGATTCAGCCAAATGCCGCAAAGTTGATCGGACGGCGCTTCATAGTACAGATGGACAATGACCCCAAGCATACAGCCAAAGCTACCCAGGAGTTCATGAGTGCAAAAAAGTGGAACATTCTGCAATGGCCAAGTCAATCACCAGATCTTAACCCAATTGAGCATGCATTTCACTTGCTCAAATCCAGACTTAAGACGGAAAGACCCACAAACAAGCAAGACCTGAAGGCTGCGGCTGTAAAGGCCTGGCAAAGCATTAAGAAGGAGGAAACCCAGCGTTTGGTGATGTCCATGGGTTCCAGACTTAAGGCAGTGATTGCCTCCAAAGGATTCGCAACAAAATATTGAAAATAAAAATATTTTGTTTGGGTTTGGTTTATTTGTCCAATTACTTTTGACCTCCTAAAATGTGGAGTGTTTGTAAAGAAATGTGTACAATTCCTACAATTTCTATCAGATATTTTTGTTCAAACCTTCAAATTAAACGTTACAATCTGCACTTGAATTCTGTTGTAGAGGTTTCATTTCAAATCCAATGTGGTGGCATGCAGAGCCCAACTCGCGAAAATTGTGTCACTGTCCAAATATTTCTGGACCTAACTGTATATATTCCTTGCTAAATGAAGATTATGAATTTGAGAAAAAGCTAAACCTAAATAATTGGGAGAAAGATTTGCACAAGGAATTCCCTATAAGTCCATGGAAACAAGCTCTGGAAACAACTTATGCAACTGCAGCCTGTGCTTCTCTTCAGGAGACATATTATAAAGTGTATTCCAGATGGTACTATACCCCTCTAAAGTTGTGCAAGTTCTCTGCTGAAAACTCACCACTATGTTGGAGAGGTTGCGGGAAAATCCACATTTTCTGGGGATGTCTTTACTTAAACCCTTATGGAAGAAAGTCAGAGACCTCTTAAAGCAATTAACTACAAAAGATATAAATCTTACTCCAGAATTGGTTATTCTTTCCATAGGGTTAGAAGAATATGAGAAAACGTATAGATACATTGTCTGTCACATTTTCTTAGTTATTAAGAATTTATTAGCAGCCAACTGGAGAGAAGAAAGAATCCCATCTATTTCAGAAGTTACGGACAGGGTTTCAGCTCATAATTTATATGAGTATAATATTGCGTTAAAAGAAAAAAACTATCAAAGATATAAAATAAGATGGTCTCTTTGGTCCCAGAAATACATGCCAAACCTTGTTTTGACTTAGTTCCTTGACATTATCTACATAATATAAATGTAATATGTTATTTCCGAATGTGTTTATATACTGTGCTAAATGAATATGAGTTTATAATCTTGCTTGACTTTGAAACTTAAGGAATTGCCTCAACGTCTTCCTCCTTCCCTTTCTCCTCCCCCTTTATATTCCCTAACTCCTTCCATTCCCACTTCCCCTCCAATACCCCTTCCCATCCACTTTTAGCCTACCCTTTCTTCCCTTCCTCTTCCCCTTCTTTGTTATTTCAACAATATTTTTAAGAATGCATTTTAAAAACTTCAATTACCCCCTCCCCTGTTATTGTAAACCCCTTAAAATGTATTAAAGTATACAAACACATGGTATATGGGCAAATAAAAAGGGTTCTCCTATATTTTAAATGTTAACCTTAAAAACATCTGAATAGGAAGAAACATTTCCAGTAGGGGGCACAGTATAGAGTGTGGAGGAGCAGCACCGATCCCAGAGGTGAGTATATACACCATCCTAGGCCCATTAAGTTTAAGGGGCAACTCCTTTGATATCTATTCAATCCTCTCCAATGTCTCTTTTTGCTAATACTGTGCTGAACAGAGAGCAAAGTCCTACCCAGGCTCACACCACCTTTGAGTACTGCAGATAAGGCCACCTGCTAGCACTAATGTAACATCTATAGATTAAAGAAAACCTGTCACTTTCTCAAAAAAAAATTGAGCTAAATTGTAAAAATACCTGAGCTCCCCTCATTCTGTGCTTTTTTTTTCTGGGGATAATCAGATAATCAGATTAGATCTAGTCAGGAGCATAGACAGACTATCTTGTGATTGTGGTACCTGTTACTGAGTGCAGTTGTGGAGTTAACCCCTGTTGCTTTTGTTGCTACCTTCCTGCACTTGCTTTTCTCTTGAGTCTCTCATTGTCTATTCCTGTGTGTGCAGTGTGTCAGAGTTTTGGTTTTCCCTTGTCTGTCTTTGGCCCTCTTCACATGTCTGGGAAAAAACACACACGTGTGTTACGTCCGTTTTTCGGGTCCATTTTCCGTTTTTGTGTCCTTTTTTTGTGTCCGTGTGCCATCTGTGTGAATGCCGTATGCTAGCCGTGTGCGTGTTGGTTGTCCGTTTATGCGTGAGAGAAATAAGTGATATGTGTATGTGTTGTCCGTGTGAATTTATGCATGTTTGTGATGCACAATGTCGTAGATACATACCCGCTGACAGCAGACAGAGTTGCGCGTAGAGAATGAACTGGGGTGAACTTCACCCGACTTCATTGTCATACCGCGGCTCTGTCTGTGTCGCGTCCTGATTAGCGGTCACCCGTGAAGGACTCACCGGTGACCGCTAATCACCAGAGTGACTGAATGGAGTACCCCTCTCTCATACTCACCGTTCCCCGATCCCCGGCGCGGCGCTGCACGGCTGTTCACTAAACTCCGTCGGCTTTTCCTCTTTTGAAAAAGCCGGCCGCTCATTAAACAATCTCGTATTCCCTGCTTTCCCCGCCCACCGGCGCCTATGATTGGTTGCAGTTAGACATGCCCCCACGCTGATTGACAGCTGTCTCACTGCAACCAATCACAGCCGCCGGGGGGCGGGACTATACTGTGCAGTCAAAAAAATAAATAAATAATTAAAAAAAAAACGACGTGCGGTCCCCCCCCATTTTGATACCAGCCAGGGTAAAGTCACACGGCTGAAGGCTGGTATTCTCAGGATGGGGAGCTTTACGTTATGGGGAGCCCCCCAGCCTAACAATATCAGAGGCAGCCGCCCAGAATGGCCGCAATAGATGCGACTGTTCTGGGACTCTACCCGGCTCTTCCCGATTTGCCCTGGTGCGTTGGCAAATCGGGGTAATAAGGAGTTATTGGCAGCCCATAGCTGCCAATAAGTCCTAGTTTAATCATGTCAGGCGTCTCCCCGAGATACCTTCCATGATTAACCTGTAAGTTACAGTAAATAAACACACACCCGAACAATCCTTTATTAGAAATAAAAAACACTAACAAATTCCCTCATCACCAATTTATTAACCCCAACAAAGCCCTCCATGTCCGGCGTAATTCACGGACCTCCAGCGTCGCATCCAGCTCTGCTGCATGAAGGTGACAGGAGCAGCAGAAGACACCGCCGCTTCTGTCAGCTCCACGCAGTTAATGAAGGGAATAGCGCGATCAGCTGAGCTGTCACTGAGGTGAGTAGCGCGATCAGCTGTATCCAGCGGTGGCTGCAATTAACCTCAGTGACAGCTCAGTTGATCGCGCTACTCATTGGTGCTCCTGTCCCTCGCTATCCCACAGTCCCATCGCCCCAGCCCTTATGCATCTGCTGTAAGGAGTGGAATGACCTAGTAGGAAATGTTTAATTTCCCAACAGCACCTCTGCAGGAGAAACAGAGTATTACCAAGCGCTCATAGAAACAAATAGGTTGTTTTTTAATGTGTAAATGTGTAAGGTCCTCCAGATATGAAGCTGCTCTGCCCTTTGGCTATCAAACGGAAGTTCTTGAATGGCGGACCACCCTATAGTAAGAATTTCCATAATGGACAACCCCTTTAATACCTCTTTTGCTATATTATATGATGATTTAATTATGTTCATCCAGCTTTATTGTGATTTTTTTTGCCTCTTGTATGAGAGAGAACACTCTCCACAGGAATCATTTAGCTTTCGTGCTTTACAATTGCAGAATAGCAAACCGTTACACGAGGGCAGAAGTAATCAGCCAGATACATTACCTTTAGCACTGCGGCTGCTGGAATATACTATGACAATTACCTTGAGAGCTCTGCATCTCGCACGCAGCTGGATTTGCCACCAGTCGCTGTTCACACAATATTTCTCCATTTACACCAATGTACCAGTTAAAAAAAAAAATCCAGACAATAAAATACTTGTTTGCTTGGAAATAATACGGTCCACATCATGGCCGTCAGCTCCTTCCACGGCTCCGGCAGGTTACAATACATTATTGTTTGCTATGACGTATGTAAATCAAATCCATTGTCGCTGCAACATTTGTGAAGCCCGAGAGCTACCGGGGAATAGACGCTATCGCCGCGACGTGCAGGAATCATCACAAGCTGCAGGCGGAAGCTTACTCCTGTTTCTAGGAGTGAAAAGAAGTAATTGGAATACACAATCTGACAAGAGCTTTAATGCCGGCCGCGGAGATTCTGCTTTGTGGCTCGACAACAACAAAAAGTTTAATTTTGTAAAAGAAAATACGATATCGACTATATATATTCATAAATATCAGAGCGGTGTATGGGAAAAGCCTGGACATACCCAAAGGACACGCCGACCCCTGTTTATGTAATATTGGCTGTAGCACCCGGCATTACCCGGGAGAGTAACTGAGTGTCTCTCTGTCTCTGTTTGTCTCCATCTCTGTCCGTCTCACTGTCTCTGTCTGTCTTTCTCTGTCTGTCTCTCTCTGTTTTTCTCTGTTTGTACGTCTGTCTCTGTATCTTTCTCTCTCTCTCTGTCTATCTCTGTCTCTCTCCCTGTCTGTCTCTCTCTGTCTGTTTCTCTGTCTGTCTCTTTCCCTGTCTGTCTCTGTCTGTCTGTCTCTGTCGGTCTCTGTCTGTCTCTCTCTGTCTGTTTCTCTCTCTGTCTATCTCTCTGTCTCTCTCCCTGTCTGTCTCTCTCTGTCTGTTTCTCTGTCTGTCTCTTTCCCTGTCTGTCTCTGTCTGTCTGTCTCTGTCGGTCTCTGTCTGTCTCTCTCTGTCTGTTTCTCTCTCTGTCTATCTCTCTGTCTCTCTCCCTGTCTGTCTCTCTCTGTCTGTTTCTCTGTCTGTCTCTTTCCCTGTCTGTCTCTGTCTGTCTGTCTCTGTCGGTCTCTGTCTGTCTCTTTCCTGTCTCTCTCTCTCTCTGTCTATCTCTCTGTCTCTTTCCCTGTCTGTCTCTTTCTGTCTGTCTCTGTCTGTCTCTCTCTGTCTCTTTCTCTCTCTGTCTCTTTCCTGTCTCTCTCTCTCTGTCTATCTCTCTGTCTCTTTCCCTGTCTGTCTCTTTCTGTCTGTTTCTCTGTTTTTTCTGTTTGTCTGTCTGGCTCTCTCTCTGTCTATCTCTGTTTCTCTCTGTGTATCCATCTCTCTCTGTCTCTCTGTCTCTTTCTCTCTCTGTCTGTCCGTCTGTCTTTGTTACTCTGTGTGTCTGTCTCTATCCATTTCTCCACACAAATCATATTCCCTCACACATAAGCTTCTTATACTAAGAATGTCGTTCGTTGCTTATAGCAACCAATCACAGCTGCTATTAATGACCTTTAGCTCCCAGCTCTATTCACTTTGTTGGAAGCAGTTTTTTTTAATGAATAACTAAAGCGCGGGGTTACATTTTCCCCTCAAAACATAGTCAAAACATATTTATTACTGGCTGTATGTACTCGGCATTGCCCGGGATAGCAAGTAAGTGTCTCTGTGTCTCTCTCCCTCTCTGTCTGTCTCTCTATTTCTCTGCCTGCCAATCTCTCTCTAGCCATCTCTATCTCTCTATCCGTCTCTTTCTCATTCTGTTTCTCTCTCTGTTTCTGTCTCTCTATCCGTCTCTCCACCGATATCATATTACCTCACACATAAACTTCTTATACTATGAATGTCCTTCATTGCCTATAGCAACCAATCACAGCTCCTATTAATGACCTGTAGCTCCCAGCTCCATTCACTTTAATGGAGGCAGGTTTTTTGGAGAGTAACTGTAAAGTGTGGGGTTAAATTTTCCCCCTCAAAACATATTCTATGACGTTCCCTGAGTCACATGGAGTGTCTGTGCAAAATTTCTTGATTGTAAATGCAACGGTGGCTTGCTTTAGCGGACATACACACACACATACACACACACACACACACACATACACACACACATACACACACACATACACACACACACAGCTTTACATATACAGTACAGACCAAAAGTTTGGACACACCTTCTCATCTCTAGAATAACTGGTAAGAGGAGACTTTGTGCAGCAGGCCTTCATGGTAAAATAGCTGCTAGGAAACCACTGCTAAGGACAGGCAACAAGCAGAAGAGACTTGTTTGGGCTAAAGAACACAAGGAATGGACATTAGACCAGTGGAAATCTGTGCTTTGGTCTGATGAGTCCAAATTTGAGATCTTTGGATCCAACCACCCTGTCTTTATAGAAAAGGTGAACGGATGGACTCTACATGGCTGGTTCCCACCATGAAGCATGGAGGAGGAGGTGTGATGGTGTGGGGGGGCTTTGCTGGTGACACTGTTGAGGATTTATTCAAAATTGAAAGCATACAGAACCAGCATGGCTACCAGAGCATCTTGCAGCAGCGTGCTATTCCATCCGGTTTGCGTTTAGTTGGACCATCATTTATTTTTCAACAGGACAATGACCCCAAACCCACCTCCAGGCTGTGTAAGGGCTATTTGACTAAGAAGGAGAGTGATGGGGTGCTACGCCAGATGACCTGGCCTCCACAGTCACCAGACCTGAACCCAATCGAGATGGTTTGGGGTGAGCTGGACCGCAGAGTGAAGGCAAAAGGGCCAACAAGTGCTAAGCATCTCTGGGAACTCCTTCAAGACTGTTGGAAGACCATTTCCGGTGACTACCTCTTGAAGCTCATCAAGAGAATGTGACTCGCCCACCCCAGGGCTATGGGACACCCGGTGCCAGGCCGGACTAGTCCGGGAGTCGTCAGTGGTGGCGGGGCCCGACTCCGTGGCCCTGGTGGGTGTCAGTTAAATATGGCTGGTGACTTGGGGTTTGTGTTCGTGACGCCACCTGTGGTATGCGGCTATTAAGCCGCCGCTGCTGTGTAGGGGTGATGATATGGCAGCAATGGTGGTACTGCTCCCCACAGGTGGAGCGGTGCCCCGGGGACACTGTTGGTGCTCGTGAGAGTCTATGGTGTTGTGTGGATAACACGGTGCAGAGCCGACAGGCAATGAAAGAAACAGGCACAAACAACAGTCTCTTTACCTTCTCCTCTTTTACTTCACAAACGGTTAGTCCTGGGAGACCGTTACAGGTGGTAGAGGGCTCCGGCCGGCCTGGAAGTAACTGAGCTGTCGTTTTGGCCAGATGAGTATGAGGCCTACTCCTGTTCTTTTCCTTGCTGTGATAGGACCCTGCTCTCTGGATTTAGCAATGGCCCTCTTGCTGCTGGGACCGGTGGTACGTCCCTTTCCCTCTGTGGTAGGCTGCACAGGCCCTCTCTGGTGCTTCTCTGCTGGAGTCCACACCGGGCCCTGATGATGCAGCTGTACCTTCGGGCTGTTTATGGGCCAGGTGCTTGCAGCTCTCCTGCCCTTCGGATTCGGCTACCAGGGAGTATTTTAGGCCCTGGTGGCCACAGACTCCGATGTCCGAGTCTCTTCTTTGCCTCTCTGCTCCTCCTGCTTCACTGGGCCAAGCTGCTCCAGCTCTAGGCCCCAGTTCCACAGGACAGCACTACTCTGCGTCTGCTTGCTATGACTTCTCTCTACAGACTGAACACTAACTCCTCCCTCAGGCCAGACTTAAGGAATGCTCCCTGGAACTCCAGGTTCAGAGCTCCCCCTGCTGGTCTAAGGGAGAACTGCGTTGGATGTTAAACTTACTGGACAATAGACCTCCCAATTACCTCCAGGCTCAGCATTAACCCTTTGGAGGGGAAATGCTGTTGTGGTGACCAGATCCTGGGGCGCCACAAATGCCAAGAGTGTGCAAAGTAGTAATCAAAGCAAAAGGTGGCTACTTTGAAGAACCTAGAATATAAGACATATTTCCAGTTCTTTCACACTTTTTTAAGTATTTCATTCCACATGTTTTAATTCATAGTTTTGATGTCTTCAATGTGAATCTACAATTTTCAGAGTCCTGAAAATAAAGAAAAATCTTTGAATGAGAAGGTGTGTCCAAACTTTTTTTTTTTTCTAAACAAACTAATTTATTAAGGCTGGAATCTCATAATAGTCTACAAAATGGACTATTGGAGTAAATTGTGCTAAATTTATTAAAAAGACCATGCCTAAAGCCCCTGTACACATTAGATGGGTTGAACATTTACCTCTCTCAACTCCCCAAAGGAACGTTTTTCTCAGATGAGCCGAAGCGCTCCTGTGTTCTCTATGAGCCACTAGCAGACTCCTAGAGTTACCATTAGGGGGAGCTAAGGGGCTTACTGTCTGGAGTTACAAGTTGAGAGAGTTTAGTTATTACTATCAGGAGTCACCACTAGAGGGAGCTCAGAGTTTATTTCCTGGAGTCACCAATAGAGGGAGTTTACTGGCTGCAGTCACCACTAGAAGGAGCCTAGGAGCTTAGTGTCTACTGCCACTACTAGAAGGAGCTTAGGAGCTTAATGTCTACTGCCACAATTAGAAGGAGCATAGGAGCGTACTCTCTGCAGTCACCAATAGGAGGAGCATAGGAGTTTAGTTTCTGCAGTCACCACTAGAAGGAGCCTAGGATCGTATAGTGCATCCAGTCATCACTAGGAGAAAGATAGGTGCTTAGGGTCTGCAGTCACCTCTATGAAGAGCATAGGGGCTTAAAGCCTGTTCTCACAACCAGGGAGAGCATAACAGCTTAGTGTCTGCAGTCACCACTAGGAGGAGCATAGGAGCCTCCTGTCTACAGTCACAACTAGGAGGAGCATAGGACCTTACTGTCTACAGTCACCACAAGGAGGAGCATAGGAACTTGTTGCCTACTCTCATAACTAGGAGGAGCATAAGAGCTTAGTGTCCGCAGTTATCACTAGAATGTGCATAGGAGCTTACTGTTTACAGTCATCATTAGGAGGAGCATAATAGCTTGTTGCCTACTCTCACAATTAGAAGGAGCATAAAGGGGGCTTTACACGGAGCAAAATTGCTAGCGATGGCACCCGCCCCTGTTGTTTGTGCGTCATGGGCAAATTGCTGCCCGTGGCTCACAATATCGCTTGTCCGTGTCACATGTACAGCCCTCCCTAACAACATCGCTGTGGGCGGTGAACAACTTCCCCTGAAAGGGGGAGGTTCGTTCGGTGTCACAGCGACGTCACAGAGCGGGCCGCCAATAGAAACGGAGGGGCAGAGAGCAGCCGCATCTCCATCACTCCCACTTCAGTGCTCATTGAGGACGCAGGTAAGCTGTAGTTCGTCGTTCCCGAGGTGTCACACATAGCGACGAACAACCTGTGACCTCAACAACCAACGATTTTTGAAAATGAACGATGTGTCAACGATGGACGATTTGGTGAGTATTTTCCATCGTTAACGGACGCTCGTTGGTGTCACACGCAACAACGTCACTAACGATGCCGGATGTGCGTCACGGAATCCGTGACCTCGGCGATATATCATTAGATACGTCGTTGCGTGTAATTTGGCCTTAAGGGGGCTTTACATGCAACGACATATCTAATGATATGTCGTCAGGGTCACGGAATTCGTGATGCACATCCGGCATCGTTAGCGACGTCGTTGCGTGTAACAGCTCTGAGCGACTGTTAACGATCAAAAATACTCACCTTATCGTTGATCGTTGACATGTCGTTCATTTTCAAAATCTCGTTGGTTGTTGTGGACGTAGGTTGTTCGTCGTTCCTGTGGCAGCACACATCGCTACGTGTGACACCCCGGGAACGATGAACAACAGCTTACCTGCGTCCTCTGGCAACGAGGTGGGCATGTCGATAATGCGGCTGCTCTCCGCCCCTCTGCTTCTATTGGACGCCTGCCGTGTGACGTCGCTGTGACGCCACACGAACCGCCCCCTTAGAAAAGAGGCTGTTCGCCGGCCACAGTGACGTCGCTAGGAAGGTAAGTCCGTGTGACAGGGCCTAGTGATATTGTGAGCCACGGGCAGCGATTTGCCCATGACGCACAAACGAAGGGGGCGGGTGCTTTCACGAGCGACATCGATAGCGATATCGCTGCATGTAAAGCAGCCTTTAAGAGCTTAGTGTCTGCCATCATGGCTAGAAGGAGCTTAGAAGCTTGTCAGAGTTCTGACAAAGAACACCAAGTCTGAAATGCGTAGCTTTGGTTTGTTTGTCGAATTGGTTTCCCTAGGATTCCTTTAATTTTTTCATATTATGCTATTTGGATTTTAGCCATATAACATGTAATAAAGCCTAAAAAGCTATTACTGCATTGGAGCTGGATTTCCTTTTTCCTATTGTTCCACACCCAGCAGGGCATTGTCCTGCTCCACAATGGAGAAGTCCTATTCAGGTGAGCTGGCATTGTTCTATTTTGCTTGATAGAAGCTTAGTGTCTGCAGTCACCACTAGGGGGAGCATGGGTGGTTACTGCCTACTTTCACTAGGAGGCTGCACTCACCAATAGGAGGAGCTTAGTGTCTGCAGTCACCACTAGGAGGAGCAAAAGAGCATATGGTTTGCTTTCACCACTAGACGGAGCTACCTACTCTCACCTCTAGGAGATGCTTAGGAATTTACTTTGCATGGATCACTTAGATTAGCTTATAAGTTTCCTACAGTATTTGCTTTCACCACTAGGAGGAGCTTACTGACTACCGTCACCAGAGGCGCTTAGGAATTTACCATCTGGAGTCATCACTAAAGGAAACTTAGGAGTTTACAATATACCTTATATTTGTGTTTATTGGACTTAATTTAGTCTAAAAACTGGCTGCTTGAAGTCACCACTAGGGTGAGCATAATATACAGTGTGTCCACCCATATCCATTAACTTGAGAACGGCGGCAGCTATAGGCATAGAAGTGGTGTCTAGGTATAGTAAAGTAGCCATGCGTTACACAATGAAACCACCTATAGCGCCACCTGGTGGAAAGCAACGGAGTTAGCATTTTTATTTAAAAAACGGAGCGAGATAGAGAATAAAAGCGAATTACAAAGTTGCAGGGCATCATCAATTCAATACGAATCGACACCTTGCATACAGAAATGCACAAAATTGCTACAATAAGTTTTAGGATTTCGAGAACCTGAGGCTTGTTGTGCAGTGGTCTGTGACTCAGGATTAGAGATAAGTGCATTCTTGTATGTTCGAGTTCGATAGGTTCAGACAGACTTTAGTTAAAAGTTTGGTACTCAGACTTGACCCCAGACCCTGAACCCATTTAAGCCTGTAAAATGGCTGTAAAGTGGTCGTTGTAAGGGCTAGGGGGAAGCAAAATGGGGGCAAACAAATGTGGAAAGAGAATAAATAAAAAAAAAAATAATGACGTGGGCTCCCGTCTATGTTAGATAACCAGCACACGTAAATCAGACAGCTGCTGGCTGCAACTCTCAGCTGTCTGCATTACCTTGGCTGGTTATCAGAAATAAAGGGGATCACACTCTGGGTTTTTTTTTTGTTTTTTTTTTTTAAATTAGTTAAATAAATAATTTTAAAAATGGTGTGGGCTCTGCCCTATATTTGATAACCAGCCAATGTAAAACAGACAACTGGGGGCTGGTATTATCAGGCTTGGAAGGCCCATGGTTATTGGGCCATCCCCAACTTAAAAATAGCAGCCCACAGCCACCCCAGAAGTGGTGCATCCATTAGGTGAGCCAACTCTGGTGCTTTACCCAGCTTTTCTCGATCGACCTGGTGCGGTGGCAACAGAGTAATACTTTTTGGGTTGATGTCAGCTGTGAATTGACAGCTGGCATCAAGCCCATTGGTATTAATGTAGAGGCATCTATCAGACACCCCCATTACTTACCCAGTAAGTATAAAGTTAAAAAAAACACCACACACATGGATAAAATAGTTTATTTGAATACACTCCCTCACACGTCCTTGATGACCAATTTTTAAATAAAAGGAATCCTTGACATTCCAACATAATCCAATTTGGGTATAAACACTCCCTCACACTGCCTTGCTCACCAATTTATAAATCCTGGAAGTTCCGACGTAATCCAATGCTGTTACCCCAGCCTTTCAGTAATAGCGGCATGTCCGGAGCCACTTCAATCATTGCTCAGTACAGATTGAGCGGCAGCTGTAACCACACCCCAATACTTTGATTGACAGCTCGCTTTGCATCGATGTTCTGCAGAGCCACTCCAGGCTGACTGAAAGCTCCCTGGACGATTAGAGCTCATTTTTTCAGGTTTCATCATGGCAGCCAGACAGCATTGTAACGCTAAGCACCTACACATTAACCCTATATCTGCAGGTAAATAGGGATGGGGACATGACAGGTTTCCTTTAAATTATAAACAAACAAAAATAGTTTTCTCGTTTCAGCTGAAAAACTTCTTCCTGTCCATGAAATGACTTAACGAGGGAAATGAGAGCACTGATGTTCTCTGTATAGTAAGTCCTGCTGATAGAGATGATAATTATATGATTCAGAAGCAAAAACCCTCAGCGAGATCGGAGATAATCAGCCTATATTATACATAACATCCTTTATTGGTGCTGCGGAGTGACATCATGCTTCACTACATGTAATATTTCCCAGTGAGGATGGAGAACTGGTCGCTCTCCATCCCGGGTTACCGGCCATCCAGAACCTACTGGGCGATTCATAAAAATATGACACCTTTTTACCATGTATATAAAAAAATATGATTCATCCATTAATTTTTTGGAACCTGGAGAAACTTTTACAGATAATTCGGTAAATATCATTTTACTGTTTACAGTGAATAATGCTGCTAATGTCTTGATATCAAAATAAATTGCTTATAATCTGAAAATGTAAAATGGTTTTCCAATGTGTCTGTAAATAATATTTGCTGTCAGTGGTTTTTAAAAGTTGTTCCTCAAAAAATCAAGTTGTCATCTCTGTATTCAAAATGGATTGCTGGTTATCTAATTCTTGGGGGTAGTTATTATTTATTATCTGTTGTTTTCCAAGACTTCTCTCATGCTGCACCAGGTCTCTGGAATGCGCTACCCTGGGCAGTCAGGTCAGTTCTCAGTGTGCACAGCATTAAGACATATTTTTATCATCTCACTAACTGAACTTTTCTAAGATCTCCTACATACATTTTTCTTTACAGCCTGATCTATAATATCATTTTCCCCACGCTCTTTGTACTGAGTAGCGCTTTGTATCTTGACATACACCGATACTGAACAGTGAATAGTTCAGACAGTTTTGCATGAACTCCATCATTTAATATAAAAGATGGCTGGATCGTACACTACAAGCACTTTGTTACAATTCAGCGTTGGCTCTGCTTCCTGCAGAGCTTTTGGGTTTTGTCTATTGCACTGTTATTTGTATTCTCCAGGTCCTTGCCGGTGGGCGAGGCTTGTTTGCTGCCTCGTTCCGTTAATCGCCTTGCCTTATCTTTGGGCTGTTTCACCCGGAACTTTGCCAGTGATTGTTCCTGCTCTGCAGTGTGCTCTTCTGGTTCTCGTGAGTTAGTTCTGATCATTGTCCCGCTACCCCTACTCCCCTTTCCTGTCCACCACTCCGTCCATTTTGTCTGTGCTCCCTGACTCTCTGATCCTCCGCTTGTCTTCTTCCCTCAGTCCCGCTTCCCCCCTTTTATATTGACATTCCCCTTTGGCTTCTGACCCCGGCTTGCTCTCCGACTATGGTTTTGCTCCCCATCTGTATCTGACGTTACCTCCTGGCTACCGACCTTAGGCCTCCACGTGACTTTGGCTCCTCTTACCCCTTTGCACTGACGTTACCTCCTGGCTCTGACTCTCAGCATGTTCGACCAGTCTGCTACCTCCCCGTCAAGCGTCCGGTGACATCTAGTGGGCAGATGCCGCATTACACCTAGGAACTCTACATTTCTCCTGTGTTCCTGCGCCCCAAGGTGGTAGCATTACACATTTTTACATTTCTTTGTGTCATCCCTATTTTCTGCAGAGTAGACTGTCTTCTCTGTAGCAGGGGATGCTGATGCACCTAGGGGGAGCCCGGTCCTTTAACTGTCGCGCTAAGCTGTAGCTTTTAACGGTGGACCGCGGAGCCCACCGGGAGTCTCACGGTCATAGCCTGTGACTCTGTCTCATCAATGTGCCTTCATACATCAGATTTCCCTAGAGAACCACAATTGGTTGTGATTTCCGTATCTGGAGTCTTCGGAATCGTCTCGATTATTGTCATTATCCCCATGCTGAGTTAATGCGGTTGGTTTAAGCATAATAATTATGTGCATCTAATATAACAAACTGCACAAAAGACAGAGATAATAAAATCAGTATACTTCAAAAAGAGCCTCGCGCATTATCACATTGCCACCCTGGAAGTTTCTGCTATCAATTAGTCATAAAGATGAACAGAAGAAGAATGAGGAATTTTTCACAACGTTGGGAACTGGGTGTTAATAACAGCGACGCTGCGGAATATCTTACAATTAGTTCTGTTCTTTTCTGAACCTTTATTAATGTAGAAATGTAAAGAAAACCAGTGAAGGCAAAGAAAGGAGACTAAAAAAAGGGATAGAGGCAGCAGAAAAAGCAGAACAAATATGGGATGGATATAAAGCTAGGAGATGATAGATACAGATAGATGGATGCATGGATAGATAGATGGAGGGATGAAGGGATATGTAGCACCCCACAGGGCAGGTGGTTAACTTACTCGTCGCCGAACAGTTGCGGGTCAGCTCAGGCGATGTTTTGCCCGGTTCCGTTGCCCCGAGGCATACAGCAAATGGTGGGAAAGCGGGGTGATTGGGAAAAGTTTGTCGTGACGCCATCTGTGGTGTGCGGCCAGGGAGTAGCCGCCGCTGCAGAATTCCTCACCGGGGCAGGTGTTATGGCAGCCGGGATGGTGTCACAACCCACAGGTGGAGCAGGCCCCGGGTGGATAACGGGGGAATGGCAGTCCCCGGGGAGCGTGGGGCGACGGCGTCGCTAATCAGAGTCTGAGTCGGCAACTGCGGTTCCAGGTTCTTTTACTCACTGATTTAAAGCTGCACCCAGGTGCTGGTCTCTGCCGTCGTGGGCTACGATCAATCCCAAGCAAGTAAGGGGCGACCACCGTTGTTTGAAGAGAGAAAGAGAGAGAGAGTGTCCTTTTCCTAGGATGTCCCCCTCAGCAGTTAGGAACCCGGGCTGAGCTCCCGCTTCAAGCCCCGAGCATAGTAAAGTCGAAAGCGGGCTTTACACGCTACAATATCGTTAATGTTTTATCGTCGGGGTCACGTTGTTAGTGATGCACATCCGGCGTCATTAACGATATCGTAGCGTGTAACAGTTATGTGCGACCTAAAACGATCGCAAAAGCGTCAAAAATCGTTTGCCGCGGAGAGATTGTCCTAAAACAAAAAATCGTTTACCTCTCAATAGCGATGTTGTCCGTCGTTCCTGTGGCAGCCCAGATCACTATGTGTGACACCGCAGAAGCGAGGAACATCTCCTTACCTGCGTCCACCGGCAATGAGGAAGGAAGGAGGTGGGAAGGATGTTTACGTCCCGCTCATCTCCGCCCCTCCGCTTCTATTGGACGGCTGCCCTGTGACGTCGCTGTGACTCCTTCGGAAGGAGACAGGTCGCTGGCCAGAGCGGGCAGGTAAGTAGTGTGTTGGGGGTAAGTGAGGTTGTGCGCCACGGGCAGCGATATGCCCGTGTCGCTCAACCGACGGGGGCGGGTACCATCGCTTGCGATCTCGCTAGCGAGATCCCGTGTAAAGCCCGCTTAAGAGCTCCTGAGATGTCTTGTCAGAATGACGGTCCCGACTGGTATCCCTTGATGTGAGTGTGTTGCTCCTACTTCTACCCCCAGTGGAACCCGCCCCCCAGTTGGCCGGCTTCAGTGACCGGGGAAGTCCCATGCATCATCATGGCCACCCCCCTGCCTACCCTGAGCCATCCCACCCTGTGTGAAGGCTCCTAAGCTGTATGTAGAGTGTGAATGTGGAACACCGGAGATTAATCCCCCCCTTACCTGAGATGGAAACCACACATTAACTGATGCGCAGAATCCTGTGGCTACCAGAGTCTCAGGGGCGCCACAGATACATGGAGGGATGATATCATGGGAAATAAAATGGCGAACATCTATACTGGCCCTCAGACTGGGGACCCTGCGCTGTCCTTTATCTCAGAGGTAGGCTTGATGGTAGCCAGGTCTGATCCCCCAGCGTGACCCTGACTCCTGTCTGAGCCTGTTCTCACCCCATCTCTCCCACCCTTGGGGAGGGCTGGACACACTGTAACAAACCCCACAAACAACACAGACAGGGGAAAAAAACAAAACCCATACACAATGCACAAAAACACAAAGGAGAGACAATATGTGTATGGGAGGGAATAAAGTATAAGGAACGAAGTAAATGCACAACAGGGAAACTTCGACACCACTCAAATGGCAAGCACAGGTCATCACAAAAAGGTTTGCCACAAAGACCGGAATCGCAGGAGCATAAGCTGAAGCTATCATCGGCAGCAAACAAACAGACTCCCAAACCTTAAATAGAGAGGAGACAGCTTAATGGGAATTAGGAGCCTGAGTGTCCAATAGCCCACAACACTCCACAGAGATTAACTCCTGCAGGGCTGGAAAGCAGTGGAAAAGACTCAGCCAATGCCCAGCTGAGGCTGAGCAACTGAGTCCAATGCCACCACAGAACCTTGCAAGTGTGGACCTGAACACCACATGTCAGATGGATGGATAGATGGATGAAAAGATGGATGGATGAATGGAGGGATGGATGGGGGGATAGATAGATAGATGGATAATGGAAGGAGTACAGTCCAACTACAATCATATCAAAACATGGCCAAGTAAGGAGAGCACTAATTAGAGAAGTGGCCATCACATAACCATATATTTTGTATTATCAGGCCTCAACACTAGGTGTCAACGGCCGCGGAGCGGTTTTGGCTCTCCTAAATCATATCCGCACTTCTCAAGCAACAGTACATTCTATCACACACTATATAACATTCAACGACATTGTCATGAGTGTGTTCCGCCCGGGGAGACCTCGGGTGAGTCTGGAATCAGAAAGTCACAACGCCTTATTGCTTACAGATCCACTACTCATGCTTTATGCTAGTAATGCTGTAAGGGATAAGCACCCTTTCCTGCCTGGCTGCTGGCTGTAGCTTTAATCCCAGGTGCAGGTCTTTGCTCTCACTCCCCTTCACTATTTAAAGTCATATGCCTGATCAGCTGATACCTGTGATAGAAACTGAATCCTCATTTCTATGTGGTCCAGTTTGGAAGGAGCCTGCACTGGAAGACATTTTTTGTGTCATATGCAGCTGTGGTGTTATCTGCATTAAAGCTGCTTGGAGTGTTTTTCCTTTTCATGTGTATTTCCTCTGTCTGTTTTCCTACCCTTGTATTTCTACATTGTAAAGGGGAGACTAGTGCTCTCAGCCTGCTCACTAGTCAGGGTAAGTTTAAAGCAAGGGAGGGCTTAGGAACATGGTCTTTGATGGGGGGAAAGAATCTGTATAGCAACATCAGGGTGTGCAGGGTACAGTCGCAGGTTAGTGCAAGTGGTGACCCCACTCCCGTCTTCTTAGCGCCGCAGGTGGCCCCTGTGTACCCTGACTGTTGTGGCATCTGCTGGGGGTTTTCCTGGTATCTAGTAAAACCCAGTTAGTCACCGCCTGACAAACATATATAATACACTTAATATAAAACTCAGTTCTTTGCTCCACAGGGGAACAGCATAATACGATAGGGGTGAACACAATCACCTCCTACATGCCTCCCCACTTAAAGATGGTCATCCTCGACCACAATCTCATTACGTATCAATTCCTTTGCACTTCACAAATACTTGCTACTTTGTGTTGCAATATCAGATACAATACAAAAAACACATTTAAGTTTGTGGATGTAACGTGACAATATCTGGAAACGTTCAAGGGATATGAATACTATTTCAAGGTATTTTACCCTGAAAAGTTTCATAGGCTAATTAAAATCCATTTTCTCACCAGTTGACTTCAGAGCATTGCCCCTATTTGTTTTGTATTCCTGTACAAGATGTTTAATGATGGACAGACGGATGGACAGAATAGTAAATGCTGCTGCCAGGACATGCTGGAAGTTATTTTTTTTGCATCGGCCAGAAAGCCACAGGTTGTGCAACAAGGGAAAGTCTTCAGGCAGCTGCAAAACAATATATCAGGAAAAAGTAATGAAGGTTATATTTTCTGACACTGATTTACCATGTTATGGAGTATGCCATCAGCCGTCTTCTTCACCTCTTGTATGTATTATTATCTGTGTATAATATTCGGGTATTTATTATCCTCCGCGTGGAAAGAAAAGGCCGGAGATTTATAAATAATCAATGATAATCACCGTACTCTGCTGCTGAGGATTAAACATAGGTGATGACTGGATGATAAATGACAGGCGTACTCCGGCGATACTGGAAATATAAAGCACTAGCCGAGCGCTGTCAGACGGTTTTATTTCACTTGCTGGCTTTATATACATACATTACAATCAGATGGGATGTTATATTTGCACAATGCGGAGATTTGCCCATAAACAGTTGTCTGCGTCTTGCATCCGCCTTGATTAATTATACCATATAGAACGGTTTTATGTGCAGAACATTATCAGGATGGGTTGTTGACTCATTTTAACATTTCTTTTGGAATATTTTTGGATGATGAGATGGAAAATACCGAGTACAAATGTATAAATGGTGGAAATGCATTGCCTCTATTAAGAGTCACAATATACTAATAGATAAAATCATGTTTCTAGTATCTGGTAAAGATGTACTCATACCTCCCAATCGTCCCGGATTCTGCGGGACTGCCACGATTTTAGAGGTGTGTCCCGCAGCCCCGCGGCTCACAGCTGATGTCCCGGCTCCTCCCCTCAGTGCAGTGAGTAAATTAAATTAAATTATCATAGGCTCTGTTTTCGGAGCGGCCAGGACTCAAACCCGTGGAACTGTGAGTTCATTGTTTCAAAGGCAGCAGCTTTACCACTGAGCTACTGCCTGTATTGAAACCCATAGGAAGATTTTGTTATCTTGACCTCTATACTGCAGGTGAGACACCAGAGGCAGATTATTCAGCTGCAGGGATGGATGGAGGGATGGATGAATGGAGGGATAGAGGGAGGGATGGATGGATGATAGAGGGATGAATGGAGGGATAGAGGTAGGGATAGAGGGAGGGATGGATGGATGGTAGAGGAATGAATGGAGGGATGAATGGAGGGATAGAGGGAGGGATGGATGGATGATAGAGGGATGGATGATAGAGGGATATATAGATACATGACAGATAATAGATAGATAAATACATGATAGATAGTTAGATAGAATCCTAGATAGATAGATAGAGGGATAGATAGATAGATAGATAAAGGGATAGATAGAATCCTAGATAGATAGATAGATAGAATCCTAGATGGATAGATAGATAGAATCCTAGATAGATAGATAGATAGATAGATAGATAGATAGATAGATAGATAGATAGATAGAATCCTAGATAGATAGATAGATAGAATTCTAGATAGATAGATAGATAGATAGATAGATAGATAGATAGATAGATAGATAGAATCCTAGATAGATAGATAGATAGATAGATAGATAGAATCCTAGATAGATAGATAGATAGAATCCTAGAAAGATAGATAGATAGATAGAATCCTAGATAGATAGATAGATAGAATGACAGATAGATCTATACAGTCATATGAAAAAGTTTGGGCACCCCTATTAATGTTAACCTTTTTTCTTTATAACAATTTGGGTTTTTGCAGCAGCTATTTCAGTTTCATATATCTAATAACTGATGGACTGAGTAATATTTCTGGATTGAAATGAGGTTTATTGTACTAACAGAAAATGTGCAATCCGCATTTAAACAAAATTTGACCGGTGCAAAAGTACAGTCATGGCCAAAAGTTTTGAGAATGCTACAAATATTAATTTTTACAAAGTCTACTGCTTAAGTTTTTCTAATAGCAATTTGCATATACTCCAGAATGTCATAAAGAGTGATCAGCTTAACAGCAATTACTTGCAATGTCAATATTGGCTAAGAAAATGAAGTTTAACCCCCAAAGCACATTTCAACATCATTGCATTCCTGCCTTAAAAGGAGCAGCTAACATTGTTTTAGTGATTGTTCCATTAACACAGGTGTGGGTGTTGATGAGGACAGGGCTGGCGATCAATCAGTCATGATTAAGTAAGAATGTCACCACTGGACACTTTAAAAGGAGGCTGGTGCTTGGTATCATTGTTTCTCTTCAGTTAACCATGGTTATCTCTAAAGAAACACGTGCAGCCATTATTGCTCTGCGCAAAAATGGCCTAACAGGGAAGAGTATCGCAGCTACAAAGATTGCACCTGAGTCAACAATCTATTGCATCATCAAGAACTTCAAGGAGAGAGCTTCCATTGTTGCCAAAAAGGCTCCCAAGAAGGACCAGCAAACGCCAGGACCGTATCTTAAAACTGTTTCAGCTGCGGGATGGGGCTACCAGCAGTGCCGAGCTAGTTCAGCAATGGCAGCAGGCTGGTGTGAGTGCTTCTGCACGCACTGTGAGGCGGAGACTGTTTGAGCAAGGCCTGGTTTCACGGAGGGCAGCAAAGAAGCCACTTCTCTCCAGAAAAAACATCAGGGACCGACTGATATTCTGCAAAAGGTACAGGTAGTGGACTGCTGAGGACTGGGTTAAAGTCATTTTCTCAGATGAATCCCCTTTTCGATTGTTTGGGACATCTGGAAAACAGCTTATTAGGAGAAGAAGAGGTGAGCGCTACCACCAGTCTTGTCTCATGCCAACTGTTAAGCATCCTGAAACCATTCATGTGTGGGGTTGCTTCTCAGCCAAGGGAATCGGCGCACTCACAATCTTGCCTAAAAACACAGCCATGAATAAAGAATGGTACCAGAATGTCCTCCAAGAGCAACTTCTCCCAACTGTCCAAGAGCAGTTTGGCGCGCAACAATGCCTTTTCCAGCATGATGGAGCACCTTGCCATAAAGCAAATGTGATCACTAAATAGCTCATGGAACAAAACATAGAGATTTTGGGTCCATGGCCTGGAAACTCCCCAGATCTTAATCCCACTGAGAACTTGTGGGCAATCATCAAGAGACGGGTGGACAAACAAAAACCAACAAATTCTGGCAAAATGCAAGCATTGCTTATGCAAGAATGGACAGCTATCAGTCAGGATTTGGTCCAGAAGTTGATTGAGAGCATGCCAGGGAGAATTGCAGAGGTCCTGAAGAAGAAGGGTCAACACTGCAAATATTGACTTGCTGCATTAACTCATTCTAACTGTCAATAGAACCTTTTGGTCTCATAATATGATTGCAATTATATTTCTGTATGTGATGTAAACATCAGACAAACACAATTAAAAACCAGAGGGCAACAGATCATGTGAAAAAATAATTTTGGTGTAATTCTCAAAACTTTTGGCCATGACTGTATTGGCACCCTTATCAATTTCTTGATTTGAACACTCCTAACTATTTTTTTACTGACTTACTAAAGCACTAAATTGGTTTTGTAACCTCATTGAGCTTTGAACTTCATAGGCAGGTGTATCCAATCATGAGAAAAAGTATTTAAGGTGGCCACTTGCAAGTTGTTCTCCTATTTGAATCTCCTATGAAGAGTGGCATCATGGGCTCCTCAACACAACTCTCAAATGATCTGAAAACAAAGATTATTCAACATAGTTGTTCAGGGGAAGGTACAAAAAGTTGTCTCAGAGATTTAAACTGTCAGTTTCCACTGTGAGGAACATAGTAAGGAAATGGAAGAACACAGGCACAGTTCTTGCTAGGCCAGAAGTGGCAGGCCAAGAAAAATATCAGAAAGGCAGAGAAGAAGAATGGTGAGAACAGTCAAGGACAATCCACAGACCACCTCCAAAGACCTGCAGCATCATCTTGCTGCAGATGGTGTCAATGTGCATCGGTCAACAATACAGCGCACGTTGTACAAGGAGAAGCTGTATGGTAGAGTGATGTGAAAGAAGCAGTTTCTGCAAGCACGCCACAAACAGAGTCGCCTGAGGTATGCAAAAGCACATTTGGACAAGCCAGTTACATTTTGGAAGAAGGTCCTGTGAACTGATGAAACAAAGATTGAGTTGTTTGGTCATATAAAAAGGTGTTATGCATGGAGGCAAAAAAACACGGCATTCCAAGAAAAGCACTTGCTACCCACCGTAAAATTTGGTGGATGTTCCATCATGCTTTGGGGCTGTGTGGACAGTACCGGCACTGGGAATCTTGTTAAAGTTGAGGGTCGCATGGAATCAACTCAGTATCAGCAGATTCTTGACAATAATGTGCAAGAACCAGTGACGAAGTTGAAGTTACACAGGGGATGGATATTTCAGCAAGACAATGATCCAAAACACCGCTCCAAATCTACTCAGGCATTCATGCAGAGGAATAATTACAATGTTCTGGAATTGCCATCCCAGTCCCCAGACCTGAATATCATTGAACATCTGTGGGATGATTTGAAGCGGCTGTCCATGCTCGGCGACCATCAAACTTAACTGAACTGGAATTGTTTTGTAAACAGGAATGGTCAAATATACCTTCATCCAGGATCCAGGAACTCATTAAAAGCTACAGGAAGCGACTAGAGGCTGTGATTTTTGCAAAAGGAGGATCTACAAAATATTAATGTCACTTTTATGTTGAGGTGCTCATACTTTTGCACCTGTCAAATTTTGTTTAAATGCGGATTGCACATTTTCTGTTAGTACAATAAACCTCATTTCAATCCAGAAATATTACTCAGTCCATCAGTTATTAGATACAGTTAGGTCCAGAAATATTTGGACAGTGACACAATTTTCGCGAGTTGGGCTCTGCATGCCACCACATTGGATTTGAAATGAAACCTCTACAACAGAATTCAAGTGCAGATTGTAACGTTTAATTTGAAGGTTTGAACAAAAATATCTGATAGAAATTGTAGGAATTGTCACATTTCTTTACAAACACTCCACATTTTAGGAGGTCAAAAGTAATTGGACAAATAAACCAAACCCAAACAAAATATTTTTATTTTCAATATTTTGTTGCGAATCCTTTGGAGGCAATCACTGCCTTAAGTCTGGAACCCATGGACATCACCAAACGCTGGATTTCCTCCTTCTTAATGCTTTGCCAGGCCTTTACAGCCGCAGCCTTCAGGTCTTGCTTGTTTGTGGGTCTTTCCGTCTTAAGTCTGGATTTGAGCAAGTGAAATGCATGCTCAATTGGGTTAAGATCTGGTGATTGACTTGGCCATTGCAGAATGTTCCACTTTTTTGCACTCATGAACTCCTGGGTAGCTTTGGCTGTATGCTTGGGGTCATTGTCCATCTGTACTATGAAGCGCCGTCCGATCAACTTTGCGGCATTTGGCTGAATCTGGGCTGAAAGTATATCCCGGTACACTTCAGAATTCATCCGGCTACTCTTGTCTGCTGTTATGTCATCAATAAACACAAGTGACCCAGTGCCATTGAAAGCCATGCATGCCCATGCCATCACGTTGCCTCCACCATGTTTTACAGAGGATGTGGTGTGCCTTGGATCATGTGCCGTTCCCTTTCTTCTCCAAACTTTTTTCTTCCCATCATTCTGGTACAGGTTGATCTTGGTCTCATCTGTCCATAGAATACTTTTCCAGAACTGAGCTGGCTTCATGAGGTGTTTTTCAGCAAATTTATCTCTGGCCTGTCTATTTTTGGAATTGATGAATGGTTTGCATCTAGATGTGAACCCTTTGTATTTACTTTCATGGAGTCTTCTCTTTACTGTTGACTTAGCAACAGATACACCTACTTCACTGAGAGTGTTCTGGAATTCAGTTGATGTTGTGAACGGGTTCTTCTTCACCAAAGAAAGTATGTGGCGATCATCCACCACTGTTGTCATCCGTGGACGCCCAGGCCTTTTTGAGTTCCCAAGCTCACCAGTCAATTCCTTTTTTCTCAGAATGTACCCGACTGTTGATTTTGCTACTCCAAGCATGTCTGCTATCTCTCTGATGGATTTTTTCTTTTTTTTCAGCCTCAGGATGTTCTGCTTCACCTGAATTGAGAGTTCCTTAGACCGCATGTTGTCTGGTCACAGCAACAGCTTCCAAATGCAAAACCACACACCTGAAATCAACCCCAGACCTTTTAACTACTTCATTGATTACAGGTTAACGAGGGAGACGCCTTCAGAGTTAATTGCAGCCCTTAGAGTCCCTTGTCCAATTACTTTTGGTCCCTTTGAAAAGAGGAGGCTATGCATTACAGAGCTATGATTCCTAAACCCTTTCTCCGATTTGGATGTGAAAACTCTCATATTGCAGCTGGGAGTGTGCACTTTCAGCCCATATTATATATAATTGTATTTCTGAACATGTTTTTGTAAACAGCTAAAATAACAAAACTTGTGTCACTGTCCAAATATTTCTGGACCTAACTGTATATGAAACTGAAATAGCTGTTGCAAAAACCCAAATTGTTATAAAGAAAAAAGGTTAACATTAATAGGGGTGCCCAAACTTTTTCATATGACTGTAGATAGAATGATAGATAGATAGATAGATAAAATCATAGATAGATAGATAGAATCACAGATAGATAGAATCCTAGAGAGATAGATAGATAGATAGAATCATATATAGATAGATAGAATGATAGATAGATAGATAGATAGATAGATAGATAGATAGATAGATAGAATCATAGATTCATAGATAGATAGATAGATAGATAGAATCATAGATAGATAGAATCATAGATAGATAGAGGGATAGATGCATAGATAGATAGATAGAGGGATAGATATAGATAGATAGATAGATAAATAAATACTGTATCTCAATGTAGGTGAAGGAAAGAGTCAGATTAATTTGTTCCCATAAAACTACTATAAAGAAATGAGGAAAAAAATACAAATACAATGTCTTTTTTCTTATCTTCACCACCTTGGATTCAAACCAGCAACATTCAAAACTTGTGTCCAGCAACCTCCTGGCTTTCCTAGCTGCTCGAGCCACTAGGATTGATGATGTCAGAGGGAGGATTTTACATAAATGAACCTACAATGCAGCCTCTTACACAGCAGATTACACAGGACACAGCTCCATTGTACACAGCAGTGTCTCTATGTCCTGTATTCTAGAGAGATAGAGGCAAAGAGGATTTTTTTTTTCTTTTAATAAAATTACTAAAAATAATTAAAAAAAAATAGAATAATGTAATTTTATTACACTTTTTTATAAAATAATAAACATCACAAATCAGCAAATAACATGGACATATTTGGTGTCCCTGTAATCATAATGACCTGAACAACACAGCGATCAGGTTATTTATGGGGATCGGTAAATGGCGGGAAAAAATGGCGCAATTTATTATTTTTCTTTATTAAAACCCATAAAAAATGTAATAAAAATGTATCACTGAGGCCGTGTTCACACATAGCGTAAATGCTGCATTTTTTATGCAGGTGTCCGCACAACGAGCGCAAAAACAATCTCCTCTGATTATTGCGTGTCTGCGGTATTTTTTATGCATTGTCGCCTTATTTGATACATGTTTGTTGCTGATGTGAGTCCTGAAGCTTATAAAGAAAGAAACACCAAATCCGCAGAGTTCAGCGGAGTCTTTCCACGCACCAGGGGCGCAGATTTCAGGACGTCTCATCCACTTTGCTTGGACAATTAGTCCATATTTCCATGGAGTGTAAATGCTGCATTTTTTTCTTCTGTTTTTTTGCACATTTATTCTGCTGTGTTTAATTGTCCAAGTAAAGTGGATGTGATTCCATGAGAAGATGCCGCTGAATTCTGCGGTTTTCGGGAAGGGGGGGGGGTTCTCTGGAGGTATCTATGTGGAGCTTAAAAAAAATGCAGGAAAAAGCTTCTCAGTACAATAAAAACACTTAAAAACGCAGATTCACATCTGAACCAAAAACCAAAAACACATTAAATAATGGAGAAAAGGCAGAAAAAATGCAGCAAAAATGGAAAAAACAGAGAAGATTGTTATTGTGCAGTTTGGTGCAGATAGAAACAAAAAGAAACAGAATTTATGCAGCGTGTGAACACGGCTTTATAGGCACAAATAAGCAACATGTCATATAGTGACACATAGAAATATAAAAAAATTCTGACTGCTATAAATATGAATGAACAGTCCGGCACATCTGCTGAATGACCCTTACTGCCAAATAGGTGTGGCTAGGGGTGTGGCTAGGGCGTGGTCAAAAAACGCGCCGCATACTTTATCCCTCTTTCCTTTCTTGAAAAGTTGGGAGGTATGTGTACTTAGTGCCTAGAATTGTCATTCCCTAAAATATTTTATTCTGTTGCAGACTGATTGAATATCCAGACCCTGAGACCCCCACTGATTGCTCAAAAGACCACTCACAAGAGCTCACTACTGCATCTGCGAGAAGTATCACCTCCCCGCTCCACCATCCACCTGTGCCGTCTGAAGGCTCAGTGCAGGAGGCACAATGACATCACTATATCGCGCCTGCTGTGCGCCGCCAAACACGGCACAGAGCGACATCTGCTTCTCTCATTGTTGGAATGAGCTATGTATTTGTACCGCCCCGCTCGCAACAGCCGAGTTGCTCGGATCCGGACCTTCTGTGGGTGGCTCGAGGGTCTCCAGACCTGGGGGTCTCGCGGTCACTCCAATCAAAAAGGGGTTTATAGTGGTGGATGTAGGATGTATATGTACGGGCTGAGCCGTATTAAGTTCGTGACGCCACCCACGGTATGTGGTGAGGTCGGACACAAACCGCTGCAGTTGCAGGGCACCCGGGGGAGATGTTAAGCAGCAAGTTGTTAACGCCTCCGTGGGCAGGGATGGTGGCCCCGGGACCCGTTGGGGATTTGGTGCAGGGAGATGGGGGACCGCAGGGTGCTGGTGTACTCACTATTGAAGGAAACACACAAGCCTCTAGTAAACCAAGGTGATGGTGGTCGGTGCCCGCAGCCGGCTGTGTTCTGGTCCCCCACCCGGCTGGTGGTCTCTGTCTTTCTTCTGCACCTTTGTAAGATGGTGGACTGCCTGTGCTTGCAACTTCAGGAGTCCGCTCCCGGCTGGATGTGGCCTAAGGAGCCCTTGCCCACAGACGCTGGCCCGATGGATCTCTGTGCCCTGGCGGTGGCCTTCTATCCCCCTCGGTGGGCTGTTGTCTTCTAATAGGGACTTTGGGTGGGACAGGACCTCTAGTCCAGGCCTCAATCGGTAAATTAACCGGTTCCAGTCACTTCTGGTCCCGGCTTCAGGGTCCGAGTACCCCCCTGTGTGCTCCGGTTTCCGAGTTGGTTCCCCGGGTCAGTACCGGCGGGCCACTACTCTGTCCCGGTCCACCTCGGTTCCACCGAGCCGTCTTCCCGGCTCCTGCAGACGGAGACCGCCATCTGCCTCCTAGCCACTGGCACCAGGGCTCCTACCCTGGCGCCGTTCAATTTGGGGTATTCGCCTCTGCTGGAGCTTCACCCAGCTCCAGCCCACACTCCTCTCCAACTTGAACTCTAACAGAATCTGTTTACTTTCCCGCCCCCGGGCCGTCTAGACTCCTCGGTGGGCGTCTTCCAACCACCTGGTTCCGCCCCCTGGTGTGTCTATCTAGCCCTGAGGGGGGTGACTAGGGTTTTGGAGGTTGGCTGATGTCACCTGTGAGGGAAAGGTGTAGTGCAGGGGCCTATCTGTGACTACCTGGTCCAGCCAAGGCATCACATATTTATTATTTAACAGTAGAGTGAAGCTTAGGGGTACTATACTGGGGAGAATGTAGTGTGACGCATCATACTATGTAGGGGGAAGGATCACTGTGGGGCATCATACACTGTAGAGGGGATGGGTCACTGTGGGGAATTATACTATGTAAGGGTGAAAGGTCACTGTGGGGCACCATGCTATATAGGGGAGGAGTCCCTGTGGGGAATCATACTATATAGAGTGGAGGGGTCACTGTGGAACATCATACTATATAAGGGGAGGGGTCACTGTGGGGCATTATACAATATAGGGGCGGCACAGTGGGGCATCATACTATGTAGGGGAGGGGGTCAGTTTGGGGCATCATACTATACAGAGGGGGAGGGGTCCTGTGGGACATTATACTAGGTAAGGCAGATCATTATGAGGCAACATACTGTGTGGAGGTACTATTGGAGCATCAGCATCTGTGGGGGGAAATTTTGCATGGGGGGGCCACAATGTGGGAATCCAACCTTATAAGTGGGGATTGGGGACATCATAATATGATTGGGAAGCATTTTGGGGTCATCATACTGTGGGGAGGGGGGCCATGTGGGCATGATAATGTGGGGGGTATCATCTTTGCATAAGAGGGCCCAGTGTGTTCCTGTCCACTTTAAGTAAATGTCACCATCTGCTGACCAAAGTTGATGAGAAGGGGAAAGCAGGAAATGACAACAGTAGGAACCGAAGAGTGGAGTATACATCCCCTAGGGAGTAGGTAAGAAGAGACACCAGGTCAGGTAACAGTTGTGGTGCAGTAATAATTATAAAAGCCTGAGAGATCAGCGAAGGGGAGGCGTTGGCGCCTAGACTTTGAAGAGAGTGGTAGTGTGAGCAGCGGAATGGGCTTGTAGTTGGACATCCGTGACCTGAGCTGAGATGTATTTTGTGACCTGAGTCGAGAAGAAGAACATGACCAAAACCTAGAAGAAGATTAAGATCTGAGCTGAGAGGAAGAATTGTGAGCTGAGCCAAAAAGAAGACTGTGACTTGAGCTGAGAGGAACATTGTGACCTGAGATGAGAGGAAGATCGTGACTTCAGCCAAGAAGAAGATCGTGACCTGGGCTGAGAGGAAGATCGTGACCTGGGCTGAGAGGAAGATCGTGACCTGGGCTGAGAGGAAGATCGTGACCTGGGCTGAGAGGAAGATCATGACCTGAATTGAGAGGAAGATCATGACTTGAGCTGAGAGGAAGATCATGACCTGAGAGGAAGATCGTGACCTGGGCTGAGAGGAAGATCGTGACCTGAGCTGAGAGGAAGATCGTGACCTGGACTGAGAGGAAGATCGTGACCTGAATTGAGAGGAAGATCATGACTTGAGCTGAGAGGAAGATCATGACCTGAGAGGAAGATCGTGACCTGAGCTGAGAGGAAGATTGTGACCTGAGCTGAGAGGAAGAACCATGACCAATTTGTAAGAGACGATCCGGCCATAGCAGACCATGGCAGCAGTATTTAACACTAGAAGAAGTCCCAGAAATTTCGAGCTCCCCCTGAAGTCCCTAAAGAGAGTCAAGTGACCCTTAGTCAAAACTGACCTAACTAACTAAAAACTAAATGGCTAAACTCAATGGAAAACAACAACCTCCTGTGGTGCGACAGTAATGGCCTTAATTACAGAGCAAACGACGGTGATTATAGGATGTTAACTAAAATCCTTCAGGTCATTCGACCCGTCTCTGGGTTCCAAAGGTAGAAATGTTAAATGACCCCTCTCTGGGACTTCTAGTGTTAAGAAGTTGGTAATGAAGTAAGGTGTACCTTACGAACCCCATCAGCGCTTCCCTCACATAATCTTTGCAGGGAAACCAATAGTCAAGGCATCCAAGGACACGTATTTTATGGACCCTGTTTGACATGTTTGTACTCACATGAAGACCAGACTATGGCTCTGATTCTTCGGAGATTCATAGGAGATCAGTAATTTTACAATTCACTTCAATATAGTGTATATGCGATCAAGTGATCACTGGTTCAATGTTTAATAGAAAATATAGAAAAAGAAAAATATTTTGGAACACAAAAGTGCATACATCCCTACACTAAAATCTTAAAATAGTAATATATTTTGTATTGTGTGTGTGTAACTGTCTAAACTAATACAATAACATATTTATCTCATATGACTGCCTATCTGGAAAAATAAAATTATAAGATACAAAAATTGCATTTTTTGCCTCACTTCCAAAAAAAAAAGTACCAGACGTACCCCAATTTTAGATAAAAAAGGTAAAAAAAAAATGGGGTCTGTTTAGTAATTTGGTGGTGTCTTACTAGGGAGGTGGGGCGTCAGCGGTGGTGGAGTGAGGTCACAGGAGGCAGGGGCGGTGCTGGAGGACAGCGATGCTGCGGGCGGTGCAGAGGGGGACCCAGATACTCACTGCCGGCTGTGCTGGGGCAGCCGGCGCTGCTCTGTGCTGGTGCTCGCTGCGGGCGGTAAGGCACTGGCCATTCTGGAGATGTCGGCGGTGCGTGCGCAGATGAGAGCTTGAGCCAAGAGCTCCATCTGTGCACGTGTTGACTAAGGTGTGCCATTATTTGAAGCCGTTACTGCCGACATCGTCAGAATGGCCAGTGCCTCGCTGTCTGCCGCACAGATCAGCGCCCTCAGCATAGCGCACAGCATTGCCCCTGCAATGACCCCTCTCCAGCTACATTTGGTTTTTAAGACACACCCCTCATTTTACTACTAAATTTTTGGGAGGTAAGTGCGTTTTATAATACAAAAAATACAATAATAATAAAAAAAAAAAATTTGAAAGTTGTATGGACCCCAAAATAGTAACAATACAAATTACAGCTTGTGGAAAAAAATAAAAAAATTAAAAAAATAAATAAATAAATAAAACCAATAATACAACTCTATCAACCCACCCCAAAAAAAGTTATTGCTCTTGGAGGGCGGAAAAGAAAAATCAAAAGCAAAAAAGTGCCCACTGGGACTTTGTCACCCAATGGTCCTCATTAACCTGGAGCCAACCGGACCCACAGATCCAATTTCCTTCCTACTGGAGAAGAGCTAATTTGCATAACAATGATGTAAGGTTCTCTTTAAATAAAGACACAACATTTCACACAACATCCAGACAGTTCATTATTATTATCTGAAATTAGGCAGCGATTTGTAACAGTGAGAATAATGCATTAACACGACTCGGGATAATTTCTCGCGGTGCGTTGAGGCGAGGACCGTTCTCATAAATAATGTAACTTTTAGATATTTGTTTAATTCGCTGTAATTAACGACGGCATGAAATGATCGCTTCACGTCTCGGAAGTAAGAACGACAGACACAAAGACGTGATGCTTGATGTCCTAAATCATTTGTGCAGACGGAGAATGAATCGGGGGCTGTTATGTAAGTGAAGCGCTGATAATGGATTACAGCAAATTAACACATTTGTATAACAAGAACATCAGGTTCTAATGGACTTCACAAATAAAGGTTTCCACATGCGGTGGCTGTAATTAGTCTTGAAAATGAGGGAAAAACATAAATATTTTTTTTTCCTTATAGTCAGTTTTATTCATATAGTTTTGTTGTGCACAGTATAATGTCCCCACAGCTCCCCTACACACAGTATGATGTCCCCACAGCTCCCCTACACACAGTATGATGTCCCCACAGCTCCCCTATATACAGTATAATGTCCCAACAGCTCCCCTATACACAGTATAATGTCCCAACAGCTCCCCTATACACAGTATAATGTCCCCACAGCTTCCCTACACACAGTATAATGTCCCCACAGCTCCCCTACACACAGTATGATGTCCCCACAGCTCCCCTACACACAGTATGATGTCCCCACAGCTCCCCTATATACAGTATAATGTCCCAACAGCTCCCCTATACACAGTATAATGTCCCCACAGCTGCCCTATACACAGTATAATGTCCCCACAGCTCCTCTCTGTACAGTATAATGTTCCCACAGCTCCCCTATACACAGAATGATGGGCCCATAGCTCCCCTATACACAGTATGATGCCCTTACAGCTCCCCTACACCCAGTATAATGTCCCCACAGCTCCTCTCTGCACAGTATAATGTCACCACAGCTACTCTCCACATAGTTGTGACGTCTTTCCGGAATCAGAGCCTCAGGGCGACTGTCACAGACAGACTAGAGGTAAGTCGCCCACTCAACAGGATCCCGAGAACCCCGAAACCCTTTAACCCCTGTACAGGGATCTGGATTTACTAAAGGGTCTAGGAGATCACTGCCTATGGAAGGCTACAATCCAGAGAAGAGTAGTCATCAGAAAGGGTCAAAACCAGGAGGTACAGAAGATGCAAAATCAGCAGGCAAGAGCGTAGTCAGGAAATCAGGCAGAGGTCAAACCGGAGATGGCAGCAAAGTACAAAAACAGCAGGCAGGAGAGTGGTCAGGAAATCAGGCTAAGGTCAAACCAGATTTGGCAGCAAAGTACAACGGCAGCCAGGAGAGTGGTCAGGAAATCAGGCTAAGGTCAAACCGGAGGTGACAGCAAAGTACAAAAACAGCAAGCAGGAGACTCGTCAGTGAACAGGCAGAGGTCAAAAACACAGGGATCAAAAGTTCAAGAGCAGGGTGTGAACCAGAGACAAGCGATATACTTCAAGACTACATCTAGCAGCGACCAGCAGACAGGAGAAATAAGAAGGGTGTGGTGCCTTCCCATTGTGGTCGAAAGGTGGTAACTTCAGCTGGAAGGCACAAGCCACCACAATCAGCTAGTGCTACTGCAGGTCCTAGTGAAAACCAGCTTAGTGGATGAGCGAAGCCTGAGCCTACCAGAGCCATTGGCACTGACTCTTCCCTTATCATCAGCACTGTCCACGTCAGGAATCCAACGATGCCTGGTGACCAAAGGAGAAGTCGCAGGAGCGGACTGTGGTGGAGACGTGACAGTCTCTAGGACTTTAAAACTTCTGAGTGGGCACCTAACCAAGAAACTATCTTTACAACCATGGTGTTGTAACCCTAAGGGCTTGTGTCCAAGTGCTCGGTGCGATCTGACAAAAATCGGATATCACTCACATGAACGATATTCAATGAGGCAGTGTACATGGGCAATTTTTTTCCACTCGCAGTGTGCATGATTTACCTCTATAAATCAGAATGCAGGAGGCCATTCAAGTCTTTGGGTCCGTGAAAAAAAAATCAGACTGCACTCTGATGACATTCGAGTGCAATCCAGTTTTCATGGACTGACAGAATGTAGAAGATGCAGATTTTTTTTATTCTTCTCCACAAAAAAATGGATCCTAGACTGACCAAACTCAGATCAGTCTGGTTAGCATAATCAGACCACTTTTCTCAGATGGAGAAAATATGGTTGTGTGGCCCTAGCCCTATAGTGAGATAAGATAACCTCGGTAAATGACTGAAAAAAAATCTCTATACAAAGTTCAATATCGGTATTACTGCCATATAGTGACCATATAGTGGTAGACACCAGTCCTGCAGAACATACAGTCCCTGACAGAAGTTCTGTCGCTTATCCATGTTATGTAAATAAAAGCTTATAACCTGACTTTAAATTCATCCATTGGTTTCATAAATTACTCTTTTGAAAGCTGAAACCCTCCCAAATTTGGTTTAGGTTATGAAAATAAAGTTGCTGCAAAGCTGAAATATTGATCATTTAATAAACACAGAAAGGTCAGATTTTGGCAAGACAAACGTTTTGTCACCTTGTCATATAATGCACCCAATCCTAGTTTACATCCTCACCTGTGCTCACTAAATGATCGGTTAATTAGTGTGTGTGTGTGTGTTTAAAAAGAAACCCAGCACCCCAGACCTTCACTTGAACTGCAACTTGACCTCTGACAACATGCCAAAAATCCACCCTGCGACCAAAGCCTTGATTATCAAGAGGCTGAAGACCATATCCACTGCCGAGGTGGCTGGCACCTTTAATGTGTCTCAGCATCAAATACAAAGAATTAAAAACAGATTTTAAGAGACTGGAGATGTTTTTGACAAGCCCAGGATTGGCAGACCCCGCAAGACAACTGCTCAGGAGGAAGATTTGTTGATTAGAAAATCCAAAGCCAACCCCTCTTCCACTGCAGCAGAGCTCCAACAGGCCTGGTCACCTCAAGTCCCTGTGTCAACTAGAACAGTTTGTAGGATTCTGTCTCAAAATGGCCTCCATGGTCGAATCAGTGCCCAGAAACCAGCACTAAACAAAAGGCAATTAAAAAAACGTGTGGCATTTGCCAAGTCCCACAGCCTGCTAAACAGATGGATGCTGGAAAAGTGTCAGAAGGTGGATTTTTCTGATGAATCTTCAGTTGAATTACACCACTGCCACCGCGAATACTGCAGGAGACCTACGGGAGCCCGTATGGATCCAGAAAACAGTTAGGTTTGGTGGTGAAAAGATCATGGTCTGGGGTTACATTCAGTATGGGGGGTGTGCAAAACATTTGCAAGGTGAAAGGCAATATCAATAGCCTAAAATATCAAGAAGTATTAGCTACCTCTTACATTCCCAATCATAAAAGGGGTCAAATTCTGCAGCAGGATGGTGTCCATCTCATACATCCATCTCTACAATAGAGTTCCTCCTGGCAAAGAAGATCAAGGTGCTCAAGGGCTGGCCAGCCCAGTCACCAGACATGAACATCATTGAGCATGTTTGGGGTAGGATGAAAGAGGAAGCTTGGAAGACAAAACCAAAGAATCTAGATGAACTCTGGGAGGCATGTAAGACTGCATTCTTTGCTATTCCTGATGACTTCATCAATACATTGTATGACTCATTATTGAACCACATGGATGCAGTCCTTCAAGCTCATGGAAGTCACACAAAATATTAACTATGGCTCTAATAGCACCACAACTTCATTCACCAATGTTATGCAACATATCTTTGTATTAGAAGTTAATTATTTGTTTGAATTTCACATTACTTTCTGTGGGCGACAAAACTTTTGTCTTTCCAAAATCTGACCTTTCTGTGTTCATTAAATGATCAATATTTCAGCTTTGCAGCAACTTTATTTTCATAACCTAAACCAAATTTGGGAGGGTTTCAGCTTCCAAAAGAGTAATTTATAAAACCAATGGATGAATTTAAAGTCAGGTTATAAGCTTTTATTTACATAACATGGATAAGCGACAGAATTTCTGTCAGGGAGTGTAGGTTACTTTCATATTAGGTGACTTACAACTGACATTCTTTTTGATGGAGTGTTTGCATCTGGCCCAGACCGACATGACAACTACTCCAGCCATGACTACGCTGCAAGAATTAAAATAAAGACACAACTGGCTTCTCACATTTCCAGCACCGTCCCCATCTATTCTCAACCTGCACAAACCCCTCATCCTGCTGATATCCCAATACTGAGCCGCTGCTGGTGTATGTGTTCATATCACTGCATCTGCTGTTACAAAACCATGCTCCCCTTTATACTGCCCCACATAATAATGCCACCACTGTGCCCCTTACATTGTAAGTTTCCTCCTTTGTTCTCATGCTACAGATTTTTTTCTGCACATAAAACTGCATCTTTTAGCAGGAAAAACGCGGCCGAAAAAAGGGTGTTTTTTGCAGCGTTTTTGCGGGTTTATTTATGCGTTTTTTGTGATAGGGAAAATGTTCTAAAAACCGCAGAAACAATTAACGTGTCAATTGTTTGGTGCAGTTTTTTTCTGCACCAAAATCTGCAAAGAAAAAAACTGCAACGTGTGCACAGAACTTCAGGATTCTCATAGACTTTGCTGGGATGTGTTTTTCCTTGCAGTATTGATTCAAATCTGCAAGAAAAAAACGCACGAAAAACGCAGCAAAAACGTAGCGGAGCACACAGCCTAAATAGTAAAAGAAACCTCTAGAATATATTATTGCCTTTGGCAAGTTCCCTAAAGAAGTGTCCACATTTTGTTCCCTAGAAAGACATAATGCCGCCTGTGTGCCCCTTTGACAGTCACAATACCGAGTGCCCCTATAACAGTAAGTATTCTGATTCACGGATATGTAGGAAGTGATGGCGGCTGAACTAGACATTTTCTTCCTTAGCTATTTATATTTGCTGAACTCACGTTCATATCGGTGTAGCAGAGTCGTGTAGTTAAGAAAACTTGCTTTAGTGACGTAGCAGAGTCCAGCGATGTAGCAGAGTTGTGTAGTTAAGAAGACTTACTATAGTGACGTAGCAGAGTCCAGCGATGTAGCAGAGTCGTGTAGTTAAGAAAACTTGCTTTAGTGACGTAGCAGAGTCCAGCGATGTAGCAGAGTTGTGTAGTTAAGAAGACTTACTATAGTGACGTAGCAGAGACCAGCGATGTAGCAGAGTCATGTAGTTAAGAAGACTTGCTTTAGTGACGTAGCAGAGTCCAGCGATGTAGCAGAGTCGTGTAGTTAAGAAGACTTGCCTTAGTGACGTAGCAGAGTCCAGCGATGTAGCAGAGTCGTGTAGTTAAGAAGACTTACTATAGTGACGTCGCAGAGACCAGCGATGTAGCAGAGTCGTGTAGTTAAGAAGACTTACTTTAGTGACGTAGCAGAGACCAGCGATGTAGCAGAGTCATGTAGTTAAGAAGACTTGCTTTAGTGACGTAGCAGAGTCCAGCGATGTAGCAGAGTCATGTAGTTAAGAAGACTTGCTTTAGTGACGTAGCAGAGTCCAGCGATGTAGCAGAGTCGTGTAGTTAAGAAGACTTGCTTTAGTGACGTAGCAGAATCCAGCGATGTAGCAGAGTCGTGTAGTTAAGAAGACTTGCCTTAGTGACGTAGCATAGTCCAGCGATGTAGCAGAGTCGTGTAGTTAAGAAGACTTACTATAGTGACGTAGCAGAGACCGGCGATGTAGCAGAGTCATGTAGTTAAGAAGACTTGCTAAAGTGACATATCAGAATCTAAAGAAGTAGCAGAGTTGAAAAGTTAAGAAGATTCACTGTAGCAATGTAGCAGACTCCAGAGACGAATAGAGTTGAGTAGGTCATGACGCATGCTGTGGCAGATGTAGCAGAGCTGGATATGTCAGGAAGAACCACAATATCAATATTACAGAACCCAATGATGTAACACAGCTTGGTTTGGCAGGAGGCACACAGTGATAATTTTATTAGAGTTCAGCAACATAGCAGAGCCGGGTACTTCAATAGCTACACAGTGGCGATATAGCAGAACTGGATATGTCAATATGCACTGAGTGATAATGGATAAAGGTCAGGAATACAGCAGAGCTGGGTATGTTAGGTGGTTTGGAACGAGGTATGTCTGGAGGTAGACAGTGCAATGTAGCAGAGCTGGGTATGTTAGGTGGGGTGGAAGGAGGTATGTCTGGAGGTAGACAGTGCAATGTAGCAGAGCTGGGTATGTTAGGTGGGGTGGAAGGAGGTATGTCTGGAGGTAGACAGTGCAATGTAGCAGAGCTGAGTATGTTAGGTGGGGTGGAACGAGGTATGTCTGGAGGTAGACAGTGCAATGTAGCAGAGTTGATATGTCAGGAGGGATGAAAGGAGGTATGTCTGGAGGTAGACAGTGCAATGTAGCAGAGCTGTAGCAGCGTCTAATATCTTAAAAATTGCTTTTGGTGCATATATCAGGCTACAATATCATGGAAAAACCTTGCTTTTCACGCTCTGTAAGTTGCCAGTCAATTAAGTGGAAGGAAAGCTCTCCTCTTGGTTTGCCCCCTTTTCTGTATTGAAATTTCGTACTGTGCCGCCATTGCTGATGTTGGCGGCGCATGTGCATTGCTGTTCTGATGTTGTCTTCATTAAAATGGCGCCAGAGTCAGCGCATGCATGAACCACGATCTCCGGCGCCATTTTATTGAAGACACTGTGAAGACAAAAATGAGAAGCATCGGTGTATGCGCAGATGTAAAAAAAAAAAAGAAAAAAAATCTGTGCATGCGCTGATACTGATCATATTCGTCTACAACAATAACATCAACATCAGAGCGCAGATCTCACTACATTTTGGGAGTGCCGTCAGTTTTTTTGTCTAGATTATGGAGTCGTGCCCTCTGACAGGTTTCTCCATGCCTATACACATGGAGGTTTGTAACCCAGAGAGGGGCTTCAGTTTAGTGTAGGTTACCAGTAAAAGAGATATGCCTTGACGTGGCTACTGGGCAGATATCAAAATGGCCATTTTTTGTACAGTATGCTAAATATCTAAATTTTTCCTAAATTTCCTTTAGTTGTTTTTTGTTTACAGTTTGTTGCTTTGGCTACCGACCACTGATTCAACACAGCAGTACATGTGCAGCGTTTACAAGCTCTTTTCTGTTGAGCTTGTAAGCACTGTTTTGAAGCGGACCAGGATCGCTGGTGCGCGCAGTAACTTCCTAAAGCTTCAGCACAATGTTTACAAGATAGACAGCCGCGGTGGTCGGTCACGTAGGAAACATGTTATAAACAACAGAAAAGTGTTACTAGCTCAAGAATAGACAATACATTTCAAAAGTTCTTGTTTTTACCAGCAATACCAAAAAATCCGAGTGCTATGCAATCGAGCTGAGGTTTGAAGACCATAAAGTAAGCCAGGCTTGATCTATATGAACCTTAGGCACAAACTGTGTAGAAAGTAGGCCAGATGTCCCAGTCCTCATGTAAAGAGCAGCTGTGTAACGATCCTATTTGTGCTGAAGGAAGATGGATTGGGAACAGCTTTGAGCCAATGAAAAATTTGAGGTCACCCTCCCTTGTGTACACAATTAGTATTGAGAGGCCACATTCTGGATCGTTATCTTCTCCAACACTCAATTTATATTAATTAGTGAGTGACTGATGTGTCTCGGGGGTTCCATCACCGTCGCGTCTTCTTCAGAGGAAGGTGCTTGATTTTGGCTATCTGCTAAAATCCAACTGTATAAATATCTTCCGGACAGTTTTTAAACTAAAGCCTAAGTAATTCCTAAATGCAAAAAAAAAAGCATTAGAGTAAATAATATGGTCACTGAATCTTTATATACCTTGACCTCATTGATAATGTGCTAAATAATCTGCATATCACTTTGTCTTACTCTCCCCAAAAAAAATCACTAAAGTGTCGGCCACTAGGTGTCACTCTTTTGTATTACTTGTGGTTCATTGTCTTTTGCCAGGTGTAATCATTTTCTAGCAGCAGAGACCCCGAGACGGCGTACAGGAAGTGATGTCAGGACTTTGTGTCTTTGCAGGAAGTGGTGGCATATATTTCTGTCTCTAGAGGAAGTGGTGGCGGGTCTTTCTGTCTCCACAGGAAGTGAGGGTGCGTCTTTGTTTCTCTACAGGAAGTGGTGGCGGGTCTTTCTGTCTCCACAGGAAGTGAGGGTGCGTCTTTGTTTCTCTACAGGAAATGGTGGCGGGTCTTTGTGTCTTTACAGGAAGTGGTGGCAGGCCTTTATGTCTTTACAGGAAGTGGTGGCGGGTCTTTGTTTCTCAACAGGAAGTGGTGGAGGGTCTTTGTGTCTCTACAGGAAGTAGTGGAGGGTCTTTGTGTCTCTGCAGGAAGTGGTGGGGGGTCTTTGTGTCTCTACAGGAAGTGGTGGAGGGTCTTTCTGTCTCTACAGCAAGTGGTGGAGGGTCTTTGTGTCTTTACAGGAAGTGGTGGCGGGTCTTTATGTCTTTACAGGAAGTGGTGGAGGGTCTTTGTGTCTCTACAGGAAGTAGTGGAGGGTCTTTGTGTCTCTACAGGAAGTGGTGGAGGGTCTTTGTGTCTCTACAGGAAGTGGTGGAGGGTCTTTCTGTCTCTACAGGAAGTGGTGGAGGGTCTTTGTGTCTTTACAGGAAGTGGTGGCGGGTCTTTATGTCTTTACAGGAAGTGGTGGCGGGTCTTTATGTCTTTACAGGAAGTGGTAGCGGGTCTTTGTTTCTCTACAGGAAGTGGTGGCGGGTCTTTTTTTCTCTACAGGAAGTGGTGGAGGGTCTTTGTGTCTCTACAGGAAGTGGTGGAGGGTCTTTGTGTCTCTACAGGAAGTGATGGAGGGTCTTTGTGTCTCTAGAAAGTGGTGGAAGGTCTTTGTGTCTCTACAGGAAGTGGTGGAGGGTCTTTGTGTCTCTACAGGAAGTGGTAGAGGGTCTTTGTGTCTCTACAGGAAGTGGTGGAGGGTCTTTGTGTCTCTACATGGAAGTGATGGAGGGTCTTTGTGTCTCTACAGGAAGTGGTGGAGGGTCTTTGTGTCTCTACAGGAAGTGGTGGAGGGTCTTTCTGTCTCTACAGGAAGTGGTGGAGGGTCTTTGTGTCTCTACAGGAAGTGGTGGAGGGTCTTTGTGTCTCTACAGGAAGTGGTGGAGGGTCTTTGTGTCTCTACAGGAAGTGGTGGAGGGTCTTTGTGTCTCTACATGGAAGTGATGGAGGGTCTTTGTGTCTCTACATGGAGTGGCGGCAGGACTCTCTGCTTCTGCTCTCCTGTCTGTAAAATTGCATATACAGGTTTGAGGCGTCTTGTACATGTCCAATTTTCTTGTATGTGTTCTCTCCAGGATAGAACATGCACCAAATACTGTCTACTGGGCTGTTCATTTGTCCATTTTATTCTTTTGCACACTTTTGTCATCTATGTGTCATCCATATGTCACCTGTCATCCATGTACCATCAATGTGTCAATTGTGTCATCCGTGTGCCATCCATATGTCACCTGTCATCCTTATGCCAACAATGTGTCACCTGTGTGTCATCCATGTACAATCAATGTGTCACCTGTGTGTCATCCATGTACAATCAATGTGCCACCTGTGTCATCCATGTACAATCAATGTGTCACCTGTGTGTCATCCATGTGCTATCAATGTGTGTCATCCGTGTACCATCAATGTGTCACCTGTGTGTCATCCATGTACCATCAATGTGTCAATTGTGTCATCCGTGTGCCATCCATATGTCACCTGTCATCCTTATGCCAACAATGTGTCACCTGTGTGTCATCCATGTACAATCAATGTGTCACCTGTGTGTCATCCATGTACAATCAATGTGCCACCTGTGTCATCCATGTACAATCAATGTGTCACCTGTGTGTCATCCATGTGCTATCAATGTGTGTCATCCGTGTACCATCAATGTGTCACCTGTGTGTCATCCATGTACCATCAATGTGTCAATTGTGTCATCCGTGTGCCATCCATATGTCACCTGTCATCCTTATGCCAACAATGTGTCACCTGTGTGTCATCCATGTACCATCAATGTGTCACCTGTGTGTCATCCATGTACCATCAATGTGTCACCTGTGTCATCCATGTACCATCAATGTGTCACCTGTGTGTCATCCATGTACCATCAATGTGTCACCTGTGTCATCCATGTACCATCAATGTGTCACCTGTGTCATCCATGTACTATCAATGTGTCACCTGTGTGTCATCCATGTACCATCAATGTGTCACCTGTGTCATCCATGTACTATCAATGTGTCACCTGTGTGTCATCCATGTACCATCAATGTGTCACCTGTGTGTCATCCATGTACCATCAATGTGTCACCTGTGTGTCATCCATGTACCATCAATGTGTCACCTGTGTGTCATCCATGTACCATCAATGTGTCACCTGTGTGTCATCCATGTACCATCAATGTGTCACCTGTGTCATCCATGTACCATCAATGTGTCACCTGTGTCATCCATGTACCATCAATGTGTCACCTGTGTGTCATCCATATACCATCAATGTGTCACCTGTGTGTCATCCATGTACCATCAATGTGTCACCTGTGTCATCCATGTACCATCAATGTGTCACCTGTGTGTCATCCATGTACCATCAATGTGTCACCTGTGTGTCATCCATGTACCATCAATGTGTCACCTGTGTGTCATCCATGTACTATCAATGTGTCACCTGTGTGTCATCCATGTACCATCAATGTGTCACCTGTGTGTCATCCATATACCATCAATGTGTCACCTGTGTCATCCATATACCATCAATGTGTCACCTGTGTGTCATCCATGTACCATCAATGTGTCACCTGTGTGTCATCCATGTACCATCAATGTGTCACCTGTGTGTCATCCATGTACCATCAATGTGTCATCTGTGTGTCATCCATGTACCATCAATGTGTCACCTGTGTGTCATCCATGTACCATCAATGTGTCACCTGTGTGTCATCCATGTACCATCAATGTGTCACCTGTGTGTCATCCATGTACCATCAATGTGTCACCTGTGTGTCATCCATGTACCATCAATGTGTCACCTGTGTGTCATCCATGTACCATCAATGTGTCACCTGTGTGTCATCCATGTACCATCAATGTGTCACCTGTGTGTCATCCATGTACCATCAATGTGTCACCTGTGTGTCATCCATGTACCATCAATGTGTCACCTGTGTGTCATCCATGTACCATCAATGTGTCACCTGTGTGTCATCCATGTACCATCAATGTGTCACCTGTGTGTCATCCATGTACCATCAATGTGTCACCTGTGTGTCATCCATGTACTATCAATGTGTCACCTGTGTGTCATCCATGTACCATCAATGTGTCACCTGTGTGTCATCCATGTACCATCAATGTGTCACCTGTGTGTCATCCATGTACCATCAATGTGTCACCTGTGTGTCATCCATGTACCATCAATGTGTCACCTGTGTCATCCATGTACCATCAATGTGTCACCTGTGTGTCATCCATGTACCATCAATGTGTCACCTGTGTGTCATCCATGTACCATCAATGTGTCACCTGTGTGTCATCCATGTACCATCAATGTGTCACCTGTGTCATCCATGTACCACCAATGTGTCACCTGTGTCATCCATGTACCATCAATGTGTCACCTGTGTGTCATCCATATACCATCAATGTGTCACCTGTGTGTCATCCATGTACCATCAATGTGTCACCTGTGTGTCATCCATGTACTATCAATGTGTCACCTGTGTGTCATCCATGTACCATCAATGTGTCACCTGTGTGTCATCCATGTACCATCAATGTGTCACCTGTGTGTCATCCATGTACCATCAATGTGTCACCTGTGTGTCATCCATGTACTATCAATGTGTCACCTGTGTGTCATCCATGTACCATCAATGTGTCACCTGTGTGTCATCCATGTACTATCAATGTGTCACCTGTGTGTCATCCATGTACCATCAATGTGTCACCTGTGTGTCATCCATGTACCATCAATGTGTCACCTGTGTGTCATCCATGTACCATCAATGTGTCACCTGTGTGTCATCCATGTACCATCAATGTGTCACCTGTGTCATCCATGTACCATCAATGTGTCACCTGTGTGTCATCCATGTACCATCAATGTGTCACCTGTGTGTCATCCATGTACCATCAATGTGTCACCTGTGTGTCATCCATGTACCATCAATGTGTCACCTGTGTGTCATCCATGTACCATCAATGTGTCACCTGTGTGTCATCCATGTACCATCAATGTGTCACCTGTGTGTCATCCATGTACCATCAATGTGTCACCTGTGTGTCATCCATGTACCATCAATGTGTCACCTGTGTGCCATCCATGTACCATCAATGTGTCACCTGTGTGTCATCCATGTACCATCAATGTGTCACCTGTGTGTCATCCATGTACCATCAATGTGTCACCTGTGTCATCCATGTACCATCAATGTGTCACCTGTGTGTCATCCATGTACCATCAATGTGTCACCTGTGTGTCATCCATATATCATCAATGTGTCACCTGTGTGTCATCCATGTACTATCAATGTGTCACCTGTGTGTCATCCATGTACCATCAATGTGTCACCTGTGTGTCATCCATGTACCATCAATGTGTCACCTGTGTGTCATCCATATACCATCAATGTGTCACCTGTGTGTCATCCATGTACCATCAATGTGTCACCTGTGTGTCATCCATGTACTATCAATGTGTCACCTGTGTGTCATCCACGTACCATCAATGTGTCACCTGTGTGTCATCCATGTACCATCAATGTGTCACCTGTGTGTCATCCATGTACCATCAATGTGTCACCTGTGTGTCATCCATGTACTATCAATGTGTCACCTGTGTGTCATCCATGTACCATCAATGTGTCACCTGTGTGTCATCCATGTACCATCAATGTGTCACCTGTGTGTCATCCATGTACTATCAATGTGTCACCTGTGTGTCATCCATGTACTATCAATGTGTCACCTGTGTCATCCATGTACTATCAATGTGTCACCTGTGTGTCATCCATATACCATCAATGTGTCACCTGTGTCATCCATGTACTATCAATGTGTCACCTGTGTGTCATCCATGTACCATCAATGTGTCACCTGTGTGTCATCCATGTACTATCAATGTGTCACCTGTGTGTCATCCATGTACCATCAATGTGTCACCTGTGTGTCATCCATGTACCATCAATGTGTCACCTGTGTGTCATCCATGTACTATCAATGTGTCACCTGTGTGTCATCCATGTACCATCAATGTGTCACCTGTGTGTCATCCATGTACCATCAATGTGTCACCTGTGTGTCATCCATGTACCATCAATGTGTCACCTGTGTGTCATCCATGTACCATCAATGTGTCACCTGTGTGTCATCCATGTACCATCAATGTGTCACCTGTGTGTCATCCATGTACTATCAATGTGTCACCTGTGTGTCATCCATGTACCATCAATGTGTCACCTGTGTGTCATCCATGTACCATCAAGTGTCACCTGTGTGTCATCCATGTACCATCAATGTGTCACCTGTGTCATCCATGTACCATCAATGTGTCACCTGTGTGTCATCCATGTACCATCAATGTGTCACCTGTGTCATCCATGTACCATCAATGTGTCACCTGTGTGTCATCCATGTACCATCAATGTGTCACCTGTGTGTCATCCATGTACCATCAATGTGTCACCTGTGTGTCATCCATGTACTATCAATGTGTCACCTGTGTGTCATCCATGTACCATCAATGTGTCACCTGTGTGTCATCCATATACCATCAATGTGTCACCTGTGTCATCCATATACCATCAATGTGTCACCTGTGTGTCATCCATGTACCATCAATGTGTCACCTGTGTGTCATCCATGTACCATCAATGTGTCACCTGTGTGTCATCCATGTACTATCAATGTGTCATCTGTGTGTCATCCATGTACCATCAATGTGTCACCTGTGTGTCATCCATGTACCATCAATGTGTCACCTGTGTGTCATCCATGTACCATCAATGTGTCACCTGTGTGTCATCCATGTACCATCAATGTGTCACCTGTGTGTCATCCATGTACCATCAATGTGTCACCTGTGTGTCATCCATGTACCATCAATGTGTCACCTGTGTGTCATCCATGTACCATCAATGTGTCACCTGTGTGTCATCCATGTACCATCAATGTGTCACCTGTGTGTCATCCATGTACCATCAATGTGTCACCTGTGTGTCATCCATGTACCATCAATGTGTCACCTGTGTGTCATCCATGTACCATCAATGTGTCACCTGTGTGTCATCCATGTACCATCAATGTGTCACCTGTGTGTCATCCATGTACCATCAATGTGTCACCTGTGTGTCATCCATGTACCATCAATGTGTCACCTGTGTGTCATCCATGTACCATCAATGTGTCACCTGTGTGTCATCCATGTACCATCAATGTGTCACCTGTGTCATCCATGTACCATCAATGTGTCACCTGTGTGTCATCCATGTACCATCAATGTGTCACCTGTGTGTCATCCATGTACCATCAATGTGTCACCTGTGTGTCATCCATGTACCATCAATGTGTCACCTGTGTCATCCATGTACCACCAATGTGTCACCTGTGTCATCCATGTACCATCAATGTGTCACCTGTGTGTCATCCATATACCATCAATGTGTCACCTGTGTGTCATCCATGTACCATCAATGTGTCACCTGTGTGTCATCCATGTACTATCAATGTGTCACCTGTGTGTCATCCATGTACCATCAATGTGTCACCTGTGTGTCATCCATGTACCATCAATGTGTCACCTGTGTGTCATCCATGTACCATCAATGTGTCACCTGTGTGTCATCCATGTACTATCAATGTGTCACCTGTGTGTCATCCATGTACCATCAATGTGTCACCTGTGTGTCATCCATGTACTATCAATGTGTCACCTGTGTGTCATCCATGTACCATCAATGTGTCACCTGTGTGTCATCCATGTACCATCAATGTGTCACCTGTGTGTCATCCATGTACCATCAATGTGTCACCTGTGTGTCATCCATGTACCATCAATGTGTCACCTGTGTCATCCATGTACCATCAATGTGTCACCTGTGTGTCATCCATGTACCATCAATGTGTCACCTGTGTGTCATCCATGTACCATCAATGTGTCACCTGTGTGTCATCCATGTACCATCAATGTGTCACCTGTGTGTCATCCATGTACCATCAATGTGTCACCTGTGTGTCATCCATGTACCATCAATGTGTCACCTGTGTGTCATCCATGTACCATCAATGTGTCACCTGTGTGTCATCCATGTACCATCAATGTGTCACCTGTGTGTCATCCATGTACCATCAATGTGTCACCTGTGTGTCATCCATGTACCATCAATGTGTCACCTGTGTCATCCATGTACCATCAATGTGTCACCTGTGTGTCATCCATGTACCATCAATGTGTCACCTGTGTGTCATCCATATATCATCAATGTGTCACCTGTGTGTCATCCATGTACTATCAATGTGTCACCTGTGTGTCATCCATGTACCATCAATGTGTCACCTGTGTGTCATCCATGTACCATCAATGTGTCACCTGTGTGTCATCCATATACCATCAATGTGTCACCTGTGTGTCATCCATGTACCATCAATGTGTCACCTGTGTGTCATCCATGTACTATCAATGTGTCACCTGTGTGTCATCCACGTACCATCAATGTGTCACCTGTGTGTCATCCATGTACCATCAATGTGTCACCTGTGTGTCATCCATGTACCATCAATGTGTCACCTGTGTGTCATCCATGTACTATCAATGTGTCACCTGTGTGTCATCCATGTACCATCAATGTGTCACCTGTGTGTCATCCATGTACCATCAATGTGTCACCTGTGTGTCATCCATGTACTATCAATGTGTCACCTGTGTCATCCATGTACTATCAATGTGTCACCTGTGTGTCATCCATATACCATCAATGTGTCACCTGTGTCATCCATGTACTATCAATGTGTCACCTGTGTGTCATCCATGTACCATCAATGTGTCACCTGTGTGTCATCCATGTACTATCAATGTGTCACCTGTGTGTCATCCATGTACCATCAATGTGTCACCTGTGTCATCCATGTACCATCAATGTGTCACCTGTGTGTCATCCATATACCATCAATGTGTCACCTGTGTGTCATCCATGTACCATCAATGTGTCACCTGTGTCATCCATGTACTATCAATGTGTCACCTGTGTGTCATCCATGTACCATCAATGTGTCACCTGTGTGTCATCCATGTACCATCAATATGTCACCTGTGTCATCCATGTACCATCAATGTGTCACCTGTGTGTCATCCATGTACCATCAATGTGTCACCTGTGTCATCCATGTACTATCAATGTGTCACCTGTGTGTCATCCATGTACCATCAATGTGTGTCATCCATGTACTATCAATGTGTCACCTGTGTGTCATCCATGTACCATCAATGTGTCACCTGTGTCATCCGTGTACCATCAATGTGTCACCTGTGTGTCATCCATGTACCATCAATGTGTCACCTGTGTGTCATCCATGTGCCATCAATGTGTCACCTGTGTGTCATCCATGTACTATCAATGTGTCACCTGTGTCATCCATGTACCATCAATGTGTCACCTGTGTGTCATCCATGTACCATCAATGTGTCACCTGTGTGTCATCCATGTACCATCAATGTGTCACCTGTGTCATCCATGTACCATCAATGTGTCACCTGTGTGTCATCCATGTACCATCAATGTGTCACCTGTGTGTCATCCATATATCATCAATGTGTCACCTGTGTGTCATCCATGTACTATCAATGTGTTACCTGTGTGTCATCCATGTACCATCAATGTGTCACCTGTGTCATCCATGTACCATCAATGTGTCACCTGTGTGTCATCCATGTACCATCAATGTGTCACCTGTGTGTCATCCATATACCATCAATGTGTCACCTGTGTGTCATCCATGTACCATCAATGTGTCACCTGTGTCATCCATGTACCATCAATGTGTCACCTGTGTCATCCATGTACCATCAATGTGTCACCTGTGTGTCATCCATGTACTATCAATGTGTCACCTGTGTGTCATCCATATACCATCAATGTGTCACCTGTGTGTCATCCATATACCATCAATGTGTCACCTGTGTCATCCATGTACTATCAATGTGTCACCTGTGTGTCATCCATGTACCATCAATGTGTCATCCATGTACTATCAATGTGTCACCTGTGTCATCCATGTACTATCAATGTGTCACCTGTGTGTCATCCATATACCATCAATGTGTCACCTGTGTCATCCATGTACTATCAATGTGTCACCTGTGTGTCATCCATGTACCATCAATGTGTCACCTGTGTGTCATCCATGTACTATCAATGTGTCACCTGTGTGTCATCCATGTACTATTAATGTGTCACCTGTGTCATCCATGTACTATCAATGTGTCACCTGTGTGTCATCCATATACCATCAATTTGTCACCTGTGTCATCCATGTGCTATCAATGTGTCACCTGTGTGTCATCCATGTACCATCAATGTGTCACCTGTGTGTCATCCATGTACCATCAATGTGTCACCTGTGTGTCATCCATGTACTATCAATGTGTCACCTGTGTGTCATCCATGTACCATCAATGTGTCACCTGTGTGTCATCCATGTACCATCAATATGTCACCTGTGTCATCCATGTACCATCAATGTGTCACCTGTGTGTCATCCATGTACCATCAATGTGTCACCTGTGTCATCCATGTACTATCAATGTGTCACCTGTGTGTCATCCATGTACATCAATGTGTGTCATCCATGTACTATCAATGTGTCACCTGTGTGTCATCCATGTACAATCAATGTGTCACCTGTGTGTCATCCATGTACCATCAATGTGTCACCTGTGTCATCCGTGTACCATCAATGTGTCACCTGTGTGTCATCCATGTACCATCAATGTGTCACCTGTGTGTCATCCATATACCATCAATGTGTCACCTGTGTGTCATGCATGTACCATCAATGTGTCACCTGTGTGTCATCCATGTACCATCAATGTGTGTCATTCATGTACTATCAATGTGTCACCTGTGTGTCATCCATGTACAATCAATGTGTCACCTGTGTGTCATCCATGTACCATCAATGTGTCACCTGTGTCATCCGTGTACCATCAATCTGTCACCTGTGTGTCATCCATGTACCATCAATGTGTCACCTGTGTCATCCGTGTACCATCAATGTGTCACCTGTGTCATTCATGTACCATCAATGTGTCACCAATGTGACGACATGGGTTAAAGTTTCTTAAAATCCAGCCAGACAGCATGATAGATTGTCTATAGAAGGGGGAGAAGTCCCTCATTGTTTTTACAAGACTCTTGTTGACTCAGTGTAATTGTGTTGGCCACTGGAAGCCAAACGTATTGTTCTCCAGACATTTCCAGTAACCATTGTATTGTAGTTGTGTATTGATAATGTAATTACCTTAGTAGCCATTGTCTAGACGGTGACTCCCAGTTTACATGTACACCGTCAGGCTTTCTACCCATATCATTTAAATGAACATTGCCATGCAGCTTGAAATTCCTCCAATGGGAGAAGCAATCTTGTCCAACCAATCGATGAGGACACAGTGTACCCAAGTGGAAGGTTGTGGCTATAAAAAGGACTTCTTTAAGCCACCAGGGGTTGATGATGGTTGATGGATTCAGTCTAAGCTCTTTGGAGCTGACTGGAGGATCAGGACATCTTAGGGCTTCAATCTAGGGACTCCGGATCCGGTTGGAGACCATATCCACAGCCTAGGGATTTCGACTCCGGCTGCCAGGATTGTAACATCACACCAGGACTACCTAAGGAGGACACTCAGGTTGGGACAGTTCAGTCACCTGTTACAGACTTTGCAGACCTCAGACAGCTTGGAACCTGTGAGGCATGGACATTCTAATCCCTGGTGAGCCAGCGGAAGGGTGAGACTCTGTTGCCTGTTACATTTGTGTGTTTTGCTGGTTATGCGTTATGTGCCGTTAATATTTTGGGGATCCAATAAAGTCTAATTATTGTGGTTCCCTCACCCTGTGTTGTCTGAGTAGTGTTACGCCCACGGTTAAGGAGGCCGGCGTTCAGTTGGGATGAGCCCTGAGCCACGCTGTCTTTCTAAGGCGGCAGGTTTTAGTGGACGAGAGCGCCCACTGAGCCCCGTGTCTCCACAACCTGTGTGTCATCCATGTACCATCAATGTGTCACCTGTGTCATCCGTGTACCATCAATGTGTCACCTGTGTCATTCATGTACCATCAATGTGTCACCTGTGTGTCATCCATGTACTATCAATGTGTCACCTGTGTGTCATCCATGTACTATCAATGTGTCACCTGTGTGTCATCCATGTACTATCAATGTGTCACCTGTGTGTCATCCATATACCATCAATGTGTCACCTGTGTGTCATCCATGTACTATCAATGTGTCACCTGTGTGTCATCCATATACCATCAATGTGTCACCTGTGTGTCATCCATGTACTATCAATATGTCACCTGTGTGTCATCCATGTACCATCAATGTGTCACCTGTGTGTCATCCATGTACTATCAATGTGTCACCTGTGTCATCCGTGTACCATCAATGTGTCACCTGTGTGTCATCCATGTACCATCAATGTGTCACCTGTGTCATCCATGTACTATCAATGTGTCACCTGTGTGTCATCCATGTACCATCAATGTGTCACCTGTGTCATCCATGTACCATCAATGTGTCACCTGTGTCATCCATGTACCATCAATGTGTCACCTGTGTGTCATCCATGTACCATCAATGTGTCACCTGTGTCATCCATGTACCATCAATGTGTCACCTGTGTCATCCATGTACCATCAATGTGTCACCTGTGTGTCATCCATGTACCATCAATGTGTCACCTGTGTGTCATCCATGTACCATCAATGTGTCACCTGTGTCATCCATGTACTATCAATGTGTCACCTGTGTGTCATCCATATACCATCAATGTGTCACCTGTGTGTCATCCATGTACTATCAATGTGTCACCTGTGTGTCATCCATATACCATCAATGTGTCACCTGTGTGTCATCCATGTACTATCAATGGTGTCACCTGTGTGTCATCCATGTACCATCAATGTGTCACCTGTGTGTCATCCATATACCATCAATGTGTCACCTGTGTGTCATCCATGTACTATCAATGTGTCACCTGTGTGTCATCCATATACCATTAATGTGTCACCTGTGTGTCATCCATGTACTATCAATGTGTCACCTGTGTGTCATCCATGTACTATCAATGTGTCACCTGTGTGTCATCCATGTACCATCAATGTGTCACCTGTGTGTCATCCATGTACTATCAATGTGTCACCTGTGTGTCATCCATGTACCATCAATGTGTCACCTGTGTGTCATCCATGTACCATCAATGTGTCACCTGTGTGTCATCCATGTACCATCAATGTGTCACCTGTGTGTCATCCATGTACTATCAATGTGTCACCTGTGTGTCATCCATATACCATCAATGTGTCACCTGTGTGTCATCCATGTACTATCAATGTGTCACCTGTGTGTCATCCATATACCATCAATGTGTCACCTGTGTGTCATCCATGTACTATCAATATGTCACCTGTGTGTCATCCATGTACTATCAATGTGTCACCTGTGTGTCATCCATGTACTATCAATGTGTCACCTGTGTGTCATCCATGTACTATCAATGTGTCACCTGTGTGTCATCCATGTACTATCAATGTGTCACCTGTGTGTCATCCATGTACTATCAATGTGTCACCTGTGTGTCATCCATGTACTATCAATGTGTCACCTGTGTGTCATCCATGTACAATCAATGTGTCACCTGTGTCATCCATGTACCATCAATGTGTCACCTGTGTGTCATCCATGTACAATCAATGTGTCACCTGTGTCATCCATGTACCATCAATGTGTCACCTGTGTCATCCATGTACTATCAATGTGTCACCTGTGTGTCATCCATATACCATCAATGTGTCACCTGTGTCATCCATGTACCATCAATGTGTCACCTGTGTGTCATCCATATACCATCAATGTGTCACCTGTGTGTCATCCATGTACCATCAATGTGTCACCTGTGTGTCATCCATGTACCATCAATGTGTCACCTGTGTCATCCATATACCATCAATGTGTCACCTGTGTGTCATCCATATACCATCAATGTGTCACCTGTGTCATCCATGTACTATCAATATGTCACCTGTGTCATTCATGTTTTTCAAGTATGGAAAGAAAGGTAAAATGAAATTACAAAGCTTCTCCTAGACTTTCCATGTTAAACACATAGGTCACACGGATTATACACTGATGCCGTCCGTGTTCTCCACGTGTTTTTCACTGACCATAAACTTCAAACGGCCATGTAAATATCACCAAACCACAGGGCACAAAAAATCATTTTTGGGTGTTTTTCTGCCAGAAGGTGCAGATTTGATGCAGAAAATGTAAGCACCAAATCTGCAGTTTGTGCACATAACCTCAGTCCAACTGCACCCGAATCCAAACATTGGGGACTACGGGGATCACAGCACGCGGTATGCAATAAGGGGAATCACATTGTGGCTGGGATCCGGCGTCTGACGTACATTCTCCTGTAACTTCTCTGCAGCCTTTAAGACCTCTTGCGTTTGTGAATCAACATAATCTTGATCACAGATGTGCAATGACGTCAACCCCCGGCAATCCCCCCTCGTGTGCGGCGCTGCACTCCATAAATGACCCTAATAATGGCCAGAACATGGAGCAAAGCAGAAAAGCAATCACTCGCCAACTCCAGAAAATGTTCCGGAGCGTTATAAAAGTCACAAAGATTTAGCGAGGACGTTGAGTCTGCGGAACAGGCGGATGCGGGGATACACTTTATATCCAGCGGGAAAGATCATATTGAGATCTCACCACTGGAAATCGCAGAGCACGGAGCAACGCTCTGCAAGCTCCAGCACCGAGAGAGGGAAACATCAGCCCTCTTCTGGTTATCGGGGACTTTATCACTGATCACACTGGAGTTGCACAGAATCGTGGACTGGAAGAACGGGAAAACTACTACTGCTTTTACTTTTCATAAAATAGAAAAAAAAAAAAAAAAACCTTTATGTCGCCCATAAAGCAGAAAGATCTGAATAAATCACATTAAGATGATGTGAAGAGACATCTAAGATCTGGGATCCTTATATACCGAGCCGAGTACAGTGTACAGTGTACCGCCCCGCACTCGACTGCAGCAGAGCCGCTCGGATCCGGGCTCGTTGGTGGGTGGCTCAAGCTCCTCCGCACACAGGGTCACTTCACTCTGAAAGGGGCTGGTGCTTTTTGGTGGGGGTGTTAGGTAGGTGTGTCGCGGGCGGGGAGGACGCCGCCGCTGCGCTCGCTCGCTAACACTCGGGTCCGGCGCTGCTGCATCTGCTGCTGCTCGTTGGCTCAAGCGGTGGGCCGGATCCGGGGACTCGAGCGGCACTCCTCGCCTGTGAGTGAAAAGGGTGGTTGGTTTGGAGGATTTAGTCCGTGACGCCACCCACGGGTTGTGGTGAAGATGGGCACCACCACTGCTGGTGACGGGGATCCCGGGAGCGATGGTGGGGAGCAGCTGGGATGTTGATTTTCCCCTCTGTGGGTTGGGGTCGGTGGTCCCGGGGCCCGGTGGTGTGACGGGGAGGAAGGGTTGGTGAGGTGCAGGGTTGCAGGGACAGCGCGGCGCGGTGCCGGATGGCACGGGTGTACTCACTCAGTAAGAGATGCACAAAGTCCTCGGTAAACCAAACGGCTGGATGGACGGGTCCCGCAGCCGGCTGCAGTGTTTCTCCCCGGACAGGTGATGGCGGCTGTCTCTCCCTGCACCTTTGTGTACTTGGGGATCCACCGTAGTCAAACAACGGTAGTCCGCTCCCCGGTGTATGGATGCCTGAGGAGCCCGTATGCCCGCAGGCGCTGGCCCTTGGGTCTCTAGCCTTAGGCGGTAGCTGTATACCCTCACGGTGTGGGCGGTTGCCTTCTATCTGGTCTTTGGCTGTTAGGAAACCCCTGGGGTTCCTGTCACACTCGGATTTGACTGTTGACGGCGACTCCAAGCCTGGTCGGGGCCCGATGGCCCTGCCTGTGTGTGCTGGCTTCACTTCACTCCCCGGTCGGTACCGGCGGGCCAACGCCCGACCCCGGTCCTACGGTTCCACGTTGCTTCACCACTCCTGCAGACGGCCACCACCGTCTGCCAACCTTGTTGTCAGTGCCTGGGCCACAAACCCAGACACCCAAGTGTTTACTCCTCACTCCTCACACTTCAAACTCCAAACTCGTTCTCTCCACTTTTCCCGCCTACAGGCCTGTTAACTCCTCGGTAGGTGGGGCCAACCGCTTGGCTCCGCCCCACCTGGTGTGGACATCAGACCCTGGAGGGAGGCAACAAGGATTTTATGTTTGGCTAATGTTACTGTCTAATGGGGTGGGGGGGTGTGAGTGTTACCTGTGACGACCTGGCTAGTCCAGGACGCCACAGGTGCACGGCCAGAGCCACGCTTGAGTTCATGACGCCACCCACAGGATGTGGTGAAGGTGTAGACACCACCGCTGCAGTTATGGTGCACCCGGGGGAGGTGGTTATGCAGCAAGTTGTTAACCCCTCCGTGGGCAGGGATGGTGGCCCTGGGGCCCGTTGGGGAGAGTAGCTGGGCGGTGCAGGGCGGTGCGCGGCCGGATGGCACTGTTGTACTCACTGTTATTGACACACACAAGTCTCTGGTAAATAAAGTTGATGGTGGTCGGTGCCCGCAGCCGGCTGTGTCTGGTCCCCCACCCGGTTCGGTGGTCTTGGCCTTTCTCCTGTAATGTATTTGGGCTGCCTGCGCTTCAGCGACGGGTGTCCGCTCCCCGGCTTTGTGTATGTCGGGAAAGCCCTTTTGCCCGCAGACGCTGGCCCATGGGATCTCTCTGCCTGTGCGGTGGCTTTCTATCCCCCTCGGTGGGCTGTTGTCTTCAGTCGGGACTTGGGTGGGAAAGGACCTATAGTCCAGACTGCAATCAGTCAATTAACTCAGTCCAGTGGATTCTGGACCTCGTTTCAGGGTCTGAGTACCCCCCTTTGTGCTCCGGTTTCCGAGTCGGTTCCCCGGGTCGGTACCGGCGGGCCACTACCCTATCCCGGTCCACCACGGTTCCACCGAGCCGTCTTCTCGGCTCCTGCAGGCTAGGCCACCGTATGCCGCCTAGCCAGAGGTACCAGGGCTCCGACCCTCACACCTGTCAGTCCCTTTCACTCCTCACTCACTACTCAAACTCCTCTCAACTCTGACTACAACTACCACTCCCTGTGTTTCTTGCCTTAGGCCCTCTGGACCCCTTGATGGGCGTGGCCAACCGCTTGGCTCCACCCCCTGGTGTGTTCATTTAGCCATGAGGGAGGTGACTAGGTTTTTTATGGTTGGCTGGTGTTACCTTATTGGGGGACAGGTATAATGCGGGGGTCTACCTGTGACCACCTGGCTAGCCCAGGGCGTCACATATAGTATACAGTGTACAGTATACAGTGTACAGTATACATATACAGTATACCAGGGGTCTCAAACACGCGGCCCGCGAGCCGCATGTGGCCCCTGAGGCTGTTTGTTGCGGCCCGCAGACCCCGTGACAATCGCGGCTCTATGCTGAGGGTCGGCGCCGGCAGGAACTTTACTGCATTTGAATCCATCTGCGGTGCCGCGCAAGGAGCTGTCAGTTCTATCCCAGTTGCTGCTGCTGTCTGCCAATCAGATGCATGGAGGTGACGTCATACAGCGACGTCACTTCCTTACATCTGATTGGCAGGTAGCAGCCATTGGTCCAGACACAGCTCCTCTGCGCTGCACTGCAAATGGATTCAAATGCAGTGAAGTTCCTGCTGGCGCCGACCCTCAGCACAGAGCCGCGATTGTCACGGGCCGCAACAAGCAGGTAAGGTACGTGCTCAAGATCAGGACCCGCTGCGTGCTGGACACAGCGCGTCCTGATCGGCGGGGCCGCAAGTCTCCTCCTTAGGAGACCGCAGCTGCCCGTGCCCGTGATCAGGGTTCGGGCCGCTGCGGTCTCCTCGCTGTGCTCTGCCTAGGAAGGACGCTTCCGACTCCGCAGCATAAATTCACATGCTGCGGCCTCTGGAAGCCACACCGCAGTTCCGTTTTCACTGCGGGCCGTACACGCACAGTGGGCATGGGGTTTTTAGAAATCCCATGCCCACTGTGCTTTTACCATTCATAGCAGGGTTTTGGACGCAGCTGAAGCATGCTACATCCAAAACTCTGCAAGTACTGATCGTGGGCACACAGGGAACGGAGGAAAGGTGAGGAGAATTTTTTTTTGTTTGCGTATTACTAAAGGATGGGCAGAATACTACAGGGATTGCCACAATACTACAGGGATGGCCACAATACTACAGGGATGGCCACAATACTACAGGGATGGGCAGAATACTACAGGGATGGCCACAATACTACAGGGATGGCCACAATACTACAGGGATTGCCACAATACTACAGGGATGGCCACAATACTACAGGGATGGCCACAATACTACAGGGATGGGCAGAATACTACAGGGATGGCCACAATACTACAGGGATGGCCACAATACTACAGGGATGGCCACAATACTACAGGGATGGCCACAATACTACAGGGATGGCCACAATACTACAGGGATGGCCACAATACTACAGGGATGGCCACAATACTACAGGGATGGGCAGAATACTACAGGGATGGCCACAATACTACAGGGATGGCCACAATACTACAGGGATGGCCACAATACTACAGGGATGGCCACAATACTACAGGGATGGGCAGAATACTACAGGGATGGGCAGAATACTACAGGGATGGCCACAATACTACAGGGATGGCCACAATACTACAGGGATGGCCACAATACTACAGGGATGGCCACAATACTACAGGGATGGGCAGAATACTACAGGGATGGGCAGAATACTACAGGGATGGGCAGAATACTACAGGGATGGGCAGAATACTACAGGGATGGCCACAATACTACAGGGATGGCCACAATACTACAGGGATGGCCACAATACTACAGGGATGGCCACAATACTACAGGGATGGGCAGAATACTACAGGGATGGGCAGAATACTACAGGGATGGGCAGAATACTACAGGGATGGGCAGAATATTACAGGGATGGGCAGAATACTACAGGGATGGCCACAATACTACAAGGGTGGGCAGAATACTACAGGGATGGCCACAATACTACAAGGATGGCCACAATACTACAAGGATGGGCAGAATACTACAGGGATGGGCAGAATACTACAGGGATGGGCAGAATACTACAGGGATGGCCACAATACTACAGGGATGGCCACAATACTACAGGGATGGCCACAATACTACAGGGATGGCCACAATACTACAGGGATGGCCACAATACTACAGGGATGGGCAGAATACTACAGGGATGGGCAGAATACTACAGGGATGGGCAGAATACTACAGGGATGGGCAGAATATTACAGGGATGGGCAGAATACTACAGGGATGGCCACAATACTACAAGGGTGGGCAGAATACTACAGGGATGGCCACAATACTACAAGGATGGCCACAATACTACAAGGATGGGCAGAATACTACAGGGATGGCCACAATACTACAAGGATGGGCAGAATACTACAAGGATGGCCACAATACTACAGGGATGGGCAGAATACTACAGGGATGGGCAGAATACTACAGGGATGGGCAGAATATTACAGGGATGGGCAGAATACTACAGGGATGGCCACAACACTACAAGGGTGGGCAGAATACTACAGGGATGGCCACAATACTACAAGGATGGCCACAATACTACAAGGGTGGGCAGAATACTACAGGGATGGCCACGATACTACAAGGATGGGCAGAATATTACAGGGATGGCCACAATACTACAGGGATGGGCAGAATACTACAGGGATGGCCACAATACTACAGGGATGGGCAGAATATTATAGGGATGGCCACAATACTGCAGGGATGGGCAGAATACTACAGGGATGGCCACAATACTACAAGGGTGGGCAGAATACTACAGGGATGGCCACAATACTACAAGGATTGCCACAAAACTACAAGGGTGGGCAGAATACTACAGGGATGGCCACAATACTACAAGGATGGGCAGAATATTACAGGGATGGCCACAATACTACAGGGATGGGCAGAATACTACAGGGATGGGCAGAATATTACAGGGATGGCCACAATACTACAGGGATAGGCAGAATATTAAAGGGATGGCCACAATACTACAGGGATGGCCACAATACTACAGGGATGGGCAGAATACTACAGGGATGGCCACAATACTACAGGGATGGGCAGAATGCTACAGGGATGGCCACAATACTACAGGGATGGCCACAATACTACAGGGATGGCCACAATACTACAGGGATGGGCAGAATACTACAGGGATGGGCAGAATACTACAGGGATGGGCAGAATACTACAGGGATGGCCACAATACTACAGGGATGGCCACAATACTACAGGGATGGGCTGAATAGTACAGGGATGGGTTGAATACTACAGGGATGGCCACAATACTACAGGGATGGCCACAATACTACAGGGATGGCCACAATACTACAGGGATGGGCAGAATACTACAGGGATGGGCAGAATACTACAGGGATGGCCACAATACTACAGGGATGGCCACAATACTACAGGGATGGGCTGAATAGTACAGGGATGGGTTGAATACTACAGGGATGGCCACAATACTACAGGGATGGCCACAATACTACAGGGATGGGCAGAATACTACAGGGATGGGCAGAATACTACAGGGATGGCCACAATACTACAGGGATGGCCACAATACTACAGGGATGGCCACAATACTACAGGGATGGGCTGAATAGTACAGGGATGGGTTGAATACTACAGGGATGGCCACAATACTACGTGAATTGGCAGAATACTACAGAGCACAATACTACAAGGATGAGCACAATACTACAAGGATGGGCACAATATTACTGGGCACAATACTACAAGGATGGGCACAATACTACAAGGATTGGAACAATATTACTGGGCACAATACTACAGGGCACAAGGATGGGCACTATACTACTGGGCACATACTACAAGGATGGGCAGATACTACTGGGCACAATACCACAAGGATGAGCACCTTACTACAGGGCACACGGATGGGGACATTACTGCAGCATGGGCACATTACTACAAGATTTTGGCTAAGATTACTATATGATGCTGCTAATTGTAAAACAATTACAAGAAGGTGATAAAATGTAAAAAAAAAAAAAATCCTAAAGCATGACATTTTTTTTATTTACATTAAAAATGCTTTTCTGTATATAAACTTAACAAAAAAAGTGCACGTTTGTTATAATAAACAAGCGAAAAATGTTTACAAAAGTGATCCAAGATGTATAGAAAAAAAAACATGGATTCATTAAAAATGTCACTTTGTCCTGCAAATAATGCGGCCCCCCTCATTTTTTTTTTCTATATGCGGCCCATACACCCAGCTGAGTTTGAGACCCCTGCAGTATACAGTGTACAGTATACAGTGTACAGTGTACAGCGTATAGTATACAGTATACCGTGTATAGTATACAGTGTATAGCGTACAGTATACAGTATACAGCATATAGTATACAGTATACAGTGTACAGTATACAGCGTATAGTATACAAGGATATACAAAAAAAAAAAAAGGAATCCAGCAAATCATCCAATGGATAAAAATCTTCTGTTTGCTTTATTAATCCATGTTAAAAAGTGAAGTTAAAATACAGACAAGGGACGCGTTTCGGAATATACTTCCTTATCCACAATCCTTCAGTGAGCTCATCTGACCACAGAGACTGCAGAATGAGGTTACAGGGAATCCTTCAGTGAGCTCATCTGACCACAAAGACTGCAGAATGAGGTTACAGGGAATCCTTCAGTGAGCACATCTGACCGCACAGACTGCAGAATGAGGATCCAGGTAATCCTTCAGTGAGCTCATCTGACCACAGAGACTGCAGAATGAGGTTACAGGGAATCCTTCAGTGAGCACATCTGACCACAGAGACTGCAGAATGAGGATCCAGGTAATCCTTCAGTGAGCTCATCTGACCACAGAGACTGCAGAATGAGGATCCAGGTAATCCTTCAGTGAGCACATCTGACCGCACAGACTGCAGAATGAGGATCCAGGTAATCCTTCAGTGAGCTCATCTGACCACAGAGACTGCAGAATGAGGTTACAGGGAATCCTTCAGTGAGCTCATCTGACCACAGAGACTGCAGAATGAGGTTACAGGGAATCCTTCAGTGAGCACATCTGACCGCACAGACTGCAGAATGAGGATCCAGGTAATCCTTCAGTGAGCTCATCTGACCACAGAGACTGCAGAATGAGGATCCAGGTAATCCTTCAGTGAGCACATCTGACCGCACAGACTGCAGAATGAGGATCCAGGTAATCCTTCAGTGAGCTCATCTGACCACAGAGACTGCAGAATGAGGTTACAGGGAATCCTTCAGTGAGCTCATCTGACCACAGAGACTGCAGAATGAGGTTACAGGGAATCCTTCAGTGAGCACATCTGACCGCACAGACTGCAGAATGAGGATCCAGGTAATCCTTCAGTGAGCTCATCTGACCACAGAGACTGCAGAATGAGGTTACAGGGAATCCTTCAGTGAGCTCATCTGACCACAGAGACTGCAGAATGAGGATCCAGGTAATCCTTCAGTGAGCTCATCTGACCACAAAGACTGCAGAATGAGGTTACAGGGAATCCCTCAGTGAGCACTTCTGACCGCACAGACTGCAGAATGAGGATCCAGGTAATCCTTCAGTGAGCTCATCTGACCACAGAGACTGCAGAATGAGGTTACAGGGAATCCTTCAGTGAGCTCATCTGACCACAGAGACTGCAGAATGAGGATCCAGGTAATCCTTCAGTGAGCTCATCTGACCGCAGAGACTGCAGAATGAGGTTACAGGGAATCCTTCAGTGAGCTCATCTGACCACAGAACTGCAGAATGAGGTTACAGGGAATCCCTCAGTGAGCACATCTGACCACAAAGACTGCAGAATGAGATTACAGGGAATCCCTCAGTGAGCTCATCTGATCACAGACTGCAGAATGAGGATCCAGGTAATCCTTCAGTGAGCTCATCTGACCGCAGAGACTGCAGAATGAGGTTACAGGGAATCCTTCAGTGAGCTCATCTGACCACAACGACTGCAGAATGAGGTTACAGGGAATCCCTCAGTGAGCACTTCTGACCGCACAGACTGCAGAATGAGGATCCAGGTAATCCTTCAGTGAGCTCATCTGACCACAGAGACTGCAGAATGAGGTTACAGGGAATCCTTCAGTGAGCTCATCTGACCACAGAGACTGCAGAATGAGGATCCAGGTAATCCTTCAGTGAGCTCATCTGACCGCAGAGACTGCAGAATGAGGTTACAGGGAATCCTTCAGTGAGCTCATCTGACCACAGAACTGCAGAATGAGGTTACAGGGAATCCCTCAGTGAGCACATCTGACCACAAAGACTGCAGAATGAGATTACAGGGAATCCCTCAGTGAGCTCATCTGATCACAGACTGCAGAATGAGGATCCAGGTAATCCTTCAGTGAGCTCATCTGACCGCAGAGACTGCAGAATGAGGTTACAGGGAATCCTTCAGTGAGCTCATCTGACCACAGAGACTGCAGAATGAGGATCCAGGTAATCCTTCAGTGAGCTCATCTGACCGCACAGACTGCAGAATGAGGTTCCAGGGAATCCTTCAGTGAGCTCATCTGACCACAAAGACTGCAGAATGAGGTTACAGGGAATCCCTCAGTGAGAACATCTGACCGCACAGACTGCAGAATGAGGATCCAGGTAATCCTTCAGTGAGCTCATCTGACCGCAGAGACTGCAGAATGAGGTTACAGGGAATCCTTCAGTGAGCTCATCTGACCACAAAGACTGCAGAATGAGGTTACAGGGAATCCCTCAGTGAGCACATCTGACCGCACAGACTGCAGAATGAGGATCCAGGTAATCCTTCAGTGAGCTCATCTGACCGCAGAGACTGCAGAATGAGGTTACAGGGAATCCTTCAGTGAGCTCATCTGACCACAGAGACTGCAGAATGAGGATCCAGGTAATCCTTCAGTGAGCTCATCTGACCGCAGAGACTGCAGAATGAGGTTACAGGGAATTCTTCAGTGAGCTCATCTGACCACAGAACTGCAGAATGAGGTTACAGGGAATCACTCAGTGAGCACATCTGACCACAAAGACTGCAGAATGAGATTACAGGGAATCCCTCAGTGAGCACATCTGACCGCAGAGACTGCAGAATGAGGATTCAGGGAAACCTTCAGTGAGCTCATCTGACCGCAGAGACTGCAGAATGAGGATTCAGGGAAACCTTCAGTGAGCTCATCTGACCGCAGAGACTGCAGAATGAGGATTCAGGGAAACCTTCAGTGAGCTCATCTGACCGCAGAGACTGCAGAATGAGGATTCAGGGAAACCTTCAGTGAGCTCATCTGACCGCAGAGACTGCAGAATGAGGATTCAGGGAAACCTTCAGTGAGCTCATCTGACCGCAGAGACTGCAGAATGAGGATTCAGGGAAACCTTCAGTGAGCTCATCTGACCGCAGAGACTGCAGAATGAGGATTCAGGGAAACCTTCAGTGAGCTCATCTGACCACAGAGACTGCAGAATGAGGATTCAGGGAAACCTTCAGTGAGCTCATCTGACCGCAGAGACTGCAGAATGAGGATTCAGGGAAACCTTCAGTGAGCTCATCTGACCGCAGAAACAGCAGAATGAGGCTCCAGGGAATCCTTCAGTAAAATCAGTAAACTTGTCTGACCGTAGAGACTGCAGTATAAGGTTCCAGTGAATCCTTCAGTGAGCTCATCTGACCACAGAGACTGAGGTTCCAATTAATCCTTCAGTGAGCTCGTCTGACTACTGTGACTGCAGAATGGGGTTCCAGTGAGTTCTTCACTGAGGTCCTCGGACCTCATAGACTGCAGAATGAGGTTATAGGGAATCCCTCAGTAAGCGCATCTGACCGCAGAGACTAAAGAATGAGGATCCAATGAATCCTTCAGTGCGCTCATCTGATCACAGAGACTGCAGAATGAGGTGGCAGGGAATCTTTCAGTGAGCTCATCTGATAGCAGAGACTGCAGAATGAGGTTCCTGTAAATCCTTCAGTAGGTGTTTCTGACCGCAAAGACTGCAGAATGAGGCTCCAGTGGATGCTGCAGTGAGCTTGTCTGACTGCAGAATGAGGTTACAGTTAATCCTTCAGTGAGCTCATCTGACCGCTGAGACCGCAGAATGAGGTTACAGGGAATCCTTCAGTGAGCTCATCTGACCGCTGAGACCGCAGAATGAGGTTACAGGGAATCCTTCAGTGAGCTCATCTGACCAGAGACTGCAGAATGAGGCTCCAGGGAATCCTTCAGTGAGCTCATCTGATCACAGACTGCAGAATGAGGTTACAAGGAATCCGTCAGTGAGCTCACCTGACCACAGACTGCAGAATGAGGTTACAGGGAATCCTTCAGTGAGCTCATCTGATCACAGACTGCAGAATGAGGTTACAGGGAATCCTTCAGTGAGCTCATCTGACCGCAGACTGCAGAATGAGGTTACAGGGAATCCCTCAGTGAGCTCATCTGACCACAGACTGCAGAATGAGGTTACAGGGAATTCCTCAGTGAGCTCATCTGACCATAGACTGCAGAATGAGGTTACAGGGAATCCTTCAGTAAAATCAGTAAACTCGTCTGACCGTAAAGACTGCAGAATGAGGATCCAATGAATCCTTCAGTGAGTGTTTCTGACCACAGACTGCAGAATGAGGTTACACGGGATCCTTCAGTGAGCTCGTCTGACCGCAGAGACTGCAGAATGAGGTTACGGGGAATCCTTCAGTGAGCTCGTCTGACCACAGACTGCAGAATGAGGTTACGGGGAATCCTTCAGTGAGCTCATCTGACCGCAGAGACTGCAGAATGAGGTTACGGGGAATCCTTCAGTGAGCTCGTCTGACCGCAGCGCTTGTAGTCCTGATCTCTCCTCTCTGCAACAGTCAAAAATTTGATTTGCAGAAAACTGAAAGTACTGAAAAGTCTCCAACTGCCATAAACACACGAGCGTCACACTGCGAGGTGTAGGACGATATTATTACTCTTTATAGGCTCTTTATTTCATCATCATATCTGGCCACAGTTACGTGGCTGGTGGCCGTTCTGTCGGTTGCTTTGTGCCATGAGATGAGACAGCTGCGGACGAGTGGACGGCAAATTCAGAAAACTGAGCATCAGATCTTTCACCTTCCTACTCCGGAGTAACCGCACCATAATCTCCAGCACGGACGTTGCTTTCCCAAATATTTTTGAACATGAACACTGCAAGACTTAGGCCCTGTGCGCACTTGCCGCTTTTTGCCGCGGATTTCCTGCGGTTTTGCTGCATGTTATGTTCATAACCTTTCTGCAGTGAATCACCAGCAAAACCTATGGGAAAAAAAAAATCCTGTGCGCACTAGGCGGATTTTGACAGCTGCATCTTTTGCTGTGGGAATCCCGCAGCAAAAACAATTGCATGTCACTTCTTTTCCGCACATCGCTGCGGGATTTCACTCCATTGACTGCCATGTAATCGTGAAATCCCGCAGGGAATAACGCAGGCAGCAAATTCTGTGCGGTTCACTGCGTTTTCCTGCGTTATTCCCTCCGGTATTTTGCGGTTTACCTGCGGTAATGTTCATCGCTGCCTGCGGTTTGCAGGGAAGTGATGTCATTACAGGAAGAGGAAGCGGAGCAGAGAGTAAACACAAACACATCACAGACATAGAACACATCACAGACACATAGAACACACATACAAATCAAACGTACAGTACATATAAAAATAAAAATAAAAAAAAGTGGGCTCCGCTGTATATTTACCGTCCACCCGAGGTAAACACACAGCGGCGGCCCGGTATTCTCAGGCTGGGGAGGGAGAGGGGCAGGGTTAATGTCCCCCTCCCTCCCACAGCCGAGAATATCAGCCGCAGCTACCCCGGGGATTGTCGCATCCATTATGTAGCAGTACCGGAGTGTCCCCGGCTCTTCCAGATTGCCGTGATGCGGTGGCAATTCAGGGTAATAACGAGTTAATGGCGGCGGATCGCTACCACTAAGTCCTAGCTTAATCATGGCAGCGTCTATGAGACAGCTTACATGATTAACCCATAAGTAAAGTGAATAAACACACACACCGAAAAATTCTTTATTTTAAATAAAACACAAAAAAGCCCCCTCTTTCACCACTTTATTAACCCCCCAACACACAGATGCGGCGTAATCCACGCAGGTCCCACGACGCTTGCATCCAGTAGCGACTGACACATACTGAATACAGCCTCGTAACGAGCCTGCAGAGATAATTACAGGTCATTTCTCACGGTCGGTAATGTGAACACACTACTGCTCGCGAGAACTGCAGTGTCCTCACAGGGACTCTATCTATTATCTATAAATCTATTTATCTATCTATCCATTTATCTATCTCTCCATTATTTATAAATCTATACATTATCTATCTATCCATTATCTATTTATTTATCTATCCATTATCTATCTATCTATCCATTATCTATTTATCTATCCATTATCTATTTATCTATCCATTATCTATCTATCTATCCATTATCTATTTATCTATCCATTATCTATTTATCTATCCATTATCTATTTATCTATCCATTATCTATTTATCTATCCATTATCTATCTATCTATCCATTATCTATTTATCTATCCATTATCTATCCATTATCTATCTATCCATTATCTATTTATCTATCCATTATCTATCCATTATCTATCTATCCATTATCTATCTATCTATCTATCCATTATCTATTTATCTATCCATTATCTATTTATCTATCCAATATCTATCTATCTATCCATTATCTATTTATCTATCCATTATCTATCTATCTATCCATTATCTATTTATCTATCCATTATCTATCTATCCATTATCTATTTATCTATCCATTATCTATTTATCTATCCATTATCTATTTATCTATCCATTATCTATCTATCTATCTATCCATTATCTATTTATCTATCCATTATCTATCTATCCATTATCTATTTATCTATCAATTATCTATTTATCTATCCATTATCTATCTAGCCATTATCTATTTATCTATCCATTATCTATCTATCCATTATCTATTTATCTATCCATTATCTATTTATCTATCCATTATCTATCTATCCATTATCTATTTATCTATCCATTATCTATTTATTTATCTATCCATTATCTATTTATCCATTATCTATCTATCCATTATCTATTTATCTATCCATTATCTATCTATCCATTATCTATCTATCTATCCATTATCTATTTATCTATCCATTATCTATCTATCTATCCATTATCTATTTATCCATCCATTATCTATCTATCCATCCATTATCTATCTATCCATCCATTATCTATCTATCCATTATCTATTTATCTATCCATTATCTATCTATCCATTATCTATTTATCTATCCATTATCTATTTATCTATCCATTATCTATCTATCTATCCATTATCTATTTATCTATCCATTATCTATCTATCTATCCATTATCTATTTATCTATCCATTATCTATCTATCTATCCATTATCTATTTATCTATCCATTATCTATCTATCCATTATCTATTTATTTATCTATCCATTATCTATTTATCTATCCATTATCTATTTATCTATCCATTATCTATTTATCTATCCATTATCTATCTATCTATCCATTATCTATTTATCTATCCATTATCTATTTATTTATCTATCCATTATCTATTTATCTATCCATTATCTATTTATCTATCCATTATCTATTTATTTATCTATCCATTATCTATTTATCTATCCATTATCTATATCAGAAGGAAATGACCTTTCTTTTTCAATGTGCTTTATTGCATTGAATGCATTAAAACACATGTACCAACCCGCGGAAAAACCGCAACAAAACACATGTGTTGCGGCCGGGGACCGCTGCATGGGCTGCTCGGATCCGGGTTCGTTACTGTGGCTCGAGTGGTAGCCGGACCCGGGCTCGTACAGCCGGCCGTCCTCACAACCGTAGGAAAGGGGTATTTACAGGAGATTGATTTGTCGGTGACGCCAACTGTGGGTTGCGGTGATGATTGGTGACACCGCCGCTGCCTGGATATGGGACGCCCGGGGCTCATGGAGCGGGGCAGCAGGATGGAATCCCCTCCACTGGTAGGGGAGGTGTAGTCCCAGGGCCCAGGTGTACGGGAGCTGTGGTTGCAGAGAGGGACATGCAGGGTTGGACCGGGGATGGATGGTGTACTCACAGTTCCAAAGAATTGCACACAAAGTCCAGTGGTAAACCAAATTGCCAGTGATCGGTCGCCGTTGGAGGGTGTATTCGTGTCCCACACCCGGGTGTAGCAAACAGGGGTCCCTTCCTCCTGCACTCAGTGTTTGTGTCTTCAATAGGACAACTCCTCTTGTAACGGGGAAATCCACTCCCGGTACTTTGTATGTTGGGAGCTGTGGACCGCGAAATCTGACCCTTTGGATCTCTGTGGGTTCTGACGGACGCCCTATCCCCCGCGTTGGGCTGCCGTTTCGCTCTCTGGGCTTCTCTAGAACAAGGCCTGAAACCTCGTCCCCGGCTAGTCAATTGACAAGGGGCTTGCAACCTTCCTCGCCCTAGGGTCCAGGCACCCTGACTGTGCACGACCTCCGGACCGGATTCCCGCTGTCGGCACCGGCGGGCTACAACCCTGCCCCGGTCCACTTAAGGTCTCCCGTGACCGGATCTCCGTCGCCTGTGGTCCTGCTTGCCGTCTGCCACCTAGTCTGGTAGTCCAGGGGCCCCAACCAGTGACTCCACTGCACTTCACACTCCTCTACTATCAACTCTTCAACTGTCAGTACTCTTCTACTGTGTTCCCGCCCCTGACAGCTCAGGACTCCTAGGTGGGCGCTCCCATCCGCCTGGTCCCGCCCACTGGTGTGTCTCTATTGTCATGGGGGGTGACCAGGCTTTACTGGCTGGTGATGTGCACCAGGGTGTGGGTTTTGTGTTGGACTGACAAGGGGGGGGGGGTATGGTGCAACCTCTGTGACTACCTGGTTTTGACAGGGCGTCATACATGCAGATTTTGGTACGTTTTTTTTTTTTGCGTTTTATTTCCGCTGGTGCGGAAATCTTTCAGATCCTGCAGAATTTTCTTAAGAAAATTCCATTTTCTAGTGCGCACAGGGCCTAAATAAGGAAAATGATTCCATTTATGAACAGTGTCCAATTTTCAGATTTTTATTCTAAATTTTCTGGCCCTTCTCATCACTATATGGCGCCCACAGGGATGACGACAGCAATCATTATTCAGTGGGTCGTCCCTTCCGTGGGTTGCAAATCTGCCGACTCCTCACTGCTTTCCATATGTCCACATCTTGCAGATCTCCTACATGGTAGTGCCCGCTCATCACTAGTTACGAGTACTGAGCACCTGAGCATGGTAGTGCCCGCTCATCACTAGTTACGAGTACTGAGCACCTGAGCATGGTAGTGCCCGCTCATCACTAGTTACGAGTACTGAGCACCTGAGCATGGTAGCGCCCGCTCATCACTAGTTACGAGTACTGAGCACCTGAGCATGGTAGTGCCCACTCATCACTAGTTACCAGTACTGAGCACCTGAGCATGGTAGTGCCCACTCATCACTAGTTACGAGTACTGAGCTCCTGAGCATGGTAGTGCCCGCTCATCACTAGTTACGAGTACTGAGCACCTGAGCATGGTAGTGCCCACTCATCACTAGTTACGAGTACCGAGCACCCGAGCATGGTAGTGCCCGCTCATCACTAGTTACGAGTACTGAGCATCTGAGCATGGTAGTGCCCACTCATCACTAGTTACGAGTACTGAGCACCCGAGCATGGTAGTGCCCGCTCATCACTAGTTACGAGTACTGAGCACCTGAGCATGGTAGTGCCCGCTCATCACTAGCTATCAGTACTGAGCACCCGAGCATGGTAGTGCCTGCTCATCACTAGTTACGAGTACTGAGCACCCGAGCATGGTAGTGCCCGCTCATCACTAGTTACCAGTACTGAGCACCTGAGCATGGTAGTGCCCGCTCATCACTAGTTACCAGTACTGAGCACCTGAGCATGGTAGTGCCCGCTCATCACTAGTTACCAGTACTGAGCACCTGAGCATGGTAGTGCCCACTCATCTCTAGTTACAAGTACTGAGCACCTCAGCATGGTAGTGCCCGCTCATCACTAGTTACGAGTACAGAGCACCCGAGCATGGTAGTGCCCGCTCATCACTAGTTACGAGTACTGAGCACCCGAGCATGGTAGTGCCCGCTCATCACTAGTTATCAGTACTGAGCACCCGAGCATGGTAGTGCCTGCTCATCACTAGTTACGAGTACTGAGCACCCGAGCATGGTAGTGCCCGCTCATCACTAGTTATCAGTACTGAGCACCTGAGCATGGTAGTGCTCGCTCATCACTAGTTACGAGTACTGAGCACCCGAGCATGGTAGTGCCCGCTCATCACTAGTTACGAGTACAGAGCACCTGAGCATGGTAGTGCCCGCTCATCACTAGTTTCGAGTACTGAGCACCTGAGCATGGTAGTGCCCGCTCATCACTAGTTACGAGTACTGAGCACCCGAGCATGGTAGTGCCCACTCATCATTAGTTACGAGTAATGAGCACTCGAGCATGGTAGTGCTCGCTCATCACTAGTTACGAGTACTGAGCACCCGAGCATGGTAGTGCTCACTCATCACTAGTTACGAGTACTGAGCACCTGAGCATGGTAGTGCCCGCTCATCACTAGTTACGAGTACTGAGCACCTGAGCATGGTAGTGCTCACTCATCACTAGTTACGAGTACTGAGCACCCGAGCATGGTAGTGCCCGCTCATCACTAGTTACGAGTACTGAGCACCCGAGCATGGTAGTGCTCGCTCATCACTAGTTACGAGTACTGAGCACCTGAGCATGGTAGTGCTCGCTCATCACTAGTTACGAGTACTGAGCACCTGAGCATGGTAGTGTCCACTCATCACTAGTTACTAGTACTGAGCACCCGAGCATGGTAGTGCTCACTCATCTCTAGTTACAAGTACTGAGCACCTCAGCATGGTAGTGCTCGCTCATCACTAGTTACGAGTACTGAGCACCCGAGCATGGTAGTGCCCGCTCATCACTAGTTACGAGTACTGAGCACCCGAGCATGGTAGTGCCCGCTCATCACTAGTTACCAGTACTGAGCACCTGAGCATGGTAGTGCCCGCTCATCACTAGTTATGAGTACAGAGCACCTGAGCATGGTAGTGCCCGCTCATCACTAGTTACGAGTACTGAGCACCTCAGCATGGTAGTGCTCGCTCATCACTAGTTACGAGTACTGAGCACCCGAGCATGGTAGTGCCCGCTCATCACTAGTTACCAGTACTGAGCACCTGAGCATGGTAGTGCCCGCTCATCACTAGTTACGAGTACTGAGCACCCGAGCATGGTAGTGCCCGCTCATCACTAGTTACCAGTACTGAGCACCCGAGCATGGTAGTGCCCACTCATCTCTAGTTACAAGTACTGAGCACCTCAGCATGGTAGTGCCCGCTCATCACTAGTTACGAGTACAGAGCACCCGAGCATGGTAGTGCCCGCTCATCACTAGTTACGAGTACTGAGCACCCGAGCATGGTAGTGCCCGCTCATCACTAGTTATCAGTACTGAGCACCCGAGCATGGTAGTGCCTGCTCATCACTAGTTACGAGTACTGAGCACCCGAGCATGGTAGTGCCCGCTCATCACTAGTTATCAGTACTGAGCACCTGAGCATGGTAGTGCTCGCTCATCACTAGTTACGAGTACTGAGCACCCGAGCATGGTAGTGCCCGCTCATCACTAGTTACGAGTACAGAGCACCTGAGCATGGTAGTGCCCGCTCATCACTAGTTTCGAGTACTGAGCACCTGAGCATGGTAGTGCCCGCTCATCACTAGTTACGAGTACTGAGCACCCGAGCATGGTAGTGCCCACTCATCATTAGTTACGAGTAATGAGCACTCGAGCATGGTAGTGCCCGCTCATCACTAGTTACGAGTACTGAGCACCTGAGCATGGTAGTGCTCGCTCATCACTAGTTACGAGTACTGAGCACCCGAGCATGGTAGTGCTCGCTCATCACTAGTTACGAGTACTGAGCACCCGAGCATGGTAGTGCCCGATCATCAGTAGTTACGAGTACTGAGCACCCGAGCATGGTAGTGCCCGATCATCAGTAGTTACGAGTACTGAGCACCCGAGCATGGTAGTGCTCGCTCATCACTAGTTACGAGTACTGAGCACCCGAGCATGGTAGTGCCCGCTCATCACTAGTTACGAGTACTGAGCACCCAAGCATGGTAGTGCCCGCTCATCACTAGTTACCAGTACTGAGCACCCGAGCATGGTAGTGCCCGATCATCAGTAGTTACGAGTACTGAGCACCCGAGCATGGTAGTGCCCACTCATCACTAGTTATGAGTACAGAGCACCTGAGCATGGTAGTGCCCACTCATCACTAGTTATGAGTACTGAGCACCTGAGCATGGTAGTGCCCGCTCATCACTAGTTACGAGTACTGAGCACCCGAGCATGGTAGTGCCCGCTCATCACTAGTTACGAGTACAGAGCACCTGAGCATGGTAGTGCCCGCTCATCACTAGTTTCGAGTACTGAGCACCTGAGCATGGTAGTGCCCGCTCATCACTAGTTACGAGTACTGAGCACCCGAGCATGGTAGTGCCCACTCATCATTAGTTACGAGTAATGAGCACTCGAGCATGGTAGTGCCCGCTCATCACTAGTTACGAGTACTGAGCACCTGAGCATGGTAGTGCTCGCTCATCACTAGTTACGAGTACTGAGCACCCGAGCATGGTAGTGCTCGCTCATCACTAGTTACGAGTACTGAGCACCCGAGCATGGTAGTGCCCGATCATCAGTAGTTACGAGTACTGAGCACCCGAGCATGGTAGTGCCCGATCATCAGTAGTTACGAGTACTGAGCACCCGAGCATGGTAGTGCTCGCTCATCACTAGTTACGAGTACTGAGCACCCGAGCATGGTAGTGCCCGCTCATCACTAGTTACGAGTACTGAGCACCCAAGCATGGTAGTGCCCGCTCATCACTAGTTACCAGTACTGAGCACCCGAGCATGGTAGTGCCCGATCATCAGTAGTTACGAGTACTGAGCACCCGAGCATGGTAGTGCCCGCTCATCACTAGTTACGAGTACAGCGCACCCGAGCATGGTAGTGCCCGCTCATCACTAGTTATCAGTACTGAGCACCCGAGCATGGTAGTGCCCGCTCATCACTAGTTACGAGTACTGAGCACCTGAGCATGGTAGTGCCCGCTCATCACTAGTTACGAGTACTGAGCACCTGAGCATGGTAGTGCCCGCTCATCACTAGTTACGAGTACTGAGCACCTGAGCATGGTAGTGCCCGCTCATCACTAGTTACGAGTACTGAGCACCCGAGCATGGTAGTGCCCGATCATCAGTAGTTACGAGTACTGAGCACCCGAGCATGGTAGTGCCCGATCATCAGTAGTTACGAGTACTGAGCACCCGAGCATGGTAGTGCTCGCTCATCACTAGTTACGAGTACTGAGCACCCGAGCATGGTAGTGCCCGCTCATCACTAGTTACGAGTACTGAGCACCCGAGCATGGTAGTGCCCGCTCATCACTAGTTACCAGTACTGAGCACCTGAGCATGGTAGTGCCCGCTCATCACTAGTTACGAGTACTGAGCACCCGAGCATGGTAGTGCCCACTCATCACTAGTTATGAGTACAGAGCACCTGAGCATGGTAGTGCCCACTCATCACTAGTTATGAGTACTGAGCACCTGAGCATGGTAGTGCCCGCTCATCACTAGTTACGAGTACTGAGCACCCGAGCATGGTAGTGCCCGCTCATCACTAGTTATCAGTACTGAGCACCCGAGCATGGTAGTGCCTGCTCATCACTAGTTACGAGTACTGAGCACCCGAGCATGGTAGTGCCCGCTCATCACTAGTTATCAGTACTGAGCACCCGAGCATGGTAGTGCCCGCTCATCACTAGTTACGAGTACTGAGCACCCGAGCATGGTAGTGCCCACTCATCTCTAGTTACAAGTACTGAGCACCTCAGCATGGTAGTGCCCGCTCATCACTAGTTACGAGTACAGAGCACCCGAGCATGGTAGTGACCGCTCATCACTAGTTACGAGTACTGAGCACCCGAGCATGGTAGTGCCCGCTCATCACTAGTTATCAGTACTGAGCACCCGAGCATGGTAGTGCCTGCTCATCACTAGTTACGAGTACTGAGCACCTGAGCATGGTAGTGATCGCTCATCACTAGTTACGAGTACTGAGCACCCGAGCATGGTAGTGCCCGCTCATCACTAGTTACGAGTACTGAGCACCTGAGCATGGTAGTGCTCGCTCATCACTAGTTACGAGTACTGAGCACCCGAGCATGGTAGTGCTCACTCATCACTAGTTACGAGTACTGAGCACCTGAGCATGGTAGTGCCCGCTCATCACTAGTTACGAGTACTGAGCACCTGAGCATGGTAGTGCTCACTCATCACTAGTTACGAGTACTGAGCACCCGAGCATGGTAGTGCCCGCTCATCACTAGTTACGAGTACTGAGCACCCGAGCATGGTAGTGCCCGCTCATCACTAGTTACCAGTACTGAGCACCTGAGCATGGTAGTGCCCGCTCATCACTAGTTACGAGTACTGAGCACCCGAGCATGGTAGTGCCCACTCATCACTAGTTATGAGTACAGAGCACCTGAGCATGGTAGTGCCCGCTCATCACTAGTTACGAGTACTGAGCACCTCAGCATGGTAGTGCTCGCTCATCACTAGTTACGAGTACTGAGCACCCGAGCATGGTAGTGCCCGCTCATCACTAGTTACCAGTACTGAGCACCTGAGCATGGTAGTGCCCGCTCATCACTAGTTACGAGTACTGAGCACCCGAGCATGGTAATGCCCGCTCATCACTAGTTACGAGTACTGAGCACCTGAGCATGGTAGTGCTCGCTCATCACTAGTTACGAGTACTGAGCACCCGAGCATGGTAGTGCTCACTCATCTCTAGTTACGAGTACTAAGCACCCGAGCATGGTAGTGCCCGCTCATCACTAGTTACGAGTACTGAGCACCCGAGCATGGTAGTGCTCGCTCATCACTAGTTACGAGTACTGAGCACCCGAGCATGATAGTGCCCGCTCATCACTAGTTACGAGTACAGAGCACCCGAGCATGGTAGTGCCCGCTCATCACTAGTTACGAGTACTGAGCACCCGAGCATGGTAGTGCCCGCTCATCACTAGTTACGAGTACTGAGCACCCGAGCATGGTAGTGCCCGCTCATCACTAGTTATCAGTACTGAGCACCCGAGCATGGTAGTGCCCGCTCATCACTAGTTACGAGTACTGAGCACCCGAGCATGGTAGTGCCCACTCATCTCTAGTTACAAGTACTGAGCACCTCAGCATGGTAGTGCCTGCTCATCACTAGTTACGAGTACAGAGCACCCGAGCATGGTAGTGCCCGCTCATCACTAGTTACGAGTACTGAGCACCCGAGCATGGTAGTGCCCGCTCATCACTAGTTATCAGTACTGAGCACCCGAGCATGGTAGTGCCTGCTCATCACTAGTTACGAGTACTGAGCACCCGAGCATGGTAGTGCTCACTCATCACTAGTTACGAGTACTGAGCACCTGAGCATGGTAGTGCTCGCTCATCACTAGTTACGAGTACTGAGCACCCGAGCATGGTAGTGCCCGCTCATCACTAGTTATCAGTACTGAGCACCCGAGCATGGTAGTGCCTGCTCATCACTAGTTACGAGTACTGAGCACCCGAGCATGGTAGTGCTCACTCATCACTAGTTACGAGTACTGAGCACCTGAGCATGGTAGTGCTCGCTCATCACTAGTTACGAGTACTGAGCACCTGAGCATGGTAGTGCCCGCTCATCACTAGTTACGAGTACAGAGCACCTGAGCATGGTAGTGCCCGCTCATCACTAGTTACGAGTACTGAGCACCCGAGCATGGTAGTGCCCACTCATCATTAGTTACGAGTAATGAGCACCCGAGCATGGTAGTGCCCACTCATCACTAGTTACGAGTACTGAGCACCTGAGCATGGTAGTGCTCGCTCATCACTAGTTACGAGTACTGAGCACCCGAGCATGGTAGTGCTCGCTCATCACTAGTTACGAGTACTGAGCACCCGAGCATGGTAGTGCCCACTCATCACTAGTTACGAGTAGTGCCCGCTCATCACTAGTTACGAGTACTGAGCACCCGAGCATGGTAGTTTCCGCTCATCACTAGTTACCAGTACTGAGCACCTGAGCATGGTAGTGCCCGCTCATCACTAGTTACGAGTACTGAGCACCCGAGCATGGTAGTGCCCGCTCATCACTAGTTACCAGTACTGAGCACCTGAGCATGGTAGTGCTCGCTCATCACTAGTTACCAGTACTGAGCACCCGAGCATGGTAGTGCCCGCTCATCACTAGTTACCAGTACTGAGCACCCGAGCATGGTAGTGCCTGCTCATCACTAGTTACGAGTATCAAGCACCCGAGCATGGTAGTGCCCGCTCATCACTAGTTACCAGTACTGAGCACCCGAGCATGGTAGTGCCCGCTCATCACTAGTTACCAGTACTGAGCACCCGAGCATGGTAGTGCCCGCTCATCACTAGTTACGAGTACTGAGCACCTGAGCATGGTAGTGCCCGCTCATCACTAGTTACGAGTACTGAGCACCCGAGCATGGTAGTGCCTGCTCATCACTAGTTACCAGTACTGAGCACCCGAGCATGGTAGTGCCCGCTCATCACTAGTTACCAGTACTGAGCACCCGAGCATGGTAGTGCCCGCTCATCACTAGTTACGAGTACTGAGCACCCGAGCATGGTAGTGCCTGCTCATCACTAGTTACGAGTACCAAGCACCCGAGCATGGTAGTGCCCGCTCATCACTAGTTACCAGTACTGAGCACCCGAGCATGGTAGTGCCCGCTCATCACTAGTTACGAGTACTGAGCACCTGAGCATGGTAGTGCCCGCTCATCACTAGTTACGAGTACTGAGCACCCGAGCATGGTAGTGCCCGCTCATCACTAGTTACGAGTACTGAGCACCCGAGCATGGTAGTGCCCGCTCATCACTAGTTACGAGTACTGAGCACCCGAGCATGGTAGTGCCCGCTCATCAGCCACATGTGCCGCACCCATAGCTGCCTGTTCCTGCGTTTTCATTTCTTATCTTACATTTGTTGACTGATTTCCAAGAAAACTTTCTATCCATTGAGTATTATTTTATTTATGAAGCTGTTAAAAGAAAAAAAATTCAGTGTTATCGCACAGATGCCAGAATAAAAAAAAGCAGCCACAAACTTATTAAGGCGAGCGAGATTGGAGCAGCTGCCCGGAGAAGGTTTCTGGCGCGGCTTTCACCTGGGCTCAGATATAAAAGCTGCACTTAGAGCTGCAAACATATGTCTATGGCAGCCCGCGCTAAATGGAGAAAGCTGCCATTTTTAAGTATTTTATCTTTTCTTCCAAATTAGTGCATGTGGATTCCTCTGAGGTCCCCGGCATCATGTGCGGAGCGCCGGGTATAGCCTGCCGGAGATAGCGGATTATCACACAAGAGGGGACTAAAGGCTCACACCTCATAAATGACATCTCATATTCAGTCACCATTACTTATTTGCTTTGTTCTCCTCTGCTCTCCACATCTATATAAAGCTAAGTGTACGTGTGTGTGTGTGTGTGTGTGTGTGTGTGTGTGTGTATATATGTGTGTGTGTTTGTGTGTGTATATATGTGTGTGTGTGTATATATATATATGTCTATGTGTGTATGTATGTATGCATATGTGTGTGTATGTATGCATATGTGTGTGTGTATGTCTATGTGTGTATGTATGTATGTATATGTGTGTGTGTGTATGTCTGTGCGTGTATGTCTATGTGTGTATGTATGTGTGTGTGTGTGTGTGTGTATATATGTGTGTGTGTGTGTGTGTGTATATATGTGTGTGTGTGTATATATATATATATGTCTATGTGTGTATGTATGTATGCATATGTGTGTGTGTATGTATGCATATGTGTGTGTGTGTGTATGTCTATGTGTGTATGTATGTATATGTGTGTGTGTGTATGTCTGTGCGTGTATGTCTATGTGTGTATGTATGTATGTGTGTGTGTATGTCTGTGTGTGTGTTTGTGTATGTGTGTGTATGTCTGTATGTATGTCTGTGTGTGTATGTATGTATATGTGCATATATGTATGTACAGTATATGTGTGTATGTCTGTGTGTATGTATCCATGTATGTGTGTATGTACGGTATGTATATATGTGTATGTATGTATGGTATGTATATATGTGTATGTATGTATGTGTATGTATGCATGCATGTGTGTATATGTGTGTATGTCTGTGTATGTATGTGTGTAATGTGAGGTAGCAGCGTTGTTTGGGCAAAAACGTGAGGCAGTGAGGCAGCAGCGTGTTCACACCAACAGTCTATTTATTGTTGCAGCATAAATAGATCCAATTTCCCACTGTCAAAGTCTCTTCCGGATCACAGCCGGTGCATATAGACAAATTCTTTGCATCAAAAAGTCTTGTTACCTTAGGACCCCGATAACCGCAGGGATCTGTGTAAGGTTCTCCTAGGCTCACACTCTTGGCCTGTGCTCACTCCATACACAGCCAGCTCCGCTCACACAGCATGTGTAGCTTCATCAAGCCTGGCTCTCAACTGAGATGTGCCTGAGATGACACACCCTGATGTGCTCTGCATGATTTTAACGAAAATGCTGGACATGAGGATTGCTACAAAACCTGAACTGGGAGGAGGGATCTGTCTCCCTGTTACCCTTTGTGCTATACTCCCCGTAATAGCTATAGCAAACTCAGAGGGTTTCCAGACACATTCTGGGGGACACATAGCGGTCTTCAAATATTACCCCTGTCACTGCCTCACATATCCCCCCCCTCAGTTCAAACGGGCGGGGTTGAACTTTTGCCAACATACAGGGACCTCTGGACAGGGCATCCGCATTGCCCTGCAACCTACCAGCCCGGTGTTCCACAGAAAAGTGAAAGTTCTGCAAGGAGAGAAACCACCTGGTGACTCTAGCATTTCTCTCCTTAGCATTCCTCATCCAGACCAAAGGGGAGTGGTCTGTCACCAGGCGGAAGTGTCGCCCCAGCAGGTAGTAGCGTAGGGATTCCAGAGCCCATTTTATGGCCAGGCACTCCTTCTCCACTATGCTATAGTTCTTCTCTGCCGGGGTGAGTTTTCTACTCAAATAGGTGACCGGGTGCTCTTCTCCATCTACCTCCTGGGACAGAACTGCACCCAGACCCACCTCAGAGGCATCTGCCAGTACTATAAACTCCTTTTGAAAGTCAGGGTTGACAAGGACAGGCTGACCACATAGGACTACCTTTAGCGCCTGAAAGACTTCCTCCTTGTGTAGTCCAGTGGACCATGACCGACTTCTTCCCTTTTAAGAGATCGGTCAAAGGCGCCGACCTTCCAGCAAAATTGGGTATAAATCGTTGGTAATACCCCATTATACCCAGAAAGGCTCTTACCTGTTTTGTGGTAAGGGGACGAGGCCAGTTTTGAATGGCTTCGATTTTGTTTACTTGTGGCTTGATAACCCCTTGGCCTATCACATACCCCAAGTAACGGGCTTCTTTGAGACCCATAGCACATTTGCTTGGATTCGCCGTCAGACCAGCAGCTCTGAGCGAATCCACTACCGCTTGTACCTGAGATAAGTGGGTGCTCCAGTCACTGCTATAGATGATGATGTCATCCAAATATGCGGAGGCATATGGTTGATGGGGTTCTAACACTATGTCCATTAATCTCTGAAACGTGGCCGGAGCCCCATGTAAACCAAATGGCAAGACGACATAGTGATAGAGCCCCCCTGGCGTGACAAAAGCGGTCTTTTCTTTTGCCGCCTCTGTCAGCGGCACCTGCCAGTAACCTTTAGTGAGATCGAGAGTCGTGAAGTACTGGGCCCGTCCCAGTCTCTCTATCAGCTCGTCGACCCTGGGCATGGGATACATATCAAATTTCGAAACCTCATTTATCTTTCGGAAGTCATTACAGAATCTTAAAGAACCGTCTGGTTTCGGGATCAGCACAATGGGACTGGCCCATTCGCTCGTGGATTTTTCAATAAACCCTAGTTGGAGCATCTTTTTTACCTCCTCCGCAATGGCTTGCCTACGAGCCTCTGGTACCCGGTAAGGCCTCGGCGTACCCTTACTTGAGGCTCGGTGACAATATCATGGTGGATTACGGTTGTTCGGCCGGGTAGGCTTGAGAACACATCCGTATTCCGCTGCACTAACCTCCGAGACATCCGTCTCTGCTGTTTTGAGAGAGAATCCCCTATCCTCACTCCTAATTCATCATCAGGGGACTCCTTTGTTGTTGTCAAGGCACCTGAAAAGGTTAGGTCCAACGTTACGTCAGCCACCATACATTCCCTGTCTTTCCACGCCTTCAGCAGGTTTACATGGTAGATTTGCTCTGGTTTTCTTCTACCTGGCTGATACACCTTATAGTTTACTTCCCCCACTTTCTCCCGGACCTCATAGGGACCTTGCCATTTGGCTAAGAACTTACTTTCTGCAGTAGGTATTAGGACTAAGACACGATCTCCCGGTTTAAAAGACCTGATGGAGGCCTTTCTATTATACTGAGTACTTTGGGCTGCCTGAGCATCCAGCAAATGCTCTTTAACAATGGGCATTATTGCCGTGATACGATCCTGCATACCCATAACGTATTCCACTGTGCTTTTGTGAGGGGTGGGCTCCTGTTCCCAAGTTTCCTTAACTATATCCAGCAGTCCCCGCGGATGTCTGCCATACAGTAACTCAAATGGCGAGAACCCGGTGGAAGATTGTGGGACCTCGCGGATAGCGAACATTAAATAGGGCAATAACATGTCCCAATCTTTCCCCTCTTTGGAGACCACCTTTTTCAACATAGCCTTCAGGGTTTTATTAAAACGTTCCACTAGACCATCAGTCTGGGGATGGTACACTGACGTGCGTAGCTGCTTGATCTGGAGGAGTTTGCACAGTTCCTTTGTAATTTTAGACATAAAGGGAGTGCCCTGATCGGTCAGGATTTCTTTGGGTAACCCCACGCGACAGAACATAGCAAACAACTCCCGAGCAATAAGCCTCGCCGAGGTGTGACGTAGTGGAATGGCCTCCGGATAACGTGTCGCGTAATCCATCACTACCAGGATGTGCTGGTGACCACGGGCTGATTTTACAATGGGTCCGATCAGATCCATAGCAATCCGCTCAAAAGGCACCTCTATAATGGGTAAAGGTATCAGAGGACTACGGAAACGGTGCGTTGGTGCGGTCAACTGACAAACTGGGCAGGACTCACAGAACCTCTTGATTTCTGCGCCGACCCCTGGCCAGTAAAACCGCTGAAACATGCGTTCCCGCGTTTTCTCTTCACCCAGGTGCCCACTCATTAGGTGGTTATGAGCCAATTCCAAGGTCTGACGGCGGTACGGCTGAGGGACCACCAACTGTTCCACTATTTCCCCCCGGATTGTATCAACCCGATAGAGCAACTCTCGCTTTAGAGCCATGTAGGGAGTTTCCAGCCTGGCACCAGGCCGCTGGGGTACCCCATCAATTACCTGTACATTTCCACGTCCAGGAGCCAATGTGGGGTCCCGGAGCTGTGCGGTTCCGAAATTATCTGGAGACACGTTCAACTCCGGGATTGCCTCGGGTGGCTCAACCTCTCCTGCCATTACCTCTAGGGGGAACCTGGCAGGGTTACACTCTGTCCCTATACTGGTGACCCCGACGGCAGGTATCCCTGAGTCGGGATCGCCCGGCTCAGGGCCTGGTTCAATCATACACCTCGGAGGGCTAGGTCGCCTCCCACATAATGTCCAGAACAGGGGCAAGTCTCTTCCCAAAATAACAGCATATGGAAGTCTTTTCATCACCCCCACTTCATGTTGAACCTCTCCACACGAGGTAGCAATGGTGACCCTTTCCATAGGGTATTCACGTAGGTCTCCATGAATACAAAGTACCCCTACTTTATGTCCCGTAGGGTTTTCCCCGGAGACCAAGGAGGCATGTACAAGAGTCACTACACTTCCCGAGTCCAACAAAGCCTCTGCTGTATAGCCATTAACACGTACTTTGCTGAGATGGGGCTCCTCCCCCATAGTAACGGTGCTTGCGGTACAAACAGTATGGGCATACATTGATACCCGGCGAGCGTACCGGCAGTCCATGGGTTCTGATGTAAGTGGGCACTGTGCCATCACATGCCCGAGCTGATGGCACCGCCAGCACATAACAGCAGAGGTGTCCCTGTTTTGGGTGTCTGACTTTGGGGAACCGGGACTCCGGCTAACCTTAGTCTGGGGTTTACTCTCTGCCAGGGCTGAAGACGGGACAGCACACGAGGGGGGACGGGAGTCTTTTACCAACTGTGAAGGGGGCGTATCCCTACGGAGTGCCCGCCGTGAAGCAGAGTCCCGGACCAACTCCTGGGTAGTTGTGTAGCATTCCACCAAATTCACTAGCTGGTCTAGGGTACCGGGGTCCCCCTGTCCCACCCACCGTTGAATGGGGGCTGGCAAAGTCCGCACAAACCATTCAATCACCACCCGCTCAATCATCTGTCCGGGGTTCAAGGTCTCCGGCTGCAGCCATTTTTTTACAAGGTCCAGTAAGACATGGGCCTGTGAGCGTGCAGGTTTTCCCTCCTCAAAGGACCACTGGTTCACTCGTTGGGCCCGGAGATAAGTGTTAACCCCCATTCGTGCAAGGGTCTCACCTTTCAGTATGCCATAGTCCTTGGCATCCTCCGTGCTGAGATCCAGGTAGGCTTTTTGGGGTTCACCTACCAAGAACGGGGCCACGACATCAGTCCAACGGTCGGTAGACAATTTCTCTCGCTCAGCGGTCCTCTCAAACACGGAGAGAAAGGCTTCTGGGTCGTCCTCTGCACTCATCTTTGTAAGTGCTGCCCTTACTCTGTCCTGGGCCGCAGGAAGGACTGGATGACCTGGAGTTACCGCTGGGAGCGCTTCTCGCAGAGCAGAAAGCTGTTTAGTCAATAAGCTGTTTGCCTCCTGTTGCTGAGCTAACGCCCGCTGGTGCTGAGCATTAGCCTGTTGCTGTTGTGCACTGGTTTGTGCAAAAGCCTGCTGTAGTTGAGCAGTAGACTGGGCCAGCTGCTTTACAAGATCCTCCATAGTGGCTGCTGAGGTAAACTGTAACTTTGCAGGCTTGATCATAAGCATGTGAAAACTGGGTTGTTGCCCTTAGCAACCAGGCTGCAACGCCTGCAGGCTTCATGGACCCGCCGATCCACCGCAAACAGTCAGTAGAAATTTTTTTTTTTTTCCGGGTAAGTACCTCTTAGGCCATTGCCCTTAGCAACCAGGCTGCCATGCCCGCATTCTCCACCATAATGTGAGGTAGCAGCGTTGTTTGGGCAAAAACGTGAGGCAGTGAGGCAGCAGCGTGTTCACACCAACAGTCTATTTATTGTTGCAGCATAAATAGATCCAATTTCCCACTGTCAAAGTCTCTTCCGGATCACAGCCGGTGCATATAGACAAATTCTTTGCATCAAAAAGTCTTGTTACCTTAGGACCCCGATAACCGCAGGGATCTGTATAAGGTTCTCCTAGGCTCACACTCTTGGCCTGTGTTCACTCCACACAGAGCCAGCCCAGCTCACACAGCATGTGTAGCTTCATCAAGCCTGGCTCTCAACTGAGACACACCCTGCTGTGCTCTGCATGATTTAAACGAAAATGCCGGACATGAGGATTGCTACAAAACCTGGACTGGGAGGAGGGATCTGTCTCCCTGTTACCCTTTGTGCTATACTCCCACTAATAGCTATAGCAAACTCAGAGGGTTTCCAGACACATTCTGGGGGACACATAGCGGTCTTCAAATATTACCCGTCACTGCCTCACAGTATGTATGTATATATACATATGTGTGTGCATGTATGTCTATATGTGTATGTATGTGTGTATGTATGTATGTGTGTATGTATATGTATGTGTGTATGTATGTGTATGTATGTATGCTAAAGGAATCCGCACCGTCACATTTACAATCACGAAATTTTGCACAGACACCTCATGTGACTCTGGGAATGTCATAGACTATGTTTTGAGGGGAAATTTAACCCCGCGCTTTACAGTTACTCTCCAAAAAGCCTGCTTACAATAAAGTCAATGGAGCTGGAAGCTACAGGTCATTAATAGGAGCTGTGATTGGTTGCTATAGGAACAAAGGAAATTGTTATTATAAGAAGCTTATGTGTGAGGTAATAAGATGTCGGTGGAGAGACAGATAGCGAGAGACTGACAGGCAGAGAAACAGAGACAGACAGACAGAGAGGGAGAGAGACACACAGACACTTACTTGCTATCCCGGGCAGCACCAGGTACTACAGCCAGTAATAAATAAATTCAAACCCATTTTTGTATTTCCCCCGGATTTCCAGTTCTCTATCCCAGCGCTGTCGGTGCTCCTCGTGCCATCACTGCTTTCTGCTTTACGACCTCTGCTTTTGGTGCTCACTCAATGGGGAAAAACTGCAATTGGAGAATTTATGGGGGGAAAAAAAAAAAAACACACAAATTAGATCTGTGCAAAGGTAAAAGAAAAACACACTCTTTCTTATTTACTGGACTCTAGACCACCTGGGATGCTGACAATAATTTATTTACTGCCATAGACCACCAGGCAGTGGCATCAATATCTTCCCTTAACTGCCCTAGATAAAGAGGGATGTTGGACTTAAAGGGGTTGTCCATTATTTTTATACTGATAGTTTCTCCTCAGGAAAGGTCATCACTATCAGATTGGTGAGGGTGGGCCACACGGCGCCCCCCAATGATCAGCGGTTTCCTGTGCCGACAGTGCTCGGATGTTATCAGTCGTGGAGCAGAAGAGCACAGCGCCATCAACTCTATAGTGGCCATGGCAGGGTACTGCAGATCCTCTTCCATTCACCTTCACAATTGTGTCCACTTGTTGTTGATTCTTCACCAGAACATTAACATTTTTATCTTTATGTTTGAAGCCTGAAATGTGGGAAAAGAGTAAAAATTTCAAGGGGGCTGAATACTTTCGCAAGGCACTGTATAAAATAAATAAATAAAAAAAAGGAAGCAGGGTGATTGCATAAATAACAATTTTAACATTAAAATGTTTTTTTATTTGTGACCTTTTTTTTTTTTTTTTTACTTTTGGTAACCTTCTTTTGGTCATTAGCCTGCTCTAAGGGGTGGAATACTTTGATACTTTGAAGGATGTTCCCATAGATTTTTTTTTTCTAAGATTTTAAAATCCAACTAAAAACTATGAAAAATTTATTTAAAAAAAAAAAAAGCAGGCACAAAATGTTTAAAAATGCATAAAGTTTAAAGGATTAAAAGTGCATTAAAAATGTGTGTGAAGGAAGTGTTAATGTTCTGGAATGCCTTTTATATCTGTTTTTTTTTTATCTTTTATACCTGTTTTTTTTTACTTCTATATCTGTTTTTTTTTTGCTTTTAAGACTATGTGCGCACGTTGCGTAAAATCATGCAGTTACGCTGCGCTTTGTAGCGCAGCGTAACTGCATGCGTCCTGCGTCCCCTGCACAGTCTATGGAGATTGTGCAGGGGCCGTGCGCACGTGGCGTCTCAGAGCGCAGCGCTTCGGCTACTGCCGAAGCGCTGCGCAAAAAGAAGTGACATGTCACTTCTTCCGTGCGCTTTGCCGGCAGCTCCTGCTCTGTCTATGGCAGGAGCTGCAGGCAGAGCGCACGTTCTCGCCGGCACCATGCGCTTCAGAACGGAGCTTTTCAGCTCCGCTCTGAAGCGCACCTTTTACGGTGCTGGGCTAGTACGCAACGTGCGCACATACCCTAATACCTGTTTGTTTTTATTCTATTTTATACCTGTTTTTTGCCTTTTATACTTTCTTGCGTTTTATATCTTTTTTTTTTACTTCTATATGTTTTTTTGCCTTTTCCACCATTTTTTTTGCATTCTATGTGATTTTTGCCTCTTATACCCTTTTTTACCTTTTATATCTGTTTTTTTACTTTTATACATGTTTTTTTTTTTGCATTTTATATCACTTTCTTTGCTTTTAATACCTGTTTGTTTTTATTCTCTTTTATATCTGTGTTTTTGCCTTTTATGGGTTTTTTTTTGCCTTTTATACCTGTTTTTTGACTTTTATATCTGTTTTTTTTGCTTTTAATACCGGTTTGTTTTTATTCTCTTTTATACCTGTTTTTTTTCCCTTTTAGACTTTCTTGCGTTTTATACCTTTTGTTACTTCTATATCTGGTTTTTTTTTTGCCTTTTCCACCTGTTTTTTGCCTTTTATATCTGATTTTTGCCTTTTATACCTTTTTTTTACCTTTTATATGTTTTTTTTTTACTTTTAAACTTTTTTGCATTTTATATCTCTTTGCTTTTAATACCGGTTTGTTTTTATTCTCTTTTATATCTGTGTTTTTGCCGGTTATGTTTTTTTTGCCTTTTATACCTGTTTTTTTGCCTTTTATACCAGTTTTTTGTCTTTTATATGTTTTTTTGCCATTTATGTTTTTTTTTGTTTTTAATACCTGTTTGCTTTTATTCTTTGTTATTCCTGTTTTTCTTTGGCTCTTATACCCATTTTTTGCTTTTTATACTTTCTTGCGTTTTCTACCTTTTTTTTTACTTCTATATGGCTTTTTTTTTGCCTTTTCTACGTTTTTTGCCTTTTCTGTTTTTTGCCTTTCATACCTTTTTTTTTACTTTTATACCTGGTTTTTTTTGCATCTTATATGTTTTTTTTTGCTTTTAATATTTGTTTGTTTTTATCCTCTTTTATACCTGTTCTTTTGCCTTTTATCTATTTTTTTGCCTTTCATACCTGTTCTTTTGCCTTTTACATGTTTTTTTTTTGCCTTTTATACCTTTTTTTTACCTTTTATACCTGTTTTTTTACCTTTTTTTGCATTCTATATTTTTTTGCTTTTAAGACTTGTTTGTTTTTTTTCCTTTTAAACCTGTTTTTTTTCCTTTTATACCACCCCTTCTTGCCTTTTATACACTTTTTTTTGCCTTTTATATCTTTTCATGTTTTTTTTTTTACTTTTTATACATGTTTTTTGCCTTTTATATCTGTTTTTTTTGCCTTTTATATGATTATTTTTCCAGTGTTTCATTATGCCACATACACTAGACACAGTTATTTGCTCTGTGCGTCCTGGACACCTGCAGCTCTTGGTGTTTGCTCAGATCCATCATCTTTAGCGTCCGTCGTAGTCGTTCTGTTGCCGTGTAATATCGGGGGGCTCTTACCTTGTAATCCCCTCTGGGATACAGCAAGGCTGGCTGATATTCTTAATGTCATTCACTGGCATTTACATTGTGATTACTTGGATGTTATAGACAGAAAAGGTAAGGAATAGGGCCAATGTTGTCTTTGAATGAAGGAGCCCTCTTGCTTTTTCCGTTCGCACATTGTGGAGGTATATGGAGTCCCTGACCCCGGCTCATGTTACTGCATCACTAAGCCTCGAGGGTCTTCTATGGGGCGCTGTATTCCCCACTATTCTCTAACTATGATTGCCACGTGTTCCATGGAATCTAAACCGAGGTGTAACCTTGGCGACGTTGCCTCACGTGAAGTATTTTTGCCATCTAATATCCCTGGGGCTGAGATTAGGGGAAAGGTTAAATTCAACATCCTTATTGATCTATAGGGCAGTAAAGAGGTTAATATCGTCATCCCTGGTGGTCTAGTGGACCAGATAAGTTAATGTCAGCATCCCTGGTGGTCTAGTGCCGTAAATAAGAGTTATTGTCAGCTTCCCTGGTGGTCTAACAAATTACATAAGTTAATTTAATCATCCTTTGTGGTCTAGGCCAGGAAACCACTGCTAAGGACAGACAACAAGCAGAAGAGACTTGTTTGGGTAAAGAACACAAGGAATGGATATTAGACCAGTGGAAATCTGTGCTTTCGTCTGATGAGTCCAAATTTGAGATCTTTGGATCCAACCACCGTGTCTTTGTAGAAAAGGTGAATGGATGGACTCTACATGGCTGGTTCCCACCGTGAAGCATGGAGGAGGAGGTGTGATGGTGTGGGGGTGCTTTGCTGGTGACACTGTTGGGGATTTATTCAAAATTGAAGGCATATAGAACCAGCATGGCTACCACAGCATCTTGCAGCGGCGTGCTATTCCATCCGGTTTGTGTTTAGTTGGATCATTTATTTTTCAACAGGACAATGACCTAAACACACCTCCAGACTGTGTAAGGGCTATTTGACTAAGAAGGAGAGTGATGGGGTGCTACGCCAGATGACCTGGTCTCCACAGTCACCAGACCTGAACCCTATCGAGATGGTTTGAGGTGAGCTGGACCGCAGAGTGAAGGCAAAAGGGCCAACAAGTGCTAAGCATCTCTGGGAACTCCTTCAAGACTGTTGGAAAACCATTTCCGGTGACTACCTCTTGAAGCTCATCAAGAGAATGCCAAGAGTGTGCAAAGCAGTAATCAAAGCAAAAGGTGGCTACTTTGAAGAACCTAGAATATAAGACATATTTTCAGTTGTTTCACACTTTCTTGTTAAGTATTTTATTCCACATGTGTTAATTCATAGTTTGATGCCTTCAATGTGAATCTACAATTTTCAGAGTCATGAAAATAAAGAAAACTGTGAATGAGAAGGTGTGTCCAAACCTTTGGTCTGTACTGTGGTTATATATATATATATATATATATATATATATATATATATATTTACACACACACTTGTCTTTGTACCAATCATCTTGCATTATTTCAAGAATTCAATAAAAACTGTCTTAAAGGGGTCCTGTCACTCGCCATAAATGTGTAATATTTTCACCTTATGTAAATGCCGCTGTTCTCCTGAATTCAGCGTTGTTTTTCTTTTGTTCCTGTGCCTCTCCATTCCTGAGATACCGCCTCCACTTCCCTGTATGTAAATCTAGTCTTTTTCACAAATGGGGCGTGGTCCTCAAGAAGACACACCCAGTTGTAGTAAACTAGATTTACATGCAGTAAAAAAGAGGCCATATCTCAGGAACGGAGAGGAGCAGGAAGAAAAGAAAAACTGTGCCGGATTCCGGAGAACAGCAGCATTCTCTCCAGGACCATAAATTACATATTTATGACAAATTATGGATTCCCTTTAACAAGAGGATGCATGGAATCCCATTTACTGAGCATGCTGGTACTTGTTCAACAAATGCAATTTAATTGTGGAGGGATTCTAAGCTAGAAGTGGCATATAGGCAAATGATGCTCATGTTTGACATTTTTATGTCACTTCTATGGTCATGTTGTAATTATTTATATCTATGTTCTGCTGCTGTGATGCTACGATTTCCCTCAGGATCAATAAATGGCACCATTGTGAATGGTCTGAATAGTAGCCTATTTGTAAGTTTCTGCTTATTGTTGCATACTGTTACCTGAGCAGAAGTGGGTTTACTGATCTAAGGCATTCTGTGACCAGCAGGCAGGTGCCTGTCTGCAGCTCCATCCCCTCTCCTCCCCCCACCACATCCACTCCCCAGGTATCTCCATTCACTACAGCAGAAGGTGAGGTGGCTCTTGTCTGCTGTCTTCTAGGAGCTGGGAAGAAGTCATCTCCAGTCTGCTCCATTCTGTGCAGTGTCCTAGGGGTGGTCCCTGAAATGCTCATTTAACAAGAAGAGACTGTGCAGAGAGGAAAGAGAAGTAAAGGCAGCCTGAAGGGAGATGAGGAGGATGAGGAGGATGAGGATACTTTGTACTTACATGATGCCTCTGACTTAATCACCCAGATTCCCCACTCCCAGCCAAACATGGAGATTAGACTGGCATTCATCAGTAGATTCCAGGCGAGGATTCAATCAGCCCTGCTACTTGCATGGGAGTGAATGTAGCTTAATCTGCTGGATATCAGAGGCTCTGCAGGCTCCAGCTCCCTCCTCACTTTCTAGCTGGAGTGCAGAAATCACAGAGCAAGCAAGGAGCCTGCCTGCAACCTGGACAGCAAGCAGTGGAGCTGCCTCCTGGACAGCCTGCCTGCCTCCTGGACAGCCTGCCTGCCTCCTGGACAGCCTGCCTGCCTGTGGACCCCAGCTGCTGGAGGCTTCCAGGGAGCAGCAGAGATGCAGTGATGGGCTAGAGCTGTCCAGCCAGGGCAGAGGATGAGGAGGGCAGCAGCCTGGCTCTAGGACATGTGCAGCGCTCACCCCTCACTCTCTAGTATGGATCCCCCCGGCAGCTGTGGACTGTTTCTCCCCCTACTCTGCGTTTTCAGTGTGATCACCCCTCACACATCCCAGCAAGTACTAAGGATTGGTGAGTACTGCTGTTCACTCGTGGCAGGTGGGGGAGACTTCAGTGCAACTTTGCAACAGTGCACTTGGTATATACACTGCTCAGGTGGCAATCATAGTATACAGTATATGAAAAGGGAGAACATCTGAAATCAGCAATGCTATCATCACCCAGCTTTTCCAGGTAGTGATAAAACTTCATCTGATGTCCAGCACTCTGCACATTTCATCTGTGATTACCTTGTATGCTTGCTTACATGATTGCATGATTATATATATATATAATATATATATACACACACATACACACACATATACATACACACACATATACACACACATATATATACACACACACACACACACACATATATACACACACACACACGAATATTGCTCATCACAAGGATTTCCCTGGTGCAGATACAATGAGTGATGGTCATTTTTGTACATAGTATTGCTAGATATCTTAGACAGTTCTTTGCAGTAATCTAGAAAAGTTGGGTGACTGGTAGTGTGCCAATTTTAAATATCCTCCCAATTTATTTTGACCACCCCCTCCCCAATATGCAAGTTTTCAATATGTCTGTGGATAAATGGTTTGGACATTCAGCCACCTTGATAAGCTGGGTGGAACCACCACCAGTATTGTATATATGTGTGTTGATACGTGTTTGAGCATGAGTATTTGTAAGCCTTATGTGTACCAAGGAAAGCTGGGTAGCATTATATATATATATATATATATATATATATATATATATATATATATATGCTACCCAGCTTTCCCTGGTACAGATAAGGTTAAAAAATGGTCATGCTCAAAAAGAAAAAAATTAAATAAATAAAAAATTATATATTGCTCAAGCAAGCAATTATATGTATGTAATATTACCCAGCTTTCCTTGGTACAGATTTGAAATATATACATGATTATATAGTACACTGGTATATTGTTATTAGATGAATATGTATTAAATAAGTTAAATATATCTATTCTACACATGTCCCAATGTGTGTGTGTATATGCGTGTAATATATATATATATATATATATATATATATATATATATATATATATATATATATATATAAAAATATATATATATTTATTTAATTATTACATTAATTTAGTGTTTGTGTGTGTGTAAAAATATATATCTACACACTCACTCAATTAATGTAATTAAACAAAAAATGTATGTGTATGTATATGTATATATATATATATACACACACGCACATACACACACACACAATGTTTGCTTATGTTTCTATAGATAACACAGAGTCTATGTTCATTATATAAAACATAGATGTTATGTTACCCAGCTTTCCCTGGTACAGATATAGTGTCCCTCTAGCTTTGCAGCATTCTGGTAAAGCTGGGTGACCGCTCCCACATGACATTCCTATTCTGGACCCCAGCCCTTGTCGGGGAGCACCATGAACAGGACGCCTAAACTAGAATGTTTTCCCAAAGTTTTTCAATTCTGAGAAAACCTAATGTTTACAACCCAGCTTTCCCTGGAGCCGACAGGAATAGTCTCATTAATCAAAACTGTCTAAAAGAAAAACCTGTCTTTGTTGCCTCTATCATCCAATCAGGGTCTAGCTTCTATTTTATCAGAGCAGTTTCCACAATGAAAGCTGAGCTCTGATTGGTTGCTATGAGCAACAAAGACAGCTTTTCTTTTCGAGCATTTTGATTACGTTTTTTGCTGTTAGCCAGTGTTTTTGGGAAAGCTGGGTGGCGATGTTGGAACTGATACACCTGTAATGTGTCCAAATAGATATTTGGGTCAGTTTACAGGGCAGTAAATAATTAAATAGACAGTTTTACCATCCAGTGTGGGGGGATATCGCATGTAACACCTGTAGTGGTGCCATATTGGATGCCGCTCAGCCCCCAGATACCGTATAGAGGGCTGTTACACATATATTCCCACTGTAGGGTCTTCTGTCATATGATGGGGGGTCTTGCGGATAGTAACTGTTACTGTCATCACTCATTTTGTACTTTTTCATTAAAGTAAATGAGGAAGCCTGAACGTCTGAAGTTCCCCTTTAAGGAGGAACATCCCTGATGGTCTAGAGGTTGGGATCAGATTTAAAGGGATATTCCAGTGATAGCGATTTCTATGGTGACATGGGTGAGAGGCTAGGGGTGACCGCACCTATCCATATACTGAGCATAGGATCACTAACAAGGGTCTAGAGGGGATCTCAGTGTCATGGCTGTTAGTGATCGCCCCCCAGTTATGAGCCAGGGCAGAGAACCATTGCCTTTTGGTCTATAATGTCCTTTTTCTGAGGGTCCTTTCTTGCTCTCGGCAGTGATCACTGACACCCTTTGGTGTGAAGGAGCATGCGTGATACTGTAGTCTTCTTAAAGTTTGCCTTTGTCCTTCGAGGTTCCCTTTTTGACAACATGATACAAGACGTCTGAAGTCTCGAAATCTCCATTATCAAACACCCTCATAGCCTACTTATGATATGTGGCCATTAAAGGGAGGGGTCCTGCCCTTAGTGTCACCATTTTTGGGGTGACTACCTGCGCAGGACTCCTTTCTACACACCAACTGCATTGCTAGTAATGACCGAAGGGTCGCGGAAAGGTTGTACACCAGGCCTTACCTGTCCTTATAAAGGAGGGGGGCTCATTTTAGTCTTTTCTGTGGGGCTCCCCCGCCTCAGCGTAAGCCACTCACAGGAACCATATGACCCCCGAGAATGGTTAATGGATTGTATGGATTTTCTTACCGTTTTTTTTGTCTATATTTATATGGAGCACTTATCTGTCTCCATGGTAACAGACCACCTACAAACCCTGTGTGGTCTGATTTTTCTTTCTGTCTTTTTACTTTACCAAATATATGTTATGGGACAGATGAAGGAAGAGCTGGCTGAAGGATCAGACTACACATGGCTTATTTGTTGTCTGTTACCATGGAGACACATAAGTCTGCATGGGAGCTGTGGACACAATCTTATTAATGAAGCCGATTTGCGTATTATTTAATTTTAGGGACATTGGAGAAATGTGGAAACTTAAAGAACAGTTCCAGCCAGACATATAAAAGGCCCCCTTGCCTAGGGGGTGTCACGTCCCCTCCCCCACTCATCTTTACGTTTTCCGGCGATTTACTTAGCAGGGGGCGATAATGAGCGCCATTTCTGTCTAGGATTTCTCTGTCTTCTATCATTTATCTTAGCAGTGTTTCTTGTATTAATGATGTTAATATCCGAGGTGCCTGGTGCCCTTTCATGACCTCCTCGGCTCTTCTTATTGTTCCGATACAAGACAATTACCTTTCCTTAATGAGATCTGTGACCATATAATGGAGGGGTGTAGAGGTAGGGATTGAGCGCAGACACGGCTACAACCACTCGCCATGGCGGGCTGATTTTATTACTTACAATTGGTGATTAGTATTTGGTTCATGATCAGGAGAAGCTGATTATTATTATTATTGTGCTCTTAGGGGTCTTGTAAGATCCCATGTTGATGTTTTGGGGGATCCGGACGGCCACGGGAACTTTAGCCTATGAGAAGTAATATTAAAGTCGAGATTGGAGATCACTATGGATAAAGTTAATTCTCACATCACCGTCATATTGCTGTAAGTGTGGGAAAATATTTCCCTAAAGGAATTTGTCTATGTTCTAAAATGGTGCCGGCCATAGTGCACCTTCTACACTGCCCCTATAATAGTGACCACCACAGTGCCCCTATAGGAGCGCCTTCTACACTGCCCCTATAATAGTGACCACCACAGTGCCCCTATAGGAGCACCTTCTACACTACCCCTATAATGGTGCCCACCAGTGCCCCTATAGGCGTGCCTTCTACACTGCCCCTATAATAGTGCCCACCACAGTGCCCCTATAGGAGTGCCTTCTACACTGCTCCTATAATAGTGACCACCACAGTCCCCCTATAGGAGCGCCTTCTACACTGCTCCTATAATAGTGACCACCACAGTCCCCCTATAGGAGCACCTTCTACACTGCCCCTATAATAGTGACCACCACAGTGCCCCTATAAGAGCACCTTCTACACTACCCCTATAATGGTGCCCACCACAGTGCCCCTATAGGAGTGCCTTCTACACTGCCCCTATAATAGTGCCCACCACAGTCCCCCTATAGGAGCACCTTCTACACTACCCCTATAATGGTGCCCACCACAGTGCCCCTATAGGAGTGCCTTCTACACTGCCCCTATAATAGTGCCCACCACAGTGCCCCTATAGGAGTGCCTTCTACACTGCTCCTATAATAGTGACCACCACAGTCCCCCTATAGGAGCGCCTTCTACACTGCTCCTATAATAGTGATCACCACAGTCCCCCTATAGGAGCGCCTTCTACACTGCCCCTATAATAGTGCCCACCACAGTGCCCCTATAGGAGTGCCTTCTACACTGCTCCTATAATAGTGACCACCACAGTCCCCCTATAGGAGCGCCTTCTACACTGCTCCTATAATAGTGATCACCACAGTCCCCCTATAGGAGTGCCTTCTACACTGCCCCTATAATAGTGCCCACCACAGTGCCCCTATAGGAGCGCCTTCTACACTGCTCCTATAATAGTGACCACCACAGTCCCCCTATAGGAGCGCCTTCTACACTGCCCCTATAATAGTGACCACCACAGTGCCCCTATAAGAGCACCTTCTACACTACCCCTATAATGGTGCCCACCACAGTGCCCCTATAGGAGTGCCTTCTACACTGCTCCTATAATAGTGACCACCACAGTGCCCCTATAGGAGCACCTTCTACACTACCCCTATAATGGTGCCCACCACAATCCCCCTATAGGAGCACCTTCTACACTACCCCTATAATGGTGCCCACCACAGTGCCCCTATAGGAGCACCTTCTACACTACCCCTATAATGGTGCCCACCACAATCCCCCTATAGGAGCACCTTCTACACTGCTCCTATAATAGTGACCACCACAGTCCCCCTATAGGAGCGCCTTCTACACTGCCCCTATAATAGTGCCCACCACAGTGCCCCTATAAGAGTGCCTTCTACACTGCCCCTATAATAGTGCCTACCACAGTCCCCCTATAGGAGCGCCTTCTACACTGCTCCTATAATAGTGACCACCACAGTCCCCCTATAGGAGCGCCTTCTACACTGCCCCTATAATAGTGCCCACCACAGTGCCCCTATAGGAGCGTCTTCTACACTGCTCCTATAATAGTGCCCACCACAGTCCCCCTATAGGAGCACCTTCTACACTGCCCCTATAATAGTGACCACCACAGTCCCCCTATAGGAGCGCCTTCTACACTACCCCTATAATAGTGATCACCACAGTCCCCCTATAGGAGCGCCTTCTACACTGCCCCTATAATAGTGCCCACCACAGTGCCCCTATAGGAGAGCCTTCTACACTGCCCCTATAATAGTGCCCACCACAGTGCCCCTATAAGAGTGCCTTCTACACTGCCCTTATAATAGTGCCCACCACAGTCCCCCTATAGGAGCGCCTTCTACACTGCTCCTATAATAGTGCCCACCACAGTCCCCCTATAGGAGCACCTTCTACACTACCCCTATAATAGTGACCACCACAGTCCCCCTATAGGAGCGCCTCCTACACTGCCCCGATAATAGTGTCTGCCCCATTTACCATGTAGTGCCTACCACAGTGAAGCCACATTAGTACCCACTTCACTGCCCCTATATTAGTACCTTTCACAGTCCTAAGGACCTTCTACACTTCCCCCATAATGCTGCCTCCAGCATTGACTTATAATAGTCCACGTCCCCTTCATAATATTGCCTGCCGCAGTGATCCTTTAGCAGTACCGTCACATTTCCCTTATGTATAATAGTGCGCCCCACAATACCGTTATAGTAGGGATTTTCTTGGTGCACATAAGATGCCTGGGGGTACAGTGTGCCCGAGGGGTGAAGAGAGCGGCCCGAGGGGTGAAGAGAGCGGCCCGAGGGGTGAAGAGAGCGGCCCGAGGGGTGAAGAGAGCGGCCCGAGGGGTGAAGAGAGCGGCCCGAGGGGTGAAGAGAGCGGCCCGAGGGGAGAAGAGAGCGGCCCGAGGGGAGAAGAGAGCGGCCCGAGGGGAGAAGAGAGCGGCCCGAGGGGAGAAGAGAGCGGCCCGAGGGGAGAAGAGAGTGGCCCGCGCCGTACATGGGAAGAGCAGGGCGATAAAGGCTGGAGTGACAACATCCAAAAACCTGTGTTATGGCCCCAGTCTAAGTGTCTGTAATATGGCCCCCACCGACCTGGACCCTCATGTGTATATACCTATACTTTTACTCCGCACTGTGCATATATACATGTATATATGTATTCAGTGTATATTCACTGTCCTCCATTTCCACAGATTTTCTGCCCTCACAGGGGCTGTGGCCATTATTTTCTGTTACGTCTCTGTGTGGGGGATTTGGGACAAGACTCCATTAACATCAGAACTTACAGGAGTCAGAGAGGAAGGAGTGCAGCTCCGGAGGATTGTAATGATACATGGAGGATGTTCACCTTACAGATCCACTGCCGAGTCTCCATTTTCCCCCACAGGAGTTTTTCCTTTTCTGCAGTGAAAAATGTGTCGACCATAAACCTAACCATAGAGTGACCACCATAACTGGGATAAGAACAGTGCCCCCATAACAGGGACCGGAACATCCACCTCTATGAAAGGACAATCACCGAGACGCAGTAACCTCTGTATTACTGGTGGGAACAGTGCCCCCATAACAGTATTAGCAACAGTAAGAGTGGCATCCACAATGCGTCATGACAATAACAGCCCTCATAACAATGACTTTCACAATGCCCCATCATAGAGACCTTCACACAACACCCAAGATTATGTCAGGAACTCTACAGTAGCAACATTCATAGTGCCTCCATAATAGAGACTCACAGTGCCTCCATAATAGAGACTCACAGTGCCTCCATAATAGAGACTCACAGTGCTCTATAATAAACACACAGTGCCCCCACAATAGAGGCGCACAGTGCCCCCACAATAGAGGCGCACAGTGCCCCCACAATAGAGGCGCACAGTGCCCCCACAATAGAGGCGCACAGTGCCCCCACAATAGAGGCGCACAGTGCCCCCACAATAGAGGCGCACAGTGCCCCCATAATAGAGAAGAACAGTGCTCTATAATAGACGCACAGTGCCCCCATAATAGAGAAGCACAGTGCCCCCATAATAGAGAAGCACAGTGCCCCCATAATAGAGAAGCACAGTGCCCCCATAATAGAGAAGAACAGTGCCCTTAAAATGGAGACACACAGTGCCATCATAATAGAGGCGCACAGGACCCCCATAATAGAGACGCACAGGGCCCCAATTATAGATACAGATAGTGCCCCCATAAGAGATACACAGTGACCAAAATTGACATTTACATCTCTCTTTATAATAGAGGCGTTCTTAGTGCCCCTATAATAGAGGTGTTCTCAGTGCTCCTATAATAGAGGCGTTCTCAGTGCCCCCATAATAGAGACATTCTTAGTGCCCCCAAAGTAGAGACGTCTTCAGTGCCCCCATAATAGAGGCACTCTCAGTGCCCCCATAATAGAGGCACTCTCAGTGCCCCCATAATAGAGGCACTCTCAGTGCCCTCATAATAGAGGCACTCTCAGTGCCCTCATAATGGAGGCACTCTCAGTGCCCCCATAATGGAGGTTCTCAGTGCCCCCATAATGGAGGTTCTCAGTGCCCCCATAATGGAGGTTCTCAGTGCCCCCATAATGGAGGTTCTCAGTGCCCCCATAATGGAGGTTCTCAGTGCCCCCATAATGGAGGTTCTCAGTGCCCTCATAATGGAGGTTCTCAGTGCCCCCATAATAGAGGCGTTCTCAGTGCCTCCATAATAGAGATATTCTCAGTGCCTCCAAAGTAGAGGTGTTCTCAGTGCCCCCATAAAGTGTGATGTTGTATGATCCTGGGAGCCCTGCGCCCCCATAAAGTGTGATGCTGTATGGTCCCTCTCGCTGGCTCAGGGCCCCCCTGGTCCTGCATTCTGCGCTGTCCTCTCCCCTCTTCCGGACGTCGCTGTGTCCACAGACCGTTGCGTTGTAAAGTAGCTGTTTATATCTACTTCTTTATTTTCCATTTACGTGCTCTCTAACCGAGGCGTAATTATATATCACAGCAGTAGAACAGATTGAAATGAGATGAGAAGGCAGCAAATTGGAAAGCAACAACTGGGAGAGAGATCAGAGGAACGATAGAATGCAAAATACGAGAGGAGAACAAAAGGGAGATCAGTCACCGGCAGCAGACGAGCAGGCGAAGAAGAAGAAGAAGGCACCGCGCGAAGAAGAAGGCACCGCGCGAAGAAGAAGGCACCACGCTGCTCTTATGTGTACAGATCTTTTTTTCTTCCAGTAACATAAACTTTTAACGGTTAAGTGATTAACATTACTGCAATCGGCCTGGGAAACCAAGGGTTAATGGTGCCAGTGGCAAATATCCGAAAAATTATTAGCAATAAGGACTGGATAACAGAATGCGGAAAACTGTCCTATATTGTGTAGAGGATTACTGCCTCAGTGCTTGGGCTCAGCCGGAAAGTGAGAAACAAAAGGGATTCCCCCAGCAGAATAGGGAGTGCAGCTCTGGAGTATAACCTAGGATTTAACTCCAGATAAGCACAGGATCAGTAATGTAATGCATGTACAGAGTGACTGCACCAGCAGAATAGTGAGTGCAGCTCTGGAATATGATAGAGGAGGTAACTCAGGATCACTAATGTAATGTATGTACACAGTGCCTGCACCAGCAGAATAGTGAGTGCAGCTCTGGAGTATAATACAGGAGGTAACTCAGGATCAGTACAGGATCAGTAATGTAATGTATGTACACAGTGACTCCACCAGCAGAATAGTGAGCGCAGCTCTGGAGTATAATACAGGAGGTAACTCAGGATCAGTACAGGATCAGTAATGTAATGTATGTACACAGTGACTCCACCAGCAGAATAGTGAGCGCAGCTCTGGAGTATAATGGAGGAGGTAATATGTGTACACAGTGACTGCACCAGCAGAATAGTGAGCGCAGCTCTGGAGTATAATGGAGGAGGTAATGTGTGTACACAGTGACTGCACCAGCAGAATAGTGAGCGCAGCTCTGGAGTATAATGCAAGAGGTAGCTCAGGATCAGTACAGGATAAGTAATGTAATGTATGTACACAGTGACTGCACCAGCAGAATAGTGAGCGCAGCTCTGGAGTATAATGGAGGAGGTAATGTGTGTACACAGTGACTGCACCAGCAGAATAGTGAGCGCAGCTCTGGAGTATAATACAGGATGTAACTCAGGATCAGTACAGGATAAGTAATGTATGTACACAATGACTTCACCAGCAGAATAGTGAGCACAGCTCTGGAGTATAATACAGGAGGTAACTCAGGACCACATGTAATATGTGAAGAGATTGACTTATCCATTAAAGGGGTTTCTTCTACGTCCTCTTCTGCTTGTTGACTGCAGTATAGTATGGCCGCCTCCAGTTGCTTATAGCTTGGGACCGGCTTTTGATGATCCTACTAATTTGTTACATAGGATGAGACTTCTGCACCTTGTGTGTTGTGCTATAGATTTTCATGTGTATATATAAATATACATGCAAAAGAAATACATCTGCGTTTTCCGCCTGTTCCTTTAAGATCACCGGTAGGTCATTGTCTCCGTCTTGGTGCACGCGATAAAGCAGACGCATCACTTCATGCCCCATAAAATCCACATCCATTGACGCTGGCGACAACGAGGAGAGGTAACGTGTCCAATGTCACCGAGGACAGCGCTGCTATATTTGGAAAACACAACTTTTGCATCAAATATCCCATCGGAGGAGAGCGGAGGACACGGGCGCGGAGGACACGGGCGCGGAGGACGTCGCTGATGTAAGAACAGGCAGGAGATGGGGTTCCACAAATGTAAGAGGAGTCACCGGGAGGTCCCAGGGGTCTCCAGCATTTACCAAGACACAAGCTCTTATCATTTTGAATTTTTTAATTAGGATATCAGGCAGTGACAGTGACAAAGCCCACAGAAGAGTGCAACGGTGTACCCATAGGAATCAGCCACAGTGCCTCCATAAGAGACCGCCACAGAGCCTCCATAAGAGACCGCCACGGTGCCTCCATAAGAGACCGCCACGGTGCCTCCATAAGAGACCGCCACGGTGCCTCCATAAGAGACCGCCACGGTGCCTCCATAAGAGACCGCCACGGTGCCTCCATAAGAGACAGCCACGGTGCCTCCATAAGAGACAGCCACGGTGCCTCCATAAGAGACAGCCACGGTGCCTCCATAAGAGACCGCCACGGTGCCTCCATAAGAGACCGCCACGGTGCCTCCATAAGAGACAGCCACGGTGCCTCCATAAGAGACAGCCACGGTGCCTCTATAAGAGACCGCCACGGTGCCTCCATAAGAGACCGCCACGGTGCCTCCATAAGAGACCGCCACGGTGCCTCCATAAGAGACCGCCACGGTGCCTCCATAAGAGACCGCCACGGTGCCTCCATAAGAGACCGCCACGGTGCCTCCATAAGAGACCGCCACGGTGCCTCCATAAGAGACCGCCACGGTGCCTCCATAAGAGACCGCCACGGTGCCTCCATAAGAGACCGCCACGGTGCCTCCATAAGAGACCGCCACAGTGCCTCCATAAGAGACCGCCACAGTGCCTCCATAAGAGACCGCCACGGTGCCTCCATAAGAGACCGCCACAGTGCCTCCATAAGAGACCGCCACAGAGCCTCCATAAGAGACCGCCACAGTGCCTCCATAAGAGACCGCCACGGTGCCTCCATAAGAGACCGCCACGGTGCCTCCATAAGAGACCGCCACGGTGCCTCCATAAGAGACCGCCACGGTGCCTCCATAAGAGACCGCCACGGTGCCTCCATAAGAGACCGCCACGGTGCCTCCATAAGAGACCGCCACGGTGCCTCCATAAGAGACCGCCACGGTGCCTCCATAAGAGACCGCCACGGTGCCTCCATAAGAGACCGCCACGGTGCCTCCATAAGAGACCGCCACGGTGCCTCCATAAGAGACCGCCACGGTGCCTCCATAAGAGACCGCCACGGTGCCTCCATAAGAGACCGCCACGGTGCCTCCATAAGAGACCGCCATTGTGCATCCATAAGAGACTACCACGGTGCCTCCATAAGAGACCACCACAGTGCCTCTATAAGAGACCGCCACAGTGCCTCTATAAGAGACCGCCACAATGCCTCCATAAGAGACCGCCACGGTGCCTCCATAAGAGACCACCACGGTGCCTCCATAAGAGACCACCACGGTGCCTCCATAAGAGACCACCACTTTGCCTCCATAAGAGACCACCACAGTGCCTCCATAAGAGACCACCACAGTGCCTCCATAAGAGACCACCACAGTGCCTCCATAAGAGTCCGCTATAGTGCTTCCATAATTAGAGACTACCACAGTGCCTCCATAAGAGACCGCCACAGTACCTCCATAACAGACTACCATAGTGCCTCCATAGTGGACTATCGTAATGCCTCTATTACAGACTACTACCATGCCTCTATAAAAGACCACTACCGTGTATCCCTCCTAAGGACAGCCACAGTGCCCACATGATAGTGCCGCTATGTGAATGGCAGTCACATCTCCCTCTATAGAAACATCTACAGTGCCCCCATAGCAGTGCCTGATAGCAATCTGAAAGACGACCATAGTGCGACCATAACATTGTCAGCTATACTGCCCCTATAAGAACGCCTCTAAAGCAATCACAAGTTCCCCAAAAAGGACAGTGACGGAGACCCAATGTGAAAAAGCAATAGTGCCCTCATTGCAGTGCCCCATAATGGGGACAGCCACATTTTCCCCATAAGATAATACATTGTCTTTACAAGTATAGCCATGGCATTCACAGTGATGTCAACAGCAGCAGTTTTTGCAGAGATTAAAAAAACAAAACAAAACAAAAAAACGCACTATGAGTGCAACGTGTGAACACGGCCCTAAGAGACTTATCACTTCCAGGTGCCTATGATTGCTCCATGGTCAGGTCGGATCTGTTGAGTATCATTAATGTGACCAATAAAAGTGACAACTGCAGAGTCAACATCAACGTGTTAAGATCAGTTGTCAGGGGCCACAGGGACTATATTTATGAATCTAGGGTAACTGCGCCCACATAATAAAGGAGATGACTTGGGGAGAGATGAACGTCGTTGTATGGAAGTGTAAATACAGCAATAACCCATGTGACCACAAGGGGGCGCGCAGCGTATAAAGCTTCCGCGATATCGTCGCTTTTGTTTTTTTACTTTTAACTAAAATGAGAAAGATTAAAATCCTGTGATATTTCTGGAGAGCGCTGTGACTGCAGAGTAACGAGCCGCCTGGATGGAGATCCGTCTCACACCCTAATGGTTACACATCGCCTTTCTTATATATCGTGAGCGGCTTCGCTCCTGCTGCGTCTCGTATGTTCGGATCCGTGAATTATTCAGATGTTATAATTGTGATCTTAAAGAAAATCTTCAACAAGAGACGACGTTAGCTGTAAAAATAAATTACACCCCAAACCTGTTCTTACAGGCACGGAGACTGGCACCGCCATCGCATACTTGACGTTTGATCTCCTGCTCCCCGGGGCTGCAGAATGGAATAGATAGAAACTAGAGATGAGATCAAATCCAAGGACCTTGGCCAAGTGGCCATGTCAGTTGCCCATGGCCAAAAAATGGGAGCCTTGTGAAGTTCCTCCTATCTGCCGGCATCCCCGATACCTCTTCTGGTCAGTAGACCTGGTGCATTAAGATGGATTCCTGCAGGAAGGAGGGTGTTTGTAGGACTCCTGGTCAACCTCTTTGGACTACCAAAGCTTGGCGTCCATTGACCAGGGTCCTGCACATTGTTTTGCTCACTGCCCGGGATTGTGTTCTCCATCCAAGTGTGCAAAAAATGTGACCGGCGCCACACTAAAAAGTAGTTCACCAGGATGTGGTTTATCGCAGACCACTCCAAGAGGAGATGGCTCCAGATTAGAAGGCTACAAAAATCAGGGACTGAGGACCTCCTCTTACCGAAACTTGGGGAGAGACCATCATGTTCTCAACAAATCCAACTGGGTCTCCACACCAGCGGAACCAATTAGTCCATTCATTTTGACTTCCCTTCCAGAGGAACATTATGTGTTTGCAGAAGGAGCCAAACCTGATGGCCACATACCTCCCCATAGACCCATAAGGGAACTGCAGTAAGTAGTGAAGGATCAATAGTGTAATTCAGCCGAATACGTAAAAATGCCTCTTCCTAGCCAGAATCTGTTAAACTGTCCTGGATCCAAATGTCAATCAAGTAGGCCGGTGTAGTGGAGGACAGTTCTCCAGACACCTATTATCAAGGTGGGCATTAAATTGAGGTTTTGTGCAGAGAACTGGACCATCAATAGCTAAAACTGGCAGCGTGCAAGAGGCATCCTGAATGGACCTCTATCCCTATCTGCGGGGGCAAATTTGACGTTTGCATAGCCAACTAGACCTTCAATAATCTTGGTAAGCTGAATGTCAGTGTCCATGGGAATATAGCTTTTGACAAATACGTATAGAAAAAGAAGTAATGGAAATGTGGTGCTGGAGAAGGATGTGATCAATACCATGAATGGCAAGAAGATCAAACAAATCAATTTTGGAACAAATCAAGCCAGACGGATCACTCGACGCAAGGATCACGAAGGTACGGCTTGCTTACTTTTGGATACATCATACGAAGAGAGCAATCATTGAAGAAGAACAGAAGGAACAAGACGAAGAGGAAGACCAGAAGTTAAATGGCATGATACAATCAACATAACAGTGGAGAAGACCCTGGTGGACCTATCTAGATGGAGAAACCCCTCTTGGACCTATCTAGGCGTAGAAGCCCCTGGTGGACCTATCTAGGCGTAGAAGCCCCTGGTGGACTTATCTAGGCGTAGAAGCCCCTGGTGGACTTATCTAGGCGTAGAAGCCCCTGGTGGACTTATCTAGGCGTAGAAGCCCCTGGTGGACCTATCTAGGCGTAGAAGCCCCTGGTGGACTTATCTAGGCGTAGAAGCCCCTGGTGGACTTATCTAGGCGTAGAAGCCCCTGGTGGACTTATCTAGGCGTAGAAGCCCCTGGTGGACTTATCTAGGCGTAGAAGCCCCTGGTGGACCTATCTAGGCGTAGAAGCCCCTGGTGGACCTATCTAGGCGTAGAAGCCCCTGGTGGACCTATCTAGGCGTAGAAGCCCCTGGTGGACCTATCTAGGCGTAGAAGCCCCTGGTGGACCTATCTAGGCGTAGAAGCCCCTGGTGGACCTATCTAGGCGTAGAAGCCCCTGGTGGACCTATCTAGGCGTAGAAGCCCCTGGTGGACCTATCTAGGCGTAGAAGCCCCTGGTGGACCTATCTAGGCGTAGAAGCCCCTGGTGGACCTATCTAGGCGTAGAAGCCCCTGGTGGACTTATCTAGGCGTAGAAGCCCCTGGTGGACTTATCTAGGCGTAGAAGCCCCTGGTGGACTTATCTAGGCGTAGAAGCCCCTGGTGGACCTATCTAGGCGTAGAAGCCCCTGGTGGACCTATCTAGGCGTAGAAGCCCCTGGTGGACCTATCTAGGCGTAGAAGCCCCTGGTGGACCTATCTAGGCGTAGAAGCCCCTGGTGGACCTATCTAGGCGTAGAAGCCCCTGGTGGACCTATCTAGGCGTAGAAGCCCCTGGTGGACCTATCTAGGCGTAGAAGCCCCTGGTGGACCTATCTAGGCGTAGAAGCCCCTGGTGGACTTATCTAGGCGTAGAAGCCCCTGGTGGACTTATCTAGGCGTAGAAGCCCCTGGTGGACTTATCTAGGCGTAGAAGCCCCTGGTGGACCTATCTAGGCGTAGAAGCCCCTGGTGGACCTATCTAGGCGTAGAAGCCCCTGGTGGACCTATCTAGGCGTAGAAGCCCCTGGTGGACCTATCTAGGCGTAGAAGCCCCTGGTGGACCTATCTAGGCGTAGAAGCCCCTGGTGGACCTATCTAGGCGTAGAAGCCCCTGGTGGACCTATCTAGGCGTAGAAGCCCCTGGTGGACCTATCTAGGCGTAGAAGCCCCTGGTGGACCTGGAGATTGTACTGAAGGACGTTCACTAACTAATGAACTAATAAAAAGGAGTTTTTATTTTTTGAAGACGCTCACAGACAATCTTTACTTTGTAAGTTGTTGTCCCTTTAAGTGACGCAGCCTTCGGTGTCGTCATCCGAGACTTCACCCAGCGTATGTTGTATTCTGTGCCCACGATTCACATGTATGGAGGGCTTCTTCTTACGACTTGTCAGATGCGCTCAGGCTGAAGGGCACAATTAGATAAAACTTCATGTGGTGACATTACGGCACGCGCCCAGTGCACAGGGAGGACTGGTTAGTATTCAGGCGGCATTAGCAGCTGTGTCCCCGGCATATAAAGTCCCTGCCGGTTCTAACACTTAAATCCCTCTCCCGGGCAGAAAAGCCTCATTCTTATGTAGTATTGTCTAATATGACTGGAGGAGACAATGGGGCCGTGCATCCCGGAGATAGCAGATAATCCGCTGTATGAACGGCCGAGATCATTTCTTATACAGAGACCAGTATGCTGCCGGAGTTTTGTTTTGCCGTGTCCTTGACCGTAGACACCGCACGGTGCACATCGTAAAGCCCCATTCAGACTCCTGTTTTTCATGTACATGTGCCGGCGGCGTTTTTCGCGGATAGCATCCAAACCTATGCTAGACTATGACGCTGTTCACATGTACAGTACAGACCAAAGGTTTGGACACACCTTCTCATTCAAAGAGTTTTCTTTATTTTCATGACTCTGAAAATTGCAGATTCACATTGAAGGCATCAAAACTATGAATTAACAGATGTGGAATGAAATACTTAACAAAAAAGTGTGAAACAACTGAAAATCTGTCTTATATTCTAGGTTCTTCAAAGTAGCCACCTTTTGCTTTGATTACTGCTTTGCACACTCTTGGCATTCTCTTGATGAGCTTCAAGAGGTAGTCACCGGAAATGGTTTTCCAACAGTCTTGAAGGAGTTCCCAGAGATGCTTAGCGCTTGTTGGCCCTTTTGCCTTCACTCTGCGGTCCAGCTCACCCCCAAACCATCTCGATTGGGTTCAGGTCTGGTGACTGTGGAGGCCAGGTCATCTGGCGTAGCACCCCATCACTCCCCTTCTTAGTCAAATAGCCCTTACACAGCCTGGAGATGTGTTTGGGGTCATTGTCCTGTTGAGAAATAAATGATGGTCCAACTAAACGCAAACCGGATGGAATAGCACGCCGCTGCAAGATGCTGTGGTAGCCATGCTGGTTCTGTATGCCTTCAATTTTGAATAAATCCCCAACAGTGTCACCAGCAAAGCACCCCCACACCATCACACCTCCTCCTCCATGCTTCACGGTGGGAACCAGGCATGTAGAGTCCATCCGTTCACCTTTTCTACAAAGACACGGTGGTTGGATCCAAAGATCTCAAATTTGGACTCATCAGACCAAAGCACAGATTTCCGCTGGTCTAATGTCCATTCCTTGTGTTCTTTACCCAAACAAGTCTCTTCTGCTTGTTGCCTGTCCTTAGCAGTGGTTTCCTAGCAGCTATTTTACCATGAAGGCTGCTGCACAAAGTCTCCTCTTAACAGTTGTTCTAGAGATGAGAAGGTGTGTCCAAACTTTTGGTCTGTACTGTATGTGTATTTTCACAGATTGAGCGGTCTGCAAAAAAAGCCATGGGGCTTTCTGAATCTCATCAATCTCACCAATGCAAGTCTATAAGTCCATAAAAAAATCAGACCTCACTTGGATGTTATCCCTGGTAGTTTTGTTTTTTTTTGCATACAATGATGAGGATTCTCAGATGGTAAAAAGTAACCCAACGAGACCAGACTCCGATGAAACTCAGCCCGTTTTTGTGCATGAGAAAAATCTGAATGAGGCAGTAGCGCTTGTTCACACGCAATTTTTGCTGCACTTTTTTTTTTTTTTTTTTTTTAGGGTTAACAATCTGCTGCAGATACTCAATCTGTGCACCTAGTCTTAAAGGGGTTGTCCATTACTAGGACAAAATCTTCTGATTCCACTTGTTTACCTGTGATAAAACAATAAAGACTATATTCACCTCCCATACCGGCGCCTTTCCAGCGGTGTCGGGGCTCATGTAGAGTTGTGACATCACATGAGCCCCACATCCAATCAGCCCCGACTTCTGTCCAAATGGGCAATTAACAGGAAGTGAGTGCAGCGCTGACTTCCTGTTGATTGCTCATTTGGCCCGAAGGTGGGGAGACAGAAGCCTGCTCTGATTGGACGCAGAGATCATGTGATGTCACAACGCTAGGCGAGTCCCGACACCGCTGGAAAGGTGCCAGTATGGGAGGTGAGTATAGGCTTTATTATTTTACCTGGGGGAAACGTGGCATCAGAAGGTTTTATCCTAGTAGTGGACAACCCCTTTAAGATCACAGTGTAGCTAACTCTGAAATGCATGGCATTTTTTTAATGCCCGAGGTGCGCTTCTTGACAAGTTTCCTGCCTTTTTTGCAGCAGCTTTGCTGCCAGTGGTTTTTTTTTTTAACTATATGCATTAGACGGAATCTGTTACCAGATTTTTGCCACTTAATCTGAGAGCAGCATAATGTAGGGGCAGAGATCCTGATTCCAGTGATGTATTATTTACTGAGCTGCTTAGTGTAGCTTCGATAAAATCATTGTTTAATCAGCAGGAGATTATCATTACAGGACTACTTGGCATGCTGCAGGTAGTCCAGCATATTCATGAGCTCTGTAGAACTGCAGCAGAGGAGACAGTGATTTTATCGCAATGACAGCAAACAGCTCAGTAAGTGACAGATCACTGGAATCAGTGTCTCTGTCTCTACATAATGCTGCTCTCGGATGGGGGAGCAAAACCCTTGTGACAGATTCCCTTTAAATGCGCCAGATTTATTGACCAGTCACTCATTTAACCTGCTTTGCCTCTTTAGAAGCCTGAAAGGAGTTAAAAAAGATGGAGAGTTTTTACATTGCTGTGTATATTTTCATACTTTTTGATGTTTCGCTTTTTTGGAGCTTTTTCAGAAGTTCCAGGCACCATCCACAAGAAAAAGACATCATGTGCACTTTCGCTATCTGTGATATGTCCCATTTTGGGATGAGGATCCGTGAGCAGGAAACCCTTTAAAATGACTAGGGATATTAGTCATTGAGAAATGCAGCTTTTTTAGGGTACAGAACAGGGCACTGGGTAGTTGGATGAAAGAGGTTGTGTTGTCCACCTCTTTGTTGTTTTTTTTTTTAGTTTATAAGTAGCTCTAAAAATAAAATAATAAAAATAATAATATAAATAATACATACATCGTACTGTGTATAGGGCGCTATGGGGGCATTATACTATTAATCCCTCACTGCTCCCCCATACCATTATCCAGTCCTTCTCTCATGTTTTGCAGATTTGTTCGGCAAATGGTGGGACCTATTTGATTATATCGTAAAATGGACTTTTTTAGGATGCCAAGCAAGTTATGCAATGTTCGGCTCTGCACACACTTGGTGGCATGGTGGCGTCGGACTGTGTTCACACTATAGTCTGACAAGCAACCTGATGCTTGACAGCTGTTCAGCCAGAGCCGGATGTTGGCTGGTTCACGTTCACTGGTCTTCAGCCCTGTAGGTGTTAATTCTGCAGACTGGTGAGCAGGAACTAGGAGCTCAGGTTCCTAATTGCCACATGCAGCTGTCTCCTTCCTATTTAAGGTATTGGTTTCTTCGTGGATGCGCCGATTTATAGCTTCAGCATAGCTCCAGCGATTCCGGTCCTTGTGGTGTTTCAGTTCTTGGTGATCTGTAGTTGCTATTTTGAGTGGTGTGGACGTTCCCCTGTTGTATATTAACTGCTTTCTTTTTTCTTTATTCCCCTGTACACATTGTTTCTCGTGTGGTTTGAGTGCTGTGTATACGAGTTTTCCTTCTCCCTTGTCCATGTTATTTCTGTGGGGTTTTGCCTTTGTGTTTCTGGCCGGCCCCCAAGGGTGGAGGAGAGGGGGAGTAAGATCAGGGCTCACACAGAAGTCAGGGTCACGCTGGGGGCTCGGACCTAACTACCATCAAGCCTACCTCCAAGGGACAGCGTAGGGTCTTCAGTCTGAGGTCCAGCCTAGGAAGCCCTGTTCTGTCATTTCATACCCCTTGACACCTGGATAACTATTTTTTTTTAAATTGTTTTTTTTTAGAAAGTTAACTTTTTTCTGCAGTAGAGATGATATGTTTAGTGTTGTTGACAGTGTGAAGATAAAAAGTTGTCACAAAAGGCAACGTATCGGCACCCTCAGGTGTCAGGTTCAAAAAGACTGTGTGATACGTTCATTAATTATATCAAAGGAATAGTCCTAAGGGAAAGGTCCAGACCAAAATATCAAGTATTTCATGAAGGCTTTTCACATGTAACATTGATTTGTGTGCACTCACAGCCTCTATACAGACTATAAAAAATGTGAGTAAGTAAAAGCTTGTATAATCTCAGTACTTATATTGAGGTCATTCTCCACTTTGGATAAACCCAACTTTTTAAAAGGGCCCCATGACAATAAGTTTACCCAATGTGTCTCCCTGTCATGCCCGGGTTATCAGACAAGGTGGAAGTAGGAAGTGGACCAAGCTCCCGTTCACTGACATGGAGGAGCGAACCTGGGTGGCCACTGAGCCTTCACTACTAGGTGGCAGCAGGTGCACACACTGGTAAGTGTCCACCGGGAGGGAGCCCCGAGGGATCCCAATACCTCAGTAGCTGGCGCCACAGGACAGAGAGTGGAACCGGGACAGAGGAAGCAGAGTCAGGTGAGGTCCTGGGCTGCCTGGCACTGGTGGTAACAGGCAAGCGGTTTTTGCAAAAACAGGAAGTTAACAGATGGACACAAGTGGGGACACCCGCACTACTAGATGAAAGCAGAGACAAAGTCATAACTAATGCGGAGTGCGGGATAACACAGGGGACCTGACAAATAGCATGGGCAGACTAGGCTATGGGGACACGTTGAACAGGCACCTCCCAACAGGGGAGAGTGCCTTTAGTACCCAGTACCTGCAAGGGTCATAGGAGGAACATCCAGTCAGGTGATGCTAGCCCTTTAAGAAAAGGGAAGGGCGCGCAGCCACACCCAAGTGTATATGTGTGGACCTTGGGACCCAGACGCCAGAGCAGGAAGCACGGAGAAGAAGGCTGGAGCATGCCGACGGCGTTTCAGTGTTAGGGACCGCTGGGGACTAACAGAAGTTCAAGAGATGCTTAGAGGCTGCGGGACCGGGTAAGATACACGGGGACCGGAGCGGTGAGCGGTGGGTGACATTGGTGCTTCCGGGCTGGTAGCATCCATGGCGTGATTCCCCCTTCCAGGACCTCTAGTTGTGTGTTGTAATCTGTGAAGAATTCTGACAGTAAGTGTTCAGCTTCCCTACAGCGCTTCCGCAGGTGGAAGTAAAGAAATAAAAAAAACAAAAAAGATTTGGTATTGTGACCATAAATGTCCAATCTATCAAAATATAAAATTACTGAAACCGTAAATTGTTTATCATTTATTACAATTTTTTTATTTGAAAAAAAGTTCTGAATATTTTTTAAACTACTAGATTGTAAAGAAACCTTTAAAATATTTATTTTTTATTTATTTTTTTTTATTTTAAAAAGTTCAGAATTTTTTTTTAATTTTTTTTAAACTACTTGTCACACCAGAGTGTACGGACGCTCAGTGGTGCAGCGTGGCACAAGGGGAATGATGGGAATGGTATGGAAGGAAGGTCCTCGCGATAGGGAGAGGGGACACCTCCTGAAACTCACCTGAGTCTGTACTCTAAGCTCTCTAATGTCCCTATATGGTCTTTCCTCTTGTCGCCTGCACATGCCTAGGCCCTTGCTTGCTCTGAACTTACCCTGACTAGTGAGAAGGCCAGCGAGAACACTAGTCTCACCACTGCATAATACAACACAAGGCAAGGGAGACAAAGACTGAGGGAAAATAGACACAAAAAGGAAAACAATCCAAGCTTATCCAGTGCAGCTAAACACCACAGCAGCAATAGTCACGACTCCTCAGCTTCTTCCAGAGACAGGCTCCTTTTAAAGTGTTCAGCATAGAATTAGAATCTATAACCAGCATCAGATAGTAAAAAACATAATCTTTTAATAGCAAAAGGAGCTGCACCTGAGATTAATGCTACACAAGACAGCCAGAAAGAGTCCTTAACCCCTGCAGCGCCAAAAGAAAGTAGATTCACTCAAACACAAGTTGTAGACCTGTGAACAATAAGGCGTTGTGACCTTCTTGTCCCTGACTTACCAGAGGTCTCCCCAGATCGGAACACACTCTTAACACTACTAGAAGAAACCTTAAACCATACATTATTTATTTTTTATTTTATTTTTTTAATTGAAAAAAAGTTCCGTTTTTTTTTTTTTTTTAAAACCACTAAAATGTAAAAAAAAATCTTTTTGGTATTTTTTTGGGTACAAGCCTTATCTTGTCCAATTGGTCAATTTTGTCTGGTTTCCAATGCCGTCCGCCGCTTTCCGGATTGCAAGGGTTTGTGTTAATATTTGGGGACCGCTCCATTACGAGGCTGTAGACTTATTAATTGTGTTCCTTCCGGAGTGTTGGAGGCATCATGTGGCCGAGTCGTCTTCTTCCAGTTGCTGCCTCTGCTCAGTATGTGACATATAAAGCAATTTTCCGGTCTCTCTGTGGCTTTACTGTAGCAGATTAGAAGAAATTGGGTTACCAGCAATTAATCTCTCGCAGAAGGTCCATGTGTAATGCCGGTAATCTCCGAATTTCTTATTGATTTTGAGCTATAGAAAAGATGTTAAAGACTGTTATAAGAAGGAGAAGGAGGTTTATATAAGAAACACAGAAGTAACGGGGGCGTAACGAAGCTCGGGGGCCCCAATGCAAAATCTTTATCACAGCCCCAACTATCACAAACCTTTAGTATCTTTGGTCATGTTATTATAGCGCCCCTGAAGCCATCAGGGAGCTACAAGGTACTGCATCCTCACCGGGATGCAGGGTCTACCCCCTTAGGGACCCGGAAACCCAGTGTCGATACCACACAAACACTACACAATCCCAGTTTGTTCCCCAACATTCCCCCATACAATGGTACCCAGCTAGGGTGGGACCAATGGATGGCTATCTAGAGGTGGAGCCAGTCCACTAGTTGACCAGGTGGGAGGGGCGGACTGTGGACAGAAGACAGTAGTTTTAAGACAGTGGAGATGGAGCGAAGGTGAACGGGAAGTGACTGTCCGGTAGTGAGCAGTGACCTGGTGCTCAGGAGGGTATTTTCCGGTGGAGTACTCACGGAACTTCGCACCGGTGGGGTACAGGACCCTAGGACAAGCAGAAGCTCCAGGCAGGCTTGTTAACACCTGCACAGCGAGGGGACCATCAAGGACCTTGCTGACCCTAACAATACAAAGACTCTGTAGCAAAGGGAGAACCGGGGACAGGACCAGAGACTCCAACCCCACAGGGTTGATGCTACCGTCAGGTGGACAGCAGTGGAACAACACCACCAGACGGGGAACCCCAGTTGCTCTACGCCTCAGTGACCCACTAACCAGAGAGAGGAGTAGAGGAAGAAGGCACCAGATTACTAACTGGTACTGGGAACAAGGGAACCTGGAGGTGAAACCAGCCGGCCTCGGGTAACCAGTTACCATCAACAGTGAGTAAAAACCAGTTGCACTGAATTTCGGTGTGGACTACCTTCTTCCAACACCTGTCACAACACCCATCCTGTGGGGCCTGGCCCTGCTTGCGGAGGGCCTACCATCCAGGCTGCCATTAACATCAGCCCCAGCAGTGGACATTGTGCAGCGGCGGCTCCATCCTCCTAGCCGCAACACCGCAAGTGGCGTCACAAGTGAAAATTACTCTAATCCCCTGTAAATATCCCCCTTTACAAAAAGGGCCCAGGGCACGGGACCGGGCAACGGACACCAAAGTGACATTCCCCAGATATACCCTGCCTGGGACTCAGTACCCCATAACCCTGGGCAACACATTATAATGACCAGTTGTGCTTATAGCCCCGACGCTTCTTATAATTACACTATAGACTAAGGGGTACTTTGCACGCTGCGACATCGCAAGCCGATGCTGCGATGCCGAGCGCGATAGTCCCCGCCCCCATCGCAGCTGCGATATCCTTGTGATAGCTGCCGTAGCGAACATTATCGCTACGGCAGCTTCACATGGACTCACCCGCCCTGCGACGTCGCTCTGGCCAGCGACCCGCCTCCTTATTAAGGGGGCGGGTCGTGCGGCGTCACTGCGACGTCACACGGCAGGCGGCCAATAGGAGCGAAGGGGCGGAGATCAGCGGGATGTAAACATCCCGCCCACCTCCTTCCTTCCGCATATCCTACAGAAGCTGCGGTGACGCCGGTAGGAGATGTTCCTCGCTCCTGCGGCTTCACACACAGCGATGTGTGCTGCCGCAAGAGCGAAGAACAAGATCGGACCGTCGTGTCAGTGTAATTATGGATTACGCCGACGCTGCACCGATGATACGATTACGACGCTTTTGCGCTCGTTAATCGTATCATCTAGGCTTTACACACTACGATGTCGGATGCGATGCCGGATGTGCGTCACTTTCAATTTGACCCCACCGACATCGCAGCTGCAATGTCGTAGTGTGCAAAGTGCCCCTAAGTGTATTTCAAAGATATTATTGGCCTTGCTAGGGAACATTATCAGGTTTTCCTGGAAGCCTAAATACAACTTTTTCATTCTGACAGTCCATGAAAATTGGACCACATTTACAATTCCAATTTTGAGCTAATGTTCAAATCAATATTTGACATGTCTCCGCGATATTGTGCAGACATGTAAATGTCTCCATTCACTTATAGGTTCAAGTGTCTGAAGCGCTATAAGTTGTGGTTCATCCTAGTTTATTGGGGTAGAGCATTCCAGAGAATTGTTGCAGCTTGGAGAAGTATTTCGTGCAATATCATCTCTTGGTCTGAGAAGTAGTGATGGGGCTTTATATGAATTGACTTTGATTAGGGAAAGTGATAGGCCACCCTAAAAAAATGTGTTTTTAGGGAGCGTCTGAAGCTGTGTAAGTTGTTCTTTGTTCTAGTTTCTTTTGGTAGAGCATTCCAGAGAATTGGTGCACCTCTGGAGAAGTCTTTTGTCCAATATCATCTTTTGGTCTCAGAAGTAGGGGTGAGGCTCTATATGAATTGACTTTGATTAGGGAAGGTGATAGGCCACCGTGAAAAGATTTGGTTTTAGGGAGCGTCTGAAGCTGAGTATATTGTGGTTCGTCCTACTTTCTTGGGGTAGAGCATTCCAGAGCATTGGTGCAGCTCAGGAGAAGTCTTGCATCCAATATCATCTTGTGGCCTATCAGGCTGTGATGTTTTAAGTAGCGAGATCCACCAACAAAAAAAAGTGGCTTTTTTCCACTTTTGCATTTTATTTTATTTTACTTATTTTTCACATTAAAATATCAAATGTTTCTTTTCTCATCACATTTTGTCGGATACAATACAGAATTCCCGGAAGTAAATGCAATACAAAAATTGGAAATTGAGTTTTTAAATGAGTAAAGATTGTGAAAATGAGACAAAGCCGATAACACCGGGGTTTGTCTTTAACCTGGTGTAACCTTCGGAGGATTTTATCTAGAAGTCCCAGTCTCGGGAGAGCATATCCTCTGTATTTTATGAGAAAGCCCGCTCCATGGAAACAAGATTCACTTCATAGAAAGACTGTTTCCACACTGGGCTCCTTGTATCAGCGAGGCAGGTCTGACACTGAATACCAAATGGGAGAGGATTCCAGCACCGAGGACGAGCGCGGTGGAGGAGAATACAGCAGCCGATCGCCTTCCCGCTATCTCTGCACACATGAAGGGTCCATGTCATGCTCCAGGTATTACCGGCCTCGAGTAAGATTACTAAAAAAAAAAAAACTTCAATATTTTTTTTTTCCCTCCTGTTTTTGGTTTGTTTATATTATTTAAATTCTATTCTATATAAATATTCTGTGACCTCTCCCGAAATCTCCTCAACTACCATTCAAAGGCCCGATTGCCACTTCCACCTAGTCTACTATCCATCTACTCTTTTCAAGAGCCTCTATTACCGTTATCAAATAGTTTTTGTTTTTTTTTACTGAATCTGTTCCAAAATCTTTCTCAAAAATTCTTTGAAAACTCTTTATTTCTATGGGAAATCCACTTTGTTCTTCATGAGTATTTTGAGGACCAGTATCTAGTATAACATTTACAGTACAGACCAAAAGTTTGGACACACCTTCTCATTCAATGAGTTTTCTTTATTTTCATGACTCTGAAAATTGTAGATTCACATTGAAGGCATCGAAACTATGAATTAAAACATGTGGAATGAAATACTTAACAAAAAAGTGTGAAACAACTGAAAATATGTCTTATATTCTACAGTCATAGACAAAAGTTTTGAGAATGACACCAAAATGATATTTTCACATGATCTGTTGCCCTCTGGTTTTTAATTGTGTTTGTCTGATGTTTACATCACATACAGAAATATAATTGCAATCATATTATGAGACCAAAAGGTTCTATTGACAGTCAGAATGAGTTAATGCAGCAAGTCAATATTTGCAGTGTTGACCCTTCTTCTTCAGGACCTCTGCAATTCTCCCTGGCATGCTCTCAATCAACTTCTGGACCAAATCCTGACTGATAGCTGTCCATTCTTGCATAAGCAATGCTTGCATTTTGCCAGAATTTTAGTTTTTGTTTGTCCACCCGTCTTTTGATGATTGCCCACAAGTTCTCAATGGGATTTAGATCTGGGGAGTTTCCAGGCCATGGACCCAAAATCTCTGTTTTGTTCCATGAGCCATTTAGTGATCACCTTTGCTTTATGGCAAGGTGCTCCATCATGCTGGAAAAGGCATTGTTGGGCGCCAAACTGCTCTTGGACAGTTGGGAGAAGTTGCTCTTGGAGGACATTCTGGTACCATTCTTTATTCATGCCTGTGTTTTTAGGCAAGACTGTGAGTGAGCCGATTCCCATGGCTGAGAAGCAACCCCACACATGAATGGTTTCAGGATGCTTAACAGTTGGCATGAGACAAGACTGGTGGTAGCGCTCACCTCTTCTCCTAATAAGCTGTTTTCCATATGTCCCAAACAATCGAAAAGGGGATACATCTGAGAAAATGACTTTACCCCAGTCCTCAGCAGTCCACTCCCTGTACCTTTTGCAGAATATCAGTCGGTCCCTGATGTTTTTTCTGGCGAGAAGTGGCTTCTTTGCTGCACTCCTTGAAACCAGGCCTTGCTCAAAGAGTCTCCGCCTCACAGTGCGTGCAGAAGCACTGACACCAGCCTGCTGCCATTGCTGAGCTAGCTCAGCACTGCTGGTAGGCCCATCCCGCAGCTGAAACAGTTTTAAGATACGGTCCTGGCGTTTGCTGGTCCTTCTTGGGCGCCCTGGAGCCTTTTTGGCAACAATGGAAGCTCTCTCCTTGAAGTTCTTGATGATGCGATTGTTGACTGAGGTGCAATCTTTGTAGCTGCGATACTCTTCCCTGTTAGGCCATTTTGTGCAGAGCAATGATGGCTGCACGTGTTTCTTTAGAGATAACCATGGTTAACTGAAGAGAAACAATGATACCAAGCACCAGCCTCCTTTTTAAAGTGTCCAGTGGTGTCATTCTTACTTAATCATGACTGATTGATCGCCAGCCCTGTCCTCATCAGCACCCACACCTGTGTTAATGGAACAATCACTAAAACAATGTTAGCTGCTCCTTTTAAGGCAGGAATGCAATGATGTTGAAATGTGTTTTGGGGGTTAAAGCTCATTTTCTTAGCCAAAATTGACTTTGCAAGTAATTGCTGTTAAGCTGATCACTCTTTATGACATTCTGGAGTATATGCAAATTGTCATTAGAAAAACTTAAGCAGTAGACTTTGTAAAAATTAATATTTGTAGCAGTCTCAAAACTTTTGGCCATGACTGTAGGTTCTTCAAAGTAGTTACCTTTTGCTTTGATTACTTCTTTGCACACTCTTGACATTCTCTTAATGAACCTCAAGAGGTAGTCACCGGAAATAGTTTTCAACAGTCTTGAAGGAGTTCCCAGATGATTAGCACTTGTTGGCCCTTTTGCCTTCACTCTGCGGTCCAGCTCACCCCAAACCATCTCGATTGGGTTCTGGTCTGGTGACTGTGAAGACCAGGTCATATGGCGTAGCACCCCTTCACTCTCCTTCTTAGTCAAATAGCCCTTAAGCCCTTACACAGCCTGGAGGTGTGTTTGGGGTCATTGTCTTGTTGAAAAATAAATGATGGTCCAACTAAATGCAAACCGCTATAGCATGCCGCTGCAAGATGCTGTGGTAGCCATGCTGGTTCTTTATGCCTTCAATTTTGAATAAATCCCCAACAGTGTCACCAGCAAACCACCCCCACACCATCACACCTCCTCCTCCATGCTTTACGGTGGGAACCAGCCATGTAGAGTCCATCCGTTCACCTTTTCTGCGTCGCACAAAGACACGATGTTTGGATCCAAAGATCTCAAATTTGGACTCGTCAGACCAAATGGTTCAATGGTGAACAGTGGGATGGACGGTGAGCATAGATCCCACTGCCACTATTGACTGCACTATATGCACTTTTTGAGCACTATTTTCACTTAAGCCATCTTTTTTCTCCCTGATTATACCTCAGTGTTTTTGTGACCTGCGGTCAAGTACCAATTTGCGCATAGCCACTTTTCAAAAGAGTATTACTCATAGGGCAGGAGTGCAATATTGGGAGATTGACGGTTTTGCACAATGTCACTTTAATTCTATTTGGATGGTTATGTCTGAACTAGGAGGACTGTGAAGGTACATTGAATAACTCCTGCATGTTCATTTATGTACACCCAATAAGGTACGTTGTGTTCAACTACCTAGTGATATCACTTGTTTGGGTGTTATAATATTTTTTAATCATAAACTAATAAAGGTTAAATTTTAAATACCAGTGCTACACACAACTCATCAGACCAAAGCACAGATTTCCACTGTCCATTCCTTGTGTTCTTTAGCCCAAAAAAGTCTCTTCTGTTTGTTGCCTGTCCTTAGCAGTGGTTTCCTAGCAGCTATTTTACCATGAAGGCTGCTGCACAAAGTCTCCTCTTAACAGTTGTTCTAGACATATGTCTGCTGCTAGAACTCTGTGTGGCATTGACCTGGTCTCTAATCTGAGCTACTGTTAACCTGCGATTTATGAGGCTGGGGACTCGGATAAACTTATCCTCCGCAGCAGAGGTGACTCTTGGTCTTCCTTTTTTGGGGCGGTCCTCATGTGAGCCAGTTTTTTTGTAGCGTTGGATGGTTTTTGCCACTGCACTTGGGGACACTTTCAAAGTTTTCCCAATTTTTCGGACTGACTGACCTTCATTTCTTAAAGTAATGATGGCCACTCGTTTTTCTTTACTTAGCTGTTTTTTCTTGCCATAATACAAATTCTAACAGTCTATTCAGTAGGACTATCAGCTGTGTATCCACCAGACTTCTGCACAACACAACTGATGGTCCCAACCCCATTTATAAGGCAAGAAATCCCACTTATTAAACCTGACAGGGCACACCTGGTTCTACTCCACTTTTGGCTCTGAAAACTCAGCTAAAAAAATTCCGTTTGTGCATAGCAACTGAGTGGAAACTCTTCAAATCCTCCATCAAATGTCAAACCTCATCAAAAACTTCTCAGGTTCAGAAAATCAGACTCCATGTGCACATACACTTTATTTTTTAGGCTATTCCACTTCTCAGAAACTTCTCTAAACTGGTTATTGTCTAATCAAAAATCTACTAAGAACGCTTTGGCCAAAACTTCTTCAAAACCCCTCCAGGAAACGTACCAGGAAAAGAAAAACTCCACCAAAAAGGAAAGATTCTTTAAGCAATTTCTGCTTAAACTCATGGTTTTCTAACTCCTCTGAAAACTCATAGGACTACTGGTCATGTAAATGTCAGAGTCCAGCCCAGTCCTTAGACTAGTCCTACCTCTGATCCTCTCTTCCTCTGGACTAGTCCTACCACTGATTGATTCTCTCTTCACCCATCCTAGATCTACCTCTGATCCTTTCTTCCCCTGGACGAGTCCTACCTCTGATCCTCTCTTCCCCCATACTAGATTTACCTCTGGCTCTCTTCCCCTACACTAGTCCTAACTCTGATCCTCTCTTCCCCCTAAATAAGTCCTACCTCTGGTCCTCTCTTCCCCTGGACTAGTCCTGTCTCTGATCCTCTCTTCCCCTGGACTAATCCTGCCTCTGATCCTCTCTTGCCCTGAACTAATCCTACCTATGATCCTCTCTTTCCTTAGATGAGTCCTACCTCTGATCCTCTCTTCCCCTGGACTAGTCCTACTTCTGAGCCTCCCTTCTCCCGTACTAGCCCTACATCTGATCCTCTCTTTCCCTGGACGAGTCCTACCTCTGATCCTCTCTCCCCTGGACTAGTCCTACCTCTGATCGTCTCTTCCCCTGGACTAGTCCTACCTCTGATTCTCTCTTTTCCCGTACTAATCCTACCTCTGATTCTCTTCTCTTTCCCTGGACGAGTCCTAGTTCTGATTCTCTCTTCCCTTGTACCTGTCCTACTTATGATCCTCACTTCCCTTGGCTTAGTCTTACCTCTGATCCTCTAAGTTCATCTCCGTGGAAGTGATTGACAGCCTCCAAACACTCACCATTTTGTTTTGACCCAGAGCACTCACATGAATGTGTGAGATTGCCAGTGGTCCTACCGTAATGACCATTGTATGCAGCTTGTCTATCACTATTAAGGGGGTGTGATTGGAGTATCGGAGGCAGGACTAGTCTGAAGGAAAAGACAATCTGCTTCCTCATTTGCATATCAAAAATTGCAGAATAAAAAATGTAGTTTTACAAAATAAGAGCATGAAGGTTCAACATAAAACTCCCTACATTTAAACATTTAATCCTCTTTTCTCCTGGACGTTTCCTACCTCTAATCCTCTCTTCCCTGAACTAATCCTGCCTCTGATCCTCTCTTCCCTAGACTAATCTTGCTTCTGATCATTTCTTCCCTTTGACTAGTCCTACTTTTGATGTTCTTTTCCTTTGGACTAGTCCTACTTCTGATCTTCTATTCCCCCCGGACTAGTCCTACCTCTTAGCTTCTCTTCCCCTGGACTACTCCTACCTTGTATCCTCTTTTCCTTGGACTAATTCTGCCTCTGATGCTCTTTTCCAATGAAGTAGTCCCTTTGACTAGTCCTACTTTTGATTCTCTTTTCCTTCGGACTAGTCCTACTTCTGACCTTCTAATCCCCTGGACTAGCCCTACCTCTCATCCTCTCTTCCCCTGGACTAGTCCAACCTTGTTTCCCCTTTTGCCCTGGACTAATTATGCCTCTGATACTCTTTCCCATGAACTAGTCCCTTTGACTAGTCCTACTTTTGGTCCTCTTTTCCTTCGGACTAGTCCTTCTTTTATTCTTCTCTTCCCCCAGACTAGTCCTACCTCAGATCCTCTTTCCTATGGACTAATTCTGCCTCTGATGCTCTTTTCTCATAAACTAGTCCCTTTGACTAGTCCTAATTTTGATCCTCTTTTCCTTCAGACTAGTCCTTCTTCTATTCATCTCTTCCACCAGACTAGTTCTACCTCGGAACCTCTTTCCTATGGACTAATTCTGCCTCGTGCTTGCCTCATTCTGGCCTTGTTCTCATTAGAGTGGTGCTTTAATATAAGCTGTGGTTTTCCTGCCCACGCTCTACATTTTTATTTTTTGGATGAGTCGTACCTCTGATCCTCTCTCCCCTAGACTAATCTTACTTCTGATCATTTCTTCCCTTTGACTAGTCCTACTTTTGATGCTCTTTTCCTTCGGACTAGTCCTACTTCTGATCTTCTATTCCCCTGGACTAGTCTTACCTCTGAGCCTCTCTTCCCCTGGACTAGTCCTACCTTGTATCCTCTCTCCTATGGACTAATTCTGCCTCTGATGCTCTTTTCCCATGAACTAGTCCCTTTAACTAGTCCTACTTTTGATCCTCTTTTCCTTCAGATTAGTCCCTCTTCTAGTCTCCTCTTCCCCCAGACTAGTCCTACCTCGGATCCTCTTTCCTATGGACTAATTCTCCCTAGTTCTTGCCTCATTCTGGCCTTGTTCTCATTAGAGTGGTGCTTTAATATAAGCTGTGTTTTTCCTGCCCACGCTCTACTTTTTATTTTTTGGATGAGTCGTACCTCTGATCCTCTCTCCCCTAGACTAGTCCTACCTCTGATCCTCTCTTCCCTTTGACTAGTCCTACTTTTGATGCTCTTTTACTTCGGACTAGTCCTACTTCTGATCTTCTATTCCCCTGGACTAGTCCTACCTTGTATCCTCTTTTCCTTGGACTAATTCTGCCTCTGATGCTCTTTTCCAATGAAGTAGTCCCTTTGACTAGTCCTACTTTTGATCCTCTTTTTTTCCTTCGGACTAGTCCTACTTCTGACCTTCTAATTCCCCAGACTAGCCATACCTCTCATCCTCTCTTCCCCTGGACTAGTCCAACCTAGTTTCCACTTTTTCCCTGGACTAATTATGCCTCTGATACTCTTTTTCCCATGAACTAGTCCCTTTGACTAGTCCTACTTTTGATCCTCTTTTCCTTCGGACTAGTCCTTCTTCTATTCTTCTCTTCCCCCAGACTAGTCCGCCTCGTTCTTGACTCTTTCTGGCCTTGTTCACATGTTTAGTGGGTAAAACATATAGAAGTGGTGCCCGTGTTTCTATTCTGCTTTTCCTCTGATTGTTCCACTCCTGGTTTAGGCTACAAATACTGAGGTCAAAATCTCACCAAATACCAATGTGCCTAAAGGTTTTGCCACCTTCTTCCTTGAGTAAATTAGATGGGCTTTGGGTTCAGGACTAGACAGGACTAGTAGAGGAGTAGGGGTCCCAGTAGGGTAGAAGAGAACTAGTCTATGTGAGCCATGTTCACATAGACTTACTAGGGGGAAAATCCTTCCTGTATTAAATACCCTTTCCCAGGTTATTTTAGGATGTTACCCCAACACAAATAAGTTTTGCTTCCTCAGGAAATATCCATATTGAAACTTTTATCATGTAAGTGTGGATCCCCCTACTAGATATCTGGGGCAAAAAAATATGTTTTATCCAGTTGCATCCATCAGGTCACCTCTAACCATGACCAACCGCACTCTCGGGGAGCGATGTTAGGTATCGGCTCCTCTCCTCTCCTTTCCCGGGCGGTGAGGAGACATTCATGTGATATCTCTTGGCGACAATGAAGCGACCGGTGGTAGGGCCGCGGGTGTGTGTGTATGCTCTATTCCAACAAAATCCCCATACTCAGATTTTACCGTTAGTAACATTTCTTTACTAGGAAACATATTTATAATACAATCAACCGAACTATCTGCGCACATGTGTATAGGGGAGTCCCCCGGATCTACACTCCTTCCGGGTACGCAGCAAAAAGAAAGGAAGAAAACAACAAAGAAATGGCAGCAACTTTCCCTAACTTTCCCTACAATCACGTACCAGTCTATCCCAGAAGAAGATGCCGCTCCCACGTCGCAGGCCTGGAGTCTCACGATGATGGGTCCCGGTGCAGCGCTGAAGGGATGCAGCTCCTTGGTCTTTTCCTTTGATCTTCTCCCGCTGGTAACGGATTCTAGTCAGTCTTTTAGTCCCGGGGCACACCGAGCAGAAGAAGGGAGGTCACGGCCCCTGTACTTGCACTCAGGGTGCGATGCTCTGCAGTCAAGTTGTCACAGCCCCTGGATTTGCACTCTGGGCGCGATGCTCTGCAGTCCGGGTAGATCCTCAGCGAAAACAAAGTCCTGCAGCCCGGGGATGGCAGGAACCACTTCCACAGGGTGATTCCTCCACGAATCCGGTGGCAAAAGAGCCCTGTGTTCAGAGAGACCACACGCAGCTCTCTCCTGGCTAAGCTCCGGGGCTGAATAACTTTCCCGCACTTTCTCTTCCTGGTTAGAACACACAAGCTCCTGTAGGGGATTTCCCACCTCTGTGTTTGTGATTGCACAGTCTGACACTGCCCCCTTGTGGGCAAGGGCTGAAGCAATATTCAAATCCATTTCTACATTAATGATGCAGTCTGAATAGTTGATCCCATTACATACCCCCCCACTTAAAGGTTGGCAGTCCCTGTCAACTACCGTCGGTTCCCAGGCAGCGATGACTGCAGATGTCACAGGGGTTGGTTGAGAAGTGGGCCATACATACTGGTCCCTGTAAGACCGCCCGGGCGGGATCCCAGCAGTGGTGCGGTCAGTGCGTCTCAAGGGTCGGTTGTTCCCCTCCCCGTCCCTGTCTTTACGCCCCACTTCAGTCAGCACTCCGGGGGAAGAACTGGGTTGTGTAGGTGAGTCACCGGCCTCAGAGTCGACGTGATCACTACGCTGGGAATTGTCCGTGACGTCAGTCGTGTTAGCAGCGTCACCCCCTCCGGGTACTGTGGTAGGGGAGTCAGGCTGGGATCGGCAAAGACGCAACATATTTCGGTGCACAGTGCGAATGCTGCGACTGTCTTCACCCTGCACTCGGTATACATGCCCGTTGGGGTAGGGGCGTTCGATTACCCGGTAAACTTCAGTCTCCCACTTGGCTCGAAGTTTCCCTTGTGGCTTCTTGATACGGAGCAGGACTAGCTGTCCCAACTTCAAGGGTTGCTCTTGCACGGGGAGTGGGTCAGCATGTATCTGGCCCCGGATTTGTTGGCTCACCAGCCGGTGTACAGTCTCCATCTTCTGTCGGTGAACATTTAGCCAGGAGAGGTAGTTATGGCAGACATCATCTCCAGGGCGGAATAGGTTCAGATCATGGACCCCTTTTCCGGGGCGGCCAAAGAGAAGGGTGTGTGGGGTGTAACCAGTCACGGAGTGGACCTGGTTGTTGTAGGCCCATACTAGATCGGGAAGGAATTGGGGCCATTGGTCTTTCTTATCATCGGCCAGGGTGCGGATCAGCTGGAGTAGAGTCCGGTTGAAGCGTTAACATGCACCGTTCCCTTGTGGGTGGTAAGGAGTGGTCCTCGACTTCTGAATCCCATACATCCGATGCAGCTCTTCGATGACTCGGCCTTCGAAACAAGCCCCCTGGTCGGAGTGCAACCTCTCCGGACACCCATAGACGTGGATGAACTGTCGACAGATGGCCCGTGCAGCCGATTCAGCCGTCTGGTCTTTGGTAGCAACAGCGACAGCGAATTTTGTGAAGTGATCCACCATGACTAGGCAGTACTGATAGCCACTGCTCGCCGTCCCAATCAGCAGATAGTCCACCATCAACAGCTCAAGGGGCCTGGATGTTTTAGTTGTCTGGACAGGTGCCCGCTGCTCAGGGGACTTGTGTAGTTCACAGGTGCGACAGGTCTGGCAGACGTCTTCAACCAGCTTGCGGAGCCCCGGACAATAGATGGACTGTTGAATCCACCGAAAGGTCTTGTCTATTCCGAAGTGTCCATTCCTTTTGTGGGCTTGGGCCACCATCTCACGGGCCAATTGATCAGGCACCACAACTTGTGTGCATTCCTCCAGCATGTGCGACAAGAGAACCTTCCAGTATAGCACTCCTTCTCTCAGAATCAGCCGGTCCCACTGACTGAGCAGGGTCAAGGTCCCGGTAGACAGTCGTGCCCGTATATCGGCGGGAGGCTTCTGCTGCAGCTTCACCAATTGTTTGAGTAGAGCCCATTCAGGGTTCTGATCCTGGAGCCTGCACCACTCCTGGGGTGGCAAGGCGACCCCCACTGGAGTTCCAGCTTCGCCCACAACGAACTGGCAGTAATCCATCATCTGTTGGGCGAGCTTTGCAAAGTCAGGCGTCTCGTCCCCTTCTAATTCTTCATCCCGGTCTCGGTTGAGTAAGGGGTATGACACTCTAGACAGGCTGTCCACATTTTGATTCTCAGCTCCAGCCCTATATTTGATCTTGTAATTGAACTTGGAGAGCCGAGCCATCCAACGCTGCTCCATGACTCCGAGCTTCGCATTTTCTAAGTGGGCCAACGGGTTGTTATCGGTCAGGACTAGTACTTCAGCCCCCGTGAGGTATCCTGCAAATTTCTCCGCCATAGCCCACGTTAGGGCCAACAGCTCCAGCCGGAATGAGCTATAATTGGTGGGGTTCTTCTCGCCCTCATGTAGGGACAGACTGGCATAGGCTATGACCCGTTCCTTGCCTTCTTGGACCTGTGAAAGTACCGCCCCTAGACCCTGTAGGCTGGCATCGGTGTGTAGTTGGAAGGGCAGGTTGTAGTCCGCATATGCCAGGATGGGGGGAGACGTTAAGGCACCCTTTAGGGCTTGGAAGGACTCTTCCTGGCTGGGTCCCCAGCTGATGGGTCGTCCTCTGGGGCTGTTGGTGGTCCCTCGAAGCAGGTCATGCAAGGGTGCAGCAAGCCGGGCGAAGTTTTTGACAAACCGGCGGTAGTAGCCGGCCAACCCCAGGAAAGCCCTGACCTCCTTGACGTTTGTGGGCTGCGGCCAATCCCGTACGGCGGCTATCTTCTCTGAAGACGGCTGGACACCTTCGGCTGAGATCCGGTGGCCCAGATAATTGATCTCGGGCTGCAGAAGACGGCACTTGTTGGGTTTCAATTCAGGCCATGTTCTCTCAACCTACTGAACACACGGCCCAGCTGCTGCAGGTGTTCTTCAAATGTGGCCGAATAGACTACAATGTCGTCCAGGTAGATGAGGGTGAAGTCGAAGTTGAAGTCTCCCAAGCAGCGCTCCATCAGCCGCTGGAAAGTCCCCGGCGCGTTGTTCAGACCAAAGGGCATCCGGTCGAACTCATACAGGCCCATGGGTAGGATGAAAGCAGTCTTCTCTCTATCTTTCTCGTGCATAGGTACCTGCCAATATCCGCTGGCCAGATCCAACGAAGAGAAGTATTTGGCTTTCTTCAGGGCTGTCAGGGATTCTTCGATCCTTGGCAAAGGGTATGAGTCCCGGATGGTGCAAGAATTCAAACGGCGGTAGTCCACACAGAATCTCAGGGACCCGTCCTTCTTCTTGACTAACACCACCGGTGCAGCCCAGGGGCTCTGGCTTTCTCGTACCACTCCAGCGTGTAGCATGGAATTCAGGAGATTTTTCACTTCTTGGTATTGCTGGGGAGGTATTTGGCGGTACCTTTCACGGATAGGAGCAGTGTCACCTGTGGGGATTTCGTGCTTGATACTGGTGGTGCACCCAAAGTCGGTGTCATGCCGGGCAAAGGACGCCTGATGCTCTTGAAGTAGCTCTTCCACCTGGGACACCTCCCGTTTGGAGTATTGGGATACGTCCAGCTGACACTTCTCTCGTAGTTCTCGCCCCGCGTTGGTGTCACCCGCGACAGCGGCCATGGCAGAGACCGTCACTGTCCAATCTCCCTCTGTAGACGGTACAAACTGGAGGGAGCTCATAGGGTTCACCTCTTCGGTTAGAGCGTAGACTCGGGCGAGCTGTGTCCCGGCTTCTAGGTCAACGCTCACGTTAGCCGTGTTGCCCAGTCTGACAGGAATTCTTCCCTTTTTCACTACTGCTAGAGTTCGAGCGACTAGTGGATTCAGCTTCCCTTCCTTCGGGGTGCGCGGCTCAATCAGCACCTCCACGCCTTCAAGCTGTCTCGTGGTGCTAAGGGGTAGTGAGATAACTGTCTCTTTCCCAGCCGGTAAGGTGATCCTAGTATGGCGGGGTACAGTGATCATGGCCACCGGCAGTTGTCCTTCCGTCATTCACTGGAGGTTGCAGGTCCGGACCACTTGCTGAAAGGCACGGCGGGTGGCCCTATGTGCGGTCACTTCTTGCCAGTACTTGGGCCCCTTCTTGGTAAACAACACCAGATTCAGGTCTTTCAAGATGTTCATCCCCATAATCATGGGCGTTTCTGAACCAAAGCCTTCCCTGACCACGATTATCCCTCTCTTCCCGAGATCTTGGCCACAGATTTTGGTGTTCATCCAGGCAACTCCCGTCACCGGAATGGGTAGATTATTGGCTGCTTTGATCTTGATGGCGGTATCAGGGTCGTAGGCAACCCGCGGCTTTAGACATTCTTCGTAGAACTGCTCGGAGATGGTGGATACCTGAGACCCAGTATCCATTAACCCTTGTACGGCGATCCCTTCCAGTAATACCTCCAGGGTGGGGCTATTTGATGCAAGTTTGTTCCGTGGCTGGCTCTGTTTTCCTACACCCCTCTCTTTGGCCTCCCCTGCCGAGTGAGCCTCTTTGGCAGGGGCGTCTAGTTTAAAGGCGGCCGCTGTTGTGAGACATGACTTGCTGGTTCTGGTAGATCGGACCGTGGATGAACTTGAAAGTTCTGGGGGCAACGGGTTGATCTATGGCGGGGGTCGCCGCAAGTCCAGCATCTTCCCATCGGCCAGCTGGGTTGTTGTCTCGCTTGCCGACCCGTCTGTTGGTCTAGGGTGAGCTGTAACACCTGTTTCTGCAACTCTGCCACCATCTGCTTCAGTTCTTCCGTGTCGCTGTTCGGAGTCCCGATACCAGATATGGACCTGCAAGCCGCGGTATATGTCTGTGTCTCCACGACAGGTCCCCTTGAACATTCTATAGCTTCTTGTTTGACCTCAGCGAACGTAAAGGCCGGATTTATCCGGAGTAGATCTTGCAATGAGCGGTTAAGGTACGGGTCTCTCAATCCGGTCACGAACTGATCTCTCAACACCAGGTCACGGGCACCCGTACTAGCTATCTGTTCTTCTTTTCTACAGGCTTGTTCTAGCAGCACTTGAAGGGCATTGGCATATTGAGGAATGTCTTCCGACTCGAGCTGAGTACGCCGGAAGAACATATAGCGCAATGTTCCCGCATATGTGGTCGGCCCATAGGTGTTCTCCAGCACCCGCACCAAGTCATCCAACGTACGCTGGCCCCTAACCGTCTCCAGCCTGACTGTCGTCCACGCTTCCCCCTCTAATGTTAGCATGGCCATTTCTGCTAAGGTCTTAGGATCAGTGTTATACATTTCCCCCACTATCTTAAGTTGTTCAGTCCATTCAGTTACAGGATAGTTCCGTCCGTCAAACTTCCTCACCTGATCGACAATAGACGTCGGGGGAGCTGTCCGGTTATAAGTTACTACCGGGGGATGATTTTGTTGGTCACACATCCTGCCGACTACGCCACATGAAGCGACCGGTGGTAGGGCCGCGGGTGTGTGTGTATGCTCTATTCCAACAAAATCCCCATACTCAGATTTTACCGGTAGTAACATTTCTTTACTAGGAAACATATTTATAATACAATCAACCGAACTATCTGCGCACATGTGTATGGTGGAGTCCCCGGATCTTCACTCCTTCCGGGTACGCAGCAAAAAGAAAGGAAGAAAACAACAAAGAAATGGCAGCAACTTTCCCTAACTTTCCCTACAATCACGTACCAGTCTATCCCAGAAGAAGATGCCGCTTCCACGTCGCAGGCCTGGAGTCTCACGATGATTGGTCCCGGTGCAGCGCTGAAGGGATGCAGCTCCTCGGTCTTTTCCTTTGATCTTCTCCCGCTGGTAACGGATTCTAGTCAGTCTTTTAGTCCCGGGGCACACCGAGCAGAAGAAGGGAGGTCACGGCCCCTGTACTTGCACTCAGGGTGCGATGCTCTGCAGTCAAGTTGTCACAGCCCCTAGATTTGCACTCCGGGCGCGATGCTCTGCAGTCCGGGTAGATCCTCAGCGAAAACAAAGTCCTGCAGCCCGGGGATGGCAGGAACCACTTCCACAGGGTGATTCCTCCACGAATCCGGTGGCAAAAGAGCCCTGTGTTCAGAGAGACCACACGCAGCTCTCTCCTGGCTAAGCTCCGGGGCTGAATAACTTTCCCACACTTTCTCTTCCTGGTTAGAACACACAAGCTCCTGTAGGGGATTTCCCACCTCTGTGTTTGTGATTGCACAGTCTGACACTGCCCCCTTGTGGGCAAGGGCTGAAGCAATATTCAAATCCATTTCTACATTAATGATGCAGTCTGAATTGTTGATCCCATTACAACAACAATCTGGAAGGCAGCAGCATCTCATAATCTTCAAAATTAGCAGATATTATTCCCAATGATTACACATGTACAATCACATAACTTTAGCCGCACACATTTTTTTCCCATAATTCTCCTGAAAGCCTCTTTATATTTAAAGGAGCTTATCTAAATAAAACAATCAGAACCCATTTATTTATTTAAAGGGAATCTTTCAGCAGGTTTTTGCTACGTAATCTGAGAGCAACATTAAGTAGGGACTGAGACCCTGATTTCAGCGATGTGTCAGTTTACTGGGTGCAGCAGTTGTGATAAAATCACAGTTTTCTCTGCTGCAGATCTAGCAGAGCTCAGAATGCTGAGCTGTGTATAACCCCGCCCACACCACTGATTGGCAGCTTTTTGTGTACGTTGTATAGACAGGAAGGGAGGGAGTGGCAGGGAGCTTCTAATCAGTCCTGGGGGCGGAGTTGGTCCAGGAAGCATGAGATGTCTAGTCCAGCAGTGATAATCTCATGCTGATAAAACACTGACTTTATTTCTCTGCTGCAGATCTAGCAGAGTTCGGTATGCTGAGCTCTGTATAACCCCGCTCACACCACTGATTGACAGCTTGCTGTGTACATTGTATAGCCAGGAAGGGAAGGAATGGCAGGTAGCTGCTAATCAGTCCTGTGGGCAAAGTTGGTCCATGAGGCATGAGATATCTATCCAGCAGTGATAATCTCCTGCTGATAAAACACTGACTTTATTTCTCTGCTGCAGATGTAACAGAACTCAGAATGCTGAGCTGTGTATAACCCCACCCAGACCACTGATTGGTAGCTTTCTGTGTACATTGTAGGAATGGAGGGAGTTGCACGGAGCTGCTAATCACTCCTGAGGGCGGAGTTAGACCAGGAGTGATAATCTCCTGCTGATAAAACACTGACATTATTGAAACAAAAATGTAGATGGCTATGTATGTTCACTCATTTTTCCTGCAACGGCTATGAATATACTGTATTTTACCGTTGTAATGTATAAGTATGCCGAGCCTACCAAAACAGTGTCCTACAGAGGAGGTCCTAATCAGGGGACCCCCTCCCCCACGACACTTATATTTCAAAATAGTCTGTATAAGAGTTTTCTTCCACTTGTGTATAAAAACGAACAAATTCAATGCGAGAAAAAAATCAGATCGCCTTGTACCAATGTTATTCAGTGGGTCGGTGCTGATCTGTGAGTTTTCCTTGAGCTGTAATTGGGCCATGTATATCGCACGGGACTCAGCAATGCAAGTCAATGAGTGCGAGAAAAAAAACGGAAGGCGCAAAGACCATCCTAATGATGTCCGTTTTTTATGGATACATTAACATTGTGTAGCATAGAACACTGAATAGTTGTAGCGTGATAGTTGCTGAGAATAAAAGCGCACGTCATACGGATTATAGGCAAAAATATGGACGTATGGAATACATCTTTTCTGAATGAAAATCGAACCGATTAATACACAAGTGGGAACGAGCCTAAAACTAACAATAAAAGGATGCTTTTTCCTCCTACTAGAGAACTTCCATTTGTATTTCTACCTTGAAGGAGCTCAGCGTGAAGCAGCCGCAGCAATTTGCAGCCAGCGCTACAGTCTAGCAGAGGACTGAACACTTCTCTTTCACTCCCGTGACTTCTATATTTTTTGTCTTTTATAAAATCCCTGACCCGATACCCCTAGAAAACCCCGGAGTAGTGGTGCTATAGAAGCTTGCCGATCCTTGGACACTAATGTCTGCGGTGCTGTAACAACCGTGTTTGTCTTTATTACTGAGCTGTATTTCATTGTGATAATGTCACAATATTCTCTGTAATTATTTATAGGCTGTGTTCTGTTGTGATGATATCACAATATTCTCTGCATTTATACACTGTATTTCATTGTGATGATGTTACAATATTCTCTGTAATTATTTATAGGCTGTGTTCTGTTGTGATGATATCACAATATTCTCTGCATTTATACACTGTATTTCATTGTGATGATGTTACAATATTCTCTGTAATTATTTATAGGCTGTGTTCTGTTGTGATGATATCACAATATTCTCTGCATTTATACACTGTATTTCATTGTGATGATGTTACAATATTCTCTGTAATTATTTTTGGGCTGTGTTCTGTTGTGATGATATCACAATATTCTCTGCATTTATACACTGTATTTCATTGTGATGATGTTACAATATTCTCTGTAATTATTTATAGGCTGTGTTCTGTTGTGATGATATCACAATATTCTCTGCATTTATAGGCTGTATTTCATTGTGATGATGTTACAATATTCTCTGTAATTATTTATAAGCTGTGTTCTGTTGTGATGGTATCACAATATTCTATGCATTTATAGGCTGTATTTCATTATGGTGATGTCACAATATACTCTGTAATTATTTATAGGCTGTGTTCTGTTGTGATGATATCACAATATTCTCTGCATTTATAGGCTCTAGTTCATTGTGGTGATGTCATAATATTCTCTGTAATTAGTTATAGGCTGTGTTCTGTGATGATATCACAATAATGGTTTTTTTCATCCTGGTTTACGTTGTGTTGTGATATCATAGTAATGTGTGTGTAGTGTATATTGGTGCCCTGGGTTCCATTCCAAAGATATCACAATTTTCTCTGCATTTATAGGCTGTATTTCATTGTGATGATGTCACAATATTCATTTATAGGCTGTGTTCTGTTGTGATCATATCACAATAGTGGTTTTTTTTTTCTTTTTCACCATCGTTTACATTGTGTTGTGATGATATCACATTAGTGTTTGTATACTGCATATTGCTAGGCTGGGTTACATTCCAATAATGTCACAATATTCTATGCATTTATAGGCTGTATTTCATTGTGGTGATGTCACAGTATTCTCTGTAATTATTTATAGGCTGTGTTCTGTTGTGATGACATCACAATAGTGTTTTTTTTCATCCTAGTTGACGTTGTGTTCTGATGATATCACACTAATGTATCTGTAGTGTATATTAGTGCCCTGGGTTCCATTCCAATGATGTCACAATATTTTTTGTAATTATTTATAGGCTTTGTTCTGTTGGGATTATATCACAATAGTGGGTTTTTTTTGGTTTTTTTTCATCCTCGTTTATGTTGTGTTGTGATGATATCACAGTAGTGTTTGTGTAGTGCGTACTGCTAGGCTGGGTTCCATTCCAATGCTGTCACAATATTCTGTGCATCTATAGGCTGTATTTCATTGTGATGATGTAATAATATTCTTTCTATTTATGTATAGGCTGTGTTTTGCTGTTATGATATCAAAATCATTTTTTTTCATCCTAGTTTAGGTTGTGTTGTGATGATTTCACAGTAATGTTTGTGTAGTATGTATTGCTAGGCTGGGTTCATTCCAATGATGTCACAATATTTTCTGCATTTACAGGCTGTATTTCATTGTGATGATGTCACAGTATTCTCTGTAATTGTTTATAGGCTGTGTTCTGTTGTGATGATAGCGCAATAGTGGGTTTTTTTTTCATCCTAGTTTGATATTGTGTTGTGATGATATCACAATAGTGTTTGTGTAGTGTATATTGCTGGGCTTGTTTCCTTTCCAATGATATCATAATATTATTTGCATTTATAGGCTGTATTTCATCGGTATGATGTCACAGTTGTATTTGCCATTATATGATGTCACAGTAATCACTGCAGTAGTTTGAGTTTTAAGGATACTCTCATGGAGTGTAAGGTGATAACAGGGGACTGGGGCTCCTAGACTGGCACTCAGGGTAGAGGACTCTAGCTATCCCTAATCCCAGAGTAACCTCTGATGGGGAGGGTATATGGGCCCCCTTCCTTGCACTGCTCCTGAGCAGCCCTTATCGTATACCCTATCCCCCAACCACTTGGGAGGGCCACGGCAGGAGTGATAAAGCCAACAGAAATAGACAAACAGCGGAAACCAAAACTTTATCTCACGACACACACACACACACAGAGGTATAAGACAAAAAGAGCTTAGGAGACAAGACCAGGGAGGAAACAACAAGACAACAGGAAAACTTCACAACAACTCCACGCACAAAGCAATACAATCACCAGCAGGACTGGGATACAACATTACACGGACCAGTTTAGCAAAAGCTATAGTCGGCATGGGAAGACAGGCTCCACCATCTTGCGGCGAGTAACTGTGATGGGTCTCCCACAACATGTGATCTAAGAGGTAACCAGCAGGCTAGCAGAGATTATTGCTTGCAAGCCCGATTATTAATGAGCACACAGCTGGTCGACGCCTGAGCCTGCCTGTGCAACTCAGAAGCAGCAGAGAAGGCATAGTGTGGAGTATCATTCTGCAGTGTGAACCATGTCAGGTGCCGCCATGACACTTGATGAGTTAGAGCCAAACACCGTATGACCGCTAAATGCACACACTCATGTGTCATGGTCTGTGTGATTCACAAACCCGCCTCGGGTCTCCCAACGTCTTTCAACCCAAACTCAACAGTCCCATAGGCATATTTGAGGCTTTCAAGTTCAAATCAGGAAAACAGTGGCCAGTCCTTGCATCGCTGTACATACTTGTGTGAACACAGTTTTATTTTATCAATCAGTCCAGAAGATGAAGAAAGAACCGCCTACCTTTACAATAGGGATGCAGTAGTTGTAGGGACTCAAAGTATGCAACAGCTACAGACTTATACTGGAAGGAATGTGTTGAGTAGCAGATGGCACGGAGTTTGATATTGTTAATATTACATTGTTAATATGTGCATCTAGACTTCTTTGGTTTGTGAGTATTCTTTGTTCCCTGTAATCCTCCATATTGTGCTGTGTGTCCCAGGTAAAACAGTTAATTCTCCAACAAAGGTTGACTGCAGATGTGTCATGCCTCGGATTTGATCCGGCAGCTTTCTGTGCTGTGGTCTGTTTTCCTCTCCACTGAGCCATGGTCTGGTTCAGTTGCTGTCGTGGTTCTGAATACTTTGTCTTTGTGTGGACTTTGTGTGTTAATTGCTTTTCTGCCAACAAGTGTTTCTTCTTATGTAATTTAGTCTGCCCAATCACGCAGTGGGTGTAACTATAATGCTTCCTCTGGTTTCTATTTTCCAGTCGTAATATTTCAGGAGTGGATTCTGCTTGGAACTACAGTCTGTTTTGTGTTTCTCCCGACAGTATATTAGTTTGGTTTACCTTATTTTACTCTGCAGCCTCCCTTGTATTCTTAACGAGGTGCGTGGAACCTTCAATGGCTGCTTAGGGAACAAAATATCACAGGCTGGCAGGGAATAACAGGGGAACTGGGTTTCTAAACTGGCCCTCAGGCTAGGGGGCCCTAGCAGTCCATAATCCCAGAGATGTGTCTGATGGTTATGATGTCTGGGCCGCCTTCCTATCCCTGTTCCTTACCAGAAGGTCCGACAGTGGCTCTGAAGATGATCCAAAGTGGAGGATGAACTGGAAAAAACGCTCTGCTATGGAAGAAACACTAATCCAGAGATGGTAGAAATCGTGATTATTTTTTTTTTTGTTTCTTTGTCAACGCGTTTCTTAGACTGATTCTCCTTCTTCAGGACAAAAAAAATCACATATCTGATATGTGATTTTTTTTTTGTCCTGATAAAGGAGAATCCGTCTCAGAAAAGCATTGTCACGCTAGGTACAGGTAAGTACCAACCGTCCGGCGGAAGGGAAGGGAAATCCTGTGTCTAGGAAAGGACGGAAGGGGGAGATGGTGACCCCTGACCAAACCTACCACTGGTCCCTGTGGTTTCTGTGGTCCCTCACCACTCTAGCTAGGTTCTGCACCTAAGCACCTAGAAGTATACCTGACCCTAGATATCCCTAGTGCTGGGCCCTAAATAGGGAACAGATGGGATGAGCTCTTCATCAACCCCACTAAACACTAAAGAAGAAAACAAGCAGGTCCCACAAGGGGAAATGTATGAGCTACATATCCACAGATGACTAAGACAGGAGTTCAGCAAAATAACAGAAACAGTATCACAGATAAGTACAAGCCACCTGACTGCAACCAGAGCTAGAATGAACTGAATACCTTCAGTGACCTTCTACTGACCACATGACTGTCTGTCACTCGTGACACGCATTGACAAATAAAAAAATCATGATTTCTTCCATCTCTGGATCAATGTTTCTTCCACCGCAGTGCGCTTTTTCCCGTTCATCTACTTTGGCTCCTCTCTCCCAAAATTGCTGCAGCAACCATGTTGCATGCATTGATAGTGGTTGTGACTGTCACAGCTTCACAAGGTAAGTCTTGTAATTCATTCTATCATCTCTATGCTCGGATAAGACCCTATTTGCGCTCCTCTAGTCTTTCCAGTTTCTCCCAAGTCAGTGGCTCTGAAGAGATCATCGATGTACCTAACACCAGTCAAGAGTACTGTTGGTTATTACATGGAAGTTTTTGGACCTTACAAGACCTACCCATTGCAAAACTGGTCATGCGGGATTATGTTAAAGGCAGCATAACATTCCCCACGGTGTCTCCAGACTCACATCTTTCTTATGTACTCAACGTAGGCTGACCGCCTCTCATCTGTAAAGAAAATGGGGCTCCATCAATGCATCCACCAATTCTGGTCTCACTACATGATGTTGGGCCTCCATGCTGCTGAACATATTGATATCCCTGAAGTTCAATAGACTCGTGGTTATACTGTCACGTTTAGGTTAGGTATATTTAATAGTTCCGAACTTAAACATCCGGTCCCGTGATGCGGCTCTGAATTCAGCCTTGTAGGGTCTTCCATCACGGCACGATGACAATTCTGTTCTATTTGTGCGGAGACCATTTTTTCTTCTAGTTTTGGGCATCCACCGGGCTGGTGGTTGGAGAGGAGAGTCCTCACTACTATTTACATCCACTCCCTGCACAGACTTTCTAGTGTTACAAACCATTATGGATGCAATTACTCTTTTAAGATTTTTTGGATGTGGTAAGCAACATAAACACTAAAAATGTCAACACAGCTGAATAGCGGGCACTGAAGGGATTACATTTGGTATTCCTACTTCATTGACTCCGTTACTCATTTCTGTTGTATCAGCATTGCCTTTGTGGTTTTGACTTTTATATTGATTTAATATATATCTTCTGTATATCGGACTTCAACATATCTGAATAATAAAAGGAAACCTACAATAAGGGGGATGTAGCCAACCAATATTTTCATGCCTTGTGGTCTGAACACTGATCCTTAGGGTATAATAGCTAGGACATGGGCCTAAAGGTAGACCTTTTTTTACATTGTACTTAACGTCTATTGAATATATTGTATTGCTCAGTGGCATAACTAGAGTCTGATGGGCTCCAATGCAAAGTTTGATCCTGGCCCCCTCCCCACATGTTGGTCAGATGTATGAGCCATTGTAGTGTTCTAAATCTTATAGAGACATATGAGTTGCGCCCTCTCTCCCTTCATTGTGTAGTACTGACCCCCATCCTGTTTTAATGTCCCCCATCCTGGGCCACTTCCTGGTAAATATGCCCCCCATCCTGGTGTATGATCTTATCATGGCTACGTGCTCGAATATATGGCCCCATTCTTTTATATATGTTGCCATAATGGCCCCATACTAGTGTACATATCCCCATAATGGCCACATCCTGGTATTCATGTCCCCATAATGGCCCCATCCTGGTATAAATGTCCCCATAATGGCCACAGCCTGGTATACATTTCCCCATAATGGCCCCATCCTGTTATACATTTCCCTATAATTGCCCCATCCTGGTATACATGCCCCCATAATGGCCACATCCTGGTATTCATGTCCCCAAAATGGCCCCATCCTGATATACATGTCCCCATAATGGCCCCATCCTGGTATTCATGTCCCCAAAATGGCCCCATCCTTGTATATATGTCCCCATAATGGCCACATGCTGGTATACACATCTCCATAATGGCCCTATCGTGGTATTCATGTCCCCATAAAGGCCTAATCTAGTATATATGACCCCATAATGGACCAATCCTGGTATATATGTCTTCATAATGGCCCCATCCTGGTATACATGTCTTCATAATAGCCCCATCCTGATATTTATGTCCCTATAATGGCCCCATCCTGGTATTCATGTTCCTATAGTGACCTCATCCTGATATACATGTCCCCATAATGCCCCAGCCTGGTTTATGTCCCCATCCTGGCCGCATCCTCGTGCATATGATACTCCAGGGAGCCACACACAGTAAGAAGAAATGATTATACTCACCTTCCCTCCAGTCCTCCGGTGTCCTCCTCCGATGATGGCATGCCACAACTAATTGTCGTGTAAGTGACGCAGCGCGTGACGTCACTGTCATGCAAGGCACCCCACTTACAGCACAGTCAGCTGCCGGGTGCAGGCATATTCTCTGCTCCCCATGCCCTGGATTATGGACGTGGGAAGCCGTGCATATTCATGGCCTTAATCGGCGTCCGGCACATCGCAGTGCAAGTGCCTGTGCTGTGATTTCTTTCATCTGGATTTGTGCCCTTGGATGCACATCCAGTTGAAAGAGGCACTAGGGCCGGCGGGACCCCTGTACTCGCTGCAACTATGATCGTTACGCCCCTGCTGTTGATATAGTGTGGATGTAATCATGACCGTCCATGTCAATGAAGACAGGTGCAAAAAATAACAAACATAATCTTGTAGTTATAATTAGGGATGAGCGAACCTGTGGAAGTTCGGTTTGGCAGGAGGTACTTGACCTGAACCCCAACTAATGGAAGTCACTAATTGGGCAGTCCGGTTCTCTGCCCACATGCAATCAGCCGTAAACAGGTCACTTCCGGGGGCGGGAGGACAGGATTTTTCCCTTTTTTTTTTTGTTGGTGCAGATATATTGGGTCCTCCAGCTTCTCTTATATTGGTTGTGTATGACCACAAGAGATTACTGTGAAATTACTCTATCTGCATTGTGAGTTGTAACACCAGGGTTACAATGGGTAAAATAAATGGCAATTGGCAAAGTTTTGAAATGTTTGTTTTTTCCATGTCCAATCAAATACCGGCATTGCTAGCAGATTTGGGGTTTACTATAATTCCACCATAGGTCAACTGTGGCCTAATTATTTGGATGTTTCCATCCCCGACACCTAGCAATACAAGATCTGAAAATTTATGTTACCGAACTCCTATTTATGGCAGAAAGACTTGTGGGCACCATAATTATGTGGCCTCTAATACTTCTATAAAGAATTGAGTACTGTAAGTTAAGACTACAATTCTTCCAGCAGAAAAGAAGCTGGAAGAATAAAAAAAATCTAAATCTTGGAAGAAAAGGAGAAAAAAGGTGCCAAATTAAAAATTGTCCTTAGTGGGAAGGAGTTAATTCAACGTTGGACACAAGTCTATCACCATCGGTGAAATCTACTCTACAATGACCAAACCTGATTGTAAATTCTACACCAACACTAATTTATTATCTATTTTTGGGACAAAATACCATACTGCAATTTTGTTTTACAGGAAAAATAAAAACCTTTTGGTAGCCATCAAATTTTTCAATGGTTAATGTCAACCTGTTGGGACTTTGTATCCTCCGCTCTGTAGTTTTTGGAGACACAATCATAGGGTTCTCCATCAGTTTTCCAAGGGATGTGAAGGTGTCAAATGCCACTATTTCCATCCTGAAGAAAAGGAGGAAAATACTTCAGGAAACCTTGAAAGCCATAAAGGATTTATTGACCAAACATCCGGAACGTTTCAAACTTAGTGATGGGTCTTTCTCAAGTCAAAGACCCATCTCTAGGGTTGAAACATTGCGAATGCTTTGGGAATAATTCCTTTACAGCTTTCTCATGCCAGATCTTGTGCTAGAGTTTTATTCCTCTCTTCTCGTCGACTTGAGTTTCTTGGTTTGGGACTAGAGATGAGTGAACCCGAAGTTTGGTGTTTGGACCGAAAACAGACAGAGTTTGGGTTTGGAGTTCGGGTGCTTTACGTATGTTGACCACTCGCACAAGCATCGTTGTGCTCAGGTACGCTCGGTGCTCAGACCAGTGCAAACCACCTGCAGTTTTTGGATTACCTAGGGGGTAACAACAGCGTTATTGGATGTAGTGTGCAGCCCCCCCCAAAAAAGGGAGAAACCCTTCCCACCCTCCCCAGGAAGTAATCTGTTTATGGCTGGCTGCATGTGGGTGGAGACCCGAACTGCCCAATTTTTGACTCCCATTGGACCTAAAGTCCGGCTGAACCCGCCGAACCGAACTTCAACGGGCCTGCTCATCTCTAGCCAGGACCAGTCTCTGTGGGCACCACATTTTTTCGAACTGGATTACCCTGTGGCATATACTGGTTCTGCTCATCTCCAACTCCTCCCGTCCTGATGGGTATGTACACAAGTACTAGAACTGAGCTCCGTCTTGATTTTTGCCCTCTCCTCATTTAGCTGGTTTTATTATTATATCTCTTTGTATATTATCCTGCATAAATACTAGAAATATTCCATATAACACGGCCGGCATGTAGCGGATGACACAATCTGGCAATAATTTACTATACACGGGTCTTAGTTCAGGAAGTGTTTGCACAGTACTTATCGGGATTATTGATCTAAGTTTCTAAGTGGATTTATTCTCAATTAGCTCCGGGGCACAGGTTATACCCTGTGGATAGAAACGCGCTGTTATACCTACTTATCAGCTACCTGTCCTGCCTGTCCTTGGTAAACACTATAGATCTTTGGGAAGATGACTTATGGTATTGATATAAAGGGCAGTAAACTCTGAAAACGCTAATCCATTGTAATATGTCTACATGTCTCCATATTATGCTAAAAATGTACAATAATTGCAACACTTTTTTACAAATTGTGCTACAAGAATATTTGTGTAGAAACAATGTTCCCTCAACATAATCTTATAGTGAAAATACGTTCCTCCTCCAAATTTTATCATAATGGGAGAGACATCCATTAAAGGGAACTGTCACCAGATTTGGTGACTATAAGCTGTGGCCACCACCAGTGGGCTCTTTTTATATAATATAAAAATCACTTTATAATACTCACCTAAACGGTCGGTGTGGTGCAGACTGGTTGGATGGGTGTCTCCGTTCTCCGGTACTGGCGCCTTCTCATTCGGCCATCTTTGTCCTCCTTCTTCTGAAGCCTGGGTGCATGATGCATCCTACATCATCCTACATCATCCACACTAGTTGGCATTGAGGTTCTGCGCAGGCACACTTTGATTGTCCCTACTAAGCAGGGCAGATCAAAGTATTGTAGTGCGCCTGCGCAGGACCTCAATGCCGGCTAGTGTGGATGATGTAGGATGCATCATGCACCCAGGCTTCATGCACATGAGGCGCTGGAGAACAGAGACACCCATTCAACCAGTCTGCACCGCACTGCCCCTTAGGTGAGTATTATAAAGTGATTTTTACGTTCTACACAGTGGCCTGGGCTCTTATATACGGTATGTTAGAATGCTGTATATAAGGGCCCACTGGTGGTGGCCACAGCTTATAGTCACCAAATCAGGTGATAGGTTCCCTTTAAATTTTGTCAGTGTCTTCACCCTGTTCTTAAGCTCCAAGTTGTTTTGTGTAGGCCTCGATCCTTATCCCCTGTACCCCGCCTCCTTGATTGAAGAAATTTACTTGGATACCTGGTTCCCTAGAGGTTTCATTCAGGTTCAGTTTGGCTTAGAAGATTTGTTGATGCCTCCAGGAGACCAAGAGGTCTAGCCTTTTTTTGAGGAGAACCTCCTGGATGACTCAGAAAGAGTTGTCAAGAATGCCTTAATCATAGTCTGATTGATCAAATGGACCTCAAAAAGTTCAGTTGTAGACCACCCAATTGAATCGGCCTTCCAAAGTCTAAAAGGAGTCTAAAGGCCCCGTCACACTAAGCAACATCGCTAGCAACATCGCTGCTAACGAACAACTTTTGTGACGTTGCTAGCGATGTTGCTAGCGATGTTGCTGTGTGTGACATCCAGCAACAGCCTGGCCCCTGCTGTGAGGTCGTTGGTTGTTGCTGAATGTCCTGGGCCATTTTTTAGTTGTTGCTGTCCCGCTGTGAAGCACAGATCGCGGTGTGTGACAGCGAGACAGCAACAACTAAATGTGCAGGCAGCAGGAGCCGGCTTCTGCGGAGGCTGGTAACCAATGTAAACATCGGGTAACCAAGAAGCCCTGTCCTTGGATACCCGATATTTACCTTTGTTACCAGCCTCCGCCGCTCTCCCTGTCAGTGCCGGCTCCTGCTCTGTGAACATGTAGCTACAGGACACATCGGGTTAATTAACCCGATGTGTGCTGTAGCTAGGAGAGCAGGGAGCCAGCGCTCAGTGTGCGCTGCTCCCTGCTCTGTGCACATGTAGCTGCAGCACACATCGGGTAATTAACCCGATGTGTGCTGTAACTAGGAGAGCAAGGAGCCAGCGCTAAGCATTGTGCGCTGCTCCCTGCTCTCTGCACGTGTAGCTCCGTGCGCTGGTAACCAAGGTAAATATCGGGTTGGTTACCCGATATTTACCTTAGTTACCAAGCGCAGCATCTTCTACGCGGCGCTGGGGGCTGGTCACTGGTTGCTGGTGAGCTCACCAGCAACTCGTGTAGCGACGCTCCAGCGATCCCTGCCAGGTCAGGTTGCTGGTGGGATCGCTGGAGCGTCGCAGTGTGACATCTCACCAGCAACCTCCTAGCAACTTACCAGCAATCCCTATCGTTGTTGGGATCGCTGGTAAGTTGCTTAGTGTGACTGGACCTTTAAGGTCCAAGCAGAAGGCCACCAGATTTGGAGATGGGGACATCTTGCTTATCTTTTAAAGGGCAACATAGTCATATGGTTTTGAGGGGTTTAAGTTTCTGACAGGTTCCCTTTAACTCAACCACCCCCGTTTTCTTACAACTATGAGGTTGTAATTGCAAGGAGTATTGTATTTTTGGGGTAAAAATTCTTCAAAACCACTTATGAGAAGAAAAGCTCTTCCAAATACTCCCCTCCAAAGAAGAAGCGTTTCCTGAGGTGGGGTCTGTTTGAAAAACTTTTTTTTTTAAGTTCCCCCAAACTCTGTAAGCCTCGAGGGTGTTTACCTCGACAGTGTTTAACTTCTTTTGCCATTACACAGCAGAATTAATATGGCCGTAAATTTCTAATATTTCTTAATCCTGTATTTATAGATTAAAGCGGCCGTAGACACAAAGATTTAGCCAAAATCGATATTAAAATGTTCCAGGAATTCTTATTTAACATTTACATGTGGGAAATTCTTGGATGACTGTAGCTAAATTCTACAGAATAATGTCTTACGATAGTCCAATTAATTTTCTGATGAGTAGAGTAGATTGTGATTTGTCAAGCATTGTACACATTAGCGGAATGAATTGCGTTGATAATCGAACCATAACAGCAATGCTAGATCAGTTTTACGATGACATATAATGAAATCCATCAGGGATATGTTGGGGGTTCCAGGAACCCTGAAGTATTGACCGTAAGGTGAGTGTGAACAGATCCATAGGACACCTACTGATGTAATAAGGTTTTTTTTTTTTTCTTTTAATGAACTATAGTTGTTACGGGTGACAGACAGTCATGTGGCTTCTGGCCATGGAAGGTCACAGCAATTGGCTGCGCAAAATGGTCCCTGACTTTCCATTGTTCCTGCTGTCAGTATGCATTGGTAGCTTTCCTGCTGGATTCATCTCTCCCCCTTTTGGACCCAGCAGGAGCTTGTCTTCCTCCCATCATCAGCATTCTCTTGGTACTTATATACCCCTTCCCTTGGACTGGTGCTGGGGATATTTTTTAATTCATTCTAGCCTTGGTTGCAATCAGGAGGCTTGTACTCCTCTGTGGTATCATTGCTCAAAACTTTGCTGAACTCTTTCCAGTGTCATCTGTCGATATGTTGACGAAGAGCTCATCCCACCCAATCCCTATTTAGGGTCCAGCACTAGGGATACCTAGGGTCAGGTATCCGGCTCGTCACATATATGCCAAGCCGATCTAGGGTGGTGAGGGACTCTAGGGACCAGCAGTAGATTTGGTCAGGGGTCACCATCTTCCCCTTCCCTAGGCACAGGGTTTCCCTTCCCTTTTGCCGTTCGCTTGGTACTTCCCTATACCTAGTGTGACATTTTCTGACAAACTTCAGAAAATCTGTAAAGCAATCTGAAGCTGGTCATGCACTTTAGATATCTCTCGGTTGAACATTTATTTGGTAGGCCACTATCTTTGCTAATTTAGTGCTTACACATGAGCTTGGCTAAGGGTTCATGTGTTTTCAATGGAGAGACATCAGAAAGCCACTGACAGACACCACTAACCTCCCTTGAAAACAATAGGATCCGAGAATTGAAATTCCTTCCACCCTATTCTTCTCCCCGGAGGTCCCAATACACATTAAATGGTCATCCGGTCTTGCTGAGATTGATAGGTTGGGTTAACGTCTATCTAATTTGTATGAGGGCCTTAAAACTGTGTTTACACTTGTGTTACTGCCAGTCCTCTTGGGGTTTTCTGAAAGCCCAACATAAACTTGGTGGACCTCATGATCTTGAGATTCTCGGAAAGTCATCTTAGAATGACTATGTGGCCACATGGATAGTTAGGCAATCATTCTCCTTTCTTTTCTTGTCTCAAAGTGATTAATATACTATATCTAAAACCATCATAACAGTAAATTCCAATAACCTAGTACCTGGTATCAGAATTTTAGGTCGATTAGTAATTGGTTTCATTGAGTAGTGTTTTTTTTTAGACAACCTTCAATTTTTGGAAGCATTCTAGGTCTATGTTAGATTATCCGGTGAGGCTTTGTGCTTCTGAAAGACTTTATCATCTCTTCGCAGCTCTTGTATCTACTTGTCAGAAACATAGAAGTATTGATCCTTGTAAGTGTTTTTTTTATTATTATTATTATTGTATTCCAAGATCAAAATGAGTGGTCGGACACCTAGAAGTATCACGGTGCCCATCAGCTAAGGAATAGAGATGAGCGAACCTGAGGTTCAGTGTTCGTACCGAACACAGACTTTACAAACAAAACAGAGTTCAGGTTTGCATTTTTGGTGCTTTACGCATGCTGACCACTTATGCAAGCATCGCTTTGCTAGCATACGCTCGGTGCTCAGTCCAGTGAGACCTGCTTGCAGTGTTTGATCAGCTCGCACTAGAGATAACAACAGCGTGATCGAATGTAGTGTGCTTCTAAAAAAAATAAAATGGAAAAAAACAAAGCCACCCTCCCCCAGAATTGATCTCTTTATGGCTGGCTGTGTGGGCGGAGACCTGAACTGCCCAATTAGTGATTTCCATTGAGGTTGAGATCAAGTTCGGGTCCCAAACCGAAATTTTTCAAAAGTCCGGCTGAACCCGCCGAACTGAACTTTCACGGGTCCACTCATCACTACTAAGGAAGTAGAAGTACATAGGTTCCATCTCTAAGATGCACGAGACTGGCCAATCCCATTCCTTCTGAAGTTTTCTTAAGTTTTATCCAAGGCTTTTACTATATGTGGCGAAGAACATATCGGCAGGTAGTTGATAACTACCTGCATGTTCTGCCTGATGCTAATCTCTGCTGGTTAAGAGCTGTCAAGGCTTCTCCTGCCAGTGATTCCCCTGCTTCATTCAACTACTTTTACATTGATGGCCTATCCTTAGGATAGGCAGCCGGAAATGTTCAGTTGCCGAGCTGCTCCGTCTTTTGATCGTGGCCGGGTACTTCACATCCGCCTCCCATTTTAATCAATAGGAGGTAGATGTACAGTTCTTGGCCGTGAGCACTATCAGAAGACAGAGCAGCTCCAGAACTGAGCATTTCTGGCTGCCTGCTGCCACTGCCGGGACCGTTAACAGCTGCTCGGCGGGGCTGCGGGTTGTCGGACTCGGTCGATCAGACATTGATGGCCTATCCTAAGCCATCAATGTAAAAGTAGTGGACACCCTCTTTAACCTCTCGTCAACAGAGCAGCTTCTTCTCTTCTGGTCTGGTCTGTTGACGGGTCATCTCTACCAATGTCATGCTGCCCAATACGCAAAAATAATAAAAGACCTGGATAATACATTTTTGTAGATCTAGAAGATAGATTTTTTTAAGGTGAGTTGACAACACTTATGGATAGGTTGAACATTTCCAGAAAATTTGAAAATACTGAGACATTATAGGAAAATTGTGCAAATCCTTCAAATTTTGTATAGCCAAGTTCTAGATTTGAGGGTCAATGTGGATCTTTTTATGATACCAAACCTAATTAACAACCACGAAATTAAGAGATCCTTCGAGTTAATACCTCTGACCTTCCCCCATCCTTGCTCTCCTAAAATGTTATCTCTTTTAGAACATCTGTTCAAATTGGTACAATTATTTGCGAGGTCATTTGAGGAGCAGTAATGCTCCCGAATAAACAAATAGCGAGGAAGAGATGATGTCCTTGATGTACCTTATCCTCGTAATCAGATGGTCTTAAATCTGTAAATTCGCACGTTGCAAAATAATGCACGTCTCCTAATTTAATGGTCTCCGTGATCATTTGCTTCATCAGTGGATGCTGTAAATGCTAAGCTTCCCCATATGTCCTCTTCTCCAATTAACATGTTTCATTTATTCCGTGGGTACAACCTCTTTGCTGGTTTTTCATTACTGTCGTCCGTGTAGATCCTGGTAAGTAATACAAGCTTAAGTCTCCTGCCCATGGCATGTATGCTAAACAACTGACAATAAGCTTCTTTTCTCAGAATTGCTTGATTTAACTAACCAGACCAAAGATTGTAAGACTCTGAGCATCCAGTGTTGACGGTGATTAGTTTTACTCTTCGGCTTTCGAACTGCGACCCTCCGGCTTATTCTGTCCTATTTAGGTTTAATAGTTAAGCCTAATGATAACCCTTTCATTACAGATTTCTTAAATGATTTGCAGAAGAACTCAATTAAATGGGTAGTAAAATAGCGAAGACGTTGCTTTCTTTGTTGTTTGGTTATTTGTAAATTTTTGTATTTTTTTGCCTTTCTGTAATAGAAGTCAGCTTTATTGTGTACTGATTTTTTTTGAGCTGCAGCAACTGAGAACAGGCTTCATATATTATATTAATAAAGCACTACTTGTTGTAAAAGTCTCTTCTTATTATGCTGCACTAAAACAGCTGCTGTGGCACTCTGAAAAAATAGCACACTGTTTAGGTTGGCGGTAACCTTTTTCCTATGCTGCACTAAAACAGAGTTGCTGTGGCACTCTGAAAAAATGGGGCACTGATTAGGTTGGTGGTATCCTTCTTCCTGTGCTGCACTAAAACAGCTGCTGTGGCACTCTGAAAAAATGGGGCACTGATTAGGTTGGTGGTATACTTCAACCTATGCTGCACTGAAACTGCTGCTGTGGCACTCTGAAAAAATGGGGCACTGATTAGGTTGGTGGTATCCTTCTTCCTATGCTGCACTAAAACAGTTGCCATGGTACTCTGAAAAAATGGGGCACTGTTTAGGTTGGTGGTATCCTTCTTCCTATGCTGCACTGAAACATCTGCTGTGGCACTCTGAAAAAATGGCACACTGTTTAGGTTGGTGGTATCCTTTTTCCTATGCTGCACTAAAACATTTGCTGTGGCACTCTGAAAAATGAGGCACTGATTAGGTTGGTGGTATCCTTCTTTTTATTCTGCACTAAAACCGCTGCCGTGGCACTCTGAAAAAATGGGGCACTGATTAGGTTGGTGGTATCCTTCTTCCTATGCTGCACTAAAACAGCTGCTGAGGTACTCTGAAAAAAATGGGTACTGACTAGGTTGGTGGTATCCTTCTTCCTATGCTACACTAAAACCGCTGCCGTGGCACTCTGAAAAAATGGGGCACTGATTAGGTTGGTGGTATCCTTCTTCCTATGCTGCACTAAAACAGCTGCTGAGGTACTCTGAAAAAAATGGGTACTGACTAGGTTGGTGGTATCCTTCTTCCTATGCTACACTAAAACAGCTGCTGTGGCACTCTGAAAAAAATGGGGCACTGATGAGGTTGGTGGAATCCTTCATGCTGTGTTTCACTGAAGCAGCTGCTGTGGCACTCTGAAAAAATGGGGCACTGATTAGGTTGGTGGTATCCTTCTTCCTATGCTGCACTAAAACAGCTGCTGTGACACTGAAAAAATTGGGTACTGACTAGGTTGGTGGTCTTTTTAAGGACGACGGGAAACCACGTTACTAATCCATGTATCATAGAAAAGTTAAAAGTGCAAATGGGGTATCAATCCTCACGTCCAAGGTTTTAGATGTAACATGGGTCCCACATTTTAATTTTTGCAGTGGGGGACCCTCACTCATGATAGGTCCCTATTTTTCGGACATCTCAGGCTTTACGGAGCTGAAAAAAAATATTTTCAGTTTACATAGTAAGGGTTAACTGTTTAGCGGAGCACCAAAGTACCAAAACTATGAAAAATAAGGAAAGTCTTGGCTGTCTGTCAAGTTCTCTTGTAGTGAGAGCAGAAGCGAGAGGGATATAAGAGCTCTTGTATTTCTTCAGACAGAAGGGATACATGTCAGATGAACTCAGACAGCCTATTTAGAAGAGAAATACCTAGAAAACGTACTTAGAATTGTTATTAAACACAATGCGATTTTTCAGTCTTCTCTAGAACAGTTCATTCAATCCTACTGCTTCGTATAAAGATGTATTTGTCCTCAGTTTCGGTAGAGATGACTTAAAGGGGTTGTCCAACGGATATTACTTTTATTTGTACTTTTATTTATTTTTTTTTTTACTTGCATGTATTTGGGGCTAAAAATTATTTTTGGGGTTTCATTAAACATTTTGTAGTAGAGAAGAAAAATTGCAGCTTGATTAAAAAAAATAAACTAAATTCTAAGATTTACATCCCCTTTTCCCACCTCCTTGATTCAGAAAAGTAAACTAACTTTTGAGATTTACATCCCCTTTGTGTCCCCCATGATTCATAAAAATAAACTAATGTCATATATTTACATCCCCCTTAATTCAGAAAAGTAAACTACGGTAAGTTCTTAGATTTAATCCCCTTTTGTGTTTCCCTTGATTCATGAAAATAAACTAAGGTCTTAGATTTACATCCCCTTTGTGTCCCCCCTTAATTAATAAACATAAACTAACCTCTGAGATTTACATCCCCCTTTGTGTGCCCCTTAATTTATAAAAGTAAACTAAGTTCTTAGACTTACATCCCTTTTTGTGTCCCTCTTGATTCTTGTAAGCAAACTAATGGCTTAGATTTACATCTCCATTGTGTCCCCCTTGATTCATAAAAATAAACTAACGTCTGAGGTGTATATCTCCCTTTGTGTCCCCCATGATTCATAAAGTAAACGAAGGTTTTAGATTTACATCCCCCTTTGTGTCCTCCTTGATTCATAAAAGTAAACTAAATTCTGAGATGTATATCCCTCTTTGTGTCCCCCTTGATTTATAAAAATAAACTAAGTTCTAACATTTACATCCCCCTTTGTGTCCCCCATGATTCACACAAGTAAACTAAGTTCTTAGATTTACATCCCTCTTTGTGTCCCCCTTGATTCATGAAAGTAAACTAAGTTCTAAGATCTACATACTCTTTATGTCCCCTTTCATTCATGAAAATAAACTAACTTCTGAGGTGTATATCCCCCTTTGTGTCCCCCGTGATTCATAAAGTAAGCTAAGGTCTTAGATTTACATCCCCCTTTGTGTCCTCCTTGATTCATAAAAGTAAACTAAAGTTCTGAGATGTACATCCCTCTTTGTGTCCACCTTGATTCATGAAAATAAACTAAGTTCTGAGATGTATATCCCTCTTTGTGTCCCCCTTGATTTATAAAAGTAAACTAAGTTCTTAGATAAACATCCCCCTTTGTGTCCCCCTTAATTCACAAAAGTAAACTAAGTTCTAACATTTACATCCCTCTTTGTGTCCCCCATGATTCTGATTCATACAAGTAAACTAAGTTCTTAGATTTACATCCCTCTTAGTTTACTTTCATGAATCAAGGGGGACACAAAGAGGGATGTAAATCTAAGAACTTAGTTTACTTGTATGAATCAGAATTATGGGGGACACAAAGGGGGATGTAAATGTTAGAACTTAGTTTACTTTTGTGAATCAAGGGGGACACAAAGTTCTAAGATCTACATACTCTTTATGTCTCCTTTCATTCATTAAAATAAACTAACTTCTGAGGTGTATATCCCCCTTTGTGTCCCCCGTGATTCATAAAGTAAGCTAAGGTCTTAGATTTACATCCCCCTTTGTGTCCTCCTTGATTCATAAAAGTAAACTAAAGTTATGAGATGTACATCCCTTTTTGTGTCCCCCTTGATTCATGAAAATAAATTAAGTTCTGAGTTTTACATCCCCTTTGTGTCCCCCTTGATACATAAAAGTAAACTAAGTTCTTGTGTCCCCCACAATCACATGTTCTTAGCTGTGCTATACAGGATACTTGGTAATGCTTTACAGTGCAGGATTAGCACCAGTGCCGTATATCACTGCAGTCAATAATGGGAATTAGAGAGCCGCCTGATTCATTTGTTGACTTACAAAAGATTCATTTCTAGAAAGTGCTCTTTCTTCCTATAGATTTCAGATGACATTGTGCCGATACACACACCGGATGATAGATGCGGATCAAACTGCGTTCATAAATATTTAAAGCTGGTTATAAAGAGCAAATTAGTGTTTAGGAAATCGGTGATGAGCTGTAAATCTGTATTAAGCAGTAGCTGAGCTCTAGAATTTCCTTATTTATGGAAATGATGTTCCAGGCGAGTAACCAAAAACCAAACTCAGGAGGTCACTGCTTCCAAAAAGAAAGTTACAGGCAGATTAACACGGGGGTGATGTGTAAGTCAAAAAAGTCAAAAGTAGAAATTCCAGCGCTAGTGTCAATTTGTGTTTCTTGGGTGTTGACCAAAGGACATGATCTTGGAGTCTATCCTCCACTTATACAGAACATGTAAATGAGTTATTTATTTGGGACACATTCTAAAAAAATAAACCATAATGATAAGTCTTCTTCCGGTTCATTTTTAGGTGAGAGAGCCTGAGTGCCCATCAGACATAGTCTGGTAGACCACAACGACAGTTGGCCTTGGTGCTAGAATGTTTTGCAAGGCCTTGGTCTAGTCGCCGCATTGGTAGTCAAAACTGTCAGAACAGATCATCGGGAGCCTCTTACTACCTGCCAGCTTACGCAGTGATTAGTAGGCTCCTCGACATTGTGGTGCAATGTTTTTCATGATAGCGTCATGATGTTGGTGTGTTCACTAACTGGAAGAAGCTCCAGGGATGCCGAGGAGTAGTAGGAAGTTCACCATGCTCTTCTGTGGCTGCTAAGGACTTATGACTTGGCCACTGGACCAGAGACTTGCAAATCCTTTTTCTTCAACATTATTTAGATCCCAAAATAAGTGGAATCTTGCTGTTCTGATCAGTCATTCCCTTTTCCTACACTTTACATCACACATGAGGCATTGGAGATCCTCAGAAGCAAGGACTCCTGTTATGATCCGGAACCATGGAAGACCACCATAAATCATTGGTAAAAGGTGACAAGAGCATTGGCAACTAATCTGGCCACCATCCCCTTACTAACCATCAACACTAGAAGTAGTCAAGGGGTGAACTAACATCCTGTGCACCGCGAACCCAGCCGGAGAACTAGCTATCCTAAAGGAAGGAAAGATGAATAACTCTCTGCCTCAGAAAATAGATTGCCCAAGAATAGCAAGTCCACCACATTCAAAGACTGCGGTGATATAGGAAAACACAATACACAGATAGATGATTGAATTAGCAAAAGGTGAGGCTCCCACTGACTAAATAGGACCGGATAGGAAAGGGACTGATGGTGGCAAGAGAAAAACCCTACAAAAATACAAAAACCTGATAGTACAAAAAGCCCTCAGATCGCTAGATCTGAACTCCATCCTATACCAGGCGCTCTTGTCGTACCAATGAACAGAAAGCAGGAACCATTACAAATTCAAGAAGCAACAAACACATGGACTTATAGGAGCAATACTCCAAACATAGCTGCAGGGAGCTTCCCAGCTAAGCAACTGAGAGGGAAGATTCCTGCAAGCAAATAAACTGACAATAACCACAGCAAATGACAAACTCAGATAAGAGCAAAAAGAACCAAACAACAAATCAAGAGCCAAGCACTTATCTGGGGTAGAAGTGGTCTGGAGCAGGATGAAGCAGGCTGGTGAACAAAAAACTGACATCCGGCATAGCCTGCCAGTAGATCAGGGTTTAAATAGGCAGAGAGTTAGCAATGGAAACGCCCATTGCTCAACACACCTGGTCTCTATCCAAACTATTCCTGGCCACAAGAGGGAGCCTCACAGCAGCCAAAGCACAACTGACATTCACAACAGACTCCCCTTGTACTTTAGTCCAATATCAATTTTTTTTTAACCTTAATTATCCGATATCAATTTCCTTGAACCCCAATTATCCGATATCAAATTCTTTGAACCCCTCTCAGATGAGCATGCACTTGTTTTCCATGGGTAGTGGGGAATAAAACGATTTTGGATTCCTCGGGGGTTGGACATTTCTTTTTCCATTTCCAATCATTGAGAATGTCCCTGTGTATAGATATTGCAGTTTTTCCATACTCGCCATGACTCTCCCTACTGTTCTTTTGATTCCTGCATTGAACATCCACTTAACTGTCAACTGCTGGCGAAAAGAAGCCACTGCTAGTGCACTAGATTATTGAGTGGCCTGCACAATTGAAGGAATAGCTCTCCTGCCTTTGTACAAGAAATTATGGGCAATTGGACTGATCTACAAAAGGTGCATAATCACTGAACCTATTAGGTTTATTTTCCAAGAGGACATAAGAACACCCGGGGGGTGCCGAAAGAAGTACTTAGCAGCAATATCTAGACAATACCTCAATACAAATATTTTTGTTAGGAAGTCCATTTGAAAAATTATGTTTACCCAAGAAACAAATAGTTTTGTTTTTTTTAAAAGGCTCTGAGTAGCATAAAAAAATCAACCAATTCTCTCCTCCACCGATCTTATTTTGACACTTTCCCTCGTCCCTGCCGGCTTTTGCGTCATTATCCTATTTGGATGCAGTGAATGGCTGCCCTGGGACTGGATGATCAGTATTTTCTCAGAGATGAGAAAGTAAAGATGTGTGTGGACCCAAAGAGCATGGAACGGGAGTTGCAGGGGAAAACGGTGAGGTGGGTATGGCTTTTTTTGTTTTCCTTTGATGCCACACACAGCATTTTTAACACCGGGCAACCTCTTTGTCATGGTAAATGGGTAGAGCGCAGGGGTCATTGGCTCCTAGACTAGCCCTCAGGCTAGGGGTCTATAGCTATCCCTTATCTCAGAGTTACCTCTGAAGGTGTGGATATTTGAGCCACCACCCTGACCCTGCTCCTGACTAGTCCTGATCTTATACCCCCTCTCCCAACACCAGGGGAGGGCCAGAGCAGGAGTGTGATAATACCAACAGAGATAGACAAACAAGGGAAACCAAAACTCCATCTCACAGCACACACACACACACACACACACACGCGTATAAGACAATAAGGGCAAGGAGGAAACAAGAAAATGGGAGAACTCCACAATAACACCAAGCGCAAAGCAACACTATCTCCAGCAGGACTGGGACATAACAGCACACAGACCAGTACAGCATAAAACTATAGTTGACATAGGAAGACAGATTCCACCATGTTAAAAAGGCGGGGAGTAACTGTGATAGGCTTCCAACAATGTGTGATCCTAGAGGTAACTCTCAGGCTAGCAGAGTTTAGCTCCTCCCAGCCTGACAATTAATGAGCTCATGGCTGGTTGACCCCCAAGCCTGCCTGTGTAACTCAGAAACACCAGAAAAACCACAGTATGGAGTGTCAGATTCTGTAGTGTGAACAGCGTCTGATGCTGCCATCAATTTTGAGCAAAACTCCCGTGTGACATTCTTTAAGCTTCTAAATACAGTATTCAAGAACAAAGGCGATTTCCGTCTTTTCAGTCTTCACGTTGAAGGTTGCACCAACATCCTTTATATATAGGACAGATTAATTAAATCTAAATGCTCTATTTGCGGCTCTGTATTTATGTACATGTCTTATCTCGCTCTGGATGTGTTCCATTTACAAATATGTCATTCATGTCTAATTAGCACTTACTGCACGTGTCACAATTAATCCCTTCCATTGACTTCAATCCATAAGACATAATTATGATCGTCAAGTCCCTCTCATCCTGAATTTATTTATACACTTACTGAATTTAACTCAAGGCTTCGAAAAAGAAGTTCTCCAAATCCTCGGCTTATAGGTGAGAGCCGTTAAGTTAACAGTGACATTTTTTTACATTTATAATTGCAGGATTTTACCTTCAAGCCTCCATCTTTAGTGATTTCCATTGCTTAATAGTGATGAGCGAGCATGCTTGTAACTACTCGGTACTCGCACGAGTATCGCTGTACTCGGGCTGCTCGGCGGGGACCGAGTAATCTCGCGATACTCGTGCTGTACTTGTGGTCTTCATTTCTGCATGTTGGCGCTCTTTTGAGAGCCAGCCCTCATGCAGGGATTGGCTGGCAGACCACTGCAATGCCACAGCCCTGTTAGTTGTGGAATTGCAGTGATTGGCCGGCCTGCACAGCGTGACCGAGCCTTTATACCGGCCGGCGCGCTGTGCTCTGCTCACAGCTATCCAGACAGTCAGTGCAGGGAGAGTGTCGCTGATTCAGGGAAAGCTTTGCGGCCCTTTATAGCTTTTTCAGTTGCAGGGCTGCAAACAGTGTGACCAAAAGTCCTTCTCAGGACTATTCTAGTTGTATACAGGCAGGCAGGGTATAGCCAGGTCGGAGTACAGTAGCAGAGTCCTTCTCAGGACTATTGTTGCTATATACAGGCAGGGTATAGCCAGGTCTGAATACAGGCTAGTGACCAAAAGAGTCCTTGTCAGGACTATTGTACCAGTATACAGGCAGGCAGGCAGACAGGGTAGTGGTGACCGTATACCAGCCTTCATCATATCTGGGGCTGGTGTACACAGTGTAAAACAGTCCAGATAGTGTCTGACTTGTCTGTAATTATCGCTCCCCAAAAAAACCTGTTAGGTTCTTATTGCGTCCGTGCTTGGTTTTTAAAACCGCACGTGTGTGCCTGTTGGTGGCAGCGTACAGGTGCACTTGTGTGCAATTTCCACAAACTTTGATATAACGCACAAGTAGTGAATATACACGTCAGCAGTGCACAGCATTGCAAAATGCGCAAGGGCATTGGCAAGGAACAAGGAAGTGGACGTGATGGTGGTGCAGGCAGAGGCCGAGGTCGTGGGCAAGCTCTAATTTCGCCACAACAAAGGGCCACATCTAGTCGCTCGCACGTCCTGTCCCAAATTCTTGGGGACCGCAGCAGTACACCGCTCTTGAACCAAGACCAGTGTCAACAGGTTGTTAGTTGGATAGCAGATAATGCTTCCAGTCAGATTGGCACCACCACAAACACTCTGTCTTCCACACGGTCAAGTGTCAGTAGCCGTGATACTGCACCGCACATTTCTGAACCTGATCCTCCTTCCTACCACCAGGCTGAGTACACGTCCTCCTCGGACATTAATGATCCCACACTTGGACACTCGGAAGAGCTGTTCACGTTTCCATTCACACATTCTGGCCTCTCGCCAGCTCATATTAAAGTGGGTCATGAGGAGATCGTCTGTACAGATGGCCAAATATTTGAGCAGCCACGTTCTCACGAAGTTGGCAACGTGTCTCAACAAGTGGTGGACGATGATGAGACACAATTGTCAGGAAGTCAGGAGGAGGAGCAGGGTGCGGAAGAGGAAGACGACGTGGTGGATGATCCAGTAACTGACCCAACCTGGCAGGAGGATATGCAGAGCGAGGACAGCAGTGCACAGGGGGAGGGAGGCGTAGCATCACAACAGGCAGTAAGAAGCAGGGTGGTGGCCCCAGGCAGAAGTCAGGCAACCGTTCCCCGGAACAACACGACGACACAAGGTGCCTGTACAAATGTTAGGTCTTCCCGAGTCTGGCAGTTTTTTAAGTTGGATCCAGATGATTCAAAAAAGGCCATTTGCAACACCTGCCGTGCCAGCATCAGCAGGGGTACCAAAACTAGCAGCTTGACCACCACCAGCATGATCAGGCACATGTCAGCCAAGCACCCGACTTTGTGGGAAGTACAACAGAGTCGAGGAGCAGTGCTTGCTGATGTCACTGCTACGTCTTCGCTGGTTGTGCATGCGAGCCAATCCCCTGTCCATGCTGCCTGCGAACAAGCCTCCTCCACTCCTGCACCTGCAGTTGCCTACGCAGAAAGAACACCATCATCAAGCACGTCCTTGTCCCAGCGCAGCGTTCAGTTATCCATTCAGCAAACCTTTGAACGCAGGCGCAAATACACTGCCAACACCCCACATGCCACAGTTCTAAATGCTAACATTTCGCGACTGCTTGCGCTGGAAATGTTGCCTTTTAGGCTGGTGGAGACAGAAGCATTCCGTGACCTGATGGCGGCAGCTGTCCCACGTTACTCGGTCCCCAGCCGCCACTATTTCTCCCGGTGTGCCGTCCCCGCGTTGCATAACCACGTGTCACAAAACATCACCTGTGCCCTGAACAACGCTGTTTCACCCAAGGTCCACCTAACCACAGACACGTGGACAAGTGCTTGTGGGCAAGGCCGCTACATCTCGTTGACGGCACACTGGGTTAATATTGTGGAAGCTGGGACCCAGTCTGAGCGAGGGACGGAACACGTCCTTCCCACACCAAGGTTTGCAGGCCCTACCTCAGTCAGTGTTTCACCCACACTCTACAGCTCCGGAATGTCATGCTCTTCAGCCTCCTCCTCCTCCTGCGCATCCTCATCCACTGTACCCTCCACACCAGTCACAAGCTGGAACACTGCAGCACTGCCTCGGCGAAGCGGCAACAGGCTGTGCTGAAGCTAATCTGCATAGGTGACAAACCCCACAATGCAGAAGAGCTGTGGACAGCTCTGAAACAGCAGGCAGATCACTGGCTCACACCTCTGAACCTAAAGCCAGGAAAGGTCGTGTGTGACAATGGCCGGAACCTGGTGGCGGCTTTGAGGCGAGGCCAGCTGACACATGTTCCATGCGTGGCCCATGTGCTCAACCTCGTGGTTCAGCGGTTTCTAAAGTCATACCCAGAGCTGTCTGATCTGCTGGTAAAAGTTCGCCGCCTGTCTGCACATTTTCGAAAGTCACCTACTGCTTCAGCCGGCCTTGCCGGCTTTCAGCGCAGTTTGCATCTTCCGGCTCACAGACTGGTGTGTGATGTCCCCACGCGTTGGAATTCAACTCTGCACATGTTGGTCAGGATATGTGAGCAGAAGAGGGCAGTTGTTGAGTACCTGCATCACCTAAGCCGTCGGGAAATGGGTCAAACTCCACACATAACACCTGAGGAGTGGAGATGGATGTCAGACCTATGTACCATCCTCCAAAACTTTGAGGACTCCACCAAGATGGTGAGTGGTGATGACGCCATTATTAGCGTCACCATACCGCTACTCTGCCTTCTAAAACGGTCTCTGCTGAAAAACAAACATGATGCATTGCAGGCGGAGCGCGATGAGTTGCAGCAAGAAACAGTAGTGGGTGTGGGTGATAACACACAGCCCAGCCTCGTCTCATCACAACGTGCAGTGGAGGACTATGACGAGGAGGAGGATGAAGACATGGAGCAACTCTCCGGCCAAATTGAGGATATGACATGCACACCAGTCATATCCTCGGTTCAGCGTGGCTGGCCAGAGGACAGGGTAGATGAGGAGGAGGAGGAGGAGGAGGAGGACAGCATGTTCAGTCATCTTGTTGGTCAGGCTACTGAAGTCCTGGCTGTTAAGAGTCTGGCGCACATGGCTGACTTTATGGTAAGCTGCCTGTCTCGTGACCCTCGCGTTAAGAACATCTTGGCCGACAATCATTACTGGTTGGTAACACTGTTAGACCCACGCTACAAGGAGAACTTTTTGTCTCTTATTCCCGTGGAGGAGAGGTCAACCAAAATGCAGCAGTTCCGGAAGGCCATACTCACGGAAGTAGGCAAAGCATTCCCCTCACAAAACGCTAGCGGCATAGGCCAGGAATCAGTGGACAACCGAGGCGTACAGCCGAGAGAGTCACAAGTCCAATCCGCCAGAGGTAGGGGAACAGTCTTTAAGATGTGGGACAGTTTTCTCAGCCCCTCACGTACCACAGCCCCTGAGGTGCGGGGTAGTGCCACAAGAAATCCTAAGTTTGCCCAGATGCTGAAGGAGTACCTTGCAGATCGAACAACTGTACTCCGACATTCCTCTGTGCCTTACAATTATTGGGTATCCAAGCTGGACACGTGGCATGAATTGGCTCTCTACGCCTTGGAAGTCCTGGCCTGCCCTGCTGCTAGCGTTTTGTCAGAGCGTGTTTTTAGTGCCGCAGGTGGAATCATTACAGATAAACGCACCCGCCTGTCAACTGTAAATGCTGACAGGCTGACTCTGATCAAGATGAACAAGGGTTGGATTGTGCCAGACTTCACCACACCACCAGCAAATGACAGCGGAATTTAAAGTTTGCCATGTACCTCCACTCACCCATGGGTACACACTTCTGGACTTTGGATAATCGCTGGACTGCTCCTCCTTCTCCTCATGTGCCACCATGATGATGACCGTTACAAATTGCAATACTTAGGCCTTTGTTTCAGGTATACCCCCAGTGGTAAATTTTTTCGCCCATTCTTTGCAGAATGGACATTACAACGACAGGAGACCCGCTCCTTTGCAATGGGAACAATGTTTTGAGGCCCTCATGCACGTCTCTACCCAGGGACAACGTGGAGCCTCCCAATTTTTGGCTGCCCTGCCTAAGGGCTATACTATAATACACCCACTTCCTTAAAATGGACACTTAATGTTTTGAGGCCCTCATGCACGTCTCTACCTAGGGACAACGTGGAGCCTCCCAATTTTTGGCTGCCCTGCCTAAGGGCTATACTATAATACACCCACTTCCTTAAAATGGACACTTAATGTTTTGAGGCCCTCATGCACGTCTCTACCCAGGGACAACGTGGAGCCTCCCAATTTTTGGCTGCCCTGCCTAAGGGCTATACTATAATAGACCCACTTCCTTACAATGGGCACTTCAGGTTTACAGGCCCTCATGCACGTCTCTATCCAGGGACAACGTGGAGCCTCCCAATTTTTGGCTGCCCTGCCTAAGGGCTATACTATAATACACCCACTTCCTGACAATGAGCACTTCAGGTTTACAGGCCCTCATGCACGTCTCTATCCAGGGACAACGTGGAGCCTCCCAATTTTTGGCTGCCCTGCCTAAGGGCTATACTATAATACACCCACTTCCTGACAATGGGCACTTCAGGTTTACAGGCCATCATGCACGTCTCTATCCAGGGACAATGTGGAGCCTCCCAATTTTTGGCTGCCCTGCCTAAGGGCTATACTACAATAGACCCACTTCCTTCCAATGGGCACTTCAGGTTTACAGGCCATCATGCACGTCTCTATCCAGGGACAATGTGGAGCCTCCCAATTTTTGGCTGCCCTGCCTAAGGGCTATACTACAATAGACCCACTTCCTTACAATGGGCACTTCAGGTTTACAGGCCCTCATGCACGTCTGTATGCAGGGGCATTGGTGAACCTCACAATTTTGGACTGCCCTGGCAAAGGAAAATACTACAAAGACTCACTTCCTCAAAATGGGCACATTAGACTCAAGAGGCCTTCATGTACGTCTCTTCTCAGGGACATCGGAGTGCCACACAATGTTTTCACGTAAAATCTTTCATGTATTAATCTCAAAAAGTAACAAACACCAGCTCTATCTCACTATTGGGTATGTGCCCTTAACATTTCTGCCATGAAAAATCATTTTGGGGTCATTTTGGAAGGTTTTCTGGTGAGTCCGTAAAAATGGCGTGAAACGCGGACAAAATTGTTCACAGCTGTGACTTTTGAGTGATAAATGCTTCAAGGGGTCTTCCCCATGCTGTTGCCATGTCATTTGAGCACTCTTCTGAGACTTTTGTGACATCTTTAGGGTTTCTACATGCTGCCGGGGGGTCATTTCACAAAAATACTCGGGTCTCCCATAGGATAACATTGGGCTCGTTGCTCGGCCCGAGTACACGAGTATCTTGGGATGCTCGGCCCGAGCTTCGAGCACCCGAGCTTTTTAGTACTCGCTCATCACTATTGCTTAATTATCACATTTGTAAATCTTTTATATATAATGTCATCTTAAAATACTGCTGTCACTATGAATTTACATGCAAATCAATGTTTGCTGATGATGTGGTAGGGACTACTTACAGTATATTGTTTAATATGTGTATACTAGGTTGTAAAATGATTGATTGTTCTCAGTGAGAGAAACAAAATTATAATTTTGTAGTTGTGATACCTTTTTAATGGCTAAATAAAATAAAATAAAATATGATGTTATAAAGCAAGCTTTCGAGACATCTCAGGTCCCTTCTTCAGGCATGGTATGACAAAATATCTGAAGAAACACAAATATATACACAAACAGAGCAGGGGGGATGGCATAATAAAAGGACATTTAAATAAACAAACAAATAAGAGCTTAGAGAGTGAATCCTTAATTAGCTTTGATTAGTGGTGTGAAAGGTTTATTTCTATGAGTCAAATGAAGTCCAAAGTTGCAACAATATACTCCCTGGTACTTTTCATCTGATTCCAATTTTTCTAGGATTCATATAGAAACCGTAAAGGAGGCAAAAAAGTAAGTTTATACTAACACATTATTAAAAAATTCAGGCAAGGAGGGAGGGTTCTACACACAAGCTTACAGTATATGATGGGGCTTGGCTTAGCTATTACTTGTCAACATTTTCTCTTGTATCCGGGAGAGGATTCCATTTTGACCAAAACCTTAACCCTTTTCTTAACACTCACTTGATCTCCCGTCCTCACCTCGCTTACCCACACTTCGTGCCCTGCTTTCCCGTCTTGTTGGATGAAGAAATCTCCCAGAATAGCTGGTTTCTGAATGTTTCAGGCAAGTTTCGCTTGCCTAGGAGTCTTCAGGAGTTTTGGTAGATTTGAGAACATTACGGGAGCCTCCACAATATTCTGTGAGAGTTGGCAAGCATGTTTTGTTGGGCACAGACCCGGTTGTTCATATCATATGGAGATCAGGGGAACATTTAGAAATAAACATATATTAGTAAGTTTGATATAATTTTTTAAAGAACATCTAAACTTATTTTTTTGGAAGTAAAGCTCCTGCTAGTGGTGGCTCTCTGTATACAAATATGTATAATCTATGACTATGCAGATGATTTGGCGCTCGGTATCACAGAATATTCAAGACATTTCAAGGATGAAATGGCACAGAATGCAATTATTGTTTAGCTCTAATGTAGGAGTGTTCAACCCACGAGCCGCATGTGACCCTGGATGAATGAAAATGCAGTCTTTAACAGATCTTCAGGCATAATGGGTTGGCGGGCCATTCTTTTCATCTGCCAGCCCTTTAAATTTTATGAAGAGAATGGTATGCACACTTCTATGCTGACAGCTGGGTTAAGTCTGTCATTGGCCAGTACCAGTGTCAGGACGATGTTTGTGGGTGGAATTAACACGCATTGTCCTCCTGACCCACTCCCACCATCACTGAAACTTTGCACATCCATGGTCTGGGAGAGTATATATACCGCAATGGCAGTCTTTCTTCATGTCTCTTATGTGATATGTATATAGCAGTCTCATATCTCCTATGTGATGTGTATACTGCAGTCGCATGTCTCATGTTTCTTATGTGATATATATACATTAGTCTCAGTGTTTCCTATGTGATGTATATACGACAGTCTCGGTGTCTGCTATGTGATGTATATAGAGCAGAATATCAGTATGTCCTATGTCATGTAAATATTGCAGTCTCGGTGTCTCCTATGTAATGTATATATGGCAGTATTGGTGTCTCCTATGTGATGTATATATGGCAGTCTCTGTGTTTCATATTTGATGTATATACGGCAGTCCTGGTGTCTCCTATGTGATGTGTATCAGCAGTCTTGGCGTCTCCAGTGTGATATGTATACAGCAGCCTGAGTTTTTCTTATGTTGAGGTACACACTAAAGCTGCTGTATATATATGTGATGTATATACACCAGTCTCTATGTACCTTACCAATACCTCAGTATTGCTATGTTTATTGATTTTTATGCCTACAAGCCTATAGCCAAATACTAATTGTACACTACTTGTTTAAAAGAGATCTTTAGTTTGAAAATAATCATAGATTGGGGATAACTGCACGATCCCTGTAGGTCTGACCTCTGAGACCCCCACCGATACCAAGAACCTGTGGCATGTAACTGGAGCAGTGATCGATCATGTGCACCTTCAATCCATCCACACTCAAAAATGTTAGGGTCCCAGCGGTCAGACTCCCAGCGATCGGGAAGTAATCCCATATCCCAACATTGAGACACCTCCTTTTAAAAGCACACACAAGCAGGTGGAGGAATCCTCCTAAATCCAGCTCACCATGTGCACTTGGATGCCCTTTTAGATGGTGCACGGAAAATCTCCAGCCAAGAGGTTAGCACAAAAATTCAGGAATCCGGCACGGCATCTTCATAAAAAAAGCAAATTTTATTGATCCATTAAAATTCAATAAAATGGACAAGACGCGTTTCCGGGACATCCTTGTTCACAATCCGTGAACAAGATTCACGGATTGTGAACAAGGGTGTCCCCGTAACACGTCTTGTCCGTTTAATTGGATTTTAATGGATCAATATAATTCTTTTTTTTATGAAGATGCTGTGCCGGATTCCTGAATTTTTTTTTTCTCCTTTAAAAGCAGTATACACTGTGTGCAGAATTATTAGGCAAATGAGTATTTTGATCTCATGAAACTTTTTATACATGTTGTCCTACTCCAAGCTGGATAGGCTGAGAGCCAACTACCAGTTAAGTAAATCAGGTGATGTGCACCTCTGTAATGAGGAGGGTGCGGTGTAATGACATCAACACCCTATATAAAGTGTGCTTAATTATTAGGCAACTTCCTTTCCTTTGGCAAAATCGGTCAGAAGAGAGATTTGACGGGCTCTGAAAAGTCCAAAATTGTGAGATGTCTTGCAGAGGGATGCAGCAGTCTTGAAATTGCCAAACTTTTGTAGCGTGATCACCGAACAATCAAGCGTTTCATGGCAAATAGCCAACAGGGTCGCAAGAAGTGTGTTGGGCAAAAAAGGCGCAATATAACTGTCCATAAATTGAGGAAAATCAAGCGTGAAGCTGCCAAGATGCCATTTTCTACCAGTTTGGCCATATTTCAGAGCTGCAATGTTACTGGAGTATCAAAAAGCACAAGGTGTGCCATACTCAGGGACATGGCCAAGGTAAGGAAGGCTGAAAAACCACCACCTCTGAACAAGAAACATAAGATAAAACGTCAAGATTGGGCCAAGAAATATCTTAAGACTGATTTTTCAAAGGTTTTATGGACTGATGAAATGAGAGTGACTCTTGATGGGCCAGAGGCTGGATCAGTAAAGGGCAGAGAGCTCCACTCCGACTCAGACGCCAGCAAGGTGGAGGTGGGGTACTGGTATGGGCTGGTATCATAAAATATGAACTTGTGGGACCCTTTTGGGTTGAGGATGGAGGGAAGCTCAACTCCCAGACCTACAGCCAGTTTCTGGAAGACAACGTCTTCAAGCAGTGGTACAGGAATAAGTCGGTATCGTTCAAGAAAAACATGATTTTCATGCAGGACAATGCTCCATCACATGCATCCAACTACACCACAGTGTGGCTGGCCAGTAAAGGTCTAAAAGATAAAAAATAATGACATGGCCCCCTTGTTCACCTGATCTGAATCCCATAGAGAACCTGTGGTCCTTCATAAAATGTAAGATCTACAGGGAGGGAAACCCGTACACCTCTCGGAGCAGTGTCTAGAGGCTGTGGCCGCTGCACGCAATGTTGATCGTAAACAGATCAAGCAACTGACAGAATCTATGGATGGTCGGCTGCTGAGCGTCATCAGAAAGAAAGGGGGCTATATTGGTCACTAATTTTTTGGGGTTTTGTTTTTGCATGTCTGAAATGTTTATTTCTAAATTTTGTGCAGTTATATTGGTTTACCTGGTGAAAATAAACAAGTGAGATGGGAATATATTTGGTTTTTATTCAGTTGCCTAATAATTCTGCACAGTAATAGTTACAAGCACAAACAGATATCCTCCTAAGATAGCCAAATCTAAAAAAAAACCCAACTCCAACTTCCAAATATAAAATATAAAAACATCAATGGCATTTTATTACTTGGATTTAAACATTTTCTATATTAATGATCAGTAACTTGGATCCTGCTTAACGACTTTGAAAACTGGGCTGCTGTATAATTAGGATTATGTGAGGATTTTTTTTTTGTTATTTATTTATTTTTATTTTTGCTTATCTGTGTTGGCAGATATCACAAATTATACACGGACCCTTCTTTTTTTCGATCTTAAGCTTTTGTTAGTTTTTGTGTATTTAATGTACTGCCAATGACAGCTGTTCTTCTTCCGATGTTTCCCAGAGACAACAAAAGGTTGGTCGAATATAATGTAATTTCACGAACATTTTTTTTTTATAAAATACTAATTGTATTAATATATCTGAATGTATTGGGTATTATTATTATTATTATTAATAATAATAATAATAATAATAATAATAATAATAATATTATTATTATTATTATTATTATTATTAAGATTTTTTTTTATAATTTATTTTTATTTATAATTTAAATTTTATTATTTTTTTTTATTTATTTATTTTTTTTTTTTTACCAGCGGATGAATTGTAACTTTCAGGAAAACAAAGAATAAGCCTTTAATAATGTAGGATAAATTCATGTCAATTCATTAAAGTATATTCTACACGGATTGTATGAATCTCTTAAGTCGGAAAACTTATGGCAAAGCAGTCGCCGCATTTCCAAAGCTCAGTGTAATGGATTCACCCAATCCCTTAAAGACGTGCGATTTACATAATTTCTATAAACAGAAGGCTGATACCGGTTCCTTCTTTTTTCTCCCGGCGTAATGGGTAAAAGAAGGAGCAATTTGTAATCAGAATTCACATCTGCATCGGATCTTATGAAAAACATTTCTACAAGAATGTAAGAAATTGGATTCGCTGCTTGGACGCTCTGTTAGAGATCAGAGGCAGAAATCGAGAATCTCAATTCATCTAACTGTCAGGATTTGTACATAAGCCGTTTCTCCGTGTATGAGAAACACCAAGGTTTAATTCATTAACCACCGGCGAGTCTTCTCGCACACTTCACTTTAATAAGTTCCTTCAACTTCTACCAAGTTATAATTTACATTTTAGATTTTTTTTTATTTTTTTTTCGTTGTAGCCGACAAGAATACAAAATTCGGAAACTTTTTTTCCTTAAAGGGAAAATCCAATAAATTTTAGATTTATTTTAAAAGAACAATCCTTGGCCCCTTGGACAATCCGAGTGGTCGCCATGTATTATTACTTGTCCATTGTAGCAGATTGGCGTGTTTGACCGGCCACGACGTTCAACAGAAAAGTCCGTTTTCTCCTATGGGATCCGGATGTGACAGGGCCGTGGGGTTACTCGTTACCGGGCCGCGGTTCTGTTTCTGGGAAGCTGCGGTGGCGGCAAGGCCCGGTTCCGTGACCCCGGAGGTGTCAGTTAGAAGGGAGATAATAATAGTTTGTGACGCCACCTGTGGTATGCGGCAAGATAGGTGCCTCTGCTGTGGGATGAGGGCCTCTAGGGCAGATGGTGACGCAACTTGGTTGGTATAGCTCTCCACAAGTAGAGCTGGGCCCCAGGGTGGATGGGAGTAGTAGTAGGTGATGGCAAGGGTGCACGGCTAGAGGCGCAGGCGAATAACGGAGCGACACAGGGATGCAGTCTCAAGGTTTTTACTCACTGTAGCAGGTTCCAAGGTAACAAGACTAGTCAGAGACCTCCTTTGTAGTGCTGGGTTCCACTGTGATGGGCTCCAGTCGATCCTGGGTAGTTCGGAGGTCAAGATCGGTGCACCTTTCTTATGTACTTTCCTTGGTCGTCTTCCTGCGCTGACTTGTCTCCTGCGCCTTCGCACACAGTGACCTGAGACTGTGTCCGTGGGCCCTCTCAGGTGGCGTGAAGCTCTATCCCTTGGCCCTATGTGGTCACCTGCCAGCAGATTCGTGTGCGGAGTTGGCTTTGGTACTAGATGTGTCCTTAGCCTCTGGTTTTACTAGCGGAGCATGTTGATTCTTCTCCTCTAGCCTAGGGACCAGTCCCCGTTCTCCAATATCTTGTATGTGGAATGAGGCCACGGGAGTATTGCACACTTCCTGTGGTCTCTAGGACCCTTTCTATCTTGCGCCTGGGTCAAGCTGCACCAGCTGCAGACCACAGGCCTTCACTCCTCCACTGCTCTTTCTCGACTCCCTGATGCTAGTGTCCCCAGCTAACTAGACTCCACCCCCAGGCTCTGTCAGATTAGGGGGAGGGTGGCACCATCACCAAGGGTGGCTATACATAGCATTAATGGAATCAAGCCCTAACCCTGAGCCGGCGGAGAGCTGCTAATTTAGAGTGTTGTGTGTTTTGTGTGCATACTGTTGGATGACCTCTTCCTTACCCAGGATGGGGCACCACACCTGTGGATGAGGTGCAGTACCTCTGTGGCAACTGAAGCCTCAGGGGTGCCACAGATGCACCACTGAACCTGTAAGCCCAAAAGTTAGTTAATAACGTCCATTCTTCAGGACGGCCATCTATCAGAGCAAAAATATTAAAAGCGCCTCCTTCTCTGGAAACATAGCAAGGCTTGCCTTCTGTACAGCACCACCTTTTGCTCCAATATATTAAGCCACCCATAACCTTTAAATAACTGTTGGCCGATCGTTTGCCCAGCATCTATCTCACCCAACTCTCCCATACTTTGCCGAGGGATCTTGTGTTCTATATTAAAGAGCCGCTGACAGACATTCCTGGTGGGGGCTTATCTCTGTCACAGGGAATCAGGGGCAGAAGAGAAGACTGTGGAGGGAAAAAACCGTAATAGGGTCTTACCAGATAAACACCAGTGGGCGAGTAAAGAGACACATTCACCTTTATAGGGTTGCGTTAGTCAGAACTCCTATTATAGATGTATGAAAAGATGGCCCCGTAGTACAATGTACAAAACAAAGGGAGATCGGGTGTACACCGCGCTTATCACCAGGGGACAGATGTTGATTTTTCCATTTCTTTATTCTTTATACAGGCCAGGTCGACGCATTTCAGAGATCAAATGTCGCCTTCATCAGGACTTCAAGGAAAGAGACCGTTTGATAGATCCTTGATGTAGGAGACATTTGATCTCTGAAACGCGTTGACCTGGCATGTATAAAGAATACAAAAATGGAAAAATCAACATCTGTCCCCTGGTGATAAGCGCGACGTACACATGATCTCCCCTCGTTTTGTACAGGGAATCTGTATAACAGAAGAGGGACCTCAAAGCTAATACTCAAACTAGAGACCCTACATTGTCTCTTATCCCAGAGATAAGCTTGATGGTAGCTAGGTCTGGGCCACGAGCATGACCCTAACTCCTGTTTAAGCCCTGATCTTACACCCCCTCCCCCACCCCAGGAGAGGGCCAGGAACAGAGAAGCAAATCCCACAAATAACACAGACAGAGAAAAGAACCAAAACTAATGCACATGGAAATCAGACACAAGGGAGAGAGAATACAAACACAGGGAGGAAATAAACTAACAGGGATATTGCCACACCACTCAGGAAAGCACATGACAGATCCCCAGGCTCTGGATCACTCCAATAAGGACAGGTATTGCTGGAGCAATGCTAAGCTATATTCCGCAACAAGCAACCAGATCCAGAACCTTGTAAAGAGTGAAGGCAGCTGTGGGTGGTCTTTAGCAGCCTGAGCTCCTAGCAACTGTTCAGAAGCCAGCAGGAATTGACTCCTGCTGGACTGCAGAGCAGTGAAGCAAAACACAGCCGATGCCAGAGTCAGGCTGTACAATTAAGAGACCTCAGGCTGCTTGACAGACTCTGTGGTGTGAATAGAGTCTGATGCCGCCATGACACCCAGTGAGTACAAAGCCAAACACTGCATGCAGCTTATCCCTGGAAGTTTGGTTCTGCCAGACTTTAGATAAAGTTCGGTTCAGGACCCAGACTTGACCTGAACCTCAATTTAAGTCTCTAATTGGGCAGTTCAGGTCTCCGCCAACAGGTAGCCAGCCATAAACAGACCACTTCCGGGGGAGAATGGAAGGGGTTTTTCCATTTTTGTTTAGTGCACAGTTCATCCTATCACGCTGTTGTTACCCCCAGTGTGAACCGTTCAAACCCTGCAAGTGGCTCGCACTGGGCTGAGCACCGAGCGTACCCGAGCACAGTGATGCTCATGCAAGTGGTTTGCATTTGTAAAGCACCCGAACTCCAAACCCGAACTCTGTTCTTTTTGTAAAGTCAGTGCCGAAAACCGAACCTCAGGTTTGATCATCTCTATTCGTCAGTAAAAGGATTTCTCTCTCCTGAGATTTTGCATCCTAAAAAGTCCTAAAAACTCAACTTGTCAAGGACACCTGTCGCGGGCAGAGGAGGGGACGCTGCGCTCTCCCACTGCTCGGGTCCGGCTGCCGCTGCTGCTGCGGCCGCTGCTGCTGCTCGGTGGTGGCTCGAGCGGTGGGCTGGATCCCGGGGACTCGAGCGGCGCTCCTCGCCCGTGAGTGAAAAGGGGGATGATTGGTTGTGGGGGTTTTGATTATGGATATTGTCCGTGACGCCATCCACGGTTGTGGTGATCTTGGTGACACCACCGCTGCTCTGGACGGGGATCCCGGGAGCGGTGACAGGGAGCAGCTGAGTTGTTAGTTCTCCCCTCCGTGAGTAGGGGGTTTTGGTTGTCCCGGGGCCCGGTGATGGGGTAGGGGTGGATGATGGCAAGCGGGTTGTGGGGCCTGGTGAGGTGCAGGGTCGCGGGGGCAGCGCTGTGCCGCACGGCACGGTGGTACTCACTCAGCCTGAGACGATGACACAGTTCTCGGTAAAACACACGGCTGGAAAGACGGGTCCCACAGACGGCTGCTGTTGCTTTTCCCCGGCAGGTTGACGGTGACTGCCTTTCCCTGCACCTATGTACTTCTGAAGGTTCCAATGGGTTCCCACCGGTAACCCGCTCCCCGGCTTGGATATGGGCCGGAGGAGCCCCTTTTGCCCGCAGGTGCTGGCCCTGAGAAACGGTTGCCGTGGCGGTGGCGGTGTCTCTCTCACTGGGTTGGACCGTTGCCTTCTGTCGGGACTTGACTGTTTGGAAACCCAGGAGGTCCCCTTCACTAACGGATTTGGCAAATTCACGGCGACTCCTAGCCTTGCCGGGGTCCGAAAATCCCCTGCCAATGGTGCTGGCTTCTCCTTGTGTACCGGTCCGGTACCGCCGGGCCACCGCCCGTCCACGGTCCTTACGGTAAACTCCGATAGGCCGCTCCTGCAGACGGTCACCACCGTCTGCCAACCTTGCTGCTCCGTCCGGGCCACACACCCGGACTAACTTCAGATCGCTCAACTACCACGTTGCTCCTCACACTTGCTCCTCCACAACTAATCTGACTGTTGTTCCCTCCTCCAGGACTGTGAACTCCTTGGTGGGTGGAGACCAACCGCCTGGCTCCACCCCCTGGTGTAGACATCAGCCCCTGAAGGAAGGCAACAAGGGTTTTGTGTTCTGGCTTTGATGTGCCTAACCGGGGTGTAGGGTGTGGTGGTGTAATTACCTGTGGCCCCTGGCTTGTCCAGGGCGCCACATTCCCCCTTAGCAAAATGCAGACCGTCCGTGGGCTGCCCGTCCATCACCGGTTTTATTTTCACCAACTGAAAAAGATATAAATAACGGTAACAGACATACAATTAAAATAACATCTTCCCACATCGGGAGGTACTCTTACTTAAACGTTGCAACGGTAAACGGTTACAGCTTCCGCTCTCTCCCACCCAAGCAACCTGGCCCTGATGCTGCCCCTAAGCAAACAGGCAGCACCCCTTGACCCCCAGTCCTGCACAAGTTGCCCGAGCGGGTTCTGTCCTTTTCAGGGGACCCACGTCCATGGGGAACCCCTGAAACCCCCAGAGGATTGCCACCGGTTCCGGTAGTGGCTGGGCCCCAGCCTACTCCACTGCGGGCCCTTCCTCCAATCTGCCTCTCCGGGGGCGGCAACGGTGGGCGCTGTAACAACATAATTATTTACAGTCCACAAGTTTGTGGTTGCTTTGCAAGTTCTCAGGCATGTTCATAGTAGTTTCTATGTAAAACTGTAGACGGTCCCCACGGGGACAACTGTGTCGGCAACAACCGGTTTTAATCAGCAGTTGACAATCAGATGAATTTTCGGTATATTATGCACTTATCACTCAAAACTTCTCAAACTTTAAAACACACACATGTTCCCCCCCTCTAAATAGTGGTTTCCCGGTACCTAAGTGGGGGTCTACCTAGGTTGGGACGAGTGGACCTCCAGGGTCCGGTGTCAGTGGTGACAGGCAGCAGGGGAGAGGGAACAATCAGTTCCTCTTCCCTGTTATCGTGTGGGGCAGGCGGAGGCATAGGGGAGCTGGGCACAGGTTCATCCCTGGGCACTGGCACTGGCTCAGGGTTGACCACGTCCATCACATCCTCATCCACGGGTTGTGGGAACAGTATCACTGGAAGAATCACCGCGCCGTTCTGCGTAGGCCAGTCCGCGGGGAAGTCACCCATCACGGTGTGGATTACTTCTTTCTCCTTCTCCGCCGGTGTAGGAACCGGAACTTCAGCCGCTGCCCTCAATGCTGGTGGGCACCTCTTTAGATGGTGCCGGGAAACCGTGGCCAAAGTGCCCCCTTGGTCACGACTGATCTGGTAGGCCTTCCCATCTTCCCATCCTGTGGGCTGTATGACATATGGAGTTTGTTCCCATTGATCATCCAGCTTGTGGGTCCTTCTCTTCCGCTTTAGCACTACATCTCCAGGCTGGAAAGGGCCAGCAGACGCCTTCTGGTTGAAGCGCTGCTCCTGTTGTTCCCGACTCCGACTCAAGTTCTTCTCAACATATTCCTGAATCTGTCGGTATTGCACCCTCCGCCGAGTTTCCCATTCAGCTGTCGAAGGGAGTGCCTCCGGGGCTTCCAATCCCAAGTCCAGATCCACCGGTAGCCGGCTGGGGCGAGCTCTCATCAGGTATGCTAGAGAGAATTTCGTTGAGCTGGAAGGGATATTGTTGTACATATCGACCAAGTCAGGTAGCTTCTCCGGCCACAGGTTCCGCTCTTCTAGCGGCAACGTCTTGAGGAGGCCCAGGACCAGGTGGTTCATCTTTTCACACATGCCGTTGGTTTGGGCATAGTAAGGCGTGGTCCGGATCTTCTTGCAGCCATACAACTGACAAAATTCATGGAACACCTCAGCCTCAAATGCCGGGCCTTGGTCGGTAAGCACCTTCTCAGGGTATCCATGTGGTCGGCAGAAATAAGCCTGGAACGCTCTAGCGGCGGTACGGCCAGTTAGGTCTTTGACTGGGACAACCACCATGAACCTTGAATAGTGGTCTACCATGGTTAGAGCGTAGGTGTACCCACTTCGGCTGGGGGTGAGCTTTACATGGTCCAGGGCGACCAGCTCCAGCGGTTGATGTGTAACGATCGGGTGTAGGGGTGCCTTCTGGCTGGCCTCGTCCTTCCTTCTCAGCGTGCAAGGGCCACACTCTCGGCACCAGGCCTCTACAGATTCCCGCATTCCACTCCAATAGAACCGCTCTCTCAACAGCATCTCCAGTTTCTTCCATCCGAAGTGCCCAGCACCATCATGGTACGCTTGTAGAACGGTGGGTACGTTAGCTTGGGGAATCACCAACTGGCGGATTTTCTCATGAGTCTTCGGGTTGATCAGCTCACAGTACAACTTTCCCTGGTGTAGGTACAGCCGGGTCCGTTCTCGCCACAGGCGTTAGGCTTCAGCCGGGGCAGCAGGGTCTATCCCAGCAGCGCCTTGCTCCACCAAGATCTTGACTAAGCGGACAGCGGGCGCCAGATCTTGAGCTTCCTGCCACGCCTGGCTGGGCAGTGGGTCCAGGTTCACCCGTTGTTGGTAGACATGCACCTTCTCAGTTGGCGGCTGGTGAAATGCAGGCAACTCAATCTCTTCGAGGTCGTCATCTTCTCACCCTTCTTCCGACAGGTGGGGCATCTGAGAGAGTGCATCAGCATTAACGTTGGCACGGCCGGCCCTGTATTTGATGGTGAAATCATAGTTGGCTAGCCTGGCCACCCACCGCTATTCCAACGCGCCCAACTTGGCTGTGTCCAGGTGGGTCAGCGGATTGTTGTCCGTGAAAGCAGTGAATTTCGCTGCTGCCAGGTAGTGGCGGAACCGCTCGGTGATAGCTCACACCAGCGCCAGGAGCTCAAGCTTGAAAGAGCTGTAGTTCTCAGGGTTCTTTTCAGTCGGTCGGAGCTTTCGGCTAGCATAAGCAATCACTTTTTCTTTCCCGTCCTGGACCTGGGATAGGACTGCCCCCAAGCCCACATTGCTGGCATCAGTGTAGAGGATGAATGGGCGGCTCTAATCAGGGTACGCTAAGATCTCCTCTCCGGTCAAGGCCGCTTTCAGCTGGCGGAAGGATTCCTCATGCCTCTCTTCCCACACCAGTGGGGCTCCGAGGGGTCTACCACCTTTGGTCTGTCCCACGAGGAGGTCTTGCATGGGGGCAGCCATCTTCGTGTACCCCTTAATGAAGCGACGGTAGTACCCCACCAGGCCCAGAAACTGCCTTACTTCCCTCACTGTGGTCGGTCTCGGCCAGTCTTGGATGGCAGTGATCTTCTCGGGGTCAGGGGCGACACCTTCTGCACCCACCACATGCCCTAGGTACTGCACTCTGGGTTTCAGCAGATGACACTTGGAGGGCTTCAACTTCATCCCGTATTTGGCAAGGGACGCAAACACCTCGGCTAGGTGCCCCAGGTGGGCTTCATATGTCTGTGAGTACACAATCACATCATCCAGGTACAACAGGAAAGTCTCGAAATTTAAATGCCCCAGACAGCATTCCATCAGCCGTTGGAAGGTTCCAGGGGCGTTGCACAGCCCGAACGGCATACTGTTGAATTCACAGAGCCCCATTGGGGTGGTGAAGGCAGTTTTCTCCCGGTCTTCGGGTGCCACGGCCACTTGCCAGTACCCGCTGGTGAGGTCAAGGGTAGAGAAGTAGTTCGCGGTTCTCAGTGCGGCCAAGGACTCTTCAATACGGGGCAGTGGGTAAGCATCTTTATGCGTGATCTGATTAATCTTCCGGTAATCCACACACATCCGCATGGTGCCGTCCTTCTTCTTAACCAGTACCAACGGGGCGGCCCAGGGACTACAGCTATCCCTGATAACCCCTGCCTCCCTCATGATCTTCAACATGTCCTTGGCACATTGATAGTGTGCAGGGGGAATAGGCCTGTACCTCTCTTTGATAGGGGGGTGTTCACCGGTGGGGATATGGTGTTGGACCCCTTTAATCTGCCCAAAGTCTAGGGGATGTTTGCTAAAAACTCGCTCATACTCCCGTACCACCCGGTAGACCCCTTCTTTGTGGTGTGCAGGGGTATCGTCAGTGCCTACGTGTAACTGTCGGTGCCACTCATCTAACTCACCTTGGGGCAGGTGAGTGCTGGCAGGAGGGGGTGAGGTTGGGGGAACTGCCTCGCGGATGGTGTGGGGGTCCAGAGTGAGCAACTTGGCAAGTGTAGCGTACCGGGGAAGCCTGACTTCTTCCTCCCCACAGTTCAGCACCCTCACAGGCACTCTCCCCTTCTTTACATCTACCACCCCCCGGGCGGCCATTACTGTGGGCCAGTGTTCGGAGGGCATGGGCTCTATCATGGCAGGGTAGTCACGCCCCTGGGGCCCTACTGCTGCCCTACACCAAATCATCATCTCGCTCCTGGGAAGCACAATCAAAGGGGCCACATCCATCACTCTCACTCCACCAATCTCTCCTCCCATCGAGTTCACATGCTGGCGGTACATCAAGGCTCGGATCTCACGCTGCACAGCCCTCTGTCGGCTCCCCGCCGCTGTGGCGGCTAGCTGCTGCAGTAGGGTCAGCACATCACTCATACAGTGCTCCATCACATTGGTTCCTAGCACTATCTTCGGGTTATGATCACTGGGTTCATTCATTATCACAATCATACCCTGGTGTTGCAGTTCAGCTCACCCCACGGTCATGGCCACTTGTTTGTACCCCACTTGGGTCAATGGGAGTCCATCGGCAGCAATCAGTGTTATACTTGCATCTGGGGGAGCCAGCTCGTCTGTTCCCCAATACCGTTGATACAATGTGTATGGTATGGTGGTTACCTGTGATCCAGTGTCCAGGAGAGCTATCACCGGGATGCCGTCTACAGCCACAGGGATTATGGGCCGGGCCCCGATGTACCGGTCCCGCCAGTCTGGGTGGCCATGGGGTTCTACTCCTGAGGATTGGCCCGTGGCCCCAGGGGTTGCTCGTTTAACGGACACCGTCGGGAGTAGTGTCCGGGTTTGCTGCACCTGTAACAGATTGGGGGTCCATACCGCGAGTCATTGGCCTTTCTCCGCTGCATCCAGGGGACGTCCTCAGGGCTGTCGGCGAGCTGCATCTTTACCAGACCCTGGGATCTGGTTGGAGGCTGGAGTGCAGCAAGGATCTTGGCGAGGTCTCCATCCATGCGGTGGACCTGGGCAGCCAGTTCTTCCATCGTTCCACTTGGGGCTGCAGGCCCTGGAGGTGTTGTTAGGGTAGAGGTCACCACAACAGGAGCAGTCTCAACCGGCCATGGGGAGGGCTCATGAGGTTCAGATGCAGGGGGCTGCAGAGCTTTGATGGCCCGTTCCTTTAACACGGCAAAGTCCACATCAGGATGCTCTAGGGCCCACAGCCGGAGTTGTTTGCAGTTCTCCGAGGACCTCATCCCCTGCACAAACTGCTCACTTAACATCTTGTTACTGTCCACAATGTTGATGGTATCCACTCGCTTCAGTGTGCGGAGTGCGGTTTGCAGGCGCAGGGCATAGTTCCGAATGCTATCTGCGGGCCGTTGTCGGCATTGATAGAACTGCATCCGCAACTCTGCTTCAGTATGGGTCTCAAAGGCAGCCTGTAACTTTTCAAAGATGGTGGCTACAGAGGACCGGTCCCCCTCTGCCCAGGTCTCCGCTTCTTGCTCAGCTGCGCCGGTTAGCTGCCCCAGCACTAGCGCTGCACGTTGCTTATCAGTCAGGGGGTACAGCTCCAGTAGCGGACTAAGTTTCTTTCGGAAAACCTGCAAGGCATCAGGTTTCCCATCGTACTGCGGTAGCCAGGCAGCTCCGGGCACATAGGGCAAAGAGAACGGCATCACCTGAGCGAGAGCCGGGACCGCAGCGCCCCCCGCCAGTGCGGCTGGGACCTGGGCAGGCCCGTTCCCATCTGCGGGTGCTCCCACGGCTGCGTCCGCCGCTCCGCCAGCGGCTCCGTTGGGCGCAGTCATCTTGTTTCCGTCCCCCTTAGCCTCTTTCCGGCTCCGCCTCTACAGGGGCGGGGTTCTGGCCTTCGCGCCTCCACTACTCGAGGAGACGCTCGAGCGGGAACTTTTCGCGCCAAAGATGGCGGCTTCTGAAATTTTTCGGCCGGACACCTCCGGCGGTAACAAGGCGCACCTCTACCAGACGGCAGAGCGGTAAGATCCTGTTCATGACGCCAAGTTGTCGCGGGCGGAGGAGGGGACACTGCGCTCTCCCACTGCTCGGGTCCGGCTGCCGCTGCTGCTGCGGCCGCTGCTGCTGCTCGGTGGTGGCTTGAGCGGTGGGCCGGATCCCGGGGACTCGAGCGGCGCTCCTCGCCCGTGAGTGAAAAGGGGGATGATTGGTTGTGGGGGTTTTGATTATGGATATTGTCCGTGACGCCACCCACGGTTGTGGTGATCTTGGTGACGCCACCGCTGCTCTGGACGGGGATCCCGGGAGCGGTGACAGGGAGCAGCTGAGTTGTTAGTTCTCCCCTCCGTGGGTAGGGGGTTTCGGTTGTCCCGGGGCCCGGTGATGGGGTAGGGGTGGATGATGGCAGGCGGGTTGCGGGGCCTGGTGAGGTGCAGGGTCGCGGGGGCAGCGCTGTGCCGCACGGCACGGTGGTACTCACTCAGCCTGAGACGATGACACAGTTCTCGGTAAAACACACGGCTGGAAAGACGGGTCCCACGGACGGCTGCTGTTGCTTTTCCCCGGCAGGTTGACGGTGACTGCCTTTCCCTGCACCTATGTACTTCTGAAGGTTTCAATGGGTTCCCACCGGTAACCCGCTCCCCGGCTTGGATATGGGCCGGAGGAGCCCCTTTTGCCCGCAGGCGCTGGCCCTGAGAAACGGTTGCCGTGGCGGTGGCGGTGTCTCTCTCACTGGGTTGAACCGTTGCCTTCTGTCGGGACTTGACTGTTTGGAAACCCAGGAGGTCCCCTTCACTAACGGATTTGGCAAATTCACGGCGACTCCTAGCCTTGCCGGGGTCCGAAAAGCCCCTGCCAATGGTGCTGGCTTCTCCTTGTGTACCGGTCCGGTACCGCCGGGCCACCGCCTGTCCACGGTCCTTACGGTAAACTCCGATAGGCCGCTCCTGCAGACGGTCACCAACGTCTGCCAACCTTGCTGCTCCGTCCGGGCCACACACCCGGACTAACTTCAGATCGCTCAACTACCACTTTGCTCCTCACACTTGCTCCTCCACAACTAATCTGACTGTTGTTCCCTCCTCCAGGACTGTGAACTCCTTGGTGGGTGGAGACCAACCGCCTGGCTCCACCCCCTGGTGTGGACATCAGCCCCTGAAGGAAGGCAACAAGGGTTTTGTGTTCTGGCTTTGATGTGCCTAACCGGGGTGTAGGGTGTGGTGGTGTAATTACCTGTGGCCCCTGGCTTGTCCAGGGTGCCACACACCTACCACAAAGTGTTACTTTAACCACTTGTGTATTTCTTTTCTTGCCTAAATTGTCACCACTTCTGCTTTGCCATAAAGTATCTCCAGCCATAGCACTTCTGATAACAGAGAAGACTCACCGGGAGGCTCCTCAACCAAACGGTGTCCAAGATTATCAATACATATTAATGTAATCTTATTAGTATTGGCTGACAGTATCTTTGTCCCTACTGTCCCCCCCATTCGTTGTGGTACAGTAGATTATTTGTACATAGGATTCTGAATGTGTAGAGCTTTTTCACGTCCGTTTCTATGTATGAAGCCTCGTCCTCCATGTAAACCTCGCATCATTATACCTGAAAATGTGTTTTCAACATTATGGCATTTCTGAGATTGCAGATAAGTGGAAAGTCACGGCGGGGGCTGGGAGCTCGGGAGATAAGAGATAGTGGTGGAAATGTATTCTCGTTAGTGATGCTTATCCAGCAACTCCGCACAGCCATTGAACAGGAGTGGACCAACAACCCACCGGCCACAATCATCAATCTGATGACCTCTATGCGAAAGAGAGGTGTTACACTGCATGAGGCAAATGGTGGTGATACCAGATCCTGACCTGTTTTCTGACCCCCACAGACCTGCCCAATACTGTAAAACTGTGCATTTTAGTGATGGCTTTTATTGTGGCCAGCCTAAGGCGCACCTGTGCAATAATTATGCAATAATCATGCTATCTAGTCAGAATCTTGCCACATCTGTGACGTGGATGGAAAGTCGAGGTGATCACTAAGGCTGAGGCCACATGGGGATTACTGTGAGTGCACGCATGATACTCAGCACACGCTCACAGCACAGCGGGAGCCGAGTGTCATTCGAGTGTCATGCGACTGTGGTCCGATCAGATCACAGTTGCGGAGCGGAGGGAGGGATTTATCTCCCTATCTCCTCCGTTGCCGGCTGATGCGAGAATCACAGTGCTCTTGCCTTACACCGGTGTAACGCGAGAGAAATGCGATGTTTCTCTCGTCCCATAGACTTGAATGGGTGCAAGTGGAACAAGATCACATTCCACCCGCAAGCATGCTGCAACTGTTTTCTTGGTTCGATTAGGGCTGAGAAAATAATCGCTCATGGGAGCGGTCACATAGAGTAATATTGGTCCGAGTGGAATGCAATTTTTTTCTATCGCACTCCACTCGCTCCATATTACTCGCCGTGTGTGCTGACCCTAACACAGATTTAGACACCTTTTGTGAACAATATTTGAGAGAAAAAGTCCTTTTGTGTACAAAAAGAAGTGTTGTGTTTTATATTTTTGTTCAGTGTAGTTGCTCAATTCCCTCCTTTCCTCTAAGCTCCTGACAAGCTTCTCTTATCAGTCCTGCAAAAACACAAACCTTCTGCATCCAGTTTCATGGCTCTCTCTGTCTTTGAGTCTTTTGCTTTAGACACATTTATGAACCATATTTGAGAGAAAAAGGCCTTTTGTGAACATCGATAAAGTCTTAGATCTTTGAGTTTAGCTCATGAAAAATAGGTTCAAAAACAAAAGTGTTGTTTATATTTTTGTTTAGTGTAGTTGCTCATCTCGCTCCTATTCCCTCTAAGTTCCTGACAAGCTCCTCTTATCAGTTTTGCATAATCACAAGCCCTCTGCACCCAGTATATTGGCTCTATCCTGAGTCTTTTGCTTGTTAAAATGCTTTCCCTGTATATGTAAATGCAGAGATAACTGTCTACAAAATATAGACTCAGAAAACAGCACAGATAGATGGGTTACAAGAGAACTTGTGCTGAGCTTTATAGTTCTACTAATTCTACAGCTCTGCTATTCAACTGAACTGTCACTCAAGGAGAAGATCCCGCCCCCCAGAAACTAGGAAGTAAAAGAGTGGAGAGCTGGGAGCTGCTCAAGAGAATGACCCTTTTATTAGTGATGGGTGGACCCGGACTGTAAAAGTCCAGACCCGAGCGGGTTCAAAGGTACCAGAGTGCTGGGCCCAGGTCTCAAAGTCTCAGGGAATTCTGGGTATTGATCCGGATCAGGCTTTCCAGTAATAAAAAAATAAAGACAAAAAACAAGAAAACTACACTTACCGAGTCTCAGGCACAGCTGTAACTAAGTCCATTCTACTTCCTGGGCTGCGCATTATCCTTCATGCATAGGCACTACTTCCCCCACCCACTGGTGTCTGTGATTGGTTGCAGTCAGACAGTGCCCCCACGCTGAGTGACAACGTGTCTGACACTTCCAATAACAGGCGCTGTCGGCGTGTCTATATGATACAGCAAAAATAAATAAAAATTGGTGTAAGTTCCCCCCATGTTATGATACTCACACAAAAAGGCTCGGCTACAGGCTGCAGCCCGCAGCTGTGCACTTATCTTGGCTGTGTATCAAAATAAAAGGAAACACGTGGATTTTTAAAAAAAATTATTTAAATGAATAATTTTTAAAAGTAGGTGTGTGGTCCGCCCTCCCAATTTTGGTACCCAGCCATGAACAAGCCTGACAGCTGAGGGCTGGTATTCTCAGGCTGGGTAGACCCATGCTTATTGGGCCCCCCCAAGCCTAAAAATAGCAGCTTGCAGCTGCCCAGGATTGCCGAATGCATTAGATGTGACAATCCCAGAACTTTACCCCGCTCTTCCCGATTGCCTTGGTGCAGGGGTAATAAGGGGTTAATCGCAGCTCACAGCTGCCACTAAGCCCTAGATTAGTAATGCAAGATTTCCCGGGTATCTGCGAGTCTGCCCATCACTACTCTTTATCTATAAAGAAAGTTTTGCTCCATTTATTGGGCTCCTATATTCCTGTCATCTTGTAGTGATTCCTGATTCCTTTGACATTTCCAAATGTTAAATGTTTAAACTTATCGCTTTACTGCCGATCATGATGAGATTTCCCATAACTAAGCTCCGACCCAGAATTAACAGCAAGAAAAATCATTACATCGGAGAAGCCACCATAAAAATGTAAATAGGAATCCATTTCTCAGCCATAAATGTTAATGTACAGGAGACACTGATTCTGGGCTGTCCGGCTCCGGAGGACGCGATGTCTCCGGCTGCTCCTGTGAGCTCCTATGTATGAAGCCTCGTCCTCCATGTAAACCTCGCATCATTATACCTGAAAATGTGTTTCCAACATTATGGCATTTCTCAGATTGCAGATAAGTGGAAGGTCACGGCGGGGGCTGGGCGCTCTCCGGAGAGGAGAGAAAGAGGGGGGGAATGTATTCTGGTTAGTGATGTTTATAAAGAGTGGTGCCATGGAAGCACAGCTCTCCCCCTCTGCCTCCTGCGTTATCAGGGCAGATTTACCAGATTCTTCTGCTGCCGAGAAAAAATCTGCTCCAACATTTTTTGTTCTCATAGTGACTTTACGTGGTCAAACAACTTTATTGCCAGATTGTATGAGGAGGTGAGCTATGACATCATCACCTACTGTGAATTGTGGATCTTGTGTTATCTACTGTATATAGAGGTGTTATCAGTCATTGTACAGGAGGAGGAGAAGGTGAGGTGTGACATTACCTATTGTGAATAGTGGATCCTGTGTTATCTACTGTATATAGAGGGCTATCGGTCATTGTACAGGAAGAGGAGGTGAGCTGTGACATCACCTTTTGTAAGTGGTGCATTCTGTCTTATCTACTGTATATAGAGTTATCAGACATTGTACAGGAGGAGTAGGTGAGCTGTTACATCACCTATTGTGAATGGTGGATCCTGTACTATCTAATGTATATAGAGATGTTATTAGTCATTGTACAGGAGAAGGAGGAGGTGAGCTGTGACATCACTTATTGTTAATAATGAATCCTGTGTTATCTACTGTATATAGAGGTGTTATTTTGGCGCCCCTGAGGCCTCAGTCGCCACAGGGTATTGCATCTGATTTAAGGTGCAATACTCATCCAGGGTAAGGAAGAGGTTAACCACCGGTTTTCACTTACACAATACACACAGCTCAGATGCTTCTCCGCTGGAGCTGGGCTAAGGGTGGTCACCATAACAACGGGTTTTTCCCAGCCACCAGTGGGTCATCAGGAGGGTGGGGGCAGCACAAAGAAAGTGAGAGAACACACATTCACCTCAGAATAGTCTGGGACACAGGACAACACGGTCAAAGGAGAGAGTGCTTCAGAGCTTCCCCTGTTAGGACCGTCCCAAATGGAAGAAGCTGGAGTTTGCTGGGTGAGCTGGAGAGACAGAGGAGTAACACGGTTACTTCATTGCTTCCTCAGAACTGGCGCTGTGAAAGGTGCAGAGAACATACTCTATGTTGGACCAGAAGAATCTGCAGGACAGTGGGATTGTACGTCTCTCTGGTCATCACAAGTTCCCGGAGCACAGTGGCACATAGGAACTGGGGCCGGGATTATGGTCAGGCACCACAGCGGATCTGCGTCACCTGCGCACAGGACGGGAAGTTAACTTACAAGGACCAGGGTCCCCAAGTAGCTTCAGGCCACGGGGATCCATCTTTAAAAGCGCAAAGAAGGAGGGTCTCTCAGTTCGCAACACCTCGGTGGCTACCTTGGACATTCCCGGGATCAGGTGGGACCCATGATGACTTAGTCTGGTACCCAGAGGCTGCACTTGAACTGTCAGTGAAAAGGCCTGGAACTGCAGCAGCTAACTAAGCCTCTCATTGCTGTCCCCCCGTGCTTCTGCGCCAACGGCCGTTACATCCCCTCATCATCCTCCCTGGGGCCCGCTCCACCTGTGAACCACCCTTGCTGCAACACCATCAACCCCAGGGGACATCACCAGCAGCGGCGGCTAATCCCTGGCCACGTACCACAGGTGGCGTCACGAGACAAACTATCCCCATCATCCCAAACTCTTATCCTCCATCATTCCTCCCCTTTTATTGTACGCCTTGGGGCCAAGAAGTCGGGCAAGGGCCACCTGTGACATTCCCAGAGCCGACATCACCCGCATGGTGACGAGTAAAGTAAACCCCTTGCCCCGTGGGTGCTGCATTATCAGTCATTGTACAGGGGGAGCTGTGACATCAACTATTGGGAATGGTGGATCCTGTGTTATCAACTGTATATAGAGGTGACATCAGTCATTGTACAGGAGGAAGAGGAGGTGAGCTGTAACATCATCAATTGTGAATGATGGTCAGATATGAAAGTCTGGTGTAGTTTGGCATTTCCTGTGGATTCTGGGTCATATTTGCTGTCAGACCTTCTTCGGGTAGTGTTTGATACTATAGAGCTCTATCCAAAATGCCTTCCAAAAATTGGACCCATTCACCCCCATTTTTAGATGACATTGGTCATTTAATGGGAAGTCGTGGCTTTTATCTTTTGTCCGTGTTGTGGATCACTTCCTCATGAATCCCATGTCCACGTTTCCGCTCGCTGTTTGTACAGTTTTACATTCGGAGGGGTACACAGCGTTCTCTATAGTAAGATGCAGCGTCTTTACGTCGTTCCATCCATCTGACTGGTGGCACAGGAGGAATAAAATGTGTTAGAAAAAAAAATGACTTTCAATTGTAAAATCCTACATAAAATCCAATTATGTGTGATGTCCCCCGCCTGGTAATGACAGCCGTCTATGGGCGCACAGTGTCCGCTCACGTGTGCGCCATACATTGCTGCGAGCGTACATCATACGTGTGATCTGTCAGGCTGGATGTCCCCAGCACGCTGATCCTCCAATCTGATTACTATTCTATAATTTCCTGCCGATTCTCGCTGACAGCCGCGTACTTTATTACTATGTACATACATCTTAGCGCCTTCTTCACCATTCCTTCCACAGTGACATCTTCTTCTGACAACTCGCCAATATTATATACATTTACTAAGACAGATTTGGAGCTGCACTCGTCATCTGCCCGTGCGTTCCTCCATCTGCCTCCAGTGACTCCGCACTAATGATGCTCTTGATCGAAAATCTGTGAAAAATAGAAGCAACACTTAACCCCTTCACCCCCGGGCGATTTTTCCATTTTTTCATTTTTTCCTTCCCTTCTTCCAAGATCCATATGTCATGGTTCTGATTTGTGGTGCTCTGCTCTCCTGCAGAGCTGATGCTCTGTTGTTGTATTGTACTCCGGTGGACGGGTTGTTTCCCGGTCTCAGGTCCTGCGTTGGTGCTGGGTCTGTTCACAGGCGCCTCATTCCGGGTGATACATCTGCTTCATTAAGGAGCAACTTCACCCTGAACACCGCCAGTCATAGTTCCTATTCTGCAGCAAATGTTTCTGGCTCCCGTAAGTGTAATGTTATGATCTTGTCTATCGAACCCGGACCTTAGATATCCTTCTACACCTGTGCCTCTGACTCTGACGTTACTCACTGGCTCCTTCCCCGACCTCGCCTTTGCTTTCTCCTGTGTTCCATACATACTTTCTGGATCCTGACCTCCAGCTTCTACCCTGACCGCGCCTCTGCTTTCTCCTGTGTTCCATACATACTTCCTGGATCCTGACCTCCGGCTTCTACCCTGACCTTGGCTTTGCTTTCTCCCTGTGTTTCATACGTGACTTCTGGCTCCTACCCTGGCCTCAGGTCTATTTTCTCCCTGTGTGCCATACGGGACTTACTGGCTCCTGACCTCCAGCTTGTACCCTGACCTCGGCTCCCCTTTTTCCCTGTGTTCCATACATGGCTTCCTGGCTCTTGACCTCCGACTCGTAACCTGACCTCGGCTCTGCTTTCTTCCTGTGTTCCATACATGACTTCCTGGCTCCTGACATCCGGCTCCTACCCTGACCTCGGCTTCGCTTTCTCCCTGTGTTCCTTGTGTTGCCTCCGGGCTCCTGACCCCTGGCTTGTTTGACTACTCTTATACTAGTTGTATCTAGTGACACCTAGTGATTGAGCATCACATCATAACTTTATTTTTCCGTCAATGTAGCCATATGAGAGCTTGGTTTTTTTGCGGGACGAGTTGTGCTTTTGAAAAAAAAAAAATTTCCAAGAGCAGTAAAAGTGAAAAAAAAATCAATTTCACAATGTTTTTTTGTTGTTTTGTTTTTTTTTTATTTACCGTGTTCACTATTTGGTAAACTGATCTGGCGTAATGATTCCTCAGGTGAGTATGAGTTCGTAAATATCAAACGTATAGTTTTTTTAGTTTTTTTTTATTTTAAATGGTGAAAAATAAAAAAAATTGTTAAAATTGCCAATGTCGCCTTTTTCCGTAATGTTTTCATTTTTCGGGATCTGGGACTCAATGACGGCTCATTTTTTTTGCCCCCTGATCTGATGCTTTTACTGATCAGTTTTTGGTAGATGTGATGTTTTGATCGCCCGTTATTGCTTTTAATACAATATTGCGACGAACAAAACAACATAATTCTTGCAGTTTGATTTTTTTTTCTGCTGACGCCGTTTACTAATCATATTAATTGATTTTATATTTTGATAGATCGGATATTTCTGAAGGCGGCAATCCCAAATATGTGAGGTTCTATTGTTGTTTTTGTTTTTTTTTTAATAGGGCGAAAGGGGGTGATTTTAATTTAAACTTTTGTGTATGTGGGTTTTTTTTTTTTACTTTTTTAAAAACGTTTTACAGTATTTAATAGTCTTTTTTAGACTTGAAGCTGCAATCATCCAATCGCTTGTGCTGTACAGATTAGTGCATCAGCGTTAGCACCTCTCTGTACAGCAAAAATCATGATCTCTTATGAACGCCGATCCACCTGCAGTTTAGAGGCAGATGATGGCTGATTAAATCATCTGTCAAGTGTCGGAAAAGATACGGGCTCTGCGTGGAGCCCACATCAAAGGCAGGGACACGGCCGAGAACATGAAAGGGTTAAAGATAAAGAATAATTCTTTTGTTTTATTTTTATTTCATAAATTAATTGTAGACATAAAAATAAGAAACTTTGTAAAATATCTTAGCAGACTAATTTGCTTCTGTCTCATCATCGACTAATTTTTCCTTCCCAAAATTGTCAAATCCTGGGTAAAATCTGTGTTCAATGAGTACAGATTTTTCAGTTACCGAGATAGGAGAGGACAGTTGGTGCTGATGAGATTCTATTGTAGAAGGGAGGGGTGGGGAGGAGGGAGGAGCTAGAGGCAGAGGAAGGGGCTAGAGGCAGAGGAAGGTGATAGAGGCAGAGGAAGGTGATAGAGGCAGAGGAAGGGGCTAGAGGCAGAGGAAGGGGCTAGAGGCAGAGGAAGGGGCTAGAGGCAGAGGAAGGGGCTAGAGGCAGAGGAAGGGGCTAGAGGCAGAGGAAGGAGCTAGAGGCAGAGAGAGAAGCTAGAGGCAGAGAGAGGAGCTAGAGGCAGAGAGAGGAGCTAGAGGCAGAAGAAGGGGCTAGAGGCAGAGGAAGGGGCTAGAGGCAGAGGAAGGGGCTAGAGGCAGAGGAAGGGGCTAGAGGCAGAGAGAAGCTAGAAGCAGAAGGGGCTAGAGGAAGAGAGAGGAGCTAGAGGCAGAGGAATGGGCTAGAGGCGGAGGAATGGGCTAGAGGCGGAGGAATGGGCTAAAGGCGGAGGAATGGGCTAGAGGCGGAGGAATGGGCTAGAGGCGGAGGAATGGGCTAGAGGCGGAGGAATGGGCTAGAGGCCGAGGATGGGGCTAGAGGCCGAGGATGGGGCTAGAGCCAGAGGAAGGGGCTAGAGGCAGAAGAAGGGGCTAAAAGAAGGGGCTTGAGGCAGAAAGTGGGGCTAGAGGCAGAAGAAAGGGCTAGGGGCAGAAGAAAGGGCTAGAGGCAGAGGCAGGAGCTAGAGCCAGAAGGAGGAGCTAGAGGCAGAAGGAGGAGCTAGAGGAAGGGGCTAGAAGCAGAGGCAGAAGCTAGAGGCAGACGAAGGGGCTAGAGGCAGACGAAGGGGCTATAGGCAGAAGAAAGGGCTATAGGCAGAGGGAAGAGCTATAGGCAGAGGCAGGAGCTAGAGGCAGAAGAAGGAGCTAGAGGCAGAAGAAGGAGCTAGAAGAAGGGGCTAGAGGCAGAAAGTGGGACTAGAGGCAGAAGAAAGGGCTATAGGCAGAGGGAAGAGCTATAGGCAGAAGGAGGAGCTAGAGGCAGAAGGAGGAGCTAGAGGCAGAAGGAGGAGCTAGACGAAGGGGCTAGAAGCAGAGGGAGAAGCTAGAGGCAGATGAAGGGGCTAGAGGCAGAAGGTGGAGCTAGAGGCAGAAGAAAGGGCTATAGGCAGAGGCAGGAGCTAGAGGCAGAGGAAGGGGCTAGAGGCAGAGGGAGGAGCTAAAGGCAGAGCTCGTCCTCCCTGTCCTCCTTTCTGCATAGAATCTTAGAAGAGGACAGTTGGTTTTTATAAGATTTTATGCAGTAAGTAGGGAAGAGAGTGGGAGAAGAAACTCTGCCTCTAGCCCCTTCCTCTGCCTCTAGCCCCTTCCTCTGCCTCTAGCCCCTTCTTCTGCCTCTAGCTCCTCCCTCTGCCTCTAGCCCCTGCCTCTAGCCCCTTCCTCTGCCTCTAGCCCCTTCCTCTAGCTCCTCCCTCTGCCCCTAGCTCTTTTCTCTGCCTCTAGCGCAGCAGTGGAGAAAACTGGGCGCTGGACCCGGGATGGGTAGGTAAAGCTTAGTTTGAAAGTCCCCCAGCTTAAACAGCTGTTGTGGACCCATGGTGCCTGCCCCCTATTATATATAAAATGTAACAGTTTTTGGTAATATAAATATTTCTCTTTGCTTTTATATATATTGCCCCGTATCTTAGTGTTTCGCTCGGCTCCAGCATTCCAATAGCTAAAGGCACATATTCTCTTATCTCGGAAATAATAAACCGGCGAAGTCATAAATCAACTTTTCTCATATTTTCAGTGATTTACATAATTCGGCTGCGTCTCCATACGTCAGGCGGCAGGCACTCGGGCCCGCAGAGGTTATCTGGGCTGGGAGGATTGATTGGATCTGGATGTGTTTGTATATCCTGTAATATGGTATTTGTTTTATTGACTGCTTTACATGACAGCGTTTCAAGGTTTTGGGAAGGGAAATAAATGTCCTTAGCTTTTTATCAGATGCAGAACTTGTGCGGATGGCATTTTCTGTGTCGATTTGTTGAAATAAAATACATCAAAGTTCTTAAGCAGAAAAGAGAGAAAACATCAACTGGCGATAAAATAAATGCCGCCTCCGCCAGATAATGAGCCCTAAAAGGGAGTGTGGCATCGGTGTTATAGTCGCTATTAACTACCGTGCTGGGAGTTGGAGGAAAAATACAAGTTTCCTGGTCACACATAGACTCCAGATTAGAGAGAATTAGCTTTGACGTTTTATGCAAATCAGTTGGCAAGTGCTCTGGGAACGGTCCCAATCACTGTCATCCATACAAAAATGTAGATAATTGGGGATAGTATTATCGGGCTGGGGAGGCCCATGGCTATTTGGCTTTTCCCAGCCTAAAAATAACAGCCCGCAGCCGCCCCAGAAGTGGTGAGTCACATTAGATGCACCAATTATGGAGCTTTGCCCGGCTCCTCCCAATTGCTCTGGTTCGGTGGCAATTGGGGTAATACTTTTGGGGTTAATGTCAGCTGTGTAGTGTCAGCTGGTATCAAGCCCTGGTGTCAGTAATATAATACCCTGTCTTATTTTTGGGGAAATACAGTATCTGCCTATCTAACCATGAATCCATTTGCACCACGTTTGACGAATGGGTGCAAATCCCAGGGTCCCAACTCTTCCACTTTTTTCTAAGGGTATTAAGCTGGGGTATTCATGGTGGAACGTGGAGGTACTCTCTATGGTTGTGGTGCATTTCTTTCTTTCTTTCATACGCTTTCTTTTTAGATCTCTCCTTTTCCTTTCTTTACTTTCTCTTTTTTTTTCTTTATATCTATATTTGCTCTCTTTTTTTATCTATTTTTCATTCTTTCTTTTTTCTATTATTTCTTTCTTTCTTTTTTTTCTTTTTCTTTCTTCTTTCCTTCTTTCTTAATCTTTCTTTTTATCTCTTTCCTTACCCTTTCTTTTCTTTCCTTTTTATTCTTTTTATCTATTATTCCTCTTTCTTTTTATCTTTTTTTTCTTTCTGTTTTTCTATTATTTCTTTCCTTTTTTCCTTCTTTTTTTCTTACTCTTTTCTTTTTATCACTTTCCTTTTCCTTTTGTTTTCTTTCTCTTTTTTTTTTTCCTTTTTTTCCTATTTTTCTTATATCTTTCTTTTTATCTTTCTTTCTTTCTGTTTTTCTATTATTTCTTTGTTTTTCTTTTTTTGTTCCTTTTTCTTTCTTTCTTTCTTGCGTACTCTTTCTTTTTATCCCTTTCCTTTTCCTTTGTTTTCTTTCTCTTTTTTTTTCCTTTTTTCTATTTTTCCTATCTCTTTCTTTGTATCTATTTTTCTTTCTTTTTCTTCTTTTCTTTCTTATCTTTCTTTTTATCTTTACTTCTTTCCTTTTCTTATCTCTTTTTATCTTTCTTTCTCTCTCTTTTTCTTTCTTTTTTTTTTTTATCTTCCTTACTTCCAAATGAGAAAAAAAGATTATCCTTTTTCCCTTCATCAAGTTAGTATATGTCAGTTGTACAGTGCCGGTGCGTCTATCAGAGAATCTGTGGAAGTTTCTGATGGGAGATAATCCAATCTATTTGTTAAATTCTCAGAAAGGCTTCTTAAACTGGCTGCAATTTCCTACCTATTTTTCTAGTCTGGGGCACGTATCATCACTGCTGAAGATCTACCTCCAGTTTTAACTGCATACATTGTTAAATAAATCTTAGACCTGATGAGACTGGTGTACTTTCTTTGAAAGCACATGTTAGATTTACTGTATACTATAATATTAACACGACCATTTAGAGTCCAGCCATTGAATAAAATTGCTCATGAGTTCATGCGTATTCATTCTCCTCCCACCCAGCCTGACCCCACCTGCAGCTTGTACTGAGCAGGGTGTGATGTCCGTGGCAGCAAGGAGGAGGGACACTGAGGAGCTGTTGGTCAGACTACGTTGATGGAAATTCAGCAATAGGGATGCTAAGGAACTGTGAAACGGGATAAGTTGGGGGAGATTTAGCAGCGGGGAGCAGGGACACCAAAGAGTTGTCAATCAAACTTGGTGGTGAGCTGTCAGTAAGGCTAGATTGCCAGAGATTCAGCAGCAGCAGCAGGGAAGAGGGACACTGAGGAATTGTCAATCTGGCTAGGTGGGTGGAGATGCATCAGCAGGGAGAAGAACAGTGACAAGCTGCTGTCAGTTTGGCTAGGTGGGCAGATATTCAGTAACAGCAGGGAGGAGGGACACTGAGTATGAACATTGATGAGCTGTCAGTAAGGCTAAGTTGTCAGAGATCCATCAACAGGGAGGAGGGACACTGAGAAATTGTCAGACTAGGTGGCTGGAGATGCAATAGCAGGGAGGAGGGACAGTGGCGACCTGTCATTTTGGTTAGGTGGGTAGATGTTCAGCAGGGAGGAGGGACACTGAGGAATTGTCAGTCAGACTAAGTGGGTGAAGATGCAGTAGCAGGGAGGAGGGACAGTGACGACCTGACAGTTTGGCTGGGTGGACAGATATTCAGCAACAGCAGGGAGGAGGAACACTGAGTAGTTGTGAGTCAGTCAAGATGGGTGCAGATTCAGCAGCAGGGAGGAGGGACACTGAGGAGCTATCAGTCAGACTAAGTGGGTGAAGATGCAGTAGCAGGGAGGTGGACAGTAACGACCTGTCAGTTTGGCTAGTTGGGCCGATATTCCGCAACAGCAGGGAGTGGGGACACTGAGGAATTGTCAGTCAGACTAAGTGGGTGAAAATGCAGTAGCAGGGAGGAGGGACAGTGGCGACCTGTCAGTTTGGCTTGGTGGGCAGATATTCAGCAACAGCAGGGAAGAGGGACGCTGAGGATCTGTCAGTAAGACTAAGTGGGTGGACATGCAGCAGGAAGGAGGGACAGGGACAAGCTGCTGTCAGTCTGTCTAGATGGGCAGATATTCAGTAACAGCAGGGAGGAGGTACACTGAGTAACTGTGAGTCAGGCAAGATGGGTGCAGATTCATTAGCAGGGAGGAGGGACACTGAGGAACTGTCAATCAGGCTAGGTGAATTGAGAATGAGTTAAACTTTCCTAAAGGATTATGCAGCCATTCTGATATTGATAGTCAATGTAAATACACCAGCCTCAACGGGTCTAAGAGATCAGTATGATTCTATATGCAGTGTGTATTGGGCTTTCTGGTGACAGATCCGCATTAGACCAGTGAGTTAATGACCCCTCCTGTGCCTAAATGGGGGGATGGATGTACAAAGATAGAAATTACAAGCACTTTGGGGATGTTATTGAATTAGTGTCTGCCCTCTGTTGGGGATTTCTGTTTTGCAGACTGTTTCCACCTTACTTTTGCGCCTTCTTTTGACCCAATTAAAGTTAACCTCTTCTGTGCTGGCGGAGGTACCAGCTTCTAGAAACACCATTAGGGAAGCCGAGAATCGGAATAGCAAGCAGCCTCATCCTTTCTTGGTGATGAATGCGATGCCTGGCTGCCTTATCTCATATCACCTGGAGACACATCACTTTTCTCTTTGCCTTTTTTATTATTTTCTCTTTTTTTTCTACCCATTATCTCTGAAGAATAACCCGGGGTGCGGGAGACGGCCTCACACTTGTTATTTATTTTTCATCCATTATCAGATGATGATGATCTGCAAATATCCAGACACTGGATTCCTAAATTCTAAGAATCTAGTATTGTGACAGACAGGGACGGCCGGTGCCCTGAGACTACCCGGTGCCCATAGAAAACCCGGTGCCCTGAGATTACCCGGTGCCCCGAGAATACCCAGAGCCTGAGAGTACCCGGAGCCCTAAGAATGTCCGGTGCCCTGAGACTACCCGGTGCCCTGAGACTACCCGGTGCCCTGAGACTACCCGGTGCCCTGAGAGTACCCGGTGGCCATAGAAAACCCGGTGCCCTGAGAGTACCCGGTGCCCCGAGAATACCTGGTGCCCTGAGATTGCCCGGTGCCCCGAGAATCCCCAGTGCCTGAGAGTACCCGGAGCCCTAAGAATGTCCGGTGCCCTGAGACTACCCGGTGCCTTGAAAATACTCAATGCCCTGAGAGCACCCAGGGTCCTGAGAATCCCCGGTGCGCCGAGACTACCCGGTGCCCTGAAAATCCCCGGTGCCCCGAGACTACCCGGTGCACTGAGAATACCTGGTGCCTTGAAAATACTCAATGCCCTGAGACTATCCAGTGCCCTGAGACCACCCGGTGCCCTGAAAATCCCCGATGACCCGAGAGTACTCAATGCCCAGAGAATACCCTGATGCCCTGAGAATACCGGGTGCCCTGAGAATACCGGGTGCCCTGAGAGAATCCCCGGTGCCCTGAGAGAATCCCCGGTGCCCTGAGAATCCCCGGTGCCCTGAGAATCCCCGGTGCCCTGAGAATCTCCGGTGCCCTGAGAATCCCCGGTGCCCTGAGACTACCCTGTGCCCCTAGACTACCCGGTGCCCTGAGAATACCTGGTGCCTTGAAAATACTCAATGCCCTGAGACTACCCGATGCCCTGAGAATCCCCGGTCCCCCGAGAATCCCTGATGCGCCGAGACTACCCGGTGCCCTGAGAATACTCAATGCCCTGAGAATACCCAATACCCTGAGAGTACCCGGTGCCCTGAGAATCCCCGGTGCCCCGAAAATACCTGGTGCCTTCAGAATCCCCGGTGCCCTGAGAATCCTCGGTGCCCTGAGAATACTCAATGCCACGAGAATACCCTGAGAGTACCCGGTGCCCTGAGAATCCCCGATGCCCTGAGAATCCCCGATGCCCTGAGAATACCGGGTGCCCTGAGAATCACCGGTGCCCTGAGAATCACCGGTGCCCTGAGAATCTCCGGTGTCCTGAGAATCTCCGGTGTCCTGAGAATCCCCGGTTCCCTGAGAGTACCCGGTTCCCTGAGAATCCCCGGTTCCCTGAGAATCCCCGGTGCCCTGAGAATCCCCGATTCCCTGAGAATCCCCGGTGCCCTGAGAATACCGGGTGCCCTGAAAATCCACCGGTGCCCTGAGAATCCACCGGTGCCCTGAAAATCCCCGATGCCCTGAGAATACCGGGTGCCTTGAGAATCCCCGGTGCCTTGAGAATCTCCGATGCCCTGAGAATCTCCGATGACCTGAGAATCCCCGATGCCCTGAGCATACCGGGTGCCCTGAGCATACCGGGTGCCCTGAGAATCCCCGGTGCCCTGACAATCTCCGGTGCCCTGAGAGTACCCGGTGCCCTGAGTATGCCCGGTGTCCTGAGTATGCCCGGTGCCCTGAGAATCCCCGGTGCCCTGAGAATACCGGGTGCCCTGAGAATCCCCGGTGCCCTGAGAATCCCCGGTGCCCTGAGCATCTCCGTTGCCCTGAGCATCTCCGTTGCCCTGAGAATACCGGGTGCCCTGAGAATGCCCGGTGCCCTGACAATCTCCGGTGCCCTGACAATCTCCGGTGCCCTGAGAGTACCCGGTGCCCTGAGAGTACCCGGTGCCCTGAGTATGCCCGGTGCCCTGAGTATGCCCGGTGCCCTGAGTATGCCCGGTACCTTGAGAATCCCCGGTGCCCTGAGAATACCGGGTGCCCTGAGAATCCCCGGTGCCCTGAGAATCCCTGGTGCCCTGAGCATCTCCGTTGCCCTGAGCATCTCCGTTGCCCTGAGAATACTGGGTGCCCTGAGAATGCCCGGTGCCCTGAGAATGCCCGGTGCCCTGAGAATGCCCGGTGCCCTGAGAATCCCCGGTGCCCTGAGAATCTCCGTTGCCCTGAGAATCTCCGTTGCCCTGAGAATACCGGGTGCCCTGAGAATCCCTGGTGCCCTGAGAATCTCCGGTGCCCTGAGAGTACCCGGTGCCCTGAGAATACCCGGTGCGCCTCATATTTATGATTCGGGATTAGGAATTCTCTGAGCGGTGAAGGCGGAATCCTTGACGAGCCTGTGATGGGGAGGCTTAGTGGACGGCATCGCTGCCTGCAACTCGCGGACCCTCCGGCATTGCCCTGAGAGTACCCGGTTCCCTGAGAGTACCCGGTTCCCTGAGAGTACCCGGTGCCCTGAGTATGCCCGGTGCCCTGAGTATGCCCGGTACCTTGAGAATCCCCGGTGCCCTGAGAATACCGGGTGCCCTGAGAATCCCCGGTGCCCTGAGAATCCCTGGTGCCCTGAGCATCTCCGTTGCCCTGAGCATCTCCGTTGCCCTGAGAATACTGGGTGCCCTGAGAATGCCCGGTGCCCTGAGAATGCCCGGTGCCCTGAGAATCCCCGGTGCCCTGAGAATCTCCGTTGCCCTGAGAATCTCCGTTGCCCTGAGAATACCGGGTGCCCTGAGAATCCCTGGTGCCCTGAGAATCTCCGGTGCCCTGAGAGTACCCGGTGCCCTGAGAATACCCGGTGCGCCTCATATTTATGATTCGGGATTAGGAATTCTCTGAGCGGTGAAGGCGGAATCCTTGACGAGCCTGTGATGGGGAGGCTTAGTGGACGGCATCGCTGCCTGCAACTCGCGGACCCTCCGGCATTGCCCTGAGAGTACCCGGTTCCCTGAGAGTACCCGGTTCCCTGAGAGTACCCGGTGCCCTGAGTATGCCCGGTGCCCTGAGTATGCCCGGTGCCCTGAGAATACCGGGTGCCCTGAGAATCCCCGGTGCCCTGAGCATCTCCGTTGCCCTGAGCATCTCCGTTGCCCTGAGAATACCGGGTGCCCTGAGAATACCGGGTGCCCTGAGAATGCCCGGTGCCCTGAGAATGCCCGGTGCCCTGAGAATCTCCGGTGCCCTGAGAATCCCCGGTGCCCTGAGAATACCGGGTGCCCTGAGAATCCCCGGTGCCCTGAGAATCCCCGGTGCCCTGAGAATCCCCGGTGCCCTGAGAATCTCCGTTGCCCTGAGAATCTCCGTTGCCCTGAGAATCTCCGTTGCCCTGAGAATACCCGGTGCCCTGAGAATACCCGGTGCCCTGAGAATACCCGGTGCGCCTCATATTTATGATTCGGGATAAGGAATTCTCTGAGCGGTGAAGGCGGAATCCTTGACGAGCCTGTGATGGGGAGGCTTAGTGGACGGCATCGCTGCCTGCAACTCGCGGACCCTCCGGCACTGTGTATAATGTAGTGTTTAGGAGTCTCCTCCGCTGTTACTAACACATTAATTACATAGGAAACCTCGCAGCTTTTATGGAAATATCTCTTGATGCAGTTATATGTGACCTGTGCCTGGCTGCATCGTGATTAGTGAGGTCCCCGGGCGAAACCGCGTACAGTGTGGAGATTACTGCAACCGGAAACAAAACCCACGGGGGCCACAGGGGTAATATTTCATGATAAATCCGTCATCTATCTGTCCCTCTATCTATCTATCTATCTATCTATCTATCCATCCATGTCATGGCCGTCTCTCTGTTACTAGAGACTTGTGACTGGATCTGGGCCAGAGTCTCTCTTTGCCATTTGAGACTCCTCACATTAAACGTATTTCCCATTCTCTTGGTGCTGAAAGGGTTAATGTCAGTTTTGCTTTCTAGCAGTTTCTGACTCCTGGCCTCAGGTGCTTCTGGTTGGTGACTGCTCCCTTCCCCTATATATGGTCACATCTCCCAGTAGAGGGCGCTGGTTATTCTGATTCCATTCTATAGCTAGTCCTTGAGGTGGAAGGAGCTGCTGGAGCCCTTTTTGCAGCAAAGCGGTGTAGGCTGCAGTCCTGGTGTCTGACTGCAACCGTGAATCTGGGCTTATCCTTTTGATGTTTCCCCTGTTTGTCTTCCTTCCCTGGTGTGTTGTTTTAGTGCAGTGATGGGACTAGCGTCCTTTAGCTGTCCACTCCTTAGCCAGGAGTATTGTAGGGTCACTCAGGGCTTCAGGTTCCTGCTCGGCGAAAGGTGAGGAACCTGTATAGGGTCTGGCTAGAAGTGCAGGGTACAGTAACAGGTAAGTGGAGGAGGTGTCTATCTTCCTTCTCACTAGCACTAGGGCCCACCATTGTTAATATGACCCTAGTGTACCCCTTTTTTGTCATGGTTAAACTCCTATTTGTTGTGTGTCTCGCCGTGCGCCAGACTTTCCCCTAGTCAGTGTGTGACTATTTACAGTATCTATCTTTCTATATATCCCATTATCTATCTATCTATCTATCTATCTATCTATCTATCTATGTATCTGTCTATCTATCCCTCTATCTATCCATCTATCCCTCTATCCCTTTATCCATCCATCTATCCCTCCATCCCTCTATCCATCTATCCATCTATCCCTCTATTCATCCCTCTATCCCTCTATCCCTCCATCTATCCCTCTATCCCTCTATCCATCTATCCCTCTATCCATCCCTCTATCCCTCTATCCCTCCATCTATCCATCTATCCCTCTATCCATCTATCCATCCCTCTATCCCTCTATCCCTCTATCCCGCTATCCCTCTATCCATCTATCCCTCTATCCATCTATCTATCACCTCCCTAACAACATTGTCCAAAAAGTGTATATAGTGTGACGTGATGAAAAACAAAGGTAATAAGTCTGTGTATAAATATGTATACCAAAATATTGTAGCTTTAAATAAAAAAAAACTATTATATCAAAACAATATATCATAGATATGTTTCGCTCGTTGAGCTTCATCAGGGGTATTCATATTTTTGTCTTACTAGCTATGGACCTATTATCATAATAACTAAGGGATTGTGGCTGAACTTGTCCAGAATAAATTGCCCCCAATATCTCATGGTACTCGGGTGAAATCAATGAACACATACGAGCAGATTCTTTAATTTTTGGGGGGATTTACACATTGATCTCCTGTTCTTAGTATAGCTCATCAATGCACTGCTGTTCGTCGCCTTGTTTCAGCTTCTTTCTTTCTATCGCGTGTCTGTGATTGGACCCTGGAGCTGGTTCTAACCTTACAGGCCCATCAGTCCTTTGCTCATGTACTGAAATTGATTTAAAGAGACCCCGTCCTCTCTCCAGACAAGTCTGTTTTAGTAAACTCTTGTATTCCATCATTTTGGATCTGCATTGTTTAGTTCCTCTGTTGTTCCTCCTGGATCTGAATGACTACATTTACAATTACCTTTTCTGAGGGGCAGGTCTTTATATTCTCCTCAGTGATGAGCATGATGCACCCTGTAGATAAAGCGGATGGTAAAACCCATTTGTCAGTTTAGTCATACATTTCCAGGAGGAACAACAGAGGAATGTCATAAAGTAGAATTTTAAGAACGATAGTATTTTATGGGGAATACAAATAATGAAGTGTCTCCTGATCTTGTACATGCATGGGACATCCGCTGGATAAGTCATGGCTGTATTATAGATGCGTTCCCCACTACTCATCTGTCTCGAGAATGGGGATCGTCAAATGCAGTTAGGGATCCACGTCCGACAACTCTTAAAAATTAATTTTGAGGCCTTATTTGTTGTAATTTACACCAATTTGTGGCATAAAATTATGTTTTTTTTTATGTTGATTGGCCACGCCCTTTAACATTTAGCTCCACCCACTTTCCAAAAAGTTGACAGAGCTGGTTTCAACTGGTCAAAAAGATCCACATTTTTTGGGTTGTATACAAGAATACTGTCAGAAACTGATAAATCAGGGCCTAACTGTTCTCACTTTAGGAGGAAAAAATCCTTCCCTATGGCAAATAGAATAAATCCCGTCATCAGTGAGCCTTTTCCTGTAACCTATACAGATCCCCTGTGACCTTACATCTTTCTATGCGGCACCCAGACTTATTTAATTATTTTAATATCACAACATTGTGTGGAAGAGCGTTTCAGCATCTCACTGCTCTTACAGTAAAGAACCCCCCAGTCTATGTATTTAATTCTATTATTATTACAACTATCAAAACATCTTGTACCTGAGCGTTTCAGTATCTCACTGCTTTTACAGTAAAGAACCCCCAGTGTATGTATTTATTTATTTTATTATTACAACTAGGAGGAAAAAATCCTTCCCTATGGCAAATAGAATAATTTCCATCTTCAGTGAGCCTTTTCCCGTAACCTATACAGATCCCCTGTGACCTTACATCTTTCTATGAGGCACCCAGACCTATTTAATTTTTTATTATCACAATATTGTGTTGAAGAGCGTTTCAGTATCTCACTGCTCTTACAATAAAGAACCCCTCCCGTCTATGTATTTAATTCTTTTATTATTACAACTATCAAAACATTTTGTACCAGAGCATTTCAGTATCTTACTGCTCTTACAGTAAAGAACCCCCCATTCTATGTATTTAATTCTACTATTATTACAACTATCAAAACATCTTTTACCTGAGAATTTCAATATCTCACTGCTCTTACAGTAAAGAACCCCCAAGTCTATGCATTTAATTCTATTATTATAACTATCAAAACATCTGTAGCAGAGCGTTTCAGTAACTCACTGCTCTTACAGTAAAGACCCCCCCCAGTATATGTATTTAATTCTTCTATTATTACAACTATCAAAACATTTTGTACCTGAGCATTCCAGTATCTCACTGCTCTTACAGTAAAGAACCCCCCAGGGTATGTATTTAATTATTTTATTAATACAACTATCAAAACATCTTGTACCTGAGCGTTTCAGTATCTCACTGCTCTTACAGTAAAGAACCCCCCAGTATATGTATTTAATTCTTTTATTATTACAACTATCAAAACATCTTTTAGCAGAGAGTTTCAATATCTCACTGCTCTTACAGTAAAGAACCCCCCAGTATATGTATTTATTTATTTTATTATTACAACTAGGAGGAAAAAATCCTTCCCTATGGCACATAGAATAAATTCCATCATCAGTGAGCCTTTTCTCGTAACCTATACAGAGCCCCTGTGACCTTACATCTTTCTATGAGGCACCCAGACTTATTTAATTTTTTTAGTATCACAAGATTGTGTTGAAGAGCGTTTCAGTATCTCACTGCTCTTACTGTAAAGAACCCCCCCTAGTCTATGTATTTAATTCTTTTATTATTACAACTAACAAAACATCTTGTAGCATAGTGTTTCAGCATCTGACTGCTTTTACAGTAAAGAACCCCTCCCGTCTATGTATTTAATTCTTTTATTATTACAACTAACAAAACATCTTGTAGCATAGTGTTTCAGCATCTGACTGCTTTTACAGTAAAGAACCCCTCCCGTCTATGTATTTAATTTTTTTATTATTACAACTATCAAAACATCTTGTACCTGAGCGTTTCAGTATCTCACTGCTCTTACAGTAAAGAACCCCCCCAGTCTATGCTAATGGTAAAACTTTGTTTTGGTTACCGGACTAAAAAATAATAAATCATTAGACAGATCTGAGTATTAACTTTTGCTATATTTGTACATATTAATTAAGTCGCTTCTAAGCCGTCTTTTTTTACAAAGTAAAGTGTTTAATTGTATTTATCCTCCTAAGTCCTATAATCCACTCATTCCCATAATTAAATCGGTCACCCGCTGACGACCCCACTTCAGTTTGGCTGTTTTTTTCCTACAAGCCATGGAAACATATTATGCCACCTCCGGTTTGAGTATCAAGTAAGGTTAAACTGTGTTTTTGTTATTTGCAGCCCATTTTGATGCATCCTGTAATTTTCTGGCCTTTATAGCAGCTGCCTGACACTGGGCACTACAGATAAAGAATTAGAAGGAAACCGGAAGACTTGGCACGTTTATTGCCGGCGAACCGGACCTCCACGAAACCGCTCATCTCTAGTCATGACAAGCACGGTGTCATCTGCAGAACCACAGCTGTCATGGCAACCCATTAGCGCCTCACAATCCTGTCATGGGCACATGGAATGGTGTGAGCCCCTTGCCGATACATATTGAATGCCGCGGTTGTTAGGGTGAATAAGTCAGCTGGGAAATATGCAGGCTTAATGGGTGAGCCCGCATCAAAGGCAGGGACACAACATATTCCATAAATGTGTGTCATATGTCGTGAAGGGGGTAAAGTATGTGTGTCGCCAGGGGTTAAGGAGATACCCAGAACCGGGCCAAGGGGTTGCTTCTGGAAAGGGGATCACGGTGTCGTGACCCGGTCCATGCTCCCTGGTTCCACAATAAAAAGGGGGGGTTATGTTCGTGACGCCACCCGTGGAATGTGATCAGAGATGACCACCGCTGCTGCAGAACCTCCGGGGTGATGGAAGGCAGCTTGAGATGGGACGGCTCCCCACGGGTAGAGCCTTTTCCCCGGGGCAGTATGTTAGTCTATGGGGGGGAGTGCAGGACACGAGCACAATAAACAGGCAGACTCACGGTTTTGCAGTTTCTTTGTCCTTTACTGATGATGGTATTCAGCAGAGTACTGTCCACGGAGTCTGTGAGGGGTTCAGGGTTTCTCCCACCCAGCCGGGCCGTTTTGGCTTCCTTGCCTGCACTGTGTGTCTGTGGCCCTGCTGATGTGTGAACTATGCAGCCGGCTCTGCTCTGCTCCTAGGTACCGACCTGACAGGCAACTCGAGTCCTTACTTGTATGTTCCTGAACTCTGCGTTTGTTGCTTGTGTCTGTGGTACAGATAGAGAATGTGGAATCCTCACTTCTCTGGTGTTCACTGTGCAGTATGTAACCTGCAGTCTCGGATCCAGCATCCGTTCTGTGTGCTCCACTGGGGTGAGCTCAGCAATGCTCTGCCTCCCAGGAATGTTCCTCTGTGTACTCTGTCTCCTTTCCTCAGACCCTCAGCTAGGCCTGGAATTGGTCAGTGGATCCTGAGGTGAGCTAAAGCCAGCTTCCAACCTGCAGACCCTTTCTCCTCAGTGCTCTGCACTGAACTTCCAAACTGAAACTACTTCTGACCATTTCCTCCCCCCCAGCAGAATGTACAGGGAAGCAGCTTGGTCTCCCCCTTCTGGCCAGGAGGTCTTGGTGTTGTGTGTGGGGAGTTAACCCTTTGTGTTGTTACTGTGGCAACCCTGGGGTGCCACATTCCCCCTTAGTGAAGAACAGTACTCCGGGACTGTGAAACAAACAAACAAGTTATCACAACAATTATATATATACAGAGTCTCAAAAGGAAAAAATACAAAAACCTTAAAGCTCAAAAAGAGTCCAAAATGTTCATAAATATATAAGTGTTCATACAGTATAGTCTCTGTAGGTACTGGGCTTTTGGTCTTAACGTTGCAATTAAATAAACATTTCAATCAACAAACACTTCTTAAAGGTGTCTCTACTCTGGTCGTAAGTGCAGTAGACCTCACGGCCCTCGGGCCACCAACAATGTGATCAAGTTGTAACTCTCCGTGCTGCCACCTTACACCACTCTTCTCTCACCTTTTCTGTACACTAAACTGTTACGGTTTTTCATATAAACATTATAACATATGTACATTTTATATGCAATTTCACATTAGTCTTTATATCTTGCTGGTATATGACCCTGAGTACTACGCTGTGATCTGCGTACTGCTGGTGTACTGGGTGTACTTAGCATAATGGTGTGAGTGGAAGTGTACCTATTTGGTGTTTCTGGTACTTGTGAGGATGGTGGACTGACTGTAGGACTGGCAAGCTCACTGGGACCAGGAATCTGTTCTTCCTCTACGGTTTCAACTTCCAGTTCTTCTTGTCTTGAGACTTCTTGTGGTATGGGTTCTGATTGTGGTTCCACCACTTGAGGGAAGGCGATCATTGGGACTACTACTGCTCCATAGTAATTTGGCCATGTTTTTGGAAAATCTCCTAAGACTGTATGGAATACATCTTCTTCCTTCTTGACAGGTTGTACCTGTATGGGTAAGGTGACTTCTGGTGTCTTCAGGGTTTCAGGACACGGTTTGAGTTGATCTCTTGACACGACAGCTGATGTCCTTCCTTCATCCTTACTGATGAGACACACTTTGGGATTATCCATACTGGATGGTAAGACTGTATATGGGGTGGTTTCCCATTGATTATCCAATTTGTTCGTGCGCCGTTTCCTCTTGAGAACTTGGTCACCAGGTTGCAATGGGGTTGCTAGAGCATGCTGGTTGAAGGTTCTCTCTTGTCTTCCCCTAGCTTGTTGGAGACTTTTCTCTACGCACTCTTGTACTTGGCGATACTGCTGCTGACGTAGGGTATCCCAATTGGATTCTTGAATTTCTGCATCTGGCTTCAGAATTCCCATATCTAAATCAATTGGCAGTTTACCGGGCCTTGCACGCATAAGGTAAGCGGGGGTGCAGTTTGTAGAACTCACCGGGACATGATTGTACAAGTCTACCAAGTCTGGCAATTTCTCTGGCCATTGATTTCTTTCTGACTCTGGTAAGGTCTTCAACAGGTCAATCACAATATGGTTCATCTTCTCACATAAGCCATTTGTTTGGGGATGGTATGCTGTTGTGCGGATCTTTTTACAGCCATACATGTTGCAGAATTCTTGGAAAATCTGTGATTCGAAAGCTGGACCTTGATCTGCAAGGACTTGTTCTGGGTAACCATGGGGTCTGCAAAAGTACGTCTGGAATGCTTTAGCTGCTGTTCTAGCTGTAAGGTCTTTCACGGGTACCACCACTAAGAAGCGTGAGTAATGGTCCACGATGGTTAAGGCATAGACATAGCCGGACCGGCTTGGTGACAACTTGACGTGGTCTAATGCGACTAGCTCGAGTGGTTGCTTGGTTACTATGGACTGGAGTGGAGCTCTCTGGTTCTGTTGATCCTTTCTTCTGAGGTTGCACGGTCCGCATTTTCTACACCAATCTTCAATTGATTTTCTCATGCCAACCCAGTAGAATCTTTCTCTTAAGAGCACTTCCAACTTTTTCCAACCAAAATGACCAGCACCGTCGTGGTAAGCTTCCAGAACCATCTTGACGTCTCTCTTGGGCACGATGATCTGCCAGACCAACTCATGTGTTTTTGGATTGGTGTGCCTTCTACAGAGCTTCCCTTGGTAGAGGAACAATTTACCTCTCTCTTTCCAGAGATGTTGTGTCTCAGCTGGGGCATTCTGATTAGGGTATGCACCTTGTTGTGTAAGCAGTTCTTTCACTAGCTTCACAGCTGGATCGCTGTCTTGTGTGTCAGCCCATCCGTGGTGTGCTAATGGGTTGAGAGTTGCCTGCTGTTGTTTTTGGTAGACACTTGGTTGATACTGTCCCACCTTAGGACGGTGAAAGGCCGGCAGCTCAATTTCTTCCAGTCCCTCCGGTTCCTCTTCCACGTTCCCCGAGTGTGGCATCCGGGATAAGGCATCTGCATTCCCATTCTTGTGGCCTGCCCTGTACTTGATGACAAAGTTGTAGTTTGACAGTCGGGCTATCCATCGCTGTTCCAGCGCACCTAGTTTTGCAGAGTCCAGGTGGGTCAACGGATTGTTGTCAGTAAAGATGGTAAATTCTGCAGCTGCCAGGTAGTGTTTGAAACGCTCTGTTACAGCCCAAACTACTGCCAGTAGTTCTAACTTGAAGGAGCTGTAATTCTCTGGGTTTCTTTCTGTAGGTCGGAGCTTCCTGCTTGCAAAGGCAATAACTTTCTCCTTGCCTTCCTGCTTTTGAGACAATACTGCTCCCAGTCCTACGTTGCTGGCATCCGTGTACAAAATGAAGGGTTGATGGTAATCTGGATATGCCAGGATCTCTTCTCCTGTCAGTGCCCACTTCAACGTCTTAAAGGACTCTTCTCTCTCATCACTCCACTGGAAAGGAGGATTTCGGGCTGCAGACTTCTTTGACTGTCCTACCAGGATGTCTTGTAGGGGAGCTGCTAGCTTCGTGAACCCTTTTATAAATCTTCTATAGTAGCCCACCAGTCCCAGGAATTGCCTCACCTCTTTCACGCTGGTGGGTCTCGGCCAATCTCTGATCACGGTAACTTTTTCAGGATCTGGTGCTACCCCTTCTGAGCTCACGACATGTCCCAGGTACTGTACCCTTGGCTTTAGAAGGTGACACTTGGATGGCTTGATTTTCATGCCGTATCCGGATAAGGCTTCAAACACTTCTGCCAGGTCTTGTAGATGCTGTTCATAGGTCTTGGAGTAGACTATGACATCATCCAGGTACAGGAGGACAGTTTCAAAGTTCTTATGTCCTAGGCAGCACTCCATCAGTCGCTGGAAGGTTCCAGGTGCGTTGCAGAGTCCAAACGGCATACAATTGAACTCACAGAGGCCCATCGGCGTGGTGAATGCTGTCTTCTCCTTATCAGCCTCTGCCACAGGAACCTGCCAATACCCACTAGTCAGATCTAGGGTGGAAAAGTAAGTAGCGGATTTTAATGCAGCCAATGACTCTTCTATCCTAGGTAATGGGTATGCATCCTTGTGTGTAATGCGGTTGATCCGTCTGTAGTCTACACACATCCTCATGGTCCCATCTTTTTTCTTAACTAGCACTAGTGGGGCTGCCCAGGGGCTACAACTGTCTCTTATTACCCCTGCTTCTTTCATTCCTTTGAGCATGTCTTTGGCGCATTGGTAGTGAGCCGGTGGTACTGGTCTATACCTCTCCTTTATGGGTGGATGGTTACCTGTGGGTATAGTGTGCTCTACCCCTTTGATCTGCCCAAAGTCTAATGGGTGTTTGCTGAATATTTGTTCATATTCTTTCACTACCCTGTATACTCCATGCTTTTGATGGGAGGGTGTAGAATCGGTGCCTACATGTAGCTTTTGGCACCAATCCTCCAGCTTTCCCTCTGAGCCATTGTCTTCCGCCTGATCTGACGGCTTCAAGGGCTCAACGGTGGTGATGGCGTTGTTATCAACCGTATATAGCTTAGCCATGGTAGCATACTTAGGTAGGGTGACCTCATCTTCCCCACAATTTAGAAGGCGTATTGGCACTCTTCCCCTGTGTACCTCAACTATTCCTCTGGCCGTCAATACAGTGGGCCTACTGTCTCAGTACACAGGTTCTACCAGGGCCTGATAGTCTCGCCCTCTGATGCCTATTGCGGCTCTACACCAGACCAGCATTTCTGTTTTGGGAGGAATTACAATAGGTATTGGGTCACTTACCCTTGCACTGCCAATTTCACCTCCTGACATTTCTACCTGCTGCTTCAGCATCAAGGCTTTAATTTCCTTCTGCAGGAGTCTCTGTTGCCCAGGTTTGGCAGTCTCGACGATCTGCTGCAAGACAGTAATTACCTCTGCAAAACAATTTTCAATTACATTCATTCCTAGCAGCATAGTTGGTTCACGTTCTCGTCGGTCAACATCAACAATGATAATACCCTGATTCTGCAATTCTACTCTCCCAATCTTAATGGTCATTTCTCTGAAACCAACCTGTGGTACTAATTCACCATTGCTAGCCCATATATTCAATGCAACATTAGATGGACCACTGCTAACGTCTGAATCAGCCCAGTACCTCTTATAAAGGACATGCGGAATTGATGTTATTTGGGAACCAGTGTCCAGCAAGGCGTTGAGCGGAATGCCATCCAGCACGATGGGGATGACTGGACGTCCCCCCACATACTTGTCGTGCCAGGGTGAAGGACCTTGAGAGTTCATTCCTGAGGAGCGGCCCGCCTCCCCAGGGGATCCCCATTTAAAGCACATTCACGGGCAAAGTGACCTGGCTCATTGCAACGGCGGCAAATGGGCTGTCCATCCGGCTGGTAGCGGTCGCTGGGTCGTCCTCTCGTCGCTTGGTATCTCCTAGGCCTCATCCATGGGACATCCTCCTTGCTGGTCGCCAGCTCAATCTTGGGTGCAGACTTGGATCCACGCAGCTCCTGGACGATTCTAGCCATGGAAGCAACAGTGTCTGTCAGGGCATCAAGCCTTTGATGGAGAGCCTCATTAGTGATCGGCTCCAGGTGGTTAGCAGCAGCCGCTGAAATGGCCGATGTCACCGGCACTACTGGCTGCTGGGGTGCCACTGTAAGGTGTTGAACAGAGTCTATATCCTGCGGCTCCTCCACCTGCTGGAGGCGGATGGCTCTATCCTTTAGCTGGGCAAATGTTAGTCCTGGATCCTGGATCACCATCATGCTCAGTTGTCCCCGGTGGGAAGGGGATGAGAGTCCATCCAGGAATTGGTCTATCAGCAGCTTATCTGCTCCAGGGGCTAAGGCAGGTTCTGCTAATTTAAGTGCTCTGAGCGCCTCCTGTAAGTTTAAGGCAAAGTCTCTTGCGCTCTCTCTAGGTTTTTGCTTGCATCCAAAGAACCTCATTTTAGCCCGGCTGCCAGCAGTGGATTCAAAAGCTGCTTTTAGTCCAGCTATTATATGCTCTACAGTGTCCTTTGCATCGTCCGGCCAGGATGTAGCCTCCCGCTGGGCATTGCCAGTTAACTGTCCCATAAGCATACCAACACGCTGAGCTTCTGTCAGGGGGTACATGCTGTAGTAGATTTTTAGCTTTCCGATAAAGTCATTAAGTGTGTTGGGCTCACCTGAGTACTGCGGCAGCCACACTGCACCCGGGGTGTACGGCATCAGGAACGGCATGATAGGTGCCGCTGCACCGCCGGGCACAACAGCGTCTCCCTGCTGCGACATCTTTGCGCCCCCTTAGTTAATTTTACCAGTCTTCTTGACAGTAAGCCTGGGACACTTTTCTGCGTTTTCGTTCGAGTCGCAGCACCGAGCGCACTTCCTCTGCAAGCAGTGGGCGGAGTCTTAGTTTAGGCGCGATGTTTTCCCGCGCGTAGCAGCTAATGGCGCGATTAAAGATGGCGCCTGGAAAATTTTACCAATGATGTTTTTGGATTTTTCCAGGTATCTTTGCAAAGTTTAAAGTCCGTTCTTTGTTGCAACAATTCACAGTGCAAGTCTTTTATGCGATGCAACAAGTCTTTACAGGCGCACGTCACCCGGGTTGCAGCCGGGTCCAGTCCGCATCCTGTTCGTGACGCCAAAGTTGTGTCGCCAGGGGTTAAGGAGATACCCAGAACCGGGCCAAGGGGTTGCTTCTGGAAAGGGGATCACGGTGTCGTGACCCGGTCCATGCTCCCTGGTTCCACAATAAAAAGGGGGGGTTATGTTCGTGACGCCACCCGTGGAATGTGATCAGAGATGACCACCGCTGCTGCAGAACCTCCGGGGTGATGGAAGGCAGCTTGAGATGGGACGGCTCCCCACGGGTAGAGCCTTTTCCCCGGGGCAGTATGTTAGTCTATGGGGGGGAGTGCAGGACACGAGCACAATAAACAGGCAGACTCACGGTTTTGCAGTTTCTTTGTCCTTTACTGATGATGGTATTCAGCAGAGTACTGTCCACGGAGTCTGTGAGGGGTTCAGGGTTTCTCCCACCCAGCCGGGCCGTTTTGGCTTCCTTGCCTGCACTGTGTGTCTGTGGCCCTGCTGATGTGTGAACTATGCAGCCGGCTCTGCTCTGCTCCTAGGTACCGACCTGACAGGCAACTCGAGTCCTTACTTGTATGTTCCTGAACTCTGCGTTTGTTGCTTGTGTCTGTGGTACAGATAGAGAATGTGGAATCCTCACTTCTCTGGTGTTCACTGTGCAGTATGTAACCTGCAGTCTCGGATCCAGCATCCGTTCTGTGTGCTCCACTGGGATGAACTCAGCAATGCTCTGCCTCCCAGGAATGTTCCTCTGTGTACGCTTTCTCCTTTCCTCAGACCCTCAGCTAGGCCTGGAATTGGTCAGTGGATCCTGAGGTGAGCTAAAGCCAGCTTCCAACCTACAGATCCTTTCTCCTCAGTGCTCTGCACTGAACTTCCAAACTGAAACTACTTCTGACCATTTCCTCCCCCTCCACCAGAATGTACAGGGAAGCATCTTGGTCTCCCCCTTCTGGCCAGGAGGTCTTGGTGTTGTGTGTGGGGAGTTAACCCTTTGTGTTGTTACTGTGGCAACCCTGGGGTGCCACATATGTTTTCTCTGTGCAGTGTTTCAGAGTCAAATAGGAGGGGCTGCTGATAAGTCTTTGGCTTTGTGATCTTTTTTTGTTTCTACGGTAATGAATGTTACATCACATGAAAGCCTTGTGTGTCTAATATATGTTTTCAATATTTTGTGTTTGTTGCTTATGGCAACAGTGTTCAACGCACGCGGGAAAACAAAATGGCGGAGTCTAATGCGATATTCACAGCAACTGAGTGCAGAGGAGGGATAAAATTCTTCTTTCTGCAAGGGAAGTCCACGAAGGATATTCATGGTGATATGTCGCAGACATTGGGGGATCAAGGACCTTCATATTCCACAGATAAGAACTGGATTGCCAAATTTAAAACAGGCCCCTCCAGCCCCAATGATGAGGAACGTCCTGGACGAGCGAGAGTGGTTGTTGTTCTGTAGGGCATGTCAGTAGGGCTACACTGAATGCACCCTGACTGCTGAGCCCCGTATATAAGGGGTTAAATCCATCTCCCATGCCTGCTATTTCAAAAGCTGTGACCGACCCCAACCCAACAAAAGATGAGAGTTTGTACATATTTGGTTATCTCTCCTATAAAGTTTATTTGGTTTACTACATTTGTGTTTTGTTCAGGCATGGGAGATTTGATGCAGTGGTGGGGTCTCAGCAATCTGGAGATCGTCGATGCTGTGCACAACCTCATACTGGAGAATCCACGAATTTCAGCTAAAGCAATAGCAGACATCATGGGGATTTCCTGTGAACGGGTTTGTGTCATTATCCATGAACATTTGGACATGAGGAAGCTTCTGCAAAGTGGGTCCCCAAATGTTTGACAACAGATCAGAGAAGCAGCGAGTGACAACTTCCCAGTCCATTTGTCAGTGTTTCCGGACTCATAAGAACTTGCTGGATTGACTGGTCACTATGGATGAGACCTGGATTTATTTATATGACCCTGAAAACAAGGAGCAGGCAAGAGTGGAGGCACAGTGGTTCTCCTTATCCAAAGAAGTTCAGGGTGCAAAAATCAGCCACTAAGGTGATGACGTCTGTTCTGGGATAAGGAGGGTGTGCTGCTAGTGGACTACCTTCAAAAGGGTTCCACTATCAATGTAAGGTATTGCATTGAACTTTTGGACCAATTGAAGGCAGCTCTGAAGGCCACAAAAGTGCGGCAAGCTGTCCAAAGGAATCTTGTTCCTGCAAGACAACACCTCCGCTCACACTGCACAAGTGACCACGGTAAAACTGGCAGAGCTGGGCTTCCAGCTGGTTGACCACCCACCTTATTCCCCAGATCTAGCTCCCTCCAACTATCATCTCTTTCCAAACCTGAAGAAACACCTCAAGGTACCAAATCTCACACCATTTCTGATGCCATGGCTGCTACGGATGCCTGGATTGAGGTACAACCGAAATCCTTCTTTTTGCTGGGCTTACAGAACTTGGTAGTAAGAAGTGTGGTGATATCAGTGGAGAGTATGTGGGAGAAATGTAAAGCTTCATCATCCTATATCGTTTCTTTCTGGGTAAAGGCAAAGACTTATCAGCAGCCCCTCGTATTTTCTGAAATCAGAGTAGACAATTGATTGTAATCAAAATTGACAAACTTTTGGGACGTAAGACAGACTCTCCGCAGGATGCATCAGCGCCTGTTTCTCTGCTTTTTCTTCTTCACCCTCCCTCTCGAGTTATTAATGTTACAGCGAGTGATGAAAATAAATCCAGGGAAAAGCAGAATAAAAAGTAAATGATGTGGGAGTGATGTGAGGATGAATTATTCATGACTAGCAAAGTACATATTGAGGCCCATCTTCCCGAACTCAGACTTGTCAGTCTCTCCTCGCCCATTTCCTAACCCCCCTCCCCGCCCCCTCCCCCCCAAAAAAAAGGCATCTTAAATTCTTCTGTATCAGCTCATTGCATTCCTGCTTGGGTAGCAGAATCGATCATTTGCAATGAATAAAATGTCATTGGGTAATGTTTTTGAAGGAAAGAGTTACGTGCGCTAGCGTAACCGGAGCAGGGAGCCAAAAATCCATTCAAGCGTTGTCATTTGAGGGATTGCAGGGTAAGGAAACTTCCCCGGACGACGCCATTAACTTCGACGACGCGGCTCCGAGTAATTATAAATAAATTTCAAGAATCAATCGTATTTTACAGCGTCGCTCTCCAGCAGCAGTTAAGACGCGTTTCAAGCCTTGGAGATCACTCATTATATTCATGAATCTTAAAGTTTACCTCTTCTAACTGCTTCAATAATTTATTGTTAGCTCTGTAGCCGTATTAATTAAACTCTTACTTCACAAGTCCTCTGGAGGAATGTAAATAGTGCGGCGCAGAGATATCCGCAGGGCGACTCTTCTCCGCATGAAGTGCACCAAAGCACCATCCACTTTCAGTAGAATTTTTTTTTATTGTTTTTTTATTTATTTTTTTTATTGACTTAAAAAGATTAGTTTTTATTTTCTTTAAAAAAAAATAAAAGTACAAAACCAGGTCTTCTGTACACGCATGAGATCGAAAAAAGTGTGACTACTGCTACATAAGAGAACTTTGGCCAGTTGGGCATTCTGGAATTCATATGGTCCGTGAACGGACCGAAACTTTAAAGGGAACCTGTCGCCAGATTTGGGGCCTATTAGCTGAAGCCGCCACCAGTGAGCTCTTATATATAGTGTGCTGTATATAAGAGCCCAGGCCGTTGTGTAGAACATAAAAATCACTTTATAATACTCACCTAAGTGGTCGGTACTGTGCAGTTGGGTCATATGGACATCTCCGTTCTCCGCATGTAGCGCCTCCTCTTTCGGCACACTTTGTCCTCCTTCTTCTGAAGCCTGGGTGCATGACGTGTCGTACGTCATGCACATGCGCCGGCATTGAGGTCCCGCGCATGCGCACTATAATACTTTGATCTGCCCTGGTCAGAAGGAGGAGGATGAAGATGTCCGAAAGAGGAGAACGGAGACACCCATCTGCACCGTACCGACCATTTAGGTATGTATTATAAAGTGATTTTTACGTTCTACACAGCGGCGTGGGCTTTTATATACATCATGTTAGACTACTGTATATAAGAGCCTACTGGTGGTGGCCACAGCTTATAGGCCCCAAATCTGGTGACAGATTCCCTTTATGACTGACTACCGGTCTCTTAACCTGAACAGCACAGTTTTATACAGTAAATGTCTGGAGAAAATGATGCCCGGGTCATCAGACTTGCTCTCAGGCCATACAGTATATTACGAATCCATACTTGGACTACATGTGATGATGAGAACCCAGGTATAATAAGACACCAAACCACTAGGAGTCGCCACTCACACGAGTGGAGTGGATCTGCCTGGTTTGTACACTAGGTGTCGCTAGACACACCTAGTGAGGGGCAGTCAAACGGGCCAGGGTCAAAAGCTAGGAGATAATGTAAAGGACGAATGGAGTGAACAGAGCTGGAGTCAGGGGACAAGCCGGGGTTGGTAAACCGAGTGATCACGTAAGTACAAGGGAGCCAGCAGAGCCTAAGTCAGGGGATGAGCCAAGGTCAGGGAGTCAGGGAATCAAGTCAGTAGGTAAGGAGACGGGAGGTGAACAGCGGAACAAGGTAGTGGGACAAGATCAGGTCAGACACTTACGGGAACCAGAGCCGTGCACTGCAAAACAGAAACTATCACTGGCGGCGACGTAAGTACACAGGATTAGCAAAGCTGAAGTCAGGGAATGAGCCAGGGTCAGGGAGTCAGGGAATCAACTCAGTAGGCAAGGAAATGGGAGGGGAATAGCGGAACTAGGTAATGGGGCAAGATCAGGTCAGACACTTACAGGAACCAGAGACGTGCACTGCAAAACAGGAACCATCACTGGCGGCGTTGTGGGTGAAACAGCTCCCAGATAAAGCAGAACAATCACCCAGAACGAGGCTCCAAAGAACAGACCCCTCCCACACCACACAGGACTCTAGTGGGAACCGGGGAAAAATATGAGGCCCAGCATAGGCTCTGCAGGAGAGCAGAGCACCGCTGAGCAGAATCATGACACTACACATTTCTAAATTCGGCCTAGTTGTCATTCTAAATAGCAGCATAGACTGAATATTTAAAGAGTATTTTTAGGAATTATTTTTCATTAGGATAGGCCACGAATGCCATATTGATAAGGGTTATCTTCTTGGCACTCCTGCAGATCAGACAGTGTCTTACTGGTAATAGTGGTTCAGACAGGTGAAGGAAGGTACAGACGCCGGTCTATGGGAACTCTGCACTTCTTCACCAGAGAGAGTCATTGTGTGCGTATGACTTTGAGCAGGGTGAGGGACACTTAATATTCTCTTCTGGTTAGTGTCCATCACCCTGCAGACAATCCCCGTCGTAGACGTAGCAGTAAAACACTTGACACTGGAGTTATCCTGACAAACCAAACTCGAATAGTTTATTCTTTCCATTGCTATGACAGACATGGCCTTAGGGGTACTTTGCACGTTGCGACATCGCTACTGCGATATCGTCGGGGTCAAATCGAAAGTGACTCACATCCGGCGCCAGTAACGACGTCGCAACGTGTAAAGCCTAGATGCGCCGATAAACGATCGCAAAAGCGTCGTAAATCGGTGATCTGTGTGGTGTTGGTCATTTTCATAATTTCACTGCAGCGACAGGTATGATGTTGTTCCTCGTTCCTGTGGCAGCACACCTCGCTGTGTATGAAGCCGCAGGAGCGAGGAACATCTCCTTACCTGCCTCCACCGGCTATGCGGAAGGAAGGAGGTGGGCGGGATATTTACGTCCCACTCATCTCCGCCCCTCCGCTTCTATTGGCCGCCTACCGTGTGATGTCGCTGTGACGCCGTACGACCCGCCCCCTTAGGAAGGAGGCGGGTCGCCGGCCAGAGCGACGTCGCAGGGCAGGTAAGTGCGTGTGAAGCTGCCGTATCGATAATGTTCGCTACGGCAGCTATCACAAGATATCGCATGTGCAACGGGGGCGGGTACTATCGCACTCGGCATCGCTACCATTGGCTAGCGATGTTGCAGCGTGCAAAGTAGCCCTTCCTCCTGACGATTCTGCTGTTTACTTTATTTTGGGGTAGTCTCACTTGACCTATCCCTGCTATCTTGGATCTCATCCACAAGCTGCCGGACACCCGTGTCTTTGTTCCCCCACCCTTCTTCTCACCACTGTCCGCTTCTGGGCCCCGATGGCTGTCTAGTCGCACGACTTCCCTGAGCCCACCTCGGTGAGCCATAGGCTCCGGAGTTTTAAGAGGTTACCTCAGGGTTCACTGACTGGCTCCTGGCACAATACCACATCTTTACTCCTCAAACCATTTTGCAGAACTCTTCCTCCCAAGGCACTTCTCTCTAATCAACCTACTGACCATCTGCCACATCTCCATTATCTTATCTAATATCTGCTATGACAGACATGGCCTCACTCCTCACGGTTCTGCAGTTACTGTATTTTGGGGTACTCTCGCTTGACCTATCCCCACTACCTTGGATCTTGTCCGTAACCTGCCGGGCACCTGTATTCCCCTATACTTCTCCTCCCCGCTGTCTGCTTCTAAGCCTTGACTGCTGTCTAGTCGCATGACCCAACGGTGTCCAGATTCGTGGTGCTGGGGCTCAGGTGGGGTTGTGACAGCAAACAAACCCTGTGTCTAATCAGCGCTGGTTTCCTTCTCCCTTCGAATCAAGCAAGTTAATGAACTGGAACTGAGCGCAGCGGCTGCACTCACTTCCTGATGGTTGCTTGTTTGGTCCGAAGGTGGTTGATCGAAGCCGGAGCTGATTGAACTCGGGGCTCACTAGATGTAACAACTCCACGTAGGCCCTGGGAACACGAATTGTGGCACCGTTAGAAGGGCGCCAGTACAGGAGGTGAGTATAGGCTTTATTATTTTACCTCAGGGAAACGTGGAATAAGAATGGGTTGTCCTAGTAGTGGACAATGCCTTTAACTAGTGTATCTCAAATACCTTTTCTGCTATCTACAGGTCACTGCTTCCTCCCAAAGCCAGTACACTACTCCTCTACTGCTGTCATCATTCGTACGATGTGATTGGCTGCAGGATCTTTCATTTGCCCACTCATTAACACTAAGGGGTACTTTGCACGTTGCGACATCACTACTGCGATATCGTCGGGGTCAAATCGAAAGTGACGCACATCCGGCTCCGGTAACAACGTCGCAACGTGTAAAGCCTAGATGCGCCGATAAACGATCGCAAAGCGTCATAAATCGGTGATCTGTGTAGTGTCGGTGATTGCCATAATGTCGCACCAATACGAGATACGATGTTGTTCCTCGTTCCTGCGGCAGCACACATCGCTGTGTATGAAGCCGCAGGAGCGAGGAACATCTCCTTACCTGCCTCCACCGGCTATGCGGAAGGAAGGAGGTCGGCGGGATGTTTACGTCCCGCTCATCTCCACCCCTCTGCTTCTATTGGCTGCCTGCCGTGTGACGTCGCTGTGACGCCGCACGACCCGCCCCCTTAGGAAGGAGGCAGGTCACCGGCCAGAGCGACGTCGCAGGGCAGGTAAGTGCGTGTGAAGCTGCCGTAGCGATAATGTTCGCTACGGCAGCTATCACAAGATATTGCATGTGCGACGGGGGCGGGTAATATCGCGCTCGATATCGCTAGCATCGGCTTGCGATGTCGCAGCGTGCAAAGTACCCCTTACTCCTGTCATGTGACCCCCAAAAGCCGATCACTAATTGCAGTAATGACATTACTTGGTAAAGGAGGTCACCACCACCTCCAGAGATTGGTAGTGACTGAGCTCTAAAGTGTTGGCAAGATGACTGTTTTGTCTTATTAAAAAAAAATCATTGAAATATAAAGTGTGTGGTTCTTTTTAGTTTCAAAATCTTAGTTAATTTTTAAACAAAAAAATTCTAAAATAATTCAAATGTTATATATTTCATTATACTTCATTACATTTTTCCCATGACTGTACGACTTATGTAGAGGCCGCATCCAGTTTAGTAGCATATGTTCTTCTTGTCCTTAGGCCAGGGGGGGTCTTTTTGATCTTTTTGAATATGAATCACCTTTTTTAAAAAAAAAAAAAAAATCCATTAAAACGCGACAGCTGAACACTACAATTTCTCCCGCTATGCAGATATGTACAAACTTTGCCATGAATGGTTCAAAGAGATGAAAAGCACAAACAACATCGAATGCCTGTAATCAGAGTACTCCGAGCGCCATTACACCTGCAGAATCATTCACTCTTTTATCTCGGATGCCTGAGAGACGAGCGGTGTCACAAAGCTCTTTGTTTTCGTAAAGCCAATAGTGGTTTCTTTTCGTCTTTGTATTTTAGTGAAATTATCTTTAAAAAATAAATAAATAAATAAAACCATATAGAAAAATAGAAGAGTTACTTATTTTCCAGCTGTGGAAATGATAATGGCAAAAAATATGTTGACAGTCAAGAAGATTCTGAAATTGTGGGGGGGTTTTTTTGAGGATTTTTCTTTTATTTTTAGTTTTTTATTTCTTTCTCATAAAACTTTTTATGGATTATTGTTCTGCATCTCGCTCTGTCTAAGATATTTTCAAAGCAGAGCATTCAGCTGCAGCTGCTTTGTAGGCATGCCCATCCAGGTATAAGTAGTAATGTTTTCCTAGCAGTCCTTGCTGAAGATACAAATCCATTTGTTCTCTGGCTGCCTTGGTGGAAGGGCCTGTGAAGGAGTGTTCCCGAAGTTGGACTTTTATCCTTTTTTGTCGCTCGTTTCCCCTGTTTGTCTTACCTTTCCTTGTGTCATATTAGTGCAGTGGTGGGGCTAGCGTCTCCAACCTGCCAATGCTCTAGCCAGGGCAACTACAGGGTTTCTCAGAGTCTCAGGTTCCTGCTCAGCGACAGTTGAGGAGACTGTATACAGCCTGACTAGGAGAGTAGGTGAGGATAGGAGCTATCCCATCTACCCCTCTTACTAGAGCTAGGGCCCACCGTTGTTATTGTGTCCACGGTGTTCCCCCTTCTTGTATTGTTTGTTTTTGTGTGTCAGACGCCTGTAGGTCTGAATGCACATGCCACGCTTTTCATACCCGGCACGTGACATTATGCAAGCAATTTATGTCATCCAGGTTTCAGAAATTTGGGTTAAACATAATGATAAAGCTCTTCCTTTTCTCACTGGAAGTAGTAACAGCTCAAGTATCAACCACAAATCCTTAAGCGGGCTTTACACACTACGATTTTGCTACAGCGATCTCGTTGGGGTCACGGATTTTGTGACGCACATCCGGCCGCTGTAGCGATGTCGTAGCGTGTGACTCCTAGGAGCGATTTTGGATCGTTACAAAAACGTCCAAAATCGCTCCTCGCTGACATGGGGGTCCGCTGCCATTTATCGCTGCTGTCGCTGGGGCGAAGTAGATCCTCGTCCCTGCGGCAGCACACATCGCTACGTGTGACGCCGCAGGAACGAGGATCATCTCCTTACCTGCCTCCGGCCACAATGCGGAAGGAAGGAGGTGGGCGGGATGTTATGTCCCGCTCATCTCCGCCCTTCCGCTTTCATTGGGCGGCCGATTAGTGATGTCGCTGTGACACCGAACGGACCGCCCCCTTAGAAAGGAGGCGGTTCGCCGGTCACGGCGATGTCAAAGGGCAGGTAAGTACGTGTGATGGGGGTGCGCGAATTTGTGCGCGACGGGCAGCGATATGCCCGTCACGCACAAACGATGGGGCCGGGTCTCATGCTAGCGATATCGGGCCGGATATCACAGCATGTAAAGCCACCCTAACTTTTGTACATATTTAAAGATGACTGATCACTTGAAATACAGTTAGGTCCAGAAATATTTGGACAGTGACCCAAGTTTAGTTATTTTAGCTGTTTACAAAAACATGTTCAGAAATACAATTATATATATAATATGGGCTGAAAGTGCACACTCCCAGCTGCAATATGAGAGTTTTCACATCCAAATCGGAGAAAGGGGTTAGGAATCATAGCTCTGTAATGCATAGCCTCCTCTTTTTCAAGGGACCAAAAGTAATTGGACAAGGGACTCTAAGGGCTGCAATTAACTCTGAAGGCGTCTCCCTAGTTAACCTGTAATCAATGAAGTAGTTAAAAGGTCTGGGGTTGATTACAGGTGTGTGGTTTTGCATTTGGAAGCTGTTGCTGTGACCAGACAATATGCGGTCTAAGGAACTCTCAATTGAGGTGAAGCAGAACATCCTGAGGCTGAAAAAAAAGAAAAAATCCATCAGAGAGATAGCAGACATGCTTGGAGTAGCAAAATCAACAGTCTGGTGCATTCTGAGAAAAAAGGAATTGACTGGTGAGCTTGGGAACTCAAAAAGGCCTGGGCGTCCACGGATGACAACAGTGGTGGATGATCGCCGCATACTTTCTTTGGTGAAGAAGAACCCGTTCACAACATCAACTGAAGTCCAGAACACTCTCAGTGAAGTAGGTGTATCTGTCTCTAAGTCAACAGTAAAGAGAAGACTCCATGAAAGTAAATACAAAGGGTTCACATCTAGATGCAAACCATTCATCAATTCCAAAAATAGACAGGCCAGAGTTACATTTGCTGAAAAACACCTCATGAAGCCAGCTCAGTTCTGGAAAAGTATTCTATGGACAGATGAGACCAAGATCAACCTGTACCAGAATGATGGGAAGAAAAAAGTTTGGAGAAGAAAGGGAACGGCACATGATCCAAGGCACACCACATCCTCTGTAAAACATGGTGGAGGCAACGTGATGGCATGGGCATGCATGGCTTTCAATGGCACTGGGTCACTTGTGTTTATTGATGACATAACAGCAGACAAGAGTAGCCGGATGAATTCTGAAGTGTACCGGGATATACTTTCAGCCCAGATTCAGCCAAATGCTGCAAAGTTGATCGGACGGCGCTTCATAGTACAGAGGGACAATGACCCCAAGCATACAGCCAAAGCTACCCAGGAGTTCATGAGTGCAAAAAAGTGGAACATTCTGCAATGGCCAAGTCAATCACCAGATCTTAACCCAATTGAGCATGCATTTCACTTGCTCAAATCCAGACTTAAGACGGAAAGACCCACAAACAAGCAAGACCTGAAGGCTGCGGCTGTAAAGGCCTGGCAAAGCATTAAGAAGGAGGAAACCCAGCGTTTGGTGATGTCCATGGGTTCCAGACTTAAGGCAGTGATTGCCTCCAAAGGATTCGCAACAAAATATTGAAAATAAAAATATTTTGTTTGGGTTTGGTTTATTTGTCCAATTACTTTTGACCTCCTAAAATGTGGAGTGTTTGTAAAGAAATGTGTACAATTCCTACAATTTCTATCAGATATTTTTGTTCAAACCTTCAAATTAAATGTTACAATCTGCACTTGAATTCTGTTGTAGAGGTTTCATTTCAAATCCAATGTGGTGGCATGCAGAGCCCAACTCGCGAAAATTGTGTCACTGTCCAAATATTTCTGGACCTAACTGTAAATATGTCTAAATGCTGCTGCTCTCCTGAAACTGATGTTTTTCTTGTTTCTGCACCTTTCTGTTCCTGAGACATGGCTTCTTCTAGTAGTTTAGCCATGTAGGCGTGGTCCTCATTTTTATGTGGGCATATTCTTTGAGGGCCACACCCACTTGGATAAAAAGAGTAGATTTATGGACAAGGAAAAAGGGGCCATATCTCAGGCACAAGAACAAAAGAAAACAATGCCTGATTCAGGAGAAAAGTGGCATTTAGTCCAGGTTAAAAAATACTACGTGTTACGACTGTCTCTCTGCATTATGAGACTTGTGACAGATTCTTGACTCTCAATATTAAACGTGTTTTCCTTTGGCTGTCGTACGGTTAATGTCAGTATTCCTTGCCAGCAAGCAGTCTCATTACCATCTCAGGTGTTTCCGGCTTGGACCACTCCCAGTCCCTCTGTATACCCTCTGCTTCCAGCAGAGGGTGCCAGTTACTCTCTTTGCCATTTGGATGCTGATCCTGGAGGTGGAAGGAGCTGCTGAAAACCTCTGCTGAAGTTGCGGTGGTGGCTGCAGTCTGTTGTAGTACGCATTTTCCCCCTGTCTGTCTTTCTTCCTTGGTGTGTTATTTGAGTGCAGCAGTAGGGCTAGCGTCTCTCACCTGCCCTCTCTCTAGCCAGGGCCTATCGTAGGGAGGGTCAGTTAGGGCTTCAGGTTCCTACTCGGCAACAGGTGAGGAACCAGTATAGGGACTGGCTAGGAGTGCAGGGTACAGCGCAGGTAAGTGGAGGAGGTGTCTATTTTCCCACTCACTAGTCCTATGGCCCTCCGTTGTTAAAGTGTCATTGGTGTACCCCTTGTGTGTCGTGGAGTAACACCTGTTGTTGTGCGTTTTGGCTCACGCCGTGACACCATGTTCATGTTTTCCTGAATCCGGTATTGATTTTCTTTTGTTGCTGCACCTTTCCATTACTGAGAAATAGCCTCCTCTTCCCTCTATGTAAGTTTAGTCTTTTTTCTCCAAGTGGGCCTCAAAGGAGATGCCCGCAGAGAATAATTGAAGACCATGCCTACTTGGCTAAAAAGACTAGATTTACATACAGGGAAAAGGGGACCAGATCTATGGAATGGAGGGGAACAGAAACAAAAGAAAAACGATGGCGGATGTAACAAAAGAGTGGCATTTACAGCAGGTAATAAATTACATACTGTGTATGTATATATATATATATATATATATGTATAATATACAGTATATGGAAGTTACAAGTCCCCTTTAAATCTTGGAAAACTCATAATTCATGTCATACTGAAGAGCTTTGATAGTGGTAATTACCTTTTATTGGTCACGCTGGTCTCATACGTAATGCGCTGATGCTACATTTCCTAATAACAGAGGACTAGTGATGAGCGAATACTAAATATTCGGGTTCGGATTACTCGAATACCTAGTTCTTTTCTAGTACTTAGCACAAATAATGAACCTAATGCAAGTCATGGGGGAACCTGTGCATTTTTCTCGAAGAATTCTCAAAAAAAAGTTCCCTATTGACTTGTATTAGGTTCATTATTTGTAACAAATACTGGAATGGTACTAGGTATTCGGTATGAACAATCTGAACCTTAGTATTCGCTCATCACTAAAGAGGACTAGTACATTTTTAGAGGAGAATATGCAGCACTTAAACTTAAGCAAGCGGTAATCGAGCTTCCATTATTAGGGATTGAGAAATTTGAGTGCAATGTTTCGCACATAGTGCTTCTTCAGGCTCCTAGAGTTAGAAGAAACTCTTGCACGATTGCCGTCTCAGAACATCTACTATGATATCTGGATAGACTAGATTGTCAGACATTTAGTGGTTTTAGGGTTTTTATATTTACAACTGTAGGATAATACTCTTAGTTGGGTTGAGGGCTCCAGGGTAATTTTTACACGAGTGGTCAATGTGGTAGTGTCTAGCAGTTCCTGAATGAGGCCTAGTTTTGATGTTTACATTAAACTCCACGGTTCTCTGTTCTTTGTTCTGGAGAATGGTTAACATATTTGGTTGACCTCCTTGTGTCTTGTTATTTCCGCTGGGGTGAATGTCCAAAAACCTCCTCAATAAACGTCTGCTGAAGAATAGTGTCACGGGTGTGTCACAGGTGACACAGTCATGTGATTTCTGGCAATAGAAGGTCACAGCGTTTGGCTGTGCAAAATGCTCCCTGACTTTCTATTGTTCCTGCTGTTAGTATTCATTGTACTAGGTGGCTTTCCTGCTGGGCTCTCATTTCGTCCCCTTTTGTCCTAGCTGGAAATATTTTTTTAATTTGGACTTCATTAAAAAGGTGGCACCATTTGGCTTTAAAAGGGTCTTCTTTGACATGGTCTGTGGTCATAAATTAGCTATGAGGCTTTTAGAAAAATTCAGAGAATACAAAATCTCCCATAATGTCACAAGTGACAGACAGTCATTTGGTTTCTGCTAGTAGAAGGTCACAGTATTTGGCTACGCAGAATTCTCCCTAACTTTCCATTGTTCCTGCTGTCAGTATTCATTGGTAGCTTTCCTGCTGGATTTTCGTCCTTTCCCCTTTAGGACCCACCCAAGCTCTCCTTCCATCCAGCTGATAATCATCTGTATTTCCCTTTGTGCTTAAATACTCCCATCTTCCCTGGACTGGTGTTGGTGTTATTATTCAGTTAATTCAAGCTCTGGTTGCAAACAGGTGGCTTGTACTTCTCTGTAGTATTGTTGCTGAAACTTTGCTGGACTTCTACCTGACTCATCTGTAGATAAGTAGTTCATGCTTTTCCCCGTTTGTCCTCCTTGTGTCGTCTATAGTGTTTAGCGGGGTTGACGTAGACAAAGAACTCATCTCACTTGTTCCCTATTTATGGTCCAGCTGTAGGGATACCTAGGGTCAGGTATGCGGCTCTGCGCATAGATGCGGAACCTATCTGGGGTGGTGAGGTACCTCAAGGACCAGCGGTGGGTTTGTTTAGAGGTCACCATCTTCCCTTTCCCCAAAACACTGGGTTTCCCTTCCCTTTCACTGTTCACTTGGTAGTTTCCCATACCTAGTGTGACAAATTGGTTTGTCAGAACGAAATAAGTTATGCCTCGGAACCATAACACTATTTTTGGTGATAAAGTAATACATAAAATGTTTGCGCTGTACCACAAGGGAATGGAGGTATGGGATGGGGTCAGTTATTTCGGCCGGATTCACTTTGCGTTTGATCCTCCACGTCAATGGCTCTAAGTTTTCATTTGAAGCCCTGGCAAATGGGATTCAATTCAACCATATGCGATGATGGAGCAGCCTCTTTAAAGCGCACCAGTCATAAGGATTTTCCTATGTAACCTGCAGCCAGTGCTATACTGGCACTATCATGCTCATTCTATACATACCTGCAGTTGTCAGCTAGGATGTATAGGTTTTGAAACACAAGCAAGTAAAGTTTGTAAAATCAGCAGCTTGTGGAGTGACAGCAGCTGATAGCTGGGGTGGGTATTCATAGTTATTCCCTCCCCTTGTTATTTATGCTAATTCTGTTATAGAATTGATTTACTTTGTGACTAGAAGGACCTGTGCTGATGTCATTCCCCTGTGACCAGAAGGGGCGGGGCCTCAGACAACAGAAAAATGATGCTTCCTGGCATCAGCTATGTTGGCTGAGGCCCCGCCCCTTCTGGTCACATGGGAATGACATCATCACTGGTCCTTCTAGTCACAAAGTAAATCAATTCTATAACAGAATTAGCATAAATAACAGGGGGAGGGGATAACTATGAATACTCCCCCCAGCTAACAGCTGCTGTCACTCCACAAGCTGCTGATTTTACAAACTTTACTTGGTTGTTTTTCAAAACCTATACATCCTAGCTGACAACTGCAGGTATGTATAGAATGAGCATGATAGTGCCGGTATAGCACTGCCTGCAGGTTATATAGGAAAATGCTGGTGATTGGTGCGCTTTAAGATTGTTTCTCCTCACTTGTATGAACAGGTCTATGTTGGGCAGATTAGGTGGCGTGGTAAAGGTGCAATAAAGGGGTAATCAAGGACTTAAACTAGGAGTCCCCCATTTGTATCTTGTTATAGGGTCCACGATAATTAGCAAATTATGGTAACATCCAGGCAGAGAATCCTCCACATGAGATCCTTACAGCCCGCGTCTGTGAGATAGATAAAAATAAAAAATTACAGAGCAAACGTTTAATCTCTGCTGCAGACTACATCCGCGAAATCTGCTGCTATGAAATCTGAGCGACGGGGAGCCAGGAACAGCTTTTCACAGCTTCTCTCGAAATTTTAGGCCATATTCTTTGCAGCCATGACACGTGTAATTCTGATTAAATAGCTGAGAGTTTTAAAGTAAGGGACTTTTCACTCTCCATCACCAAAATTATGGCTGTCGGAAACCTCCAACTTCTACTCTTAAAAGAAAGCTGACATCTGATCCTTCTTCCTGAGCCGCCGGCAGCACGAACCCGACACCAGCAGCATGATTACAGCCAGGTATGTATTACTCTGAGACGCCGTCTAAGGACTGTGTGACTCGGATGACTAGTCCAAGAGTCATAAGATATACAGTGTGTCCACCCATATCCTGTCCACCGCCATTAACTTGAGAACGGCGGCAGCTATAGGCATAGAAGTGGTATCTAGGTGCTAGATATAGTAAAGTAGCCATGCGCTACACAATGAAACCACCTATGGCGCCACCTGGTGGAAAATAACAGAGTTAGCATTTTTATCTCGAAATCGGAACGAGATAGAGAAAAAAAAGTGAATTACAAAGTTGTAAGGCATCATCAATTCAATACGAATCGACCCCTTGCATACAGAAATGCTATGATATGAAACCCATGACCCCCCCCCCCCAAAAACATTGAATGCTGGTCACACATATGGCACTCCTTTAACCTTGATGCTCACAGTGGCCCCCGTCAGCTGCAATGCACATCTGGACTCTGCACAGCATACTGTATCTTGCTGCATGCTGTGCAATATGGTAGGTGACACGTTTGCACAAGCATCTGTGATACGTCGTCGTAGGTCCTGCAATGTTGGTGGAGGGGTCGCATACACCTGCTGTTTGATGTGACCTCACAGAAAGAAGTCCAATGGGGTCAGGTCAGGTGAGCTTGGAGGCCACTCCACGCAGCCTCCATACCCAATGACTTGTAGGAAGGTCTCCATGAGGTATCGCTTCACGTCCGCAGCCTTGTGAGTTTTACACGTTCTAATCATAGCATTTCCGTATGCAAGGTGTCCATTCGTATTGAATTGATGATGCCCTACAACTTTGTAATTCACTTTTTTTTTTCTCTATCTCTTTCCATTTTCGAGATAAAAATGCTAACTCCGTTGTTTTCCACCAGGTGGCGCTATAGGTGGTTTCATTGTGTAGCGCATGGCTACTTTACTATACCTAGACACCACTTCTATGCCTATAGCTGCCTCCGTTCTCAAGTTAATGGCGGTGGACAGGATATGGGTGGACAGTGGACACACTGCATACCGGTGTATATCTTAAAATATTCCAGTAGGCAGATATTTTCTGTCTTTGGCATCTCACTTGTCAGCTTTACCTAACAGATTGGATCAGAACCTACAGAGTCGTCTCATTATCATTAGATCATGGAGAATTTACCAACGTCTCTATTGCTCTGCAGGAGGCATAATAATAGTACTAGCCCTATACACGCAGATAAATCTCTGTACGCAGCTCCCATGTCGCCTACCCGCCATTGAATGGAGAGGGTGTGTCGTCCTTCATATCATGTAGAAAGTAGAATCAATCACAATTTTCCGACCAGTTGTAGATTGAGTGTTCAATACATTTTTCTATATAACATTGGGTACATTTTTGCCTACAATAAAAATGTTTCTTGTTCATCTTGCTTGTATGTAATTTCATGCACATTTTCCATACATGACGGTTAAAAATAGTGTTTTATTAAATCAGGGCATAAGAAAATGTGAGAATCGGGCAATGGATTTGAAAAAAAATATTCAGAAATCCAAATTTTCCATACCTGTTATATTAATACAAAAAGTATGCTTGTTAAGATATTTTAATGTTATTCTAGAGCTAAATACATAAGGATATACAGTATGTATGCTGGAGGCTGTGATGGGTCCTGATGAAGAGTTTGGCATACGTCTTCTCTGGGTAGTGAGAACGATAGTTGAGCAAAAAGCTAAGCAGGACCCTGGTCTAGAGCCCTGCAAACCTTCTCCTATGTGCCGACGTCTCTGGCGCCTCTTCTAATGAGTCAGTCCGGCACAATGTCATGAGTGCATCAATTCATAATGAAGATGTCGTCTTAGGCCTACTAATCATAAGGTAGGAGAAGGCCCTGTGGCCAACCTCTACCAACAATGATGGCGTCAATTTAGGCCCATCAATCAAAAGGTAGGAGATGGTCCAGTGGCCAACCAATACCGACAATGATGATATCACCTTAGACCTAGTAAGTAGAAATTAGGATGAGGTCTAGCAACCAACCGCTACCAAAAACGATGTTGTTTACTTAGGCCTATTAATCAGAAGGTAGGAGATCCAGTGGCCAACCATTACCAATAAGAATGGATGATGTAGCTTTATTCCTACTAATCAGAAGGTAGGAGATGGTCCAGCGGCCAACAACTACCGACAACTATGATGTCGCCTTAGGCCTACTAATCAGAAGGTATGAGGGGATGCAGCAGCCAAACACTACTGACAACAATGGATGATGTCGCCTTAGGCCTATCAATCAGAACGTATGAGGAGATCCAGCGGTCAACCACTACCAACAATGATGGATGATGTTGCTTTAGACCTACTAATAAGAAGGTAGGAGATGATCCAGCGGCCAACCACTACCAACAATGATGATAACACCTTAAGGCCCTGTCACACACAGAGATAAATCTGCGGCAGATCTGTGGTTGCAGTGAAATTGTGGACAATCAGTGCCAGGTTTGTGGCTGTGTACAAATGGAACAATATGTCCATGATTTCACTGCAACCACAGATCTACCAAAGATTTATCTCTGTGTGTGACGGGCCTTTAGGCCTACTAATCAGAATGAAGGAAGAGATCCAGTGGCCAATCACTACTAACAATGATGATATAACCTTAAGCGGGCTTTACACGCTGCGACATCGCTAATGCGGAGTCGTTGGGGTCACGGAATTTGTGACGCACATCCGGCCGCATTAGCGATGCCGTTGCGTGTGACACCGATAAGAGATTTTGCATCGTTGCAAAAACGTGCAAAATCGTTAATCGGCGACACGGGGGTCCATTCTCAAAAATCGTTACTGCAGCAGTAACGAAGTTGTTCCTCGTTCCTGCGGCAGCACACATCGCTGCGTGTGACGCCGCAGGAACGAGGAAGCTCCCCTTACCTGCCTCCCGGCCGCTATGCGGAAGGAAGGAGGTGGGCGGGATGTTACGTCCCGCTCATCTCCGCCCCTCCGCTGCTATTGGGCGGCGGTTCAGTGACGCTTCAGTGACGTCGCTGTGACGCCGCACGGACCGCCCCCTTAGAAAGGAGGCGGTTCGCCCGTCACAGCGACGTCGCTGGACAGGTAAGTATGTGTGACGGCTGTTGTGCGACACGGGCAGCGATTTGCCCGTGTCGCGCAACAGATGGGGGCGGGTACCCACACTAGCGATATCGGGACCGATATCACAGTGTGTAAAGTAGCCTTAAGGCCTACTAATCAGAAGGTATCAGGAGATCCAGCAGCCAACCACAACTGATTACAATGGCTGATGTTGCCTTAGGCCTACTAATCAGAAGGTTACAAAGAGATCCAGCGGCCAACCACTGTCTACAACGAGGATATCGCCTTACGCCTACTAATCAGATAGGAAGAAATCCATCAACCAACCACTACCGACAACGATGATGTCGCCACTAGTCAAAATGTATGGGGGAGGACCAGCAGTCAAGCACTTCCCACCAAATCTTTTTGCTCAACTCAAGTAAGACCCTATGCCGTGATCCTCTCTCCCATGACCAAGCAGCAGTTCTAACTGTCCAATATGGCTGGGTCTAGTAGTGTTATATAGGGCTCACCCCTCAGTATTTTCCCTTGTGACTACATTTTGAACTAGACACACTACCCTCAATGTGGGCATCTATGACATAAAGACAAACGGCCTATGTAAAAATAATATATGAAAAAATGAAAATACAAAAAGAGACGCAATAAAATGGAAAAAGAAAAGTAAACAAATAATATAAAACTGTAACCAAAGCACCGGTGTGTAATGGACAGAAGCGTCTACGCCGTGATTACACAGTGATTGCAGCCTGACAGCTACGAGCCATCAATGAGCGCAGGCATTAAAAGCAGAGCCCATTGTTCTCCCCTTCAGAGGGTTTTGTGCTTTTGGAGATTTCAGCTATTGTGTTGCAGAGCCCTGGCTTTCAGGGAAGGCTCCTTTAATCAGTAATTGGACTATAATGTTAATTAATTGTAGATATGGCGGCTTTATCGGAAACGCGATGAATGATGAGCATTGTGGTACCCTTTATGGTACGCCGGGGTAAAGGTCCTCCTGTTATTTTCTTCTTTATATGATTATCTTAAAGAAGAAATGAGAAAAGAGGAGGAAAAAGCTGAATATGAATCACTGTGCGCCCGGTGCCCACACTTTCCTATTCATTGCTAATTAGCATGTAGGTATAGCTAAAACACGAGTATGTTCACTTACTGCTTGGTATTGCTCAGAAATGGTTGGATGAAATGCCAAAACTTTCCTCCAAGCTGCCACCTTACATTGTCACGAGTGCGTCACGAGCCTGATCCAATCTTGGGGCATATTTAATTTCATCTGGTATTGAAGGGGTTAAGGTTCTTTTCTATCCTGCAGTGATCTAACACATAGTTGTAACCTCAGCTGCAGCCACTCCCTTCTGCTATAAGAATCCACTCCTCACGTCCCCCTATGCCGGCTATAGTTCACAATTGGCTGTGCAAAATTCTCCCTGAATTTGTATTGCTCCTGCTGTCAGTATTCATTGTATTAGGTAGCTTTCCTACTGGGTTTTCATCTCTTCTTCTTTAGGACCCACCCAAGCTCTCCTTCCACCGAGCTGCTGATTATCAGTATTCCCCTTGTGCTTAAACACTCCCATCTTCCCTGTACTTGTACTGGTGATATTATTCAGTTCATTCTAGCTCTGGATGCAAGCAGGTAGCTTGTACTCATCTGTAGTATTGTTGCTGAACTTCTACCTGTGTCATCTGTGGATACGTAGTTCTTGCATTTTTCTCCCTGTGTCTTCCTTTAGCATTTAGTGGGGTTGGTGAAGAGCTCATCCCAACTGTTCCCTGTTTAGGGTCCAGCACTAGGGATATCTAGGGTCAGGTATCCGGCTCAGTCCCTAGGTCTGAAACTTATCTTAGGTGGTGTCACGTCTCCACCGGAGTCGACTTCTGCTTCGATCACCAGGCGCCGTTGCGTCACCACTGTGGGTAGCACTGGGGTCGGGGGAGCAGTCAGTGGCTCTGTTGGGCGCAGGTTCCGCTCATCTATTAAGCTGGGATTCACCAGGACCTGCAGTACCACTGGTTGACTGTGGTGTGTGTGTGCCTTCCGGCTGGAGTAACTACCTTTCAGCTGGGGCTAATGGGAAGGCACCCCTCTTATGCTTTCTCCCTTCTGCTGGTAGGTGCCAGATATAGTCCTGTAATTCCCTGCTAGTCTCTGGTTCCTTGCTGTTTGTTTGTAATCCCGTATATTGACCTTAGCTTGATTACCTGACCACTCTTCTGCCTGCCGTTTCTGTACTTCGCTCATAGCTCTGGTTTTGACCCTTAGCTTGATATCTGACCACTCTCCCGCCTGACGATTTTTGTCCCTGTTCTACCTTCTGGATTTGACCCTGCCTGGTTACTACTCTTCTCAGGACTGCAGTCTTCCACGGGCTGCGATCACCTGGGCCCTGTCGTAATTCCAAATCCCTGTATATGGGGTTAAAGGGTTATGGGGTCCGGGTTCCTGCTTTGTGGACGGTTGCCTCTATCCACCTGTTTCACCGATCCTGAGTCTGTGGCTCTAGGCAGGCGTCACAGGTGATAAGGGACCTCAAGGACCAGCGGTGGGTTTGGTCAGGGGTCACATCTCCCCCTTCCCTAAACATAGGGTTTCCCTTCTCTTTCGCGGTTTGCTTGGTACTTCCCTGTACATTACCTCTTTAGTAAAAAAAAAAACACATTGATATTCTGGGTCCTCTAGAGAGATTGTGGCTCTTCGTAGCTATTCTTCTCCCCAACAAATGAAGGCTTTGAATGAAGAAATTCTTTTACAGTATTTAAAATGGGTTTTTAGAAACATCCCACCACATTAAAGAGGACTTGTCACCAGCTAAAAAGTGGGCAGATTTTGCTCTTAGTTTATTCTTGCTGATCCACTGAGTATTTAACTTTTTTCTTATTTTAAATCCGCCATATGGTTCCAGAGATATGGGCCTTTTAATTTAGAGCAGATTTTAATGTTATTACTAAGGGGCGTGGCTCATAGGGTGCAGAGGAGCCTAAAGACACGCCCCAGAGGATCCTGTGAACCAAACATTAAATAAAAAGGTCCATATCTCTGGAACCATATGCCGGATTTTTAGAAAGAAAATGGCAGATTGCTCAGGCGAGAAGCGGGAATAAAATAAGAAGAAAGACTGGTCACTTATGGCCTAGTGATGGATCCTCTTTAAGGCATGGAGGAATGGTAATAGAAAAGAGAAGGAAAACGTGTGGAAAGAATTTCGTCATAATAAAAAAAAAAAGGGGGGGGGAGACAATTTTCTAACATAATGTCAGAATATTTGGGACCTGAATCTGCCAAAAATGAATGAGATAAAAGAATCTTAAAGGTTATAAAAACAATAAATATATTCCATTAACGTACCATGTGGCTATAAGAAAGAAATGTAAAATATTCAAGCAGATTTCTTTTCTTCTGCTATAATGTAGATGTCCTTTAAAAGCTGATTTCCAATTTTTTTGAGGAACAGCGCCACACCTGTCCTTAGGTTGTGTCTGGTATTGCAGCTCAGCGAAAATTGAGAGAAATGGATATGGAATGCAACAGCTCACAAAATTGTGTATTTTGGACCCTATATGATGAAACACAGACACTTTTTCTAGTTTTTTTAGTTATTTTTTTAATCTTCCAGCTCTTCATATTGATTTGTGCTGCTCGTTTGCCGCAATATCCAGGGAACATCTTGTTACATTGGTTACATCATAAGGAGGAATCGCCTTGTGGATTGAATCGCTTCATCCCTTAGAGCAATTCCAAGAGAACGTAAAGAAAAAAAATGAAACCGCCTGTCAGTCCGACGATGGAACCCAGGCCCTTTATTAAACACGTCCTGGTTTAATAATAAGTATTATTACTTTTCCCGGTGATAACAGTCTCAAGGGGAATAAAATACAACTTCGACCCAGAGAAAGAGCAAATGTTCAGGTTTTACTGTTGATGTCTGATGGATTAAACCTCGCGGAGAGGAACGGAGCTGCAAGTGACAAATATGGCAAATCTATGAGATCTACATACTGGGAGGGGGAGATGCGAGAAACGAAAACAAGGAACCCGAACTGTAGAAAAATGCATTGCTGATAGAGCTGATCAAAAAGACCCTGTCTAACAGCCACATCAGTAGTCTATGGGCAGCAGACCAGGTCCCTGGGAACCTCCTCCAACCTGCCACATCCACGATGCCACTTCTGATTAGTAGGCTGGTGCTCTTATGATTGTGGCGGGGTAAACCAGAAGAGGCGCCATGGATGCCAACAGGTAGGAGATGGCTTGCAGAGTTCTCATCCGTTGCTCATGGACTAACGCTCTAGCGTTTGGACAAAGGTCCGGCAAAACGTTTTGCTCCACTCTAAAGGCTGTTGAGTTATCCATTATGTAGCCGTGTACAAGCGCGAGGGTCCCTAAAGTCAGTACTTAGTAGATCCTCCTTTGGAAGCAATTACAGCTGCAGGTCGCTTTGGATAAGTCTCTATGAGCTTTCCACATCTTGCCACTGGGATTTTGGTTCATTTCTCAAGACAAAACTGCTCTAGTTCCTTCGAGTTAGATAATTCCTCTGGTGAACAGAAATCTTCACGTCTGACCACAAATTCTCAATTGGATTAAGTTCTGGGCTGTGACTCGGCCATTCCAATATATTTACACATTTCCCCTTACACCTCTCGAGTGTTGAATTAGCAGTAGCTTTGGGTCATTGTCTTGTTGGAAGGTGGACCTCCATCGTAGTCTCAAATATCCCTGTATTTTGTACCATTCATCTTCCCCTCGACTTGGACCATTTTCTCTGTTCTGCTACTGAATAACATCTCCATTAACCTACAATTTGGCCACCAACCATAACAAGCCAGTTTAAGTACAAGTATAACCAGGTAGTAACACAGTGGCAGAATTCAAACCTAAAAATACTACCCTGAATGAGACACAAACAAGTTCATGGAAAAATATATAAACTTTATTGTTTAAAAAGTTTTTCTTAAAAAATATAATTAAAAGGTAGTACAGCAGAAAAGTGTCACACAGTAGACACCATTAAATGTTAACAGAAGACTAGTAGTCCTAATAACAATATGATATTAATTCATAATGACAAATCATGTACCCTAAGGGCGCCCTTGGAGAAAGCCACGGCGAAACGCGTCAGGGTGTGAATGGTGAGGCTGTATTTCCATCTAGCACTGTGAATGATATTTTACTAGCAGGCATGTTTTTTTGATGTTATTGTTTCCTGGGTTTTTTTTGGGCTCAATTTTAAGCCCTGTTCATGGTATTTTGTTATTTCAAACATCCCTGCATACCTAATACCATCTAGTCACAGTTGCTAACACACTTGAAAACCTGTGTCCTTTTTTGTGCAGTACTCTTTATTAGGGTACATGATTTGTCATTATGAATTAATATCATATTGTTATTAGGACTACTAGTCTTCTGTTAACATTTAATGGTGTCTACTGTGTGACACTTTTTTCTGCTGTAAAACCTTTTAATTATATTTTTTAAGAAAATCTTTTTAAACAATAAAGTTTATAGATTTTTCCATGAACTTGTTTGTGTCTCATTCAGGGTAGTATTTTTAGGTTGGAATAACATCTCCACAGCATGATGCTGCCACCACCATGTCTCACTGTGGGGATGGTGTTCTTGGGGTGATGAGCTGTGTTGGTTTGGCACTAGACATAGCGTTTACCTTTGTGGCCAAAAAGTTCAATTTTGGTCTTATCTGACCACAGCACCTTCTTCCAAACATTTGGGGAGTCACCCACATGATTTTTGGCAAACTCAAAACGAGCCTTCCAATTATTGGCTGTAAGTAAATGCTTTTTTCTGGCCACTCTTCCATAAATGCCAGTTCTATGGAGTGTCTGGTTTATTGTGGTCGTATGGACAGATACTCCAGTCTCTTCTTGGGAACATTCTGCACTCCCTAAGGATCACCTTTGGTCTCTGTGCTGCCTCTCTGATTAATGCCCTCCTTGCTGGGGCTGAGGGTTTTGGTGAGCTGCCCTCTTAGCAGGTTTGTTATGATACCATGTTCTTTCCATGTGATAATAATGGATTTGATGGTGCTCCGGGGATCATCAGAGATTGGGTTATTTTTTTTTTAGAAGTCAACCCTGACTTGTACTTCTCAACAACTTTGTTTCTGCAAAACAAGACTGCTACAGAAACTCCATCACATGTCTCAACGCTGGCAGGAAACTAGCCAGGTCTTTCACCGGGAAGGAACAGCCACGGGAAGGGCAGTCTCCAGTCAAGGAAACTGCCTATGCCAAAACATGGTATCCATCCACAGACAGCTGTTTCGGGGTATTTGCCCCTCATCAGTGTGGAGTAGGAAACTGGCTAGTGGGAGCAATGCCTAGTAAAAGACTACATAAGCAAGGATGATTGACCTTAGGGAGATCAACATCCAGCACCGCGGAGACACCATCACGTGTTTCTCAACGCAGTGATTCTAGAACAAGGCCCCCTGGGAAAATATGCAAAACAAGACAAAACAGGGGGCCTTGTTCTAGAATCACTGCGTTGAGAAACACGTGATGTTGTCTCCGTGGTGCTGGATGTTGATCTCCCTAAGGTCAATCATCCTTGCTTATGTAAACAACTTTGTTTCTGACTTGTTCTGAGATCTCCTTGGTTTTCATGGTTTTGTTTGGAGATCTCCTTGCTCTTCTTGGTGTTGTTTGGAGATCTCCTTGCTCTTCATGCTGTTGTTTGGAATCTCGTTGGTCTTCATAGTGTTGTTTGGAGATCTCCTTGGTGTTCATGGCATTGTTTGGAGATCTCCTTGGTCTTCATGCTGTTGTTTGGAGATCTCCTTGCTCTTCTTCTTGGTGTTGATTGGAGATCTCCTTGCTTTTTATGGTGTTGTTTGAGGATCTCCTTGCTCTTCTTGGTGTTGATTGGAGATCTCCTTGCTCTTCATGCTGTTGTTTGGGATCTCGTTGGTCTTAATGTTGTTGTTTAGAGATCTCCTAGTTCTTCATGGTGTTGTTTGAAGATCTCCTTGCCCTTCATGGTGTTGTTTAGAGATCTCCTTGGTGTTTATGGCATAGTTTGGAAATCTCCTTGGTCTTCATGCTGTTGTTTGGAGATCTCTTGGTTCTTCATGATGTTGTATGGAGATCTCCTTGCTCTTCATGGTGTTGTTTTGGAGATTTCCTTGTTCTTTATGATGTTGTTTGGAGATTTCCTTGTTCTTCATGATGTTGTTTGGAGATCTCCTTGTTCTTTATGGTGTTGTTTGGAGATCTCCTTGTTCTTTATGGTGTTGTTTGGAGATCTCCATGTTCTTTATGGTGTTGTTTGGAGATCTCCTTTGTCTTCATGGCGTTATTTGGAGATCTCCATGTTCTTCATGGTGTTGTTTGGTTAGTGGAGCCTCTTGCTTAATGGTTTTGCAGCCTCTGTGACCTTTCAAAAAAGATGTGTTTTTATTTATTTTATTCCATAAATTTAATAAATTTAATATTTGCCTATAATTTTCTTACATCACTTCCCCAACTTAGACTATCTCGTGTTGATGCATCACACACAAATGCGATGAAAATGTTTGCACACTGGCTGTAATGTAACAAAATAGGTAATAAGCCAAGGGGGGTGAATACATTTGCAGGGCACTGTATATATTAAAAATTAATCAGCAGAGAATTTAAATGAATGTCTCCCAATAAATACCACTATTTGTCATATAATAGACTGAAAGCTGCAAGAAAATCTGACCCCTGTGGTCTGCGTGTAACCTGAAATGACTGACGAGAGCAATCTATCCTCACCGTGAGATTATGATTGTATTACTTCTGATGATGCTCTTGGGGATTCGTATGAATAATATGAGGCATCGATGTGATTGATGAGCCCTTTAAATTCTCCATTGTCTTATTGCAGTGATGGATCAGTAGATGACTTTCCTATTAGAACCATTAAACGAACTCTTCATGTATCTTGATTATCATAGGTAGAAGGGGAAATTACCCTGACAAAACTCCCATGTACAAGAATATAACTACTATAATACTGCCCCCTATGTAAAAGAATATAACTACTATAATACTGCTCCTATGTACAAGAATATAACTACTATAATACTGCCCCCTATGTAAAAGAATATAACTACTATAATACTGCTCCTATGTACAAGAATATAACTACTATAATACTGCCCCTATGTACAAGAATATAACTACTATAATACTGCCCCTATGTACAAGATATAACTACTATAATACTGCCCCTATCTACAAGAATATAACTACTATAACACTGCCCCTATGTACAGGAATATAACTACTATAATACTGCTCCTATGTACAAGTATATAACTACTATAATACTGCCCCTATGTACAAGATATAACTACTATAATACTGCCCCTATGTACAAGATATAACTACTATAATACTGCCCCTATGTACAAATATAACTACTATAATACTGCTCCTATGTACAAGAATATAACTACTATAATATTGCCCCTATGTACAAGAATATAACAACTATAATACTGCCCCTATGTAAAAGAATATAACTACTATAATACTGCCCCCTATGTGCAAAAATATAACTACTATAATACTGCCCCCATGTACAAGAATATAACTACTATAATACTGCTCCTATGTACAAGAATATAACTTCTATAATACTGCCCCTATGTACAAGAATATAACTACTATAATACTGCCCCTATGTACAGGAATATAACTACTATAATACTGCCCCCTATGTACAAGAATATAACTACTATAATACTGCCCCTATGTACAGGAATATAACTACTATAATACTGCTCCTATGTACAAGAATATAACTACTATAATACTTCTCCTATGTACAAGAATATAACTACTATAATACTGCCCCTATGTACAAGAATATATCTACTATAATACTGCCCCTATGTAAAAGAATATAACTACTATAATACTGCCCCCTATGTGCAAAAATATAACTACTATAATACTGCCCCCATGTACAAGAATATAACTACTGTAATACTGCTCCTATGTACAAGAATATAACTACTATAATACTGCCCCTATGTACAAGAATATAATACTATAATACTGCCCCCTATGTACAAGAATATAACTACTATAATACTGCCCCTATGTACAAGAATATAACTACTATAATACTGCGCCCTATGTACAAGAATATAACTACTATAATACTTCTCCTATGTACAAGAATATATCTACTATAATACTGCCCCTATGTAAAAGAATATAACTACTATAATACTGCCCCCTATGTGCAAAAATATAACTACTATAATACTGCCCCCATGTACAAGAATATAACTACTATAATACTGCTCCTATGTACAAGAATATAACTACTATAATACTGCTCCTATGTACAAGAATATAACTACTATAATACTGCCCCTGTGTACAAGAATATAACTACTATAATACTGCCCCCTATGTACAAGAATATAACTACTATAATACTGCCCCCTATGTACAAGAATATAACTACTATAATACTGCCCCTATGTACAAGAATATAACTACTATAATACTGACCCCTATGTACAAGAATATAACTACTATAATACTGCCCCTATGTACAAGATATAAACATAATGGTTCCATCGGTATTTTTCCTGTTTGGCTGAAGTTCTGACCCACTTTGGCACATTTTGTAACTTTCTTAGCCCCATCTGCATTCTTCTATCCATGTGTATGTGCAGATATCTATCGGCGGTATGATTACATCCTGCATAATCTAATCATGTCACTGCAGATGCTCTGTGGATTATTATTACCGCCTGGAAACTGCGGAGTATTGGACACATTCGTCTTCTCTTCTAGAACCGAATTACGCCTCTTCGTTGGCTGCATTGATGTCCTAACCTCGTCAGTCACTTGTATTAGGCAGGAAAGTGACAAACTAGAAGGATATATTGAGGGGGTGCCAGTACTTCTGCTTTCACAATTATGAATATGGAAGAAAAATATCACAAAACCGCACAAAAGATGCATTAACCCTTTGTGGGGCGGAATAGGTTCTCTGACATATGGGGGGAAAAGTTAGCGCTAAATGGTGACGTCTGTGGGATTTGGGTCATACCTGTCTAAAGGTTGTGCAGGCGGTATTATTACTTGGCTTGTCATTATGGAGGGGGGCACTCGGCACATGAAGCCTGCATTCCCAATACCATACCTGGTCTTATAATAGACCATCACTTTGATGGGTAAATACGGGAACCTGTTTTCTGAAGAATTAAAGTGATGGCCAAATGGAGGTCCTTTTGTTTGATTCCAATTAAAATGGCGCTGGAAATCCTCGTCGTTTCCTCTCTGACGAGGCCATTTTCATACCACTTTTGGGTGACAGAATTACCTTTGCATGCTCCCATGGATTAGCAGCTGCCTTACCCTCTGTATAAAGGTCTAGTGGTGTATAATGCACAAACTTCGCCCAGCTGTCATGGCGGCATCGGGCTCTGTTCAGATTGCAGATTCTGACACTCCGACCTATGGTTTCTTTAGTTTCTGGGATCAACACGAACAGACTCGAGCTTCAACCTGCTATGTGCTGATTCATATGCAGGCAAGCAAGAGTTAATCTCTGTTGGTTTGCTTGCTCCTTTGATTTCATGTTGTTGTGAGACCTATCACATTTGCTCTCCTATTTATGTTGGTGGAATCCTTCCTCCCATGCCAGCTATAGTTTGTCTTTGTTGGTCTGTGAGGTGTGGTATCCCAGATGTACTGCTGAAAGTTGTGCTTATTGCTTGGTGCAGTTATGGAGTTTATACCTGTTGTTTTGCACTTCCTTCCTGTTCCTGTTTTCCTCCTGAATCTCTTATTGTCTTATCGTGTGTGTGTGTGTGTGTGTGTATGTGTGTGTTTGTGTGTGTGTGTGACAGCGTTTTGGTTTTCTGTTGTCTCTCTTTGTTGTCTCTCTTTCTCTGTGGGTTTCATCACACTCTTATGGAAAAGGGGAGGGTGAATTAGATCATGACTGGTCAGGAGCAGGGCCAGGATGGAGACTCAGGCCTCTACACCATCAGGAGTATTCCTGAGCTTAGGGATAGCATAGTGCCCCCTAGCTTCAGGGACAGCATAGGATCCCTGGTTGCCCGCTATCCCATAGCCCATCCATCCCTGGGGGTAAGGAGAATTGGATCAGGACTGGTCAGAAGCAGGGAAAGGATGGAGACTTGGGCATCTCCACCATCAGGAGCATTCCTGAGGTTATTGATAGCATAGGGCCCCCTAGCTTGAGGGACAGCTTAGGAGCCCTGGTTGCCCACTATCCAATAGCTCGTCCATCAATGGGGGGGAGGGGGAATTGGATCAGGACTGGTCAGGAGCAGGGCAAGGATGGCGACTTAGGCATCTCCACCATCAGGAGTATCTCTGAGGTTATGGATAGCATGGGGCCCCCTAGTTTGAGGAACAGCTTAGGAGACCCAGTTGCCTGCTATTCAATAGCCCGCTCTACCCAGGGGGATGAGGAATTGGATCAGGACTGGTCAGGAGCAGGGCAAGGATGGAGGCTCAGGAATCTCCACCATCAATAGTATCTCTGAGGTTAAGGATAGCATAGTGCTCCCTAGATTGAGGAACAGTTTAGGAGCTCCGATTCCCCACTATCCCATAGTCATCGTGACAGACACACGCCAAAATTATCTATGGTGGGACATGGTGGCCTGGGAAATAATTTTCCTAAATCCTAGTATCCAAAAGGTAAGACTCTGTATGGTAAATGTATGTAGAGCAATGTGTAAACTATATTTTACTTAATTAATTGGACAACACTTTGTCACCCCAAAAAATAAAAAATATCACATGATAGAAACCTAAAAGTGGATCTGCAGCCCGAATGGGGTTATTCCGAAAATCTGTAATTGGGAGAGGTGTTGGGAATGCTGGAAAGTTAGGAGGAGGTTCACTGGTCCGGTGGCCACAGAGTACCGGCGTGGAAGAGGGATGGACCAGGGTCCGGTGAATTGTTTTGCTCAACTTTATCTGGAACTAGCTGTATGTACTACCCGGCTTCGCCCGGGTTAATAACTGCTGTTAACAAAATAGAATGTATTAACAAAAATGTATTCTGCACACAAAAACCACAAAACAAATAGAAATGAATTCTGCACACAAACACCAGAAAACATATAGATAAAAATGTAATTATTAAAGGCAAAAACTAAGCTAATAGAAGCATTTCACAACATATTTCAACACCACAGATATTCCACACAGATTTAACTAAATTGGCCAAGTAATGTGCCCGGTCTGTCTCTTTCCCCATCTGCCCGTCTGTCTCTTTCACCGTTTGTCTCTGTCTGTCTCTTTCCCTGTCTGTGTCTCTGTCTGTCTCTCTCTATCCGTCTCCCCACCGACATCTTATTACCTCACATATAAGCTTCTTATACTATGAATGTCTTTTTGTTCCTATAGCAACCAATCACAGCTCCTACTAATGACCTGTAATTCCAGGCTCCATTTACTTTAATGGAGGCATGTTTTTTGGAGAGTAACTGTAAAGCACGGGGTTAAATTTTCCTGTCAAATCACAGTCTACGACGTTCCCTGGGTCACATGAGACGTCTGTGCAAAATTTCGTGATTTTAAATGCAACGGTGCGGATACACTTTTCGTTTCACTTTTTCTCCATTATGTAGATAGGGGCAAAATTGATTGGTAAATTGGAATGCGCGGGGTTAAAATTTCACCTCACAACATAGCCTATGACGCTCTCGGGGTCCAGACGTGTGAGTGTGCAAAACTTTGTAGCTGTAGCTGCGACGATGCAGATGCCAATCCCGGTCACACACGCACACACACACGCACACACACGCACACACACGCACATACGCACACACACGCACACACACGCGCATACGCACACACACATATACACACACGCGCACACGCGCATACACACGCACACGCGCGCACACATACATACACACACATATATACGCACGCGCATACACACACGCGCGCGCACACATACACACACACATTCAGCTTTATATATTAGATGATTCTCCAATCTCGGAGAAGAGCACTTGGCTGATCACTTCTGCCCGGCTGTTACGGTAGTGATCGGTGGAGATTTCGGCACCCAGAACCCTACGAGACAAATCTTCTCAAAAGTCAAAAGTTTCTTTCTAAATTACAATTACGGGTTAAGAAATTAATCATCGCAGAATTTTGAACCTAAAAATGACAAAACTCCAAATATAAAGATTCACTTTGTTTTTTCGAGTTCCATTCTCCGGATCTTTTCCATTCTTTAGTTAAAAAAGATCAACTATTTCCACCCAATTAAATCTCATCTAATGAACTCTGCATCTCAGAACGGCAGATTGTGTTTTCACCCAAAAAAAAAAAAATTAACAAAAACTATCTTTCTTTGAGACGAGATAAAAGCAAAACTTTAACAACACTGATCAGAGGAATCGCAATTAAAGCACTCGAGATCGCCTGCGAATCCCGACTACAGGACAACACAAAGAACGGACCCCGGGACCACAGAGCCGGCCGCGTGGCCAGTAATTGGGGCTTTAATTAGTTTTACATGCTAATTTGCATATCGTTTATATTCATCAGCGTGGTATTTTTTTTTTATTATATTTAAGATGTGGGAAGGTCATTGCTTGATTACAGACAATGAGAATCTGCTCTGTGCTCACTAGTGGGAATTTGGGAGATTCGAAGGAAGTATTTTTATAACTCTTTCGTATCAAGTTACAGTTACTTTATTACTAGACATGAGCCGATATTTATAATTCAAATTCAAATTTCCCCCCAAAATTTGATTTGTGGACAGTAAATTCCTGTAAACTTCAATACTGGAAAGCCTGGAATTTCTCGGAAAGTACAGGTGGTGTAGAGGAGAAAGTGAGAGAGAGAGGACCCTGCTGACCACAAGAGCTTACACCCTACAGGAGAAAGAGAGAAACCTACTGACCACAAGAGATTACATTCTACAAGAGAAAGAGAGAGGAACCTGCTGACCATAAGAGCTTACACTCTACAGGAGAGAGAGAATCCAGCTGACCATAAGAGCTTACACTCTACAGCAGGGGTGGGGAACCTTTTTTCAGCCGGGGGCCATTTGGAAATTTCTACCAACCTTCGGGGGCCGCACAAAATTATCAATGTGAAAATTACCCGGCTATATTTGGTCAATTAACTCACCCCTACTGTGGCGGCCGGAGCGGCTTCTCTTTGGTGCGGCTGTGATGTTGGATGATACTAATCATGTTTCTTCTCACAACTGCTTTTCTGTCTCCGTCTGAAGCGCAGTCAACTCTTTGTGATAATAATATTTGATAAATCATATACAACACATAGGAGACGCTGGAGGCACACACAACACATAGGAGACGCTGGAGGCACACACAACACATAGGAGACACTGGAGGCACACACAACACATAGGAGACGCTGGAGGCACACACAACACATAGGAGACACTGGAGGCACACACAACACATAGGAGACGCTGGAGGCACACACAACACATAGGAGACGCTGGAGGCACACACAACACATAGGAGACGCTGGAGGCACACACAACACATAGGAGACGCTGGAGGCACACACAACACATAGGAGACGCTGGAGGCACACACAACACATAGGAGACACTGGGACTGCTCTATATACATTACAGGAGTCACTGAAGGCACATACATCACTGGCAAGGCTGGGGGCATATACATCACATTGAAAACGCTGGGACTGACGTATACACAACAGAAAGGAAACGCTGGGACTGCTGTATATACACATCACAGGAGACACTGGAGGCACATACATCTCATATGGAGCTATATATGCTCCCAGCCCCTCCTGTGATGTAAATGCCCACAGCCCCTCCTGTGTTGTGTATGCCCCCAGCATCTCCAATGTGATGTATAAGTCACAGGAGACGCTGAAGGCAAACAACACAAGAGATGCTGGGGGGCATACACATAACAGGAGACACTGGGGGGCATACACAACACAAGAGGGGCTGGGGGGCATACACAACGCAAGAGGGGCTGGGGGGCATACAGAACGCAAGAGGGGCTGGGGGACATACACATCACAAGAGGAGCTGGGGGCAAAGCCATCACTGAGGGGAGCACAGACATCACTGGGGGAACACAACAATGGGGGTGATGCACAGCATTGGGAGGGCACACAGCACTGCCCCCCAGTAATGTCAGGGCTCTGCAGAGCCCTGACATTACTGGGGAGCCACAAACCTGAGGTGATAGACAGCATGGGGTGAGGGACACAGCACTGATCGTTGCACATAACTCTGGGGGGAGGGTACACAAAGTACTGGACGGGGAGCCGGATGCAGGCGCGCGCACACAGCGCCGGAGACAGTGCAGGCCGGAGGGCAGAGGGGCGGGCAGATCGCTCTGAAGTTGAAAGGTGCGGTCACACCACACGACAGGACATAGGGGCGGGCACATGGCTCCGAGAGCAGAGGGGGCAGATCGCTCCGGAGGGCAGAGGGGCGGGCAGACCGCACGAGGGGAAAGAGGGGCGGGCAGATCGCTCCGGAGGGCAGAGGGGCGGGCAGACCGCACGAGGGAAAAGAGGGGCGGGCAGATCGCTCCGGAAGGCAGAGGGGCGGGCACACCGCACGAGGGGAAAGAGGGGCGGGCAGATCGCTCCGGAGGGCAGAAAGGAGGGTACACCGCACGAGGGGAAAGAGGGGCGGGCAGATCGCTCCGGAAGGCAGAGGGGCGGGCACACCGCACGAGGGGAAAGAGGGGCGGGCAGATCGCTCCAGAGGGCAGAAAGGAGGGCACACCGCACGAGGGGAAAGAGGGGCGGGCAGATCGCTACGGAGGGCAGAGGGGCGGGCACACACAGCACGAGGGGACAGAGGGGCGGGCACACACCGCTGATTACGCTACTGGACAGCGGGAGAGCCCATTGGTTCTCCCAAACAGTGCATGTGGTCATTTAAAGGGCTGGCGGCCCCAGCACTGCAGCCCCCGGGAATGTGCCCGGGGGCCGTATAAAAGGTCATGGCGGGCCGCATGCGGCCTGCGGGCCGGAGGTTCCCCACCCCTGCTCTACAGGAAAGAGAGGACTCTGTTGACTATAAGAGCTTATAATCTACAAGAGAGAGGACCTCACTGACCATAAGAGCTTACACTCTACAGGAGAGAGAGAGAACCCAGCTGACCATAAGAGCTTACACTCTACAGGAAAGAGAGGACTCTGCTGACCATAAGAGCTTATACTCTACAGGAGAGAGAGGACCCTGTTTACCATAGGAGCTTACACTACGGGAGAGGGAGGACCACATTGACCATAAGAACTGACACTCTACAGGAGAGAGAACCCCACTGACCATAAGATCTTACTCTGTATAGAAGAGAGAGAGGACCCAGCTGACCATAGGAGCTTACACTCTACAGGAGAGAGAGGACCCGACTGACCATAAGAGATTACACTGTACAGTAGAGAGGACCTCACTGACCATAAAAGCTTACACTCTACAGGAGAGAAAGAACCCCACTGACTATAAAACCTTACATTCAACAGTAGAAAGGACCCCGCTGAGTATAAGAGTTTACACTCTACAGGAGAGAGAGGACCCAGCTGACCATAAGAGCTTACACTCTACAGGAGAGAGGACCCCACTGACTATAAGGGTGTGTGCCCATGATCAGTATTTGCAGTGGTTTGGACGCAGCCTACCTCAGCTGCATCCAAACCGTAGTGTTGTACAGTACAAGCATAGTGGATGGGATTTCTACAAATCCCGTGCCCACTGTGCTTGTTTTTTCCGCAGGAAACACTGACCTGCGGTGCGATCAGGTGGGCTGCCAAGCCGTACTCCATCTGTGCACCATACAGGGACAGGAACTCTAATATGTAAAGCCTAACAGAAAGTACGGCTTGGCAGCCCGCCTGATCTAAGAGTATGGGCGTCACCTAATAGGCTGCGGGTTTATGACTGTGTATCTACATGTGTGAACAGCGCTCTATGCAAGCCATCAGTGTGCAGTTTTATCATCCAGCAATCGCCCTCTCCATTTTTTGAAAGTGTGTGTGTGATTTGCTCCTCCTGCACCTGGGATGCCTCCACTTAGTGGGGGCTTACCTGCATCTTGCCAGAGTACTAGTTTTTGGCCTCGGCGATGTACAACTACTGCGCTTCTTTGCTGTAAGACCATACACAAGACCTCAAAATTAATTCAGACCCTAAACTAGATTGCAAATGAATTGAGACCATAGACCAAATCCCAATATGAAATTAGACTTCAGACCACATCCCAAATGAATTCAGACCCCAGACCAGATCCTAAGTCAATTTAGACTCTCTATGTAACCATAAAATGAACTCATACCTTACATTGGGTGTAAAAATTAATTTAGACCATACACAAATCCTCAAAAATTAATTCATTCCCTAAATCAGATCCAAAATGAATTCAGCCCCCAAATTGGGTGCCAAAATGAATTCAGACCATACACAAGACCTCAAAATTAATTCAGATCCTAGACTAGATCCCAAATTAAATCAGACAGTCGACAAATTTTCAATTAAATTCAGACCCTAGACCAAATCACAAAATGAAATGAGACTTCAGACGAGCTCCCAAATGAATTTAGACCCTAGACCAGATCCTAAATGAATTTAGACCCTCTACTTAACGGTAACATGAACTCAGAACTTAGATTGGGTGCCAAAATTAATTCGGACCATACACAAAACCCCTAAAATTAATTCAGACCCTGGATTAGATCCAAAATTAATTCACACCCTAAATTAGGTGCCAAAATGAATTCAGACCATACACAAGACGTCAAAATTAATTCACACCCTAGACGAGATCCCAAATTAATTCAAACCCTAGATACATTCTACATTAAATTCAGACCCTGGACCAAATCCCAAAATAAAATTGAACTTCAGACCACCTACCAAAAGAAATTAGACCTGAGATCAGATTCTAAATTAATTTAGATCTACTTAACCATAAAATGAACGCAGACCTTACATTGGGTGCCAAAATAAATTTAGACCACACACAAAACCTCTAAAATTAATTCAGACCTTAGACTAGTTCTCAATTGAATTCTGACTCTAGACCAAATCCCAATAGGAATTTAGACCCCTAGACCAAATCCCACTTGAATTCAGACCCTAGACCAGATCCCACTTGAATTCAGATGCTAGACCAAATCCCAAAATGAATTAAGGCCCTGAACCAGACCCCAAAAGAATTAAGAGATCCTTCACCAGATGCCAAAATTAATTCAGATCGTAGAAAAAAACTCATATATGAATTCAGACATTAGGCCAGACCCCAAACTGAATCCAGACCCAAGACTAAACCATAAAGTTAATTCTGACCATAGAATAGACTTCAAAGTTAAATCAGAGATCTTAGACCAGATGCCAAAATTAACTTAGATTACAGCCAAATCCAAAAATGAATTCAGACCCTAGACCAGACTTCAAAATTAATTCAGACCCTAGACCAGACTCGAAAATTAATTCAGACCCTAGACCAGACTCCAAAATTAATTCAGACCCTAGACCAGACTCCAAAATGAATTCAGACCCTAGACCAGACTCCAAAATGAATTCAGACCCTAGACCAGACTCCAAAATGAATTCAGACCCTAGACCAGACTCCAAAATGAATTCAGACCCTAGACCAGACTCCAAAATGAATTCAGACCCTAGACCAGACTCCAAAATGAATTCAGACCCTAGACCAGACTCCAAAATGAATTCAGACCCTAGACCAGACTCCAAAATGAATTCAGACCCTAGACCAGACTCCAAAATAAATTCAGACCCTAGACCAGACTCTAAAATGAATTCAGACCCTAGACCAGACCCCAAAATGAATTCAGACAAAAGACCAGACTCCAAAATGAATTCAGACCCTAGACCAGACTCTAAAATGAATTCAGACCCTAGACCAGACTCCAAAATAAATTCAGACCCTAGACCAGACTCTAAAATGAATTCAGACCCTAGACCAGACCCCAAAATGAATTCAGACAAAAGACCAGACTCCAAAATGAATTCAGACCCTAGACCAGACTCTAAAATGAATTCAGACCCTAGACCAGACTCTAAAATGAATTCAGACCCTAGACCAGACCCCAAAATGAATTCAGACAAAAGACCAGACTCCAAAATGAATTCAGACCCTAGACCAGACTCTAAAATGAATTCAGACCCTAGACCAGACTCCAAAATAAATTCAGACCCTAGACCAGACTCTAAAATGAATTCAGACCCTAGACCAGACCCCAAAATGAATTCAGACAAAAGACCAGACTCCAAAATGAATTCAGACCCTAGACCAGACTCTAAAATGAATTCAGACCCTAGACCAGACTCTAAAATGAATTCAGACCCAAGACCAGACTCCAAAATGAATTCCGTTACCGTAGACTAAAGCCAAGTATTAATTAATGTCCTAAACTAGATGCAAAAAATGAATGTGACCATAAACAAAACCCCAAAATGAATTCTGACCCTAGACCAGACCTCAACATTCACGAGTATATAATGAATGTGACCCCAGAACACAACTTAAAATTAGTTCAGATCCCAAAATAAATCCAGACTCTTAATAAGTATATTTGGGCCCCTTGGCTTCGTAGCAGCCATTATGGATGTAGATGTGCCTCTGTTTGGATATCAACGTTCGTGGGAAAATAGATTGTTAGCTCCGATGACAAAACACACTGTAATAGGTAACGTTTTTTTCTAATTTGTCTCCGTGAGAGTAAATGTGTATATTGATATTGTGGTTTTCATTCATTTCAGGGAGACGCCGTAATTTTTGACTTCAGTGAAGTTTGTTGTTCCGGTGATGAATGTCTAAACTTTACTGAAGCTAAAAATTGATCTAGCGGATATTAAGCCAGATGGAATATAAGATTAGTCGAATTTGATTTCCAGATAAACCACACGGCTGCAAAACCTAACATAGTGCAAGTTGATTTATTTCTTAATCCTAAGAAGAGAGAATTTACAAGATATAAACCGTGGGCTGACTCACTTAAAGGAGAGCTTAACAACGGCTTAGGGTCAAGTTATTCATGGTGTAAACACAAAGCAAAAAAAGTCTATAAATCTAAATGTATAAGAAATGTGTAAACATGAAAAAGAAAACACAGCAATTCCACTCAGATTCTTCCTAAAAACCTATAAAAACAACCTGATGCCTTGTCACACATACCTAATCGCTCCTCAAAAAATGGAAAATAAAATCCTAGAATAAGTAATTTTACCAAAGATTTTTTAATCCTAAAATATTCCAGTAGCCGTGCGAGTCACCGGAGCCACTCGTGGAGTGACGTTTGCTACCGCCCGGGGCAAGGAAGTATTTTACGCCCCCCGGCTTCCACAATTTGACATGTAAAGTGCTCTCTGGAAGTTGGGTGTGCACCGACTCTGCTGGTGTACTGCTGTAGTAGGATAGATAAAAATGTTCTGCTCCATGTGCCCTTTCCTCCATACACTATACCACGGACTGAAGCAAACAGAAAAAAAGAGGTAATTTTTTTGCTTTGCTTTACTGTACAGACCGGGACAAGGTCAGCAGTGTCATATCATATTATACAAAGAAGGACACATTTGTGATGGCTGTTTTCCAGACCAATAGTAAATATATATGACTGACTAAATCAAACATAAGATGTAATTTTTTGCTTTACTGTTTAGACTAGGACAATGTTAGCAGAGTCATGTCATATTATACAAAAGAGGACACATTTGTGATGGCTGTTTTCCAGACCAGATAGTAAAAATATATGACTGACTAAAGCAAACATAAGATGTATTTTTTTGCTTTACTGTTTAGACTAGTACAATGTTAGCAGAGTCATGTCATATTATACAAAAGAGAACACATTTGTGATAACTGTTTCCCAGACCAGATAGTAAAAATGTATGACTGATTGAAGAAAACATAAGATGTAGGTTTTTTTGCTTTGCTTTACTGTATAGATTAGGACACAGTCAGCAGAGTAATGTCATATTATACAGAAAAGGACACATTTGTGATACCTATTTTCCAGACCAGATAGTAAATATATATGACTGTTTTTGTTATTGTATAGACTGGGACAAGGTTAGCAGAATCATGTCATAATATACAAAAGAGGACACATGTGTGATAACTGTTTCCCAGACCAGATAGTAAAAATGTATGACTGACTGAAGCAAACATAAGATGTAGGGTTTTTTTTTTTTGCTTTGCTTTACTGTATAGACTAGAACAAGGTCAACAGAGGTCATATTATACAAAGGAGGACACATTTGTGATAGCTGTTTTCCATTCCAGAAAGTAAAAATGCATGACTGACTGACTGAAGCAAACATAAGGAGATATTTGTTTTTTTGCTTTGCTTTACTGTATAGACTGGGAAAGGGTCAGCAGAGTCATGCCATATTATACAAAGGAGGACAAATTTGTATTAGCTGTTTTCCAGACCAAATAGTAAAAATATAGAAGAGACTGAAGCATACATAAGAAAATGTATTTTTTTTTTTTGCTTTACTGTATAGACTGGGACAAGGTCAGCAGAGTCATACCATATTATACAAAAGAGGACAAAATTGCGATAGCTGTTATCCATTAGAGGCCTAAATAAGACTGGATAGTAAAAATATATGATATCATGATACTTTTTGGAACTTCAAAGTCTAAAAGGTATCATACTCCAATTAAAAAAATGGTATGATGTATAATCCTCAGTGACCCAGTGACATAGTGCCAAGTTGCCAGTGTCTAGTGATCATTTTCTTGGACTCCCTGACCTTGTGAACTAAGTAGCTATTTGAACAGTAAGGAACTTTTATCTTATAGATAAAATATATGTACATATATATGTAATATATTAACAAAATACAACTTTCCACTTTAGAATACGTATCTACCAACCCCTGCATGATAATATCAATTCTCTTTTCGGCAGAACTATTGAAAAATGCTATTCCGATTTATTCTGTTGAGAGTCATTTGGGCTGAAAACTTTCCACAATTTACTAACAAACATTGAGAGATTGTAAAAGGACAAAATATACTATGAACTTTTGCAAGGAACAGAGCTAGAAAGCAATTTAAAAAAAGGGAATTGGACAAATATATTTCTTGGATCGCCAAAGTCTTATTACTAGAAACTTCACATTTATAAGCAGCAAAATGAGATTTTTAGACAAGTTCTACTGAAAGATCTGATCTGCGTCCACTTCACTCAATCACAGTGTCACGTCCGTTCCCTTCCCTCTTGGAAAAGTGTTTTATATTATTTATTCTAATTTATAAAGGCCGTAAAAGTTCAGGATCAGAGTTTCTCATTGTTGGATATTTATGTCTAGCGTCCTGACTCTTAGCGGTAATGGAAGTAATTGAAGTGTGAAAGTTGATTTTCTTTGATGCCATTAATTTGTAGAGTAGATTTCAGAACACATATATTGTGAGTGCAGAGGTAGCTCTGGTGCCTGAGATTGTGCCTCTAACCCCGACGCAGACACGAATACTATAAGACCTGAGGATATCGTCATGTATTATAAGAGTCATGGACTTGCGGGACTGCGACGTAACTGGGGTCTTGAGAATACTCGTCACCGGGTCGGTGAGGGTCAGGGGATGTCACGGGTGGCCCTGCCCGGTTTCCTGACCCCGAGGTGTCCTTGAAGGGATGAAGGGTGGTGGGATGATGGTGGAGAGATGAGGATGAAGGGGTAGAGGATGTTGGGAGTTGTTGTCTCATGACGCCACCTGTGGTGTGCGGCCAGTAATTAGCTGCCGATGCGGGTGTTGTCCTCTGGGGCGGATGGTGTCGCAGCTGGGATGGTTCAGCTTCCCACAGGTAGAGCTAGGCCCCAGGGAGGATGAGGGGGGCGGTAGTGACCATTGGCGCCAGAGCGCTTGGCGACTGTGCTGGTAGTGAAGGGCTGACTCAGTGGTTGCGTTTCAAGGTCTTTTACAATCCAGTTGTCACCCTTAGAGTGCCGGTCTCTGCCGTGATGGGGCCCCAGCCGATCCCAGATAATTCGGAGGTCACCGCCGGTGTTCCCACTGTGTGTCCTTTCCGGTTGGGGTCCCTCCAATCCCGTGCATGGAAAGTGGAACGGACTGTTGGTGTTTCCTGCACTCTCCGCAGACTCTGGAATCCCCAGTAGCTGTGGAGAACCCGGGCTGAGCTGCCTGCTCCAAGCCATGGGTCTTGTAGTGCTCCCAAAACTGTAAAGTGATGCCTGGACCAAGGTCCTGACTGTCCTCCTCAACCCAAGCTGTGCCCGGGGTAACTTCTCTCAGTGTGAAGATGCTCTTTCCTTTTCACCAAGTGGTGCCCGCCCCCCAGGTGGTTGTCCTAAAACCTGGAAAGTCCTATGCCTTGTGATGGCCACCCCCCTATATATCCTAAGCCAATCCCCCGGTGTGAAAGCACCTGTGTGTGGTTTGTGGATGTGAAAAACACCAGCAGTTAACCTCTTCCTTACACGGGATGAGTACCGCACCTTTAGTGAGGTGCAGTACCCTGTGGCGACTAAAGCCTCAGGGGCGCCACATAACAGTATTAATTCTCAAAATGTTATTGTAGCTTCATATGGAATATGCATTTTAGTTCTGGGCATCAGTTATCAGTTCATAGAAGAAAAGCCCTGGAGATGGAAAAAATACGAATAAGAACCACAAAACTGGTAAGGGGCATGGGGGACGTTAGTTATGAGGAAAGATTAAAGGGATTACATGATTAACTTGTGCAAGTACTTACATGACCCACACAAAAAATATAGTCAAAAGCTGTTTCATGTAAAACCCTCTCAAGACATCAGTGCTTACCTTCCTTCTGGAGTAAAAAAAGGTTCAATCTCCAGAGGAGCAGGCCTTTATTTACAGTAAAATCTATTAATCTCTGTTACAGCCGACTTCAGGAGATAGAGAAGAGTTGGTGGAGAGGGGAAAAAGCGCACATGTAGGGTAAAAAAGGAGGAAAAAACGTCTAGGTTGCGCTCCTTTTTCCGACAGATAAAAAAGGTTCAATCTCCAAAGGAGACAGGCCTTCCTTATGCCGGCGTCACACGGTATGATATAGCGGGCGATATGTCGTCGGGGTCACGTCGTAAGTGACGCACATGCGGCATCGTCAGAGATATCGTACCGTGTGACACCACCGAACGACTGTGAACGAGTAAAAATACTCACCTTATCGTTGCTCGTTGACACCTCGTTTATTTTCAAAATGTCGGTCCTCCTTCTGTGCTCCGTTTGTTCATCGTTCCCGTGGCAGCACACGTCGCTCCGTGTGACACCCCGGGAACGATGAACACAGCTTACCTGCGTCCCGCCGGCAATGCGGAAGGAAGGAGGTGGGCGAGATGTTACGTCCCGATCATCTCCGCCCCTCCGCTTCTATTGGCCGCCTGCCGTGTGACGTCACTGTGACGCCGAACGTCCCTTCCACTTCAGGAAGTGGATGTTCGCTGCCCACAGCGACGTCGCCCGGTAGGTAAGTGCGTGTGGCAGGGGGTTAACGACTTTATGTGCCACGGGCAACTAATTGCCCAAGACGCACAAATGATGTGGGCGGGTACGATCGCTCGTGCGATCACACGATAGATCGTCCCGTGTGACGCCGGCATTACAATGAGATCTATTAATCTATGGAACAGCCGACTTCAGGAGCTAGAGAAGAAGTGGTGGAGAGGGGAAAAAGCGCACATGTAGGGTAAAACCTAAAAAAAGGAGGAAAAAAGGACTAGGATGTGCTCCTTTTTCCGACGGATTCAATCTCCAGAGGACACAGGACTTCTTTTACCATCAGATCTATTAATCTTTGGAACATCCAACTTCAGGAGGTAGAGAAGAAGTGGTGGAGAGGGAAAAAGCGCACATACAGGGTAAAACCTTTCTAAAGGAGTCAAAAAAGTCAATCAATTGTGCTTCTTTTCTCACCAGATGAAAAAGGTTCAATCTGCAGGGGAGAAAGGACATCTATTAATCTGTGGATGAGCTGATTTCAGGAAATAGTCACAGTGAGAACCAAAGATAGTCTCAAAAATGTTGTTATGCTTTTATATGTATAAATACAGTATATAAACTACATAAATACTTATGTAAGTGTATAACATTCTTGTTCTGAATGTTGATCTATTTGATTGCTATTCAAGATCAAGATGAAAATGTCCTCTTTTAGGGTAGGTTGGTTCACGCTTTATAGTTGTCACATTGACTGTGGGGTAACCAGGGCTCCAAGGCTGTTTCTCAAGCTAAGGGGCCCTATGCTATTCCTAACCTCAAGGATACTCTTGGTGGTGGAGATGCCTGAGTCTCTTTCCCGGCCCTGCTCCTGACCAGTCCTGATCTGATTCCCCCACGGGCCAGGAGTGTGATGAAACCAACAGATAAAGACAGACTAAGGAAAACTAGAACTCTATCACACAACACTAACACACAAAGGTTAATACAATAAGAGATTCAGGAGGAAAAACAAGAGCAGGAAGGAAGCTACTAAAAAACTAGTCATCCACACCATGCAATGAGCACTACTTTAACCAGTAAGTCTGGAACACAACACTTCACTGACAAACATAGAATAAACTATAGCTGGCATGGGTGGAAAGTTGAAACCAGCATAAATGGGATGGGAGCAGATATGATAGGTCTCCCCACAACATGTGACTAAAGGAAAAGCAGATAAGCAGAGATTAACTCTTGATAGTCTAACTATGAATCAGCACACAGCAGGTCGACGTCCAAGTCTGCCTATGTTGATCTCAGACACCAGAGAAACCATTGGGCGGAGTGTCAATATCTGCAATCTGAACAGAGGCCAACGCCACCATGACAGTTGTGAAGTTTTTACTAAACTACATGTGACAATTGTTGTACCCATTCCTGTTCCCTCCGTCTCTTGATGGCCTTTTCTCAACCATGCTATGTAATTTAATAGAAAGTCTTACAATCCATGCAAGCACAGGCCAAAAATAGACTCTTTGGATAGAGGATATCCTCACCTGAGGGTTTTAAAGATACCAACCTCAGAATTCAGAAGATTTTACCTATTTTCCAGGTCTTATGAACTAATATTGAAGGTAGTATGGACTTCGACTATTGGAATTGGACTACGTACAGTCAAGGATAGCGAAAACATGAACTAGTGATATAAGACGGAGAAGAATCTGTACACGGGACAAAGGACGGTGACTACAAGGAAGACAAAAACAGAAAAAACATCACAAAGAACGAAGATCACAAAAGCATTAATTCCACATATGAGTTTATAGTCAAAATAGAATCAATTCATAAAGTTCTAATCCAAAAACATCCCACGGGGAGAAGGAAATTGTATATTTTTAATTATTGGGAAAATCAACATCTTTGGAGAATCTCAGTTTCCCTCCTATATACAGTGCCTTGCGAAAGTATTCGGCCCCTTTAAAATTTTCACCCTTTTCCCACATTTCAGGCTTCAAACATAAAAATGAAAATGTTAATGTTCTGGTGAAGAATCAACAACAAGTGGACACAATTGTGAAGGTGAATGAAATTTATTGCATATTTTAAACTTTTATAAAAAATAAACTCAAAATTGGGGTGTGCAATATTATTCATCCCCTTTAAGTTAATACTTTGTAGCGCCCCCTTTTGCTGTGATTACAGCTGCAGTCGCTCGGGGTATGTGTCTATCAGTTTTGCACATGGAGAGACTGAAATTCTCGCCCATTCTTCCTTTGTAGACAGTAGTAATACAGCAAATACCAAAAAGCAGTCCACAGTAGTCACAATCAATATAGCTGGACCAATTTACGGAGCTAGAGAGAAAAACTCATAAACATAAAACATAACTTTTAATTCATCAGAAGAATAAAAGTGAATTGACATTCACAGGTGAGAATAAAAAACCAAGGTTGCCAATGGTCCAGTGATTCAGACCATATCAGGCTGGGGGTACACAAGGCCCCTAAGTACAAGTTGTCTCAGCTTGGTTCAAAGGAAGGTGAGTTGAACACATAACTCCTTCTAGCCCACCAAACCGCTGAGGCAACAGTCACACTAGTACACACACCATTAATAGCTACAATAAAGATCCCCTATATGTGCATGGGGAATTTCATCAGTGTGTCACAGGTAGTAAATACTGGTACCTAAATAGGCCATATAAAGTCCCAAGTCATATGGAAACGGTCTTACCAGGTCCAGGAAAATATCAGGCATATAATCAGGGTACCGGCTCAAGTGGGGGGCTGCCAATCAGCGCATCAAAATCCCAAACATGCCAGGAAACCCATATCAGGCATTAAGATGGACGTTCCCACTCCCAACGTTTCAGGGGAGTCCAAGTGGGATATCAAAATATTTTTGATATCCCACTTGGACTCCCCTGATGATCTATTGGTGAAACGTTGGGAGTGGGAACGTCCATCTTAATGCCTGATATGGGTTTCCTGGCATGTTTGGGATTTTGATGCGCTGATTGGCAGCCCCCCACTTGAGCCGGTACCCTGATTATATGCCTGATATTTTCCTGGACCTGGTAAGACCGTTCCCATATGACTTGGGACTTTATATGGCCTATTTAGGTACCAGTATTTACTACCTGTGACACACTGATGAAATTCCCCATGCACATATAGGGGATCTTTATTGTAGCTATTAATGGTGTGTGTACTAGTGTGACTGTTGCCTCAGCGGTTTGGTGGGCTAGAAGGAGTTATGTGTTCAACTCACCTTCCTTTGAACCAAGCTGAGACAACTTGTACTTAGGGGCCTTGTGTACCCCCAGCCTGATATGGTCTGAATCACTGGACCATTGGCAACCTTGGTTTTTTATTCTCACCTGTGAATGTCAATTCACTTTTATTCTTCTGATGAATTAAAAGTTATGTTTTATGTTTATGAGTTTTTCTCTCTAGCTCCGTAAATTGGTCCAGCTATATTGATTGATTCCTTTTGTAGACAGCTGGAGCTGAGTGAGGTTGGATGGAGGCGTTTGTGAACAGCATTTTTCAGCCCTTTCCACAGATTCTCGATTGGGTTCAGGTCTGGACTGTGACTTGGCCATTCTACCACCTGGATACGTTTATTTGTGAACCATTCCATTGTAGATTTTGCTTTATGTTTGGGATCATTGTCTTGTTGGAAGACAAATCTCCGTCCCAGACTCAGGTCTTTTGCAGACTCCAACAGGTTTTCTTCAAGAATGATCCTGTATTGGCTCCATCCATCTTCCCATCAATTTTATCCATCTTCCCTGTCCCTGCTGAAGAAAAGCAGGCCCAAACCATGATGCTGCCACCACCATGTTTGACAGTGGGGATGGTGTGTTCAGGGTGATGAGCTGTGTTGCTTTTACACCAAACATATCGTTTGGCATTGTTCCCAAATAGTTTGATTTTGGTTTCATCTGACCAGAGCACCTTCTTCCACATGTTTGGTGTCTCCCAGGTGGCTTGTGTCAAACCTTAAACAACACTTTTTATGGATATCTTTGAGAAATGGCTTTCTCCTTGCCACTCTTCCATAAAGGCCAGATTTGTGCAGTGTATGACTGATTGTTGTCCTATGGACAGACTCTCCCACCTCAGCTGTAGATCTCTGCAGTTCATCCAGAGTGATCATGGGCCTCTTGGCTGCATCTCTGATCAGTGTTCTCCTTGTTTGAGATGAAAGTTTGGATGGACAGCCGGGTCTTGGTAGATTTGCAGTGGTATGATACTCCTATTTCAATATGATCGCTTGAACAGTGCTTATTGGGATGTTTAAAGTTGTGAAAATCTTTTTGTAACCAAATCCGGCTTTAAACTTCTCCACAACAGTATCACTGACCTGCCTGTTGTGTTCCTTGGTCTTCATGATGCTCTCTGTGCTTTAAACAGAACACTGACACTATCACAGAGCAGGGGGATTTATACGGAGACGTCATTTCACACAGGGGATTATATTTATCATCATCAGTCATTTAGGACAACATTGGATCATTCAGAGATCCTCAATGAACTTCTGGAGTGAGTTTGCTGCACTGAAAGTAAAGGGGATGAATAATATTGCACGCCCCAATTTTCAGTTTATTCTTTTTTTACAAAAGTTTAAAATAAGCAATAAATTTCGTTCAACTTCACAATTGTGTCCACTTGTTGTTGATTCTTCACCAGAACATTAACATTTTTATCTTTATGTTTGAAGCCTGAAATGTGGGGAAAGGTTGAAAAATTCAAGGGGGCCGAAAACTTTCGCAAAACACTGTAAGTTGTGTATGAAACGAGAAATCTTTAGGTGGCGATACAGCCACGTATATCCATGCAGTAGATATAGCTGAAGCTCAAACTTTCTTCATAGCCTATAAATAGTGGAGAAGCAAATGCTTCCATATATTATTCCTACCTGTGAAAGTTGTGACCACAGGGCTAAACTGTGTGCTAAAATCCAGATAACCGAGAACACTTCTTCTCCACCGCCCGTCTCTAGTGCCTTCTAATTCACTTTTATTGTGATGGAGGCTTCACGAGAGAACAGTCAATCACCGCATTGGGCTACACAAAGGAAGGTCAGAATCAGGTTACTTCTGCAGAAGTTCCAATATCTATTATAAATGGATCTCGCCGTACAATGGATGCTTGCCCTCCTTTTTCTTGACACAGTCGTATCTTCGCTCATTGATGTGTAGACTTTCTGTGATCTCATTATACACTAGCCAATTATTTAGTATGAAAAAAAATAATAATTTAACTGTGTATGAGAACAGCACAGTATTTTTGCCACCTTAGTATCCACATAAGGGACCTCATATAATTGACAGTTACAGTGCCTACCTTTATAGCATGTTCTTACCTGCTCGTCTTTCCAACTACTGTTAGACAAAAAGTTAGGAGATGTTACTTCCTCTTGATCTGATCTCTTGTTGTGAGTGGAAGACGCTACTTTCATCTATGATTATATGAAGGAAGAGAAGACATTGTAAACAAAAACAATAGAACCCTTCAAAATGTCCTAAATACTTTGGGGTAGTCCCAAGTCCTTTATCTTCTGTCCTTCTACTAGGAAACTTCTGGGTTAAGTAGTTGACAGTGTCTACCTTTTATGGCATGTTCTTACTTGCTCGTCTTTCCAACTTCTGTTGACAACTTCCTCTTGCTCTGATCTCTTCTTGTCAGTGGCAGACACTACTGTCAACTATGATTACACAAAGGAGGAGGGGGCATTGTAAAAAACTACAACCCTTCAAATGTCCTAAATACTTTGGGGTGGTACCAAGTCCTTCATCTTGTGTCCTTCTACTAGGAAACTTCCAGGCTAAGTAGTTGACAGTGTCTACCTTTTATAGCATGTTCTTACTTGCTCGTCTTTCCAACTTCTGTTGACAACTTCCTCTTGCTCTGATCTCTTCTTGTCAGTGGCAGACACTACTGTCATCTATGATTACACACAGGAGGAGGGGCATTGTAAAAAACTACAACCCTTCAAATGTCCTAAATACTTTGGGGTGGTTCCAAGTCCTTCATCTTGTGTCCTTCTACTAGGAAATTTCCAGGCTAAGTAATTGACAGCTACAGTGTCTACCTTTATAGTATGTTCTTACCTGCTTATCTTTCCAACTACTGTTAGACAAAAAAGTTAGGAGATGTAACTTCCTCTTGATCTGATCTCTTCTTGTCAATGGAAGAAGCTACTGTCATGTATGATTACACGAAAGAGGAAGAGCATTATAAAAAAAAAACAACAATCCTTCAAATGTCCTAAATACTTTGGGGTAGTCCCAAGTCCTTCATCTTCTGTCCTTTTACTAGGAAACGTCTGGGCTAAGTCGTTGACAGCTACATTGTCTACCTTTTAATGCTTAGTCTTACTTGCTCGTCTTTCCAATTTCTGTTAGACAAAAAGTTATGAAATGTAACTTCCTCTTGCTCGGATCTCTTCTTGTCAGTGGAAGACACTACTGTCATCTATGATTACACAAAGGAGGAGGGGGCATTGTAAAAAAAAACTAGAACCCTTTAAATCTTCTAAATTCTTTGGGGTAGTCCCAAGTCCTTCATTTTCTGTCCTTATACCAGGAAACTTCTGGGTTAAGTAGTTGACAGTGTCTACCTTTATAGCATGTTATTACCTGTTCATCTTTCCAACTTCTGTTAGACAACTTCCTCTTGGTCTGATCTCTTCTTGTCAGTGGAAGATACTACTGTCATCTATGATTACACAAAGGAGGAGGGGCATTGTAAAAAAAACTACAACCCTTCAAATATCCTACATACTTCGGGGTAATCCCAAGTCCTTCATCTTGTGTCCTTCTACTAGGAAACTTCAAGGCTAAGTAGTTGACAATGTCTAGCTTAGCATGTTATTACTTGCTCGTCTTTCCAAATTCTGTTAGACACAAAGTTAGAAGATGTAACTTCCTCTTGCTCTGATCACTTCTTTTCAGTGTCTACCTTTTATAGCATGTTATTACCTGCTCATCTTTCCAACTTCTGTTAGACAAAATGTTAGTTGATGTAACTTCCTCTTACTCGGATCTCTTCTTGTCAATGGAAGACGCTACTGTCATCTATGATTACACGAAGGAGGAGGGGGCATTGTAAAAGAAAAACCTAAAACCCTTCAAATGTCCTAAATACTTTGGGGTAGTCCCATGTCCTTAATCTTCTGTCCTTCTACTAGGAAACGTCTGGGCTAAGTAGTTGACAGCTACAGTGTCTACCTTTAATGCTTAGTCTTATTTGCTCGTATTTCCAATTTCTATTAGACAAAAAGTTATGAGATGTAACTTCCTCTTGCTCGGATCTCTTCTTGTCAGTGGAAGACACTACTGTCATCTATGATTACACAAAGGAGAAGGGGGCATTGTAAAAAAACCCCCAAAAAACTAGAGCCCTTCAAATGTCTTAAATATTTTGGGGTAGTCCCAAGTCCTTCATCTTCTGTCCTTCTACTAGGAAACGTCTGGGCTAAGTAGTTGACAGTGTCTACCTTTATAGCATATTCTTACTTGCTCGTCTTTCCAACTTTTGTTAGACAAAAAGTTATGAGATGTAACTTCCTCTTGCTCGGATCTCTTGTTGTCAATGGAAGAAGCTACTGTCATCTATGACTACACGAAGGAGGAGGGGGCATTGGGAAAATAAAAACTAGAACCCTTTAAATGTTCTAAATACTTTGGGGTAGTCTCAAGTCCTTCATTTTCTGTCCTTCTGCTAGGAAACTTCCAGGCTAAGTAGTTGACAATGTCTACCTTTATAGCATGTTATTACCTGTTCATCTTTCCAACATGTGTTAGACAACGTCCTCTTGCTCTGATCTCTTCTTGTCAGTGGACACTACTGTCATCTATGATTACACAAAGGAGATGGGGCATTGTAAAAAACCTACAACCCTTCAAATGTCCGAAATCCTTCGGGTTGGTCCCAAGACCTTCATCTTGTGTCCTTCTACTAGGAACCTTCCAGGCTAAGTAGTTCACAGTGTCTACCTTTATATCATGTTATTACTTGCTCATCTTTCCAACTTCTGTTAGACAAAAAGTCAGGAGATGTAACTTCCTCTTGCTCGGATCTCTTCTTGTCACTGGAAGACATTACTGTCATCTATGATTACACAAAGGAGAAGGGGGCATTGTAAAAAAAAAAACAAAACCAAAAACAAAACTAGAGCCCTTCAAATGTCTTAAATATTTTGGGGTAGTCCCAAGTCCTTCATTTTCTGTCCTTCTACTAGAAAATGTGTGGGCTAAGTAATAACATAAAATAGCAGAACAGTGAAGTTTGTCTCTTTGGTTGGCCCTGGGGCACTGTGGTATACACTGGTGGCTCCTCAGCGAGTACTGGAGACATTGACGTTGGGCTTGATATTGCTGAAACTGCCTCTTCTACCTATTCCACTATGACATTAAAAACACTTGGATATGAATTCTCTTTTGGCAGGACAGATTGGGTTTGCTGGTTATGTGCTATGTGCCGTTAATTGTTTGGGGATCCTATAAAGTCTTAATATTGTGATTCCTTCACCCTGTGTTGTCTGAGTAGTGTTCCACCCACGGTTAAGGAGATCGAAGAGGTTGGGCATTCAGTTGGAATGAGCCATGGTCCATGCTGTGTTTCTAAAGGCGGCCGGGCCAGTGGACGAGATCACCCACTGACCCCCGTGTCTCCACAGGAGATCACCCACTGACCCCCGTGTCTCCACAGGAGAGCACCCACTGACCCCCGTGTCTCCACAGGAGATCACCCACTGACCCCCGTGTCTCCACAGGAGAGCACCCACTGACCCCCGTGTCTCCACAGGAGAGCACCCACTGACCCCGTGTCTCCACAGTAGGGTGATGGATAACTCTCCGTAAAGTGACCTTCCAAGTAAAGTATGGGCATCTCAGAAAAGATCAAACTGGCCTCCAGTTATGGCTGTGGTTTTGCCACCCTGCATTGAAGGGCCTGATGTCTTCAACATCCCCATTCCATGACCCTCCCAAGCTATTATTCTAGAAGAACATGAAAGAGGGTGGGAGGTCCTTCATCTGTCATGGCTACTCACAGTTGTGTCCTTTCTTACCTTTCTACTTTGCTTATCATTTCTCATGTGTGGAAAGCTAAAGTGACCGTCCACCCTTGGACTAAAAATTGACCATACATTTCTTACATGTAGTCACCTCACCCTCCCTGGTGCCATCGTTTTGCCTCCTGCTGGATCCTCCGGTCAGTTCCATTTCTCCTTTATCCATGAGTGCAGCGGTAAGTCTAAGCCACATCTCCAGTACCTTTCCATGCTGTTGGAAAGAAAAGGTGGGGAGGTGTGGTTTATAATTACCGCTGCACTCCTCATGCCAACGAGGCGGCCATCAAGGAAGCAAAAGGAGAAAATGAACTTGTCAGTGGTGTGTCACGGGTGACAGACAGTGATGTGGTTTCTGGCAATAGAAGGGCACAGTGTTTGGCTGCGCAAAATTCTCCCTGACTTCCTGTTGTTCCTGCTGTTAGTGTTGATTGTACTAGGTAGCTTTCCTGCGGATTTTCATCTCTTCCCCTTTAGGACTCAGGGGAGCAAAACTTCTGACCAGCTGCTGATTATCAGTATTCCCCATGTGCTTAAATACTCCCATCTTCCCTTGACTTGTGCTGGTGATATTATTCAGTTCATTCAAGCTGTGGTTGCAAGCAGGTGGCTTGCACTCATCTCTGGTTTTGTTGCTGAACTTCTGCGTGAGTCATCTGTAGATAAGTAGTTCATGCATTTTCCCCATGTGTGTCCCTCTTGTGTCTTCCTTTAGCATTTAGTGGGGTTGACAGAGCTCATCCCATCCATTCCCTATTTAGGGTCCAGCACTAGGGATATCTAGGGTCAGGTATCCAGCATGGTGCAATAGGTGTGGAACCTATCTAGGGTGGTGAGGGACCCCAGGGACCAGCGGTTGGTTTGGTCAGAGGTCACCATCTTCCCCTTCCCTAGACACAGGGGACCGCCTCCCTTCTCTTTCGCCGTTTGCTTGGTACTTCCCCGCACCTAGCGTGATAGGTAGAGAAGAATTCGGAATTTTGATTACCAATTTCCAACTCTTTTTCCCAAGAGAAACAGCCACCAATGGTGTCTTGCATTGATTAACCACATAAAAATGGAAGTTTTGGTTAAGCCTCAGGTGTGTCCTCCTCGTGTCTTCCTTTAGCGTTTAGTGGGGTTGACAAAGAGCTCATCCCACCCATTCCCTATTTAGGCTCCAGCACTGGGAGATACCTAGGGTCAGGTATCCAGCTCGGCGTATAGGTGTGGACCCTATCTAGGGTGGTGAGGAACCCCAGGGATCAGGAGTAGGTTTGGTCAGGGATCATCATCTCCCCCTTACCTTACCTTTCGCCTCTTGCTTGGTATTTCCCCGTACTTACCATGACAGAACTCCAATCTTAGCGGAGGAGATAAGGAAGGCCAACAGAGGGCACCCGGTAGGGAGATTGTAGATGAGAAATGTATTGTCACGTTTCAGTCCCAAGTTGGAGGGTCACTTTAAGGATGGATAGCAAAAGGAATGGGCCAACTTGGTCTCTCCTGACCACATTGGCCAGGAGAGACCTAGTTTGCCTTCGTCTTTAGGCCACCCTTTTCCCCGGCCGTTCCTTGATGGTTTTATGGGCAGAGCATAGGCAAATAATCACTGATCCCTAATCATTAGTTCTATCTGTTAGCGCCCTACATTTCATTTCCAGCTTGTAGAGTAGATCATTCGGCTGAGGCTGCAGTTTTGCGGACGGTTGGCACCTGACGTTACCGGTTGGTAGAGTGATTTCTGCTCCTTACCGATGAAACACATGATAATAAAAGTTAAGGCTGAATAATATCGGCACGTAGACGTTTCCTCGCCGCACACCGCGGACGCAGTTTGTTTTCACCTCTCGGCTCAGTTTCTGCGGCGATAAATAATCACAGACCTCTGCCAATTATATAGTCGCCATCTGTGACCGCCGCTCGGGTTATTTATCCGCAGCGCGGGGCTGTCACCGCTAAACATCAGATGGTACGTCTCAATTACCGGAGTCATGCGAAATAGGTGACCACTAATGGATGCCGAGCAGCCAAATCCCACATTCCTGCCGGAGATCCCATCATGCCAGGATATGTCTCTTAACCCCCTTGTATTAACCCCTTCATTAACATGTAATATAAGCACACATCATATTGATATATATATGGTGTATGGAGCCTGTTTAACCCTTTAGATTCTTCTAATTAACGCTTTTAATTACTAATGTCAGCATTGAAATGGCCTGACGTCCGCTGGGCTCGGGAACCAATTCCTATCAACTCCACTTTTCCAGAAACACAATCGGAGGCAGCTGACGGGTAATGCTGAAGACCCCCATTACTGCCACGTTGGGCTCCTATGGATTTCGATCCATCAAAATATAAAAAAAAAATATATAAATTAGTCAGGAGGAGTACATTAACTCAATCCCGGTGGATCCTGTGTTATGTATTGTATATAGAGGTGTTATCAGTCATAGTACAGGAGGGGAGGAGGTGAGCTGTGACATCACCTATTGTGAATGGTGGATCCTGTGTTATCTACTGTATATAGATGTGTTACCAGTTACTGTACAGAAGGAGGAAGAGGGGCTGTGACATCACCTATCATGAATGGTGACTTATGTTATCTACTGTATTTGGAGGTATTATCAGTCATTGTACAAGAGGAGGAGGAGGTGAGCTGTGACGTCACCTATTGTGAATGGTGCATGATGTGTTATTTATTGCATATAGAGGTGCTATCAACCTTTGTACAGGAGTAGGAGGTGAGCTGTGATATCACATTGTGAATGGTGGATCCTGTGTTATCTACTGTATATAGATGTGTTACCAGTTACTGTACAGAAGGAGGAAGAGGGGCTGTGACATCACCTATCATGAATGGTGACTTATGTTATCTACTGTATTTGGAGGTATTATCAGTAATTGTACAAGAGGAGGATGAGGTGAGCTGTGACGTCACCTATTGTGAATGGTGCATGATGTGTTATTTATTGCATATAGAGGTGCTATCAGCCTTTGTACAGGAGGAGGTGAGCTGTGATATCACATTGTGAATGGTGGATCTTCTGTTATCTACTGTGTATAGAGGCATTATCAGTCATTGTGTGGCGCCCTGGACAAGCCAGGTCGTCACAAGAACTACACCAACACACCCCACACCCCGGTTAGGCACACCGAAGCCAAACACAAAATCCTTGTTGCCTTCCTCCAGGGGCTGATGTCCACACCAGGGGGTGGAGCCAGGCGGTTGGTCCCGCCCACCGAGGAGTTCATAGTCCTGGAGGCGGGAAAAGGAGAGAGTTTTTGTTGAGTTTAGGACTTGAGGAGTGAAGTGGTAGAGGAGCAGTCTGACAGCGTCCGGGTGTGTGGCCCGGACGGAACAGCAAGTTTGGCAGACGGTGGTGACCGTCTGCAGGAGAGGCTGATTGGAGCAAACCGTATGGACCGTGGACGGGCGGTGGCCCGGCGGTACCGGATCGCAGAGTAAAGAGAAGCCAGCACCATCCGGCAGGGCTTACGGACCCCAACCAGGCTAGGAGTCGCCGTAAAACTGGTCAAATCCGTTAGCGAAGGGAACCTCCGGGGTTTCCCAGCAGTCAAGACCCGATTGAAGGCAACAGCTCACACCGTAGAGGGAAACACAGTCACCGCCAAGGCTACAGTTCCCAGGGCCAGAGCCTGCGGGCAAAAGGGGCTCCTTCAGCACCCATCCAAGCTGCGGAGCGGGTTACCGATGGGAACCCATTGGAACCGTAAACACAACATAGGTGCAGGGAAAGGCAGTCACCATCAACCTGCCGGGAGAAGAACCACCGCAGCCGTCTGTGGGACCCGTCCATCCAGCCGTTTGTTCTACCGGAGACTTTGCATTCGTCATTGGCTGAGTGAGTACCACCGTGCCGTGCACCTCGCCAGGCCCCGTAACCCGCCTGCCCTACATCCATACCCCACCACCGGGCCCCGGGACAACCAACCCCCCTACCCACGGAGGGAAGAAACAACATCCAAGCTGCTCCCTGTCATCGCTCCCGGGATCCCCGTCCAGAGCAGCGGTGGTGTCACCAATCTCACCACAACCGTGGGTGGCGTCACGGACAATATCCCTAAAGCCAAATCACCCTCTTTCACTCACGGGCGAGCAACGCCGCTCAAGTCCCCAGGATCCGGCCCACTGCTCGAGCCACCACCGAGCAGCAGCAGTAGCTTGACCCGAGCAGTGGGTGAGCGCAGCGTCCCCTCCTCCGCCCGCGACAATTGTACTGGAGGAGGAGGAGGTGATCTGTGACATTACCTGTTATGAATGATGGATTATGTGTTATCTACTGTATATAGAGGTGTTATCCGTCTACAGGAGGAGGAGGTGAGCTGTGACATCACCTTTTCTGTATGGTGGATCCTGTGATATCTACTGTATGTAGAGGTATTATTAGTCTACAGGAGGAGGATGTGAGCTGTGGCATCACCTATTGTGAATGGTGGATCCTGTGATATCTACTGTATATAGAGGTGTTATCAGTCATTGTACAAGAGGAGGAGGTGAGCTGTGACGAACTATTGTGAATATTAAATCCTGTGATATCTACTGTATATGGAGGTGTTATCAGTTATTGGACAGGAGGAGGAGGAGGTGAACTGTGACATCAGTTATTGTGAATGGTGTCTATATGGAATATCAATGTAATGTAATCCTGTCTGTGTCAATGACCAAATTGCTGATAAATGATCTCTACTGATCAAGAAACGTCAGCCTATTGTCAGGCTCAGTCACTAGAGGCCTTAACTGCAAGGTTGCATCATATATTTTAATAATATAGATAGTAATATAGGAATTTAAAAAACAAATCCTTAAAAGTAATTTGTACATAAGAAGTTGTACATTCCCCTTAGTTTGGGTATTTGTAGTTTGATGGGTCATATGTTTAGTGGTCATACATATTATATTAAGGCTGGTAAACTTGGTAATTATACAGATGTGTACGGACTCGTCCTCCCTCACACCCCAACTGCAAATATCGGGGGGAGGAGGGGGTAATGATCGGACATGTTGGACTTCATATACCCAATCCATTTGTTGTCACATGGGATAAGCCGCCGTCTTGGGCGTCCGGCAGCAGCTTATTCCGGTCTTGATTGACAGCAGTTGGACAGTCGGCTGAGCGTCCCGGTGTACTGGGGGCTGCCGGCTACAGAACAGCATGGAGGGCACACACGAGAGCCTCGCTGCCCACATGTCAGGTTAGAGAAATAAACAGTCGATATGGGAAATGGCGCGGTGTCATTCTGTGCTTTACCTTTCATTCTGCTGCCAGTGCAGCTTTGAGCCTTTCTATCTACTTCACAGACTTAAAGGGGTTTTCCCACGAACAAAGTTCATTTTAAAGTTGACTTTAATCAATAGATCTTGGAAAAATAATAATTTCCACAATTGGATGTGTTTAATAAAAATGTTCCTGTGAAGAGATAATCTTATATATGTGTTCCTGCTGTGTACTGTGTAATGGCCGTGTCTGACCGTACAGGGTCATGGTCTGATCATACCACAGCTCCTGGGCCGGGGAGGACTCAAAAGAGAATACAGACATTACAGCATGGGATCACAAATAATTCGTTCTTCAAGATAAAACATTTTTTAAAAACATGCAAAGAAATGTTTTACCTTACAGAAAGAATCAGCTGTGATTAAATTCTTTCTTTTACGCAGGAGATGGGGTATGATCAGACCATGTCCGTGTATGATCAGACAAAAAAATATTTCTTTGACGTAAAACATCTTGTAAAAACAGGCAGGGAAATGTTTTACCTCACAGAAAGCACAGCATGGGTTCACAGCATTCTTTCTGAGGTAAAACAAGCAGGGAAATGTTTAACCTCACATCAAAGACAGAATGGGTTCACAGCTGATTATTTCTGTGAGGTAAAACATTTCCCTGCCTGTTTTTACAAAATGTTTTACCTCCAAAGAAATAATTTTTTGTCTAACGGTACAGGGACATGGTCTGATCATACCACTTCTCCTGGGCAGGGGAGGAAGCCAAAGAGTATACAGATTGTACAGAATGGGATCACAGCTGATTCTGTATACTCTCTTTCACTACATCCCTTTCCAGGAGCTGTGGTATGATCAGACCATGTCCCACTGGGGAAAACACGCCCACATGGCACAGTCATAGAGAGAAAACTGAACAGCTACATAAATGATGCACAGAGGAGGAGATAAAATGAAAAAATGCAGGTTATACATCTAATGCAGAGTGTCATGATCCCTCTGTGCGGAGCATCTTGCACACAGGCGATGCTCTGCTGCACTACAGAGCCGGCAGTGACATTATTCCTTTGTGCGGAGCATCTTGCACACAGGTGATGCTTGACGCACCTTCCTGAACTACAGAGCCGGCAGTGACCTATTTCCTTTGTGCAGAGCATCTTGCATTTGGAGATGCTCTGCTGTGTTTCTTTGAGCACTAGCTGACAGGTTCTTTGATGGCACAGGAATCCATGCAGGTTCTAGGAGGTGCTGATTACTCAGGTGTTCCAGCTTCCTGGTAATTGCTCTGTTTCTTTACTGAGGATGTGTGGCGCCCCTGGGCTTCAGGCGCCACAGGGTATTGTACCACTTTTCAGGGGCAATATCTATACCGGATCAGGAGGGGGTTAACCTGCCGGTGCCTTCACAAAACACACACATACAACAGTAAGGTGCTTACTCACAGGGGGTTGGACTAGGGCAGACAGGGGAGCAGCCATCACGGAGCATGGGACTTCCCCAGTCGCTAGGACAACCATTCGGGAGCGGGCACCACATGGGGTAGAAGTAGGCGCAACCATCACACTTACAGCAGAACCTTCCTGGGCACAGCTTGGGATAACACCTAGCACTGACAACAGGAGTTAGTGTTTCTCTGTCTTTGTGGGTCCGTGGCTTGGAGCAGGAGGCTCGGCCCGGGTTCCGGATAGCAACCGAGGGACACTTCACTAAAAAGACTTTCACGGGCACCGGCAGTGACCACCAACTATCCGGGATCGGCTGGAGCCCATCGGTACCTCGGGCAGCGTCTAAAAGACTAACCAGACTTGGAACCTCTGCCTCTGCTTCTCCTTTACCGGCGCCACCGCCCAGCGCTGCGGCGCCAACGGGGACTACCACCACCCCTGTCCTCAATCATCCTCCCCGGGGTAATCCTACTCCGCCTGTGGAGAGCGACACCATCCCGGCTGCACCCAACATCTGCCCCGGCGAGAGACCCTGCAGCGACGGTTCCCCATCTTTGGCCGCGTTCCACAGGTGGCATCACGATCATCCTAATAGACTTTCCTAACCTCCGACTACTTCCTCCATCCTCCCTACCACCCTCCAACCCCCCTTCCTGTACACCTCTGGGCAACAGAATCGGGCCAAGCTACCCAGTGACGACACAGAGGATCTGCATCCCCGGCCCGGTGACGAGTAGGTTAAAACACCTACACATGCTCTCCCAGAACCTCGCCAGTCATACTCTATGGTTCTGCAATTGGGCTTTGGGTTGTGTTTGTGTTCTGATCTCAGTTTCTTGACCCCGGAACGTTGATAGACTCCTCTCTGCCTGCTCCCTGTTCTTGTCATTACCTCCTGGCTTCTGACCTCGGACTGTTACCTGACCACGTCTCTGTTTGCTCCCTGAATCTATACGTACTCTCCTGGAATTCTGACCCCCGGCCTGTGACTTGACTGTGTATCTGCTTACTCCCTGTGTCCTGTCGTGTCCTCTTGTTTCCTGACCCCGGCTTGTGTGACTATCCTTCCGTCTTTACCATCCATAAGTAGTGACTGGCATCAGACAGAGCTACAGCTGGAGGATTTAGAGGCATTTCCAGTAATGCTGTGTCTGACTGTTTGTCTCTTTGGCAAACTGCTCTAGGTCCCTGAGATTTGAAGGGTGCCTTCTCCAAACTGCCATTTTGAGATCTGTCCACAGGTGTTCTATGGGATTCAGGTCTGGACTTATTGCTGGCCACTTTAGTAGTCTCCAGTGCTTTCTATCAAACCATTTTCTAGTGCTTTTTGAAGTGTGTTTTGGGTCATTGTCCTGCTGGAAGTCCCATGACCTCTGAGGGAGACCCAGCTTTCTCACACTGGGCCCTACATTATGCTGTAAAATTTGTTGGTAGTCTTCAGACTTCATAATGCCATGCACACGGTCAAGCAGTCCAGTGCCAGAGGCAGCAAAGCAACCCCAAAACATCAGGGAACCTCCGCCATGTTTGACTGTAGGGACCGTGTTCTTTTCTTTGAATGCCTCTTTTTTTTTTTCCCCTGTAAACTCAATGTTGATGGCTTTTCCCAAAAAGCTCTACTTTTCTCATGTGACCAGAGAACATTCTTCCAAAACGTTTTAGGCTTTCTCAGGTAAGTTTTGGCAAACTCCAGCCTGGCTTTTTTATGTCTCAGGGTAAAAAGTGGGGTCTTCCTGGGTATTTTACCATACAGTCCCTTTTCATTCAGACGCCGACGGATAGTACGGGTTGACACTGTTGTACCCTCGGACTGCAGGGCAGCTTGAACTTGTTTGGATGTTAGTCGAGGTTCTTTATCCACTATCCGCACAATCTTGCATTGAAATCTCTCGTCAATTTTTCTTTTCCTTCCACATCTAGGGAGGTTAGTCACAGTGCCATGGGTTTAAACTTCTTGATGACACTGCGCACCGTAGACACAGGAACTTTCAGGTCTTTGGAGATGGACTTGTAGCCTTGAGATTGCTCATGCTTCCTCACAATTTGGATTCTGAAGTCCTCAGACAGTTCTTTGGTCTCCTTTCTTTTCTCCATGCACAATGTGGTGCACACAAGGACACAGGGCAGAGGTTGAGTCAACTTTAATCCATGTCACCTGGCTGCAAGTGTGATTTAGTTATTGCCAACACCTGTTAGGTGCCACAGGTAAGTTACAGGTGCTGTTATTACACAAATTACAGAAGCATCACATGATTTTTCAAACAGTGCCAATACTTTTGTCCACCCCCTTTTTTATGTTTGGTGTGGAATTATATCCAATTTGGCTTTATGACAATTTTTATTTCATTGAAGACAAATGAAATGAAGATAATAATACCAAAGAATTTGTGATTGCAATCATTTTCAGGAAGAAACTGAGTATTATCTGACAGAATTGCAGGGGTGCCAATATTTTTGGCCAGCACTGTACTTATATGTAGTGCAAGACAACTGGATCATGCAAAACAAATCATAGATTAAATAATGTATGTACACAGTGACTCCACCAGCAGAATAGTGAGTGCAGCTCTGGAATATAATACAGCATATAACTCAGGATCAGTACAGGATAAGTAATGTAATGTATGTACATAGTGACTGTCTACCGCCCTGAGAGGGGCCCAGCCGCTTCTCCGCTGCTCGGGCCGAGCCGCTCGAGGTCCGGACTCGGGTTGTCGGTGGCACGAGCGCCTCCAGACCGGCGGGCCACGTCGCTCTGTTAAGGGGAGGCAGTGGGGTGGTGGTGCGGGACGAGGCGTGCAGCCGGGGGCCGCGTTGTCGTCCTACAGGTCGTGACGCCACCCACGGGTCGTGGTGACGGGATGCACAACCGCTGCGGCTGGAGTGAAGGTGGGCTCATCCGGGATCGGTGTTGCGGCCGCAGCCTAGATGTTAGCCCCTCCATGGATAGGGGCGGTGTGTCCCGGGGCCGGTGGGGAAAACTGATGGCAACGGTGTTGTTGTCGGGGTGCAGGGTGCCGTGCTGCGGTGCAGTGTCGTGCCCGGATGGCACTGGTGTACTCATGATTAATTCACACTCAGAGTCACTGGTAAACCAAAGTTCGGTTATGGTCGGGTCCCGCAGCCGGCTGCTTGTGTCCCCTGTGAGGCAGATGGTGGCCCCTTTTCCTTGCACCTCTTGTTGTGGTTTTCGGCTCCCCTGCCTGGACAGTGGTAGCCCGCTCCCCGGCGTTGAGCTGCCGGAGGAGCTCTCGGTTGCCCGCAGGCGCTGGCCTGACGGGTGTTTGGCCCTTGGCGGTGGCACTCACCCAGTATCGGTGGGCTTTTGCCTTCTTTCGGGACTTTGGGTGTGGATGAACCCGTGAGGTCCAGACAGCAATCAGTCAATTTGCCTAAACTCAGTGGCTTCTAAGCTAGGACGGGGTCTGAGTACCCGGTTTCTGGTGCTCCGGTACACGGTTGACTCCCCGGTTCAGGACCGGCGGGCTCCCACCCAGGCCCGGTCCATACGGTTCCGCCAGTTGCTGTACCGGTACTCTTGCAGGTGGCCACCACCGTCTGCCTGCCTGACGTTTCAAGGGTCCCAGGCTCCTACCCGGGTCCCTGACAGATCTCCAACTTCACTCCTCTCACTGTCACACTCTCTGACTACTCTTTGTATTTCCTGCCTCAGGACAGTAGTCTCCTCGGTGGGCGTGTCTTTCCGCCTGACTCCGCCCACCTGGTGTGCCGTACTGGCCCTGAGGAAGGCATCAGGTCTCCCTTTCGGGTGACTGGTGTATCCTCACAGGGGATGGGGGGGGTGTGTGTAATGTGGTAGGTGTTGTTACCTGTGATCCCTGGGGTCCAGGGAGTCACAACTGCACAGCAGAATAGTGAGTGCAGCTCTGGAGTATAATACAGGAGGTAACTCAGGATCAGTAATGTAATGTGTGTACACAGTGACTGCACCAGCAGCATAGTGAGTGCAGCTCTGGAGTATAACATATGATTAGTTTTATCTAATTTATTCATATTATTAAATTAAACTACATATAAAAAACTGTTGCTCCTTTGATTTCTTTACAATTGATGTTGTGTTGCGTTCACTGTGTAATGTGTATGATGTTAGCTCGTAGTCTTCCCCTATGGTGACTGCAGACAGACAGAATTTTACCAGTTAAGTCCCTATTTTTCCCTTTAGGTAACATACGACCTGCGTCCGTTACACGCGGTTTCTTCACTTATGGCGGTCTGTAGACCCCGGTCATTAGCTGATTCTTTGCCCTATGGCACAGTATAGTATTTGCTTTCTGAATCATCCAATATATACATTTCCACAAACCTGTGTATTTTGGTCGGTATCTCCTCACTATAGAAATGCGATTTTTACCCTCAAACTGTATTTAAATTCCTATTCTCGGCCAGGAGCGGGCGATGCTCAGGAGACGAGGGGGGAATGAAAAGTCTTAAACAATTTAGAGAAGAAAAGCCACGCGGGGCCGGTCACTGTGAGATCTGTCTGGTTGTAGGAATAGACTGTGCTGACAGCTCCGCTGAAGAAAGAGGAAAGAACAGACACAAATGTGAGGGAACTTTCTAAATAAGTCCAATATTTTGGGCTTTATTTTAATTTTTAAAGGGGTTTATATCCCGGACCCACGATGCTGCTCCTCAATGAGCGATCGCTGAGATAGATTGTCTGCAGCGCTCACATTAAACAAGCTGATGGGCTGCAGCCTTCATACTACTGCCAGATGGAACAGTTCTGTTTCCTATATATCTATCTATATTATCTATCTATCTATCCATCCATCCATCTATATTATCTATCTATCCATCCATCCATCCATCCATCCATCCATCCATCCATCCATCCATCCATCCATCCATCTATCTATCTATCTATATTATGTATCTATCTATCTATCTATCTATCCCTCTATCTATCTATCCCTCTATCTATCTATCTATCTATCTATCCCTCTATCTATCTCTCTATCTATCCTTCTATCTATCTATCTATCTATCTATCTATCTATCCCTCTATCTATCTATCTATCTATATTATCTATCTATTCTCTATTTATCTATCTATCCCTCTATCTATCCCTCTATCTATCTATCTATCCCTCTATCTATCTATCCCTCTATCTATCTATCCCTCTATCTATCTATCTATCTATACCTCTATCTATCTATCCCTCTATCTATCCCTCTATCTATCTATCCCTCTATCTATCCCTCTATCTATCTATCCCTCTATCTATCTATCCCTCTATCTATCTATCTATCCCTCTATCTATCTATCCCTCTATCTATCTATCTATCTATCATCTATCTATCTATCTATCTATCTATCTATCTATCTATCCCTCTATCTATCCCTCTATCTATCCCTCTATCTATCTATCCCTCTATCTATCTATCCCTCTATCTATCTATCTTTCCCTCTATCTATCTATCCCTCTATCTATCTATCTATCTATCTATCCCTCTATCTATCTATCCATCTATCTATCTATCATCTATCTATCTATCTATCTATCCCTCTATCTATCTATCCATCTATCTATCTATCTATCTATCTATCCCTCTATCTATTTATCATCTATCTATCCTCTATCTATTTATCATCTATCTATGTATCTATCTATCCTCTATCTATCCCTCTATCCTTTTATCTATCATTCTATTTATTTATCCCGCTATCCTTCTATATATCCTTTTATCTATCTTTATCATTCTATCTATCCCTCTATTTATCCTTCTATCTATCTATGTATCCCTCTATCTATCTATCTATCCATTTATCCTCTATCTATCCCTCTATCTATTTTTCCTTTATCTATCTATCTATTTATCCTTTATCTATCCCTCTATCTATTTATCCTTTATCTATCCATCCATCCTTCTATCCTTTTATCTATCCTTCTGTCTATTTATTTATCCCTCTATACTTCTATTTATCCTTCTGTCTATCTATCCCTCCCCTGTAGAGAAGATCGTCTTTCACACATGATCTCATCCCACTAATGTCTCCTCAGTCTCTATATCACATCTGACTTCACAGCTCCATTTTTCCTTTCACAATCACACAGTGTCGGCCCCTTCACTATCTGAACACTACGCAGCACAACCAGAGCAGGGAAGCTACTGAGCATGTGCGACCACCCTCACTGACCAACATTCCAGCAGCCACAGGAGGGACAGCAGGGGGCGCTGAAAGTGAAAAATATCATGTATATACAGAACTGTTGTAAATATAATTCTTTTGACATTCTCTATTGATCTTTGAAAAATAACTTTTCATCGTACGACCTTTTTCAATCTTGTATTCTTCCATTTTACTTTTGTCTGTGCTGCTCTTGAGTAATTGAACTGGATTTTCAATGGTATTTCTTTATTTTTCGGTTGCAGGAGGGATTTTCGAGACACAGGAAAATGAGCCAGTCAACGTGGAAGAACTAGCCTTCAAGTTTGCGGTGACCAATATCAACAGGAACCGGACGCTGATGCCCAACACCACGCTCACCTACGACATCCAGAGAATCAACTTGTTTGACAGCTTCGAGGCCTCCAGAAGAGGTACTGCCGCGGGGTACAGATATTAGACCCTCCTCTGATGAAGAGACTGAGCGGACACTCCACAAATCCTCCACCAAATATCAACACTATTCAAAAACTTGGAGTTTCCGCTCAGTTTCTTTTCCAGAAACAAAGCAAAAAGACTGTGTGTGCGTGGAGCCTTCGATCATCCTCGTCTTTAAACCTTCCTATATACCGTATTTTCCGGACTATAAGACGCACCTGACCATAAGACGCACCCTGGTTTTAGAGGAGGAAAATAGGAAAATAAAATTTTAAGCAAAAAATGTGGTCATGACACACTGTTATGGGGCGAGGATCTGCTGCTGACACTGTTATGGGAGTAATGTCCCCAAATTCTCTACTAAGGTACCCCATCCTGGTAATGATCCTCCTGCCTTGTATATACAGTATATGTCCCTCATCCTGCTATATACCGTCATCCTGCCATATGGCCGCATCCTGCTATATACTGGCATATGGCCGCATCCTGCTATATACCCCCATCCTGCTCATAATATACCCCCATCCTGCTCATATGACCCCATCCTGCTCATATGACCCCATCCTGCTCATATGACCCCATCCTGCTCATATACCCCCATCCTGCTGATATGCCCCCATCCTGCTCATATGGCCCCCATCCTGCTGATATGCCCCCATCCTGCTGATATGCCCCCATCCTGCTGATATGCCCCCATCCTGCTCATAATATACCCCCATCCTGATGTATGGCCGCATCCTGTGGCACATAAAAAAAATAAACGTTCATACTCCCCTCACCTTACCTCGCTCCCTGCAGCATCGCTCGTCCTCCCGTCTGTGTCAGCGGCAGCGCCGCTGAATGGAGCCGTCCCCGTTACCCTGCTGCATCGCGATCATCTCCTGTGTCTGTGCCGGCGGCTGCGTGTGGACACGTGCGCACAGCGATGACGTAATCGCTGTGCGGCCCGCTAGTCTCCACCCAGCCGCCGGCACAGATACAGGAGATGATCGCGATGCAGCAGGATAACGGGGACGGCTCCACTCAGCGGCGCTGCCGCTGACACAGACGGGAGGACGAGCGATGCTGCAGGGGAACGGTGAGTACTGTACATTGATTCACTGCTCCCCGCGCTGATGATGATGCGCGGGGAGCAGTGAATACAGCCGCACATGATCACTCCAGGCCGTAGTTGCCAGGGGTGATCATGCGGGCCGGCTGTTTATCCCCCGCGCATCACCCCGCCCACCTGTCAGTGCCTGCTTCAGCGCTGAGGGATGATGGGCAGGGGATGGGCGTGCATATTAAATGAGCGGGTCCACGTGGTCACGGCAGGCTGCTGCAGCCTGCTCGTGCCCCCGATGACCCGCTCCACCGCAGCACCCACATTCCCCGCAGCCACATTCAGACCATAAGACGCACCCCCCACTTTCCCCCAACATTTGGGGGGAAAAAAGTGCATCTTATGGTCCGAAAAATACGGTACTGTGCAGTGTTAGGCACTATCCTAAAGAGAGCTCACCAGATCACAGTCCCTAAAGTAGCCTCTTATAGTAACAGCTGACTTTTTTGTTAATTTTTTGGAGCAGAAACTCTCAAAGCTTTTACTTTTTGGAGAGTTTTTGCTATGAAAAAAACCCCAGTGTGAACGCACCTATAAAGTAATTTTCTCAGACTTTTTGAATGGTAATGAAAAGCAGAATGCTGCAGAACCATTCAAAGTCACAACCAACTCCACCTCCCTACACCTCCTACATTGATCAGCCAACAGTAACCCTTCATTGTTTAGCCGGCATGGGCTGTTATGCTGAGTAGTACCTGTGCCTGGTTCTGTATCTGTGCACTGCTCTGTCTGGTAGTACCTGTGCCTGGTTCTGTATATGTGTACTGCTTTGTTCGATAGCACCTGTGCCTGGTTCTTTATCTCTGTATGGCCCTGTCCAGTAGTACCTGTGCTTGGTTCTGTATCTGTATACTGCTCTATTTTGTAGTAAATGTGCCTGGTTCTGTATCTGTGTACTGCTGTGTCCAGTAGTACCTGTGCCTGGTTCTGTATCTGTGTACTGCTGTGTCCAGTAGTAGCTGTGCCTGGTTCTGTATCTGTGTACTGCTCTGTCCGGTAGTACCTTTGCCTGGATCTGTATCTGTGTACTGCTCTGTCCGGTAGTACCTTTGCCTGGTTCTGTATCTCTGTATGGCCCTGTCCAGTAGTACCTGTGCTTGGTTCTGTATCTGTATACTGCTGTGTCTGGCAGTACCTGTGCCCGGTTCTGTATCTGTATACTGCTCTATTTTGTAGTAGATGTGCTTGGTTCTGTATCTGTGTACTGCTGTGTCCAGTAGTAGCTGTGCCTGGTTCTGTATCTATGTAGTGCTCTGTCCGGTAGTACCTTTGCCTGGTTCTGTATCTGTGTACTGCTCTGTCCGGTAGTACCTTTGCCTGGATCTGTATCTGTGTACTGCTGTGTCCAGTAGTAGCTGTGCCTGGTTCTGTATCTGTGTACTGCTCTGTCCGGTAGTACCTTTGCCTGGTTCTGTATCTCTGTATGGCCCTGTCCGGTAGTACCTTTGCCTGGATCTGTATCTGTGTACTGCTGTGTCCAGTAGTAGCTGTGCCTGGTTCTGTATCTGTGTACTGCTCTGTCCGGTAGTACCTTTGCCTGGTTCTGTATCTCTGTATGGCCCTGTCCAGTAGTACCTGTGCTTGGTTCTGTATCTGTATACTGCTGTGTCTGGCAGTACCTGTGCCCGGTTCTGTATCTGTATACTGCTCTATTTTGTAGTAAATGTGCTTGGTTCTGTATCTGTGTACTGCTGTGTCCAGTAGTACCTGTGCCTGGTTCTGTATCTGTGTACTGCTCTGTCCGGTAGTACCTTTGCCTGGTTCTGTATCTGTGTACTGCTGTGTCCAGTAGTAGCTGTGCCTGGTTCTGTATCTGTGTACTGTTGTGTCCAGTAGTAGCTGTGCCTGGTTCTGTATCTGTGTACTGCTCTGTCCGGTAGTACCTTTGCCTGGTTCTGTATCTGTGTACTGCTGTGTCCAGTAGTAGCTGTGCCTGGTTCTGTATCTGTGTACTGCTCTGTCCGGTAGTACCTTTGCCTGGTTCTGTATCTATGTACTGCTGTGTCCAGCTCAAATGAATGGGACTGAGGTATGATTCCCGGCGCAGCAACTGTCAAATGTATGATGCGGTGTCTAGTAAACAAAAAAGGGACTGAGGACTCTTCAGCCTATTCAGTGAGCTTTCAAATTTGACCCAAATGATAACCTACAGTATAAAAAGCTCCATACTCATTGTATTTTACATGCTTGCAAATATTTGGGGTCCACTTTCCTAAAAGTGGAAGAACCCTTTAATATTTCCAAATATAATGGATTCTGTTCTAACTGATGTTCTGCCTTTTCTCTCCCGCAGCTTGTGACCAGCTTGCTCTCGGGGTGGCGGCATTATTTGGACCCTCTCACAGTTCCTCGGTCAGCGCAGTCCAATCTATCTGCAATGCTCTGGAAGTTCCTCACATCCAAACCCGCTGGAAGCATCCGTCAGTGGACAACAAGGACACGTTCTTCATCAATCTCCACCCCGACTACGCTGCGATCAGCCGAGCCGTGCTGGACCTGGTCCTACATTACAGCTGGAAGACGGTGACGGTGGTGTATGAGGACAGTACAGGTAGGGGCGCACTCAGATCACGTCCTACGGGGATGTCTGGAATGTGACGGGTTGGTCATTTGGATCCACAATAGGGGTTATTCAACTTTCTGGCCAATTTCTTTTCTCCCTAAATGCACGAAATTGTGTCTTTAAAATCATTTTTGCACTTCGGTTTCATAAAAAAATTAGCACTTTAATATTGCCGGCTGCGGAATGAGTTAACTGAGAATCTGTCAGTGAGCGCTGGCTGTGACAGACAGAAAGTGAGTTTTATTATTTGTCTTTTTTTCTGAGCTTTTCTCCGCTGATTTAGGACGACGACCACATCAAAGTTGAATGTGCACAAAAATAAAGTCTATAAAAGTAAAATGATGCAGAAATGTTAATCTAACCCAATTGTAAGAATGATTTTCAGTATAAGTTAAGTAAAAAGAATGTTCTCAAAGGTGAAGAATCCCTTTAAGATTTTGGAGGATGAAACTTTTTTTTTTTTTCTCATGTAAGTCAAAATGTTGCCTGCCCAATGATGAATGCGTTTCTCGTCAGCTGCCGGCTTTTCTTTTCCTAGGTTTAGTGTTGGGTTGATTGGACGACAATCCACCATGAGACGTGCACCACTAATCCCAGCGCGGCGTGCTGCAAACACTCATCTTTCAGCCTTTTTAAGCAATGGTGGGAGTTTTGTCTTTTTTTAGTTAATAACACAACAAAAAATAAGTACAGTGTATAAAAGTAAAAAAAAAAAAAAAAGATTCAAGATAAAGAGAGTAAGAAATGATGTAAACCTAATAGAAGAAGTTCCCTAATTCGGATCAGCTAGACCGGAGTGTCTGGAGCGGGTTTTATTATGGCCGTGTGAATCCAGCCTTATTGGTGGTTTCTTGGCACCTTCCTAAGCCTAACCCTCTGACACCAGTGAATGGATATTTATACACTAGAGCTCAAGACCTAAGCCTAACTTTAACCCTCTGACACTAGTGAATGGACGTTTAGACACTACAGCTTAGTATCTAAGCCTAACCCTAATCCTTTAACAGCAGTGAATGGACACTTAGGTACTAGACCTTAGGACGTAACCCTCTGACAACAATAAATGAACACTTAGACACTAGAGTTTAGAATCTAAGCCTAAACCTAACCCTCTGACACAAGGGAAAGGATATTTATACACTAGAGCTTACAACCTAACCGTATGACACCAGCGAATGGACACTAGAGCTTAGGACCTAAGCCTAACCCTAACCCTCTGACACCAGTGAATTGACACTTGCTTAACCCTAACCCTCTAGTTGAAGGACACATACACTAGAGCTTGCCCTAACCCTAACCCTATGACACCAGTGAATGGACACTAGAGCTTATGACCTAAGCCTAACCCTATGACACCAGTGAATGGACACTAGAGCTTAGGACCTAAGCCTAACCCTAACCCTATGACACCAGTGAATGGACACTAGAGCTTAGGACCTAAGCCTAACCCTAACCCTATGACACCAGTGAATGGACACTAGAGCTTAGGACCTAAGCCTAACCCTAACTCTATGACACCAGTGAATGGTCACTAAAGCTTAAGACCTAAGCCTAAATCTAACCCTCTGACACCAGTGAATGGACACTTGGACACTAGACACTTATACACTTAGGAGCTAAGCCTAAACCTAACCATCTGACCCCAGTAAATGGACACTAGGGCTTAGGACCTAAGTCTAACCCTAACCCTCTGACACCAGTGAATTGACACTTGCCTAACCCTCTAGTAGGACACATACACTGGAGCTTTTGCCCTAAACCTAACCATATGACACCAGTGAATGGTCATTAAAGCTTAAGACCTAAGCCTAACCTTAACTTTCTGACACCAGTGAATGGACACTTGCCTAACCCTAACCCTCTGACACCAGTGAATGGACACTTAGACATTTAGGAGCTAAGCCTAAACCTAACCATCTAACACCAGTAAATGGACACATAGACACTAGAGCTTAGAACTTAACCATAACCCTCTGATGCCAGTAAATGGACACTTGTCTAACCATAACCCTAACCCTCTGACACCAGTGAATGGACACTTGCCTATCCCTTACCATAATCTTATGACACCAGTGAATGGATGCTTAGACACTAAAGATAAGAACCTACGCCTAAACCTAACCATCTAACATCAGTAAATGGACACTTAGACATTAGAGCTTCAGACCTAAGCCTAAACCTAACCATCTGACACCAGTGAACGGACACTGAGACACTAGAGCTTACTTATCCCTAAACTTTGCGACCACCCAAGTCTATGGCAGAAGAACAGTGCCCCAAGGAGTCGTACAGTGATAGACCACTTCCAGGAACATGGCTGCCAGTTTTTCTTGTTTCACCCGGCCTTCACATCCCCAGATCTTAATCCTATAGATTATTTCTGGAACCAGGTATAATGAGCTCCTCATAAAGTGTCAGGATCTCTGCCTGCGAGAAGCGATCCTGTCCTCCTGGGTCAATATCCTGCAGAACCTGAGGTCCTATGAGCTACTAGATGGTGTTTCTCATAAAAGTGGCCATTCGGTGTATGATGACCGGCATGCATTATATCCAGGCTTCCACCTCACTGACGTACACGCAGATTCAATAGACAGAGTAAACATACACGGCAATGCCAAAAACAACGAAGAGGAAGCTGATAAATACGCTGACGCTGATAATCAATAGCGGCCCGGTGCGCGGGTCCAGAGTATAAACAGGTCATGAGCGATCGATAAGGGTGCAATGATGGATCAGCCCCGGATCTCCATTGCTTTGTTGGTTGTCCGCTACAATAAGCTACGTCTGTATAAAAGGCAATGGATGTCGAAGAATCCGTTCGAGCCTTCATTGTCTCGTAATGATATTCCGGTGTATTGTTCTCCTAAGTGACAAGAGAGGGTTAATGGTTCACAGCCGAGCACTGGAAGCTGCAGATAACCTCAGCGACCGGCGCGCGCGGAGAAAGCATCTAATGAAGTTAAAGTGCCCCCCAGGATCCTATTAATGTTGGTCTTTTATGTGGCGGCGTCCCTTCAGAGCCGCTTCTCGATGTGCTCTCGTCCTTATCATGGAGGAGCCGGGTCATTACAGAAATCACAACTGTTTATTGAATTATGTAGGCTGAGATTAATGGGGGATTAGAGTGCGAATCCCAGAATTCGGGGGCCGAGCGGAGCGCTGGTTATACACTGCACATATAATGCCTGTAGGGCAGGAACTAATTAATATCCTTTTAGTATTCATCTATTCTTGTGTCCGCTACTTTAAAGGGGGTCGGGCCCATGGTGATCTTAAAATAAATAAAGGCGCCTCACCCACCAGCCCCCTGCCCTTCTGTGCACTGCTGCCTCTGTTCCCACCGGTCTCCTTGCTCTTCCATCGGTGGATGTCACGTGACCGAGTCAGCCAATGGGCAGCCACTGATTGACTGCAGTGGTAACAGATGAAATGTTCTTCTTGCCCCCTCTTCTGCCTCAGCTGAAGTATGACTGCTGTAACCCATCAGAAAAAGTAAGGAGACTGGCGGGGCACATGGGACACAGTATAGAGGAATGGTGGGATCTTGCCAGAAAACATCTAGCCTTTTTTTTTTTTTTTTTTTTTTTTTAATTTCAGGGCAGATTTGGGCTTGGGGGAGACCCCCACCTTAAGATTTTGTCTGTTGTGGGCTTTAAGGCATGATTCAATTCCTGCTGAAGACAAATATGGAGCCAACGCACGTTTCTGAAAGGAGTAGGGTAGACCCTTGGAGATCAGCGGAACCCACCTCTTGCAAGCGATCATTGGATCACAGGTGAAACGAAAGAGAGATTATTAATTTCTCCATCTTCTCCATTGCCTGTGTCTGCATATATAACATCTGAGTGCAGTCCGATGTCTCACACTCACACA